>NC_141695.1:876397248-877092248 GCF_964263255.1 Lissotriton vulgaris | reverse complement strand
TCGCGGCCCAGACCCGGCCGGATGGCAGGGCGCAAATGGTAGCGAGCTGGGGACCTAACTCCCGACAGGAAAGCTCCCCTCCGCAACACGCAGAAGACGTGGGCAACCAACCACTGGAGCACCAATAGACTGGCAACAAACTGGTTTGTGTACAAGCCCCATTTTCGAACTAAGGAGGGCACAAAAAGACTGACACCTGTAATCACAAGATGGTGTCATAATTTGTATATGGCAATTATGATTGATGTTTACTGTTCGTAAAATGGAAGATTGCTTGAAACCAGTTTGTGTTATTAATATGTCTTTGGTTATTAATAAACTGCGGCCAGCAACGACCACTACTAATACCAGTTATTGTTGGCTGACATTATTTCCCACCATTGGCAACAGCAGAATGCGGGGGCCGGTAAGTAGGTATGTTTGGGTCTCCGCGGAATAGGCACATGCAAGGGTTATTGCAGAGGCCACCGCACCCTCTCGTAAGGATGGGGGAGGCTTGAAGGCCGGCGCCATAACCCTCGTGGTGCCACCAGCGGGGGTAAACTGGTTCTGGGAGCTTTGATGCGCCCAGGAACCAGCGGAAGCGGGGTGCGCACCAGCCACCCGACCGGAAGTGACCTGTTGACCTGAGCGCCCCCAAAGGGCGCCCAATGGTCAACCTGGCTTTGTTTGAACCCCCCAATCAGGGGGACTCACCTGAGGCCTGCATGGAGGGCTCAGGAGGATTTAAGCGACGCCGCCTCCCAGCAGAAGCACAACGCCTTCGAGGAGCTGGGAGAACGGCGCGACAACAACAACGACTGAAGCCCACCCACCCACACCTAAGGAACAGCAAAGTCGCAGTGCTGGATAAGGGAAGGGGCGTTAGCGGAAATCCTACACTGGTTGGCTAAGAAAACACACCGGCGGGCGGTGTGTAAGAGGATGGCCACTCACTTTTGAATGCCGCACGGCAGGGTGACGTGGCGGCATAAAGGAGGGGAGTAACAGGAGGAGACGGCACTCGCGGCCCAGACCCGGCCGGACGGCAGGGCGCAAATGGTAGCGAGCTGGGGACCTAACTCCCGACAGGAAAGCTCCCCTCCGCAACACGCAGAAGGCGTGGGCAACCAACCACTGGAGCACCAATAGACTGGCAACAAACTGGTTTGTGTACAAGCCCCATTTTCGAACTAAGGAGGGCACGAAAAGACTAACACCTGTTATCACAAGATGGTGTCATAATTTGTATATGGAAATTATGATTGATGTTTACTGTTCGTAAAATGGAAGATTGCTTGAAACCAGTTTGTGTTATTAATATGTCTTTGGTTATTAATAAACTGCGGCCAACAACGACCACTACTAATACCAGTTATTGTTGGCTGACATTATTTCCCACCATTGGCAACAGAAGAATGCGGGGGCCGGTAAGTAGGTATGCTTGGGTCTCCGCGGAATAGGCACATGCAAGGGTTATTCAGTCTGGACTTGAAATCCCAGAATGCAAAGCACCAATAACAAGATGAGCTACTCACGCCTGAATGCGGCAAACGACTTCGGTTTAATAAATATTTTCAGTCAAATAGGGCCCGCTGACAAGGCCGTGATACTCTTCCTCCCGTCAATCAGCTGCTCCGAGCCGCATACACAGGATGCTTTGTTGCTTACCTGTTTTGCCTCTTCGGTTTAGGTTTTCTTTTCTCAGCCCCTACAGTCCGCCCTCATCTCACTGCCCGCAGTCTTTGTCTCATCTTCAAAATTCCCGCCCTGCCACACCTTCTCTCTTGCTCCCACTTAACAAGGCTGTTCAGGCAGGGTCTGAGGGTGCACGGGGTTATGCAAGTAAGGTGTGATGATGCATGGGGCTGTGCAGGCAGTATTCGAAGGCGAGAGGGACTGTGCAGGCAGTGCTGTGAAAGCTACACGAGGTTGTGCAAACTGGGTAACAAGCAGGAAGCACGGCGGACAGGGGGGGGGGGCGGGAACGGCGCACGGACAGCGGTAGGGTGGGACGGGAACGGCGCGCGAGAGGGACTGTGCAGGGGCTTCCGATTCGATTCTCTCTCGCAAATGGAAAAACCTGCAAAGAAGAAAAAACAAAAAGTATACTTAAGGGCCTCCGACGGAGGCCTCCTGAATCGGCGCCGGCTGGGCAACAATGGCGGCCACAAAGCTTACGGCATTTTCGGATTTGGGGGCGTGTTTTGCTGTGCTGAGTGATGGACGACGTCACTGTCTAAAGAACAGCAAAAATTACGCCCCCAAATCCGAAAAGGACGGGGCTACATCGGAGTGACTGATCTCTCCTCCAATGGCTGGCCTCCGTTTAGGAAGCCAGCCAATGGAGAAGAGACGGGGCAAGGAGGCGGGATCTACTGAGCTACTGAGAGACATTAATTCTCCGGACCAGAAGCTGCTTCGCAGCTTAACGGTCCCTCGACCTAAAAAGCTTTTCAACAGGTTAGTGAAGAGTGCCATTTCTAGAGTGGATTGTTCTAACTTCGGTAAGATACTTTCTACAACGGCTATATAAATTCCCTTTTCGGATAAACACAGGACAAATATGGCGAGAGACGTTTCAGCAATCTTTATGGAGGAGACACTAGCAGCGATGCTAATGGAAATATGGTATTTATGGCCATACACATTTCAGCTCAGTGCATGCACATTTGCAAAAGCAATGGGTCCAATGTATTCCACGGAAACCCCAAGCAGGCTTTTTGAAGGTTGACATCGGGCGTGTAAAAGTAGAAGGGCAGGTATGTGAAAGAGTGGAGTGGAAGAAGTGTGGCGCAGCGGCCAGGGTGCCGGACTCCGGACCACGGGGCACACTGTTCGATCAGCCCAGCAGCATGTGACTCTGGGCAATAGCTCGCTTAATCTTCCCGGGGGCCCCCAGTGCCGGGAAACCATTCCGGAGGCAGCTGTGCGCTTTACAAATTCAAGGGTATTATTATTATGTTATCCTTGTGTCCACGCAAGAAAACAAACTACCAAGTGAAACTAGAGCGAGGGTGTTAATGTCGACTCCAAATGTTGTATAACAGGGCGGGAGGCCAGAGCTGATGAGTTCCTTCCCAGTGCACGCAGGCCTTGGGCAGCCCTTTGTGCACTGCCAGGGGTATAAAGATACGTCCATGTATAATGCATGGGCTGCGGGCAGCGCGCGGCGTGAAAAGTCAGCGAAGAGAACATGACGGGATAGGATTCGCGCACATCCCGGCCACCGTCACATCGCTCGGCATGCCACAGAGGGCTGGAGATGAATGCGGCGGCAGGGAATACAAATGAAGATAAATTGGAGAAACTCTGCTGCTTCACCCAGGTCACTTACGCAGGCAAATACAGCAATGAGGCAAAGTAAGCAAGGAGTAGCTGGGGTATAAGTGAATCAAAGCCAGCCGGGGGGACGGAGTGTCAAATAGAGAGCAGATGGAGTGCTGGGGGGAAGTGAAAAAAAAAAGAGTAAAAACTGGCCAAGAAAGTAATTGCGGGCTGTAAGGGTGCCAGTGAATGATGGGCCCAATGCTGGCAAATGGCCGGAGGGAAGCCGGATGGGGGCGGGATAGCCTGGTGGGTGGGCGGGAATGCGTGCGAGGGGAGGAGAAGTGTGGCAGGCCGATGCGCGGAGGGAAGCCGAATGGGGGCGGGAGAGCCTGGTGGGGGGGCAGGAATGCGAGCGAGGGGAGGCAGGTGGATTAGAGAGATGCACATGCTTGTGTGGTCACGTGACCCGCTTTTGTGGTCACGTGACTCACATGCACTGTGAAGAAACCGCAGTGGTTTCACTAGTCGATCGAGCCCTTGAATTTTCGGGTAAACAGACATAATATCGGTTCCAAAATATCGTTTGGACAAAATATCGAGTAAAAAATATAGACTAGCCAAAATATCGATTAGATAGAATATAGACAAAAAAAAATCGAAAATAAGGTAGTTTTTAATATTTTTTTAATAATTGTGTAATATAAATCTGTAGCGGGTTGTGGGTTTATAGGGGAATAGGGTGGGAAGTAATTTAATTATAATTAATTAATTATGCAAATTAATAATAATTGTTAATTAATTATTAATTGGTAAATAATTAAAATATAATTGGTAAAAAATAATAATTGATTAATAATTAATTTTTAGTAAATTATTTCATGTAGCGGGTTGTGGGTTTATAGGGGAATAGGGTGGGAAGTAATTTTATTATAATTAATTAATTATGTAAATTAATAATAATTGTGAATTAATTATTAATTGGTAATTAATTAAAATATAATTGTTAATTAATTATAAATATTTAATTGATAAATAATTAATATTTAGTAAATTATTTTCTGTAGCGGGTTGTGGGTTTATAGGGGGATAGGGTGGGAAGTAATTTAATAATAATTAATTAATTATGTAAATTAATAATAATTGTTAATTCATTATTAATTGGTAATTAGTTAAAAAATAATTGGTAATTAATTATAAATATTTAATGGATAAATAATTAATATTTAGTAAATTATTTTCTGTAGTGGGTTGTGAGTTTATAGAGGGATAGGGTGGGAAGTAATTTAATAATAATTAATTAAAATTGTCAGTTGTTAATTATTTAATAGTCATTTTAACCCCTACGCTATCCATCGCTTTCCCTACTGTTGCACCCACTGGAGTGGGAATAGTAATTTTAACCCCTACGCTATCCAATGCTTTCCCGACTGTTGCACCCACTGGAGTGGGAATAGTAATTTTAACTCATACGCTATCCAACGCTTTCCCTACTGTTGCACCCACTGGAGTGGGAATAGTAATTTTAATCCCTCCGCTATCCAATGTTTTCTCTACTGTTGCACTCTTTGGAGTGGGAATAGTAATTTTTACCTCTACGCTATCCAGCGCTTTCCCTACTGTTGCACCCACTGGAGTGGGAATAGTAATTTTTACCCCTACGCTATCCAACGCTTTCCCTACTGTTGCACCCACTGGAGTGGGAATAGTAATTTTTACCCCTACGCTATTCAACGCTTTCCCTACTGTTGCACCCACTGGAGTGGGAATAGTATTTTAACCCCTACGCTATCCATCGCTTTCCCTACTGTTGCACCCACAGGAGTTGGAATAGTAATTTTTACCTCTACGCTATCCAGCGCTTTCCCTACTGTTGCACCCACTGGAGTGGGAATAGTAATTTTTACCCCTACGCTATCCAACGTTTTCCCTACTGTTGCACCCACTGGAGTGGGAATAGTAATTTTTACCCCTACGCTATCCAGCGTTTTTCTACTGTTGAATTCACTATAGTTGTTGCAATAAATTTTAACCATATTGCTATGCTACGGTAAAAATATTATATATGTTTAGTTAATAATATGTATTTATATATATATATATATATATATATATATATATATATATATTATTTTTGTTATATATTTTTGTAATTTACATTAATTATTTATTAATATTACATTTATTTAATCATTTTAACTAAGTTTATATTAAATATATTTATTATTATATTAGTTTTAACTTAATTTATAGACATATAAAAAAACGATATTTTGACAGTCTATATTATTTACATTCAATATTTTAGAGTCGATATTTTTGTACTTACCTGTATGAATATAGAAACTCGATATTTTGTCCCTCGATATTTTGTCATCGATATTTTTGTAACTCTATATTAATGGGCTCGATATTATTTCAGTGATCCAATTGTCGCCTATTACATTCGCAAGCAAATGATAATAGGCGAAACCTAAAAAACCAATCAGTAGAACTGGAGATATCCAATTTCAAAGTAAAAACAGGGCTTTAAAACACAAAGCACAAACTGTGGTTATTTGGTTTCGCCAGACGAGACAAAGTCACAAGTTCAGGCTGACCTCGATGGAGCATGGCAAACAACAGGGCCCAAGTTAGGCCCTCAGAACAAAAGTACCTTCAATCCTGGTTTGTGGAGAGTTGCGAGATCCCAGTCACAAACTGGGGATCCCCAAGAGCTGCAGGGTTGTGATGCAGAGTCTTGCATTGTTGTGAAGGATGCCGTAGACAAGGGGCTTGCATTGGAAAGGCCTGCGTCAAGGATTTATCATGTAGTGGTGGTTCCAAGGAGACTGCCAGCTGCAATGCGAGGTCTAGCGTCAGGGATGCGTTGTGCTGTGGTGGTTCTGGTGTGGCCGGGAGGAGATACAGCGTGCTTTATTGGTTCTGCTTCACAGACCACAGCTCGACTGGCAGAGCACCTTCAGGCCCACTTCCAAGGGTCCAGGACTGGGGTGGTACCACTTGGGTGTGGCTCTCAAAGCAGATAGAGCCCAGGTGCTGGGATCAAGGTGGTTGGTGCCTTTTCTGTCCTTGAGACAGTGATCAGGAGGCCAGCCAGCTATCCCTTGGAGTCACTCTGGTGATCTTGGGTTCAAGCTGCAGGTCCAGTCCTTCACTTGGGCATCAGGGCAGCAGAGTAGCAGTTCTTGCAGAGCAGCACAGCAGTCCTTCTGAGTCTTCCACAGGCCCAGAGTTGTACTGAAGAGTTGGGTCTGAGGGTCCATTACCTGGCGCTCACTTTGTGATGAGCAAGTGTGATAGCTGACAGCTCCTCCCCAACATCAAGTCAGAGATGGCCCATTCCACCAACTCCTATTGCTCTGTATCTCACTGTCTGTGAGGAATACACAAAAAACAACTGCCAGCTACAGCGAGTTATATGACCCAGGTTACAGGCTGCTGGCACCAATGGGTTAGAACAAGAAAATGTTAACTTTCTAAAAGTGGCATTTTCAGAACTCTGGGTTAAAATCTGAATTTACGATTAAAGAAGATTTTAAATTACAATTCTTTAGACATAAAACTCGACCTTCCTATCTGCTCCCATTTGTAAGTTACCTCTTAATTGAATCTGATTAGAGAACCCAATATTACGCTATGGGAGGGGTAGGCCTCACAGCAGTGAAAATCGAATTTAGGAGTTTTCCTGTACCAGGACATGTAAAACTTAAAATTACGTGTCCAATGTTTTAAATATACTGCAGACTGCTCTCTGGACTGTTTATGGCCTACCCTATGTGTGACATTTGTATTAAAGAGGGAGGGTTGATCCCGTCAAGAGGTTTTTCTTGCCAGGTCGAAATGGCAGCTTAAAACTTTACACACAGGCTTTAATGCAAGGTCTGAGGCATGTTTCAAGGGGTTCTTAAGTGGGTGGCACGGTGAGTGCTGCAAGCCCACTTGTAAATTAAATATGCCAATTGGGTATAAGCCAATGTTACCATGTTTCATGGAATGAGCACAAGCACTTTGGCACTTGTTAGCAGTGGTAAACTATGCAGAGTCCTAAAGCCAGCAGAAATAGGAGACTGGAAGGCAAAACGTTGGGGGGAAAACACACCAAGGATGTTACGTCCAATACTGTGATAGGGGAAAGAGCAAAAGCTCCCTGGCTCTGTAGCAATGATGCTGTTGCGTTTTCTCCTTTTCACTCACACAGTGCAGCAACTTTGATTACTTTGCTGTGTTGCTTGATAAGAAAGCAAATCTACCCCTATGTTTCTCCAGCTGAAGCGATCTTAACGGATCTATGACAGAATTTCGACAGACAGAATTTCGACCTACACAAATATCGGCGTAATTATATCGATAGCAAAAATATCGACGCCCTATGTACAACATTGTAAGTACCAAAATATCGAAAAAATAATATCGATGTTAAAAATATCGTTGTCAAATATATTGATTTTTTGGGGATTTAAAATAACATAAAAAATACTGTAAATAATACTTATTAATTACTTAAACATATTTAAATGTATGTAATAATGGTAAAAAAAAATAATAATACATATTTAATTAAAAAAAAAAAATTAAAATCATATATAATATATACTTACTTAACAATAATTACTATTCCCACTCCAGTGGGTGCAACAGTAGGGAAAACTGACCCTGAACCCTAAAAATACCCCTTTACCCAAAAACCTAAAACTGACCCTGAACCCTAAAAATACCCCTTTACCCAAAAACTGAAAATTGACCCTGAACCCAAAAAAATACCCCTTTACCCAAGAACTGAAAACTGACCCTGAACCCAAAAAATACCCCCTTTACCCAAAAACTGAAAACTGACCCTGAACCCTAAAAATACCCCTTTACCCAAAAACTGAAAACTGACCCTGAACCCTAAAAATACCCCTTTACCCAAAAACTGAAAACTGACCCTGAACCCTAAAAATACCCCTTTACCCAAAAACTGAAAACTGACCCTGAACCCTAAAAATACCCCTTTACCCAAAAACTGAAAACTGACCCTGAACCCAAAAAATACCCCTTTACCCAAAAACTGAAAACTGACCCTGAACCCTAAAAATACCCCTTTACCCAAAAACTGAAAACTGACCCTGAACCCTAAAAATACCCCTTTACCCAAAAACTGAAAACTGACCCTGAACCCTAAAAATACCCCTTTACCCAAAAACTGAAAACTGACCCTGAATCCTAAAAATACCCCTTTACCCCAAAAACCAAAACTGACCCAGAACCCTAAAAATACCCCTTTACCCACAAAACACAAAACTGACCCTGAACCCTAAAAATACTCCTTTACCCAAAATTAATTAATATTACAATTAAATTACTTCCCACCCTATTCCCCTATAAACCCACAACCCACTACAGTAGTAAAACATGTAATTTAGTTAAAATTATACATAAATTATCAATTAATTATTCTATTAATCAATTAAAATAATTCATTGCCAATTAATATTTAATAGCAAAATAAATTAATCATAAAAAAATAATTATTTAATTACAAATAAATTACTTCCCACCCTATTCTCCTATAAACCCACAACCCGCTCCAGTAGTAAAACATATAATTTACTTAAAAATATACATAAATTATCAATTAATTAATCAATTAATCAATTAAAATAAATCATTGCCAATTAATATTTAATTGCAAAATAAATTAATCATTAAAAAATTATTATTTAATTACAAATAAATTACTTCCCACCCTATTCCCCTATAAACCCACAACCCGCTCCAGTAGTAAAACATGTAATTTACTTAAAAATATACATAAATTATCAATTAATTAATCAATTAAAATAATTCATTGCCAATTAATATTTAATTGCAAAATAAATTAATCATTAATAAATAATTTTTTAATTACAAATAAATTACTTCCCACCCTATTCCCCTAAAAACCCACAACCCGCTCTGGTAGTAAAACATATTATTTACTTTTATATATTTTTTATTTATAAAAACATATTAAACACATATTATAACAATTAATTTAAATACTTAACTAAAATTTCTAACACATATTAGTAAATCGAAATTACTTACATCGATATATATGCTATCGATATAAGTAATTTCGATATTACTTACCTTAGGGTCGATATTCTGGCCATCTATATTCTGGACATCGATATTCTGTCCCATCGATATTAGCAACTCGATATAAGTGTAAGTCGAAATAAAAAATTCGATATTTTGACTGTTTACCGATCTTAACATATAATGCCTACCAGTATGGGTCACATGTGACTCTTAGACCTGGTGGCTCCCATTCTCTTATTTAACAATTATTATACATGAATTTACACATTCATTCATTATTTGTGTATAATATGCGTGTGCGGTGTAAAGCGCTCTGAATCTCTACATTGGTATGAGGAGCGTTAGAAAGGAAATTGAAACCATTTGAAAGAGGGGCTAAGGCGAGATGGTGAACACCATTGTAGGGTGGTAGAGAAGGACAACTAGAAAAAGGATGTCACCGGGGCATGGGGGGTGCCAACGAAGATTGTCGCACCTGGTGCCACAAACTATAAAGCTGGCTCCTTAATGCGGTCTGTAGATAAGAACAATGGATGACTTGCACAGGGGTAATAAATACAGCCTCGGTGATTGGGCTGTATTTGTTACCCCCTTTAGACTACATTTCTTTCGAACCGTGAGCCATCCCTCGATCTCACAGCACTCATTTAACCGCATCGCTGCGGCGGTTATTTTTCCCCTACGCGGCTTTTTTCTAAAAGCTGCGTAAGATGACGAGCTCAGCTCGTCATCCGCACACGCCCCCCGTGGCTGATGACGAGCTGAGCTCGTCATCAGCATCGAAGGGGTTAAAGCAAGTGTTTCGAAACAAGCCTCTGCGTTTATGGGGCACGTCTCCTCACTAATTGCACACATGGCTGGCTCTGATGACTCGTAGAAGTTGTCCCCATCAAGAGCCTGGCTCCACAGGCTTGTTTCTGTGGTATCAGCAGAAAGCACAGTGCTCATGAAATAAATGTCTAAAACTGTGCCTCTTTATCCAGTTAGAGTTTGATGTCTCTCTCTCTCTCTCTCTCTCTCTCTCTCTCTCTCTCTTTCTCTTGCAGAACGACGGTCACACACACTCGCATGTTGGGTGGGAGCAAGGGGGAAGAGTCTAAGCTTCCAGACAGCTTTCTCAGTTTTTTTTCTGGGCTGCACTCTAAAAGCAATAGAGTCCACGCCACCCTGGTCTTATGCCGCAGGCGATGCAGCAACTGAGCCTGTGTGTGTGCATTTAGCCACTGCAGCCACAAGTACTGCATCGAGCTGAGACCCTCTACAGTCACTGGGAGAAAGGAAGGACCCACCGGCTGACCAATTAACTCACACACTCATAGATATATTTCGTTTGGGGAATATTAGAAATTAGATTAATATTTGCTGATAAAATATGGAGACTTGTTTGAAGAAATGTTGAAATAAAAATGCTGAAACGTTAACCTTTTGGGAACCCAATGTTTCTTTTCAAATCTTAAATATTACCACGAAAGAACTTGCAATTGAACATTCGTGCCGGTGTTTCACTTTCCTTCTTTTATAGTGCTCGCTGTACAAGAAAATATATCCATTCATATCGAGAGAATGCTTAGACTGCATCTTCCAGATTGTGAAGGCTGTTGACTCCTTAGCAACGACCTCCATTTTTTCAAACTGTCAAATATCTGAGCAAGATCTTAGTTTGTGACCAGGCTGCTGCAGTCAGAGCTCTTAAATGAAACAGCCTAGACTAGACCGAAAGGAAGATACCACCACAGATATTCTAAAAGCGAAATTACCTGAAAGTTGTTTTCCAACCTATTATTTTGAAACCTTCAAAAACCTCTGTGTGGCATAATGCCATTTACTCACTTTAGGACTTGATCATTCCAACTAGTCCTAAGGAGTGACAAGAGGGAGGAACATCTGAGAATGACTGCCTGACAGATAAAGGGACCTGTGGAACTGACAAGGGTGACATGAAGTGACAGCAGAATTCAAGAGTGACCGCAGTATGACTGGCAGGATAAGATGGCAGCAGGATGGGTGAAATATAGTCGCAGTAGGAGCTGTAGCTCTGACAGCAGGATTCATTAACAGTAGCAACACCGCAGGGTATGTCAATGTGAGGAAAAGGCCAATTTTATAGGAACATCCCACTTTATGTCTCCACTTTTTGCTAGATTTAGTGATGGTGATCCTGAACACTGAGGTGCTGCCATCCAATGCCCAGTGTGTGTGCTCTGACCCCCCCAAAAATCTGTACAATTGGCTAATCCCAGACAGGCATATTTAATTTACCTGTAAGTCCCTAGTATATGATACTCAGTGTACTCAGGGTCTATACTTTAAATATCACTAGTGGACTGCAGTAGCTATTGTGCCACCACTAAAGTGACAAGTGAAAACATGATTCTACGCTTGCCACTTCAAACTAGCGATTCAGGTTTTAAACTGTGAATTCGACCAGTCAAAATACACCTTTTACCAGACCTAAACCATCCTTTTTAATACAGACAAGTCACCCCTAAGGTAAACCCTACGTGCCTGTAGGTCAGGGTGCATGGTATTTTTAGAATTACATGTATTATTAATTTCCACATATCCTGGCACTGAAAAATCTCCAAAGTCATTTTTCATTGTGATCCGGCTGGTTCTCCCCTATAGAAAGTCACTGGTTTACATTATAACACTTTGTAATGTATAACTTCAGTTTGAAAATAGCTAAAACCATGGTTCAACCACTCAAATTTATAGGAATATAATATCCAATCTGATGCTGGAGTCAGATTTGAAATTACTATTTTAAAAATGCCACGTTTATAAAGTTGTATTTTCCCTCTCTAATTCAGTAGTAGCCCTTTCAGAGATAATTCCCAGCTGCCACCTGGCAGCCGGCTGAGAGGTGTGGCTTGCTCTCGTGAAAGGGAATAAAAGAGACTTGGCTGGGAGATGTGACCACCTCCTGACAGGATGGCTTTCGGGGAGGGGACCAAGATGTGGCTACCAACTTTACAAGCTTCAAAGAGATAGCCCAAATCACAGGAAGATGTATCCCACACTAAGGCCGTCCCCTGCCATTGTAAAAGTAGCCAGAGTGGCACCAAGCCCAGTGGAGGAAAAACCAGTTGTAGAATTGGTTTTCCATGGAGAGTTGCTCATTTACTGTACACCTTTGCTCAGCCAAACTCCTACTCAAAAACATCCCACACTTATATAGAACCAGATCTAGTAGTCATGCCTTCTCCTACCTCACCTGTCAAGCCTGGAATAATCTACCATGCACATCAGAGCTGCAAATTCATTCTTGAACCCACACACCACACTGCAGGTGAAGTTCAGATGTCCCAGAAGTAATTGGTATTCCCTAACTTGTACTTTCCTTTTGGCCAGCATTCTGGCACTCACCTCAATCATTGCCTGCATCGTGTCACCCATCAACCTTGCCTTCATCTTATAAGAGTCAATTGGGCTCCCTGGAAATGACATAATTGACTCAGATCCTATTGTGTCTTCTCTCACTAAGTGCGGATTTTCTAACAGGCCACTGTTGAGACTGTGGTGGGAGGACACGTTCACTTTCGTCGCATAGTGTTCCAAGACGACACAAGGCATGGTGGTTTCCTTTACACAAATAATTGCTTTCTTTCAAATTCACTAAAAAGTCACATACAGTTAAAGAAGTCAGAGCTCTCAAGATTCCATGAGTGCCTGGCGCATGCAAGGGTTTTATGTTGCATTCTGGGACATGTAGTCCTGAATTTCTTATAGGATAAAATGAACTTCACATCCCAGAACACAAAACTGGACTGGATGAACTGCTCACGTATGGACTAGGGAAGTTTGTGAGCTCTGCAATGTGAGAATTAACACATTAAGGCAAAACGTGCCTTCTCCCCCCAATGTTACTACAATGAATTTTCTTTAACAGCCACAAGGATTGTTAAAGGGCTAAAAAGTCAAGCAAGCAGGAAGTCAGGCGAGTTTGCAAAAAACTACTGAGCCCTCCACACTTTTACATCTTGCACCATTCCTCGTGCAATGCACTCAAGGAGATGCAGTACAGTTCACTCGCATTACAGTTATAGCCCCAGTCAACTAATTGCTCAGTGATAATGGAAATCTTCTAACTTGTGTTTTGTACTTTTTTAGTGTTCTAGAGTGCAGATTATTATTTCATGTCTCAGGAAAGTTACACATTTCCCGAAGGTACCAAGCCAGGGCATGCCTCTGGTTTTAATGATCTTTCAGCCTCGAGTATCAGGCAGTAGTTTATTTATTTATTTATTTATTTATTTAGTTATTTATTTATTCATAAAGTTTTATATAGCGCAAACTTGATCACTCTGGCCATTACACAGACCTTACAAGACTCAGGTAGCAGGGCTGCCTCTCTGGTTCCACGAATCACTTAGGCTAACGAGTTTACACCTGGATTATCTCTGCTGCATAATGTAGGATTTAATTGACTTTCAGCGAGCACCGGAAGTGTTCACTGAATAGCATAAACAGCACATGCAAGAAGCGTGAAGAACTCTGCTGGATGAGCTGGTTGCTATTAAGGTTTCTAAAGTTCCTACATAAAACTCGAAATTTCTCCGATTTATCCAGAGAAATACCGATAGGCAGGTAAGAAACAGTGAGTAAGGATTGCCTGAGTGAATAATTTCCTAAATATATGTATAAACGTTATGCAAATCAAATGCAAAAAACTGTCCATGTCTCCCCTCACCAAAATGGAAGATCTTCATTTAGTGTGATTCCAGTGGTTACAGCGGTATTCATTTAGTATTCATTTGCTAATAAAATATAGTATTCATTTAGTAAGCATGAAGACTAAGTAGTATGCCCACGAGCCTAAATATGCAAATGAGGGAATACTAGTTCTACTCAACTACCCTTCAAATACATAATGAACACTTCAATTGATTGCTAAAAGAAGACTAGAAGTATTCTAAAAGAATAGTATTTGAAGCTTAGTAGTATTCTGTTAGGGTTTATTTGCAGCTCTTGTGCTATTTCAAGAGCAAAATGAAGGCTAGTCTCATTGATTGTGACCACTGTTTGAAGACTAATGGTATTCTTTGTGAGCAATATCTGAATACTAACTGAACACTAACGGCAATGATTGTGGCAGGGTGGGGGGGTTTCACTCGGGGGTCGCGCAGGGCTGGGGGGATCGCGCAGGGCTGGGGGGATCGCGCAGGGCTGGGGGGGTCGCGCAGGGCTGGGGGGTTTGCGCAGGGGGACGTCGGGCAGGGGGTCACGGGGGGTTCGCACGGGGGACGTCGGGCAGGGGGTCAGGGGGGGTTAAGCAGGGGTGTCAGGTGGGGAGGGGGTCGGGCTTATTGGGCCTTTTGGTAAGCTTTCTGAAGGTGCCCTGAGGTCACAGAGACCGTCTGTAAACACAGAAGATGGTCGCAGGAGCATACGTAGTGAATACCTATAGACTACGTATTCACTATGTATGCTCCTGCAGTCATCTTCTGTGTTTATTACCGGCCGTGTAAACTGCAAGGCAAGGTCCTCGGGCTGCCAATGAAGGCCTGCCGGGCCGCTGGTGGCCCACGGGCCGTACTATGAGTACCACAGGTGTAAAGAGTAGATGAATAGAGTGGCAAGCACATGTGCAGTATAGAGAAGATGCCTGATGTGGACAACAATGTGCATGGTAGAGATCGGATTTTGTGAGTGGAGATAATGGATAAAAGGTTAGAAAGTGGATTTACACAGAGTATAGGCAAGGGAGTAGCCAGAAAATTAAAATACCCCCCACTTTGAGCCAAAACTCTTATGACACCAAGCAACTGAAGCTTGGTGTCATAAGAGATCGGGACCATCCCAGAAAGGCTTGCTTTTCTCTTGCATCCAAGCATCTATCCATTCATCTATTCATTCTTCCATCCACTTGCTGATAATCATCATTTCACCTTACATTCTGTCTTCCATCGAATATTCAGTCCTTCACCATTCCGTCCATCCATATACCCGTCTACAAGCAAACCTATTCATCCATCTTCAAACCTATCCACAAAACATATCCATCCTTTTACTCAGTCATCTATCATTTCACTTGTCCATCCCCACTTTCTTCCATCGATCCTTTCATTCATTCTTCCATCCTTTTCCCATCTATTCATCCGTTTACTCCATCCATCCTCCCTTTCACTCATTCATTGACTGATCCACCCTTTCACTCAGCGATCCATCCTTTCACTCATCCATCCACCCTTTTACCCATCTATCCACTCATCTATCCATATACCCTTTCACTCATCCTTTCATTCACTCATCCACCCATCCTTTCACTCAATTATGCATCAATTCAGCCTCTCACTCTTCATGTGTCCACCATTTGATACAGCCAGCCATCTACCCTTCCTTTCACGTATCCATGCATACATCCATCCACCCTTTCATTTAGCCCATCCATTCATCCATCCACTCAGTCCTTCCATTTACTCTTTCCCTCATCCATCCACCCTTCCTCTCATCTATCCATCCATCCTTTTACTCATCCATCCATTTTTCCTTTACTCATCCATTCTTACCTCCATTCTTTCACGCATTCATCCATGCATCTATCCATCCACCTCTTTACTCACATCCATCCATCATCCATGTACCTTTTCACTCATCCATCCATCCATCTTCCCTTTCACTCATCCATCAATCCACCATTTCCTTCAGCCACCCATCCCTTCACTCACCCTTCGACACATTGATCCACTCATCCATTTACAATTTTACTCATCCATTCTTTCGCCTGAACCCTAAATGAGCCAAACTTTCACAAGTGACTCATTCATCCATGCATCTAACCATTAACCAGTTGAGCTTGCAACTTGAGTTGCATCTTACAGTACAAAATGGTATACAATGGGGAAAAGGTCTGCAGCTGGGGATTCCTGTTCATGAAGTCAACCGAGAAAGATAACAAACAAGCATTTGCAATGCAATAGGTCTCGCATTTATGCAAGTTTGAGCTATTCACATTACAAATAACAATGCCTTTTATTTTTGTTTTCGTTTTTAAAACATAAATAAAAGGCATTATCATTTACAATGCCAGCAGCTTAAACTTGCGTAAACGTGAGACCTATTGCATTGCAAATGCTTGTTCTTTTTAGTTACCAATCCAAGTTGAATCGATAATTAAAAAGAAAAAAAATGCATGAGAACCCTCTATGTTTTTTAAAGCGGATGCAGAGAAACAAAATACAAGCAACACCTGGATAAGTGGCAGAAGCAACACAGAGACAAGGAGCAGAAGCAACAGAGTGGGATTTTAAAGTGGATGGACCGTAAGCAATGTGGGGTGAAAACAACATATGGGGGGCACAGGAGGGGAAGATCAAACAGGCAAAAGACAGCAATGTGGAGCCGGCAGAGAGAGAGCAATGGATTTGGGAGACAAACAGTGCATGTAGGAGGGGAGCAAGAGAAGCACACGAGGGAGACTCAACAAAGAGAGAAGTGTTTTAAAAAGAAAAAATGGAAACAATAATGAATAGTGCATATTGGCAGGTAGAAAAAAAGTAAAAGAACCCTGCAAGAAGCACAGGCTGAGGGCAAGTGGAACATTTGCTTGTACTACCGGCAGTATTGGCAGCCATCTAGCTGGTGGGTGTCAGAGTCGAGTGTGGCGGGTGCATTACATGAAGCGTTCTGCAGTGAAAGCGGGGGTCGAGGCAGCCATGCAGGCTGGCATGTCCGTATGTCTCTGCCGGGTCAAGGAGCCACTCCGGTGCGGGGGAAGTCCTCCCGCGATCCCTGCCAGCGTCTGCAGTGGTCCGTCGGGCTCCCGTCTCATTCCCCTATGCCATTTTGCGACGAGCGGCTCAGCCTCGGGTCGTCCAGACCACACTACCTGCGCTCCGCCCATGTGTTCAAAGGCCCCCGCGCCATGCGGCAGCCGTTGATCGGTGAAGCCCCTGCGTGCGTCTCCCGCAGACGGCGGCCGGGGACTCCCTTGTGATAACGCAACTTTTCAGCGCATGGTGTCTCACACGTTGCTGCAGGCAGCGCGACCCTGCAACCGCCATATTTGAACATTTGCTAAGCGCCCCGCAAAGACTAGGTGGCTGGCACTTTCAGTTACAAACTTCCGGCTACGTGGCAGCAGGATGTGACATCACCGCGCCACCCCCCAAGCCCCGCCTTAAGCACACATGCCGGGATTCAAGGTGATATATTGTATCAGTGTGAGTCACGGTCCTTGCGAGCAGCCTTAATTAAATCATCTGCAAGCCTGTGAGAGCAGTGGGGTCACAGCGCGCTGCCATACTAGCATAGCTGCAGGTTTCAGACTGCTATGTGTGACATTTTCATAATTTTGGTTTAATTATGGGTGACCTTTCAAGGAATGGCAATTTTTCTTTCTGTTTGTATCTCTTCCTTGTGTGACTTTACATCTTGTACATTTGCAATTTTTTCTGTTTTTTTCTTTTGTGTAACGCATATAATCCTAAATCCTTATGTTTTGCAACTGGTTCTTATGTAAAGCGCTCTGACACCTTCGGGTAAAGTTCACACTATATAAAATCGCATTAAATAAAATAAAATACAAAATAAATAAAATATGAGTGACACTCGTGTGAGAAATCACGTATCAAAGACCAGGGACATATATATTAAATTACACCCATTTGAGCAAGGAGATCTATATCTTACCCCAAGAATACATTGTCCTACATTGAATCAGGAAACCTCAGTGTTATTTATAGCGTGGTCGGTTTTCCACTTATCAGTATTGTGTGATCCTTGTTCAATCACCTGATCTCGTTCTCCGTTACCAACAAAATAGGAATCCTTGAAAACATGTGCCTGTCCGTATTAGATGCTGTGTAAACAAGCATTGGAAATGCAATAGGTCACATCCTCATTTAAGTTAAAGCAATTCTGTTTGTATTTAGGTGGCTTTTCAGCTTTGCTTTTATTAGTGTCTTTCAAACGTTCATGTACATAACATGCATATATATGCATATTTGTATGCATGTATTTATATTTGTATTTATATAGATATGCAGATTATATTTATGTTCATATATGTATGTATATACATACACATACATATATATAAATGCATATGCATGTATATATATATATATATATATATATATATATATATATATATATATATATATATATATATACGTATATATATATATATATGTGCATATGTGTGCGTGTAAAGAGGAAGAGGTAGAGAGTAGAGAGTAGTAGAGTAGAAAAGAGTGAGTACTAGAGAGTGAGTAAAAAGTGAGTAGTAGAGTGAGTAGTAGAGAGTAGTAGAGAGTAGTAGATAGTGAGTAGTAGAGGGTTAGTAGAGTGAGTAGTAGAGAGTGAGTATTAGAGAGTGAGTAGAGAGTGAGTAGAGAGTGAGTAGAGAGGTAGTAGAGAGTAGTAGAGAGTAGCAGAGAGTGAGTAACAGAGAGTAGTAGAAAGTAGTAGAGAGTGAGAAGTAGAAAGTAGTAGAGAGAGTAGAAGAGTGAGCAGTAGAGAGTAGTAGAGTAGTAGAGAGCGAGTAGTAGAGAGTGCGTAGAGTGAGTAGTAGAGAGTGAGTAGTAGAGAGTGAGTAGTAGAGAATGAGTAGAGTAGAGTAGTAGAGAGTGAGTAGTAGAGAGGTTGACGGAAGACAGATGGGGGAGAGGAGGCAGGGAAAGGGCTCTGCTGAGGGCGCTTGCAGTATGAAGCACGGGACGGTTGTCCACAGCTCTGTAAAGAGTCTAGTATAAAAAATAAGGCATAAAAATAGTATAATAAATAAGGCACCATTAATATACCATTCAGCATGCAGCTTGAATAGAATGTTAATAGTAGTCTGGATAAAGTCCAGTAGTATTCAAATTGTTTGTATTCACTAAATGTTCTGCATTGTAAATGAAGACCATGCGATTACAAATAAGTATGTGCTTAGTATTCTATTAGTATTCAAGAAGTACCACTCAAAAATCAGTAGTCTTCATACACTAGCCTTCCCAAAAAGAATACTACTGAATACTAAAATTGGCCTAAATTAGTCTTCGAATGCTATAAAAAGACAGGTTAACCACTAAATGTAGTATTCCACTTCGGTAAGGGTCTGCTTTAAGTTGTCACATTTCATGATAGGCCAGTGCGACCGGTGCCATGGCACTTACACTAAAGTCGAGGGGGGCACCATTTGAATGACAGATTGAGGAGAGATAAGAGCAGCCTGAAAAGATCTTGGAGTTTGCTGCCTTTTACATCTGATCAAAAAAACAGCATGCAAACTGTGGCGATTAAATCACTTGATGGAGAGGTCTGTGATGTGCCTAGTGATAGTTTTGATTCATGCTAGAGAAGCATGGAGGGTTAATGATCCTGCTGCAAAGCACAGTGTGTAGCATGCATAGCACAGGTTTGAATTGTTTTCAGTTAGTTCAGCGGGTTACTGCTTTTGTTACATAGATCAATCTGTTATTTTCATTTCATAAGTTACCATCTTTCTAATATAGTGCAGTAAGCTATTAAATAGCATACAGGTGCTGCATACAAACTCTAAGGCATATGTTTAGAACCTTTTTGCTTTTTTTCACACTCCTTTGGCATTTTAAGGTCGTTGAAAAATAATTCCTTTAGGTGTTATTACATTGTTATTAATGTAGACAACTCCAACCCTTGGGTTACGTTTTTTATCCCAAGTGTGTGGTGCAGAGTTACTAACACTTTGTTCCAGATTTGCACCACAAAAGTGACACATACCTGGCGCAAAGTGTTGTTTTGGGATTTACTTTATGTGAAGCAGCACTGTGCACTACTTTGTGCTAATTTGTGCCAAGGGGACGTACCATGGGATGACCATGATTTTAATGCTAATCCCTATTTAATTATCACCAGTTAAAAGGGATTTGCATCAAATAAATGACATATCCTCCAATCAGGCATAAATGATCAGCACATCTACAAAGAGGTAAAGTGTGAAACCTTGTCAATTCATAGAATATTGTACTGAAAGGGCACCCTTCCAGTACAAAACCTATGCTTGACATCACATGCACACCTTTGCACTATGGTGCAATGGTGTGTGCATTGGTGCAAGGCAGCCTGAGCTAACCCAGTGTGCATGACACTGTATTACTGGTTCAGAGCGGGTGAAACACTACTCAAGCAGCAATCACATCTCTGTCAAGGTGAGACACAGGCAAACCCCGAAGTACCCTGTGCTCAACTCTCTGGTAGCTTGGCACAGAACAGGCTAAACTTAAAGGCAATGTGTAAAGTTTTTATGCAGCCCTTCAATCAGTAATAAAGTGAATACACAAGGCTAGACAAATACCACACCAATTAGGAAAAATAGAGTAAAAGGTAATAAATTGTTTGATACTAAAACAACAAAAACCAATCCGTAGAACTGGAGATATCCAATTTCAAAGTACAAACAGGGCTTTAAAACGCAAAGCACAAACTGTGGTTATTTGGTTTCGCCAGATGAGACAAAGTCACAAGTTCAGACTGACCTCGATGGAGCATGGCCAACAACAGGGCCCAAGTTAGGCCCTCTGAACAAAAGTACCTTCAATCCTGGTTTGTGGAGAGTTGCAAGATCCCCGTCACACACTGGGGATCCCCAAGAGCTGTAGTGTTGTGATGTAGAGTCCTGCATTGTTGTGAAGGATGCCGTAGACAAGGGGCTTGCATTGGAAAGGCCTGCGTCAAGGATTTATCATGTAGTGGTGGTTCCAAGGAGACTGCCAGCTGCAATGCGAGGTCCAGCGTCAGGGATGCGTTGTGCTGTGGTGGTCAGGTGTCGCCGGGAGGAGATACAGCGTGCTTTATTGGTTCTGCTTCACAGACCACAGCTCGACTGGCAGAGCACTTTCAGGCCCACTTCCAAGGGTCCAGGACTGGGGAGGGACCACTTGGGGGTGGTTCTCAAAGCAGACAGAACCCAGGTGCTGGGATCAAGGTGGTTGGTGCCTTTTCTGTCCTTGAGACAGTGATCAGGAGGCCAGCCAGCTATCCCTTGGAGTCACTCTGGTGGTCTTGGGTTCAAGCTGCAGGTCCAGTCCTTCACTTGGGCATCAGGGCAGCAGAGTAGCAGTTCTTGCAGAGCAGCACAGCAGTCCTTCTGAGTCTTCCACAGGCCCAGAGTTGTACTGAAGAGTTTGTTCTGAGGGTCCATAACTTATACCTGGCGCACTCTTTGTGATGAGCAAGTGTGATAGCTGACAGCTCCTCCCAAACATCAAGTCAGAGATGAACCATTCCACCACCTCATATTGCTCTTTATCTCATTGTCTGTGAGGAATACACAAAAAACAATGCCAGCTACAGAGAGTTATATGACCCAGGTTACAGGCTGCTGGCACCAATGGGTTATAACAAGAAAATGTAAACTTTCTAAAAGTGGCATTTTCAGAACTCTGGGTTAAAATCTGAATTTACGATTAATGAAGATTTTAAATTACAATTCTTTAGACATAAAACTCAACCTTCCTATCTGCTCCCATTTGTAAGTTACCTCTTAATTGAATCTGATTAGAGAACCCAATATTACGCTATGGGAGGGGTAGGCCTCACAGCAGTAAAAATCGAATTTAGGAGTTTTCCTGTACCAGGACATGTAAAACTTAAAATTACGTTTCCAATGTTTTAAATATACTGCAGACTGCTCTCTGGACTGTTTATGGCCTACCCTATGTGTGACATTTGTATTAAAGAGGGAGGGTTGATCCTGTCAAGAGGTTTTTCTTGCCAGGTCGAAATGGCAGCTTAAAACTTTACACACAGGCTTTAATGCAAGGTCTGAGGCATATTTCAAGGGGTTCTTAAGTGGGTGGCACGGTGAGTGCTGCAAGCCCACTTGTAAATTAAATATGCCAATTGGGTATAAGCCAATGTTACCATGTTTCATGGAATGAGCACAAGCACTTTGGCACTTGTTAGCAGTGGTAAACTATGCAGAGTCCTAAAGCCAGCAGAAATAGGAGACTGGAAGGCAAAACGTTGGGGGGGAAACACACCAAGGATGTTACGTCCAATACTGTGATAGGGGAAAGAGCAAAAGCTCCCTGGCTCTGTAGCAATGATGCTGTTGCGTTTTCTCCTTTTCACTCACACAGTGCAGCAACTTTGATTACTTTGCTGTGTTGCTTGATAAGAAAGCAAATCTACCCCTATGTTTCTCCAGCTGAAGTGATCTTAACGGATCTATGACAGAATTTTGACAGACAGAATTTTGACCTACACAAATATCGGCGTAATTATATCGATAGCAAAAATATCGACGCCCTATGTACAACATTGTAAGTACCAAAATATCGAAAAAATAATATCGATGTTAAAAATATCGTTGTCAAATATATCGATTTTTTTTGGATTTAAAATAACATAAAAAATACTGTAAATAATACTTATTAATTACTTAAACATATTTAAATGTATGTAATAATGGTAAAAAAAAATAATAATACATATTTAATTAAAAAAAATAATAATTAAAAATCATATATAATATATACTTACTTAACAATAATTACTATTCCCACTCCAGTGGGTGCAACAGTAGGGAAAACTGACCCTGAACCCTAAAAATACCCCTTTACCCAAAAACCTAAAACTGACCCTGAACCCTAAAAATACCCCTTTACCCAAAAACTGAAAACTGACCCTGAACCCAAAAAATACCCCTTTACCCAAGAACTGAAAACTGACCCTGAACCCAAAAAATACCCCTTTACCCAAAAACTGAAAACTGACCCTGAACCCTAAAAATACCCCTTTACCCAAAAACTGAAAACTGACCCTGAACCCTAAAAATACCCCTTTACCCAAAAACTGAAAACTGACCCTGAACCCTAAAAATACCCCTTTACCCAAAAACTGAAAACTGACCCTGAACCCTAAAAATACCCCTTTACCCAAAAACTGAAAACTGACCCTGAACCCTAAAAATACCCCTTTACCCAAAAACTGAAAACTGACCCTGAATCCTAAAAATACCCCTTTACCCCAAAAACCAAAACTGACCCAGAACCCTAAAAATACCCTTTTACCCACAAAACACAAAACTGACCCTGAACCCTTAAAATACTCCTTTACCCAAAATTAATTAATATTACAATTAAATTACTTCCCACCCTATTCCCCTATAAACCCACAACCCACTACAGTAGTAAAACATGTAATTTAGTTAAAATTATACATAAATTATCAATTAATTATTCTATTAATCAATTAAAATCATTCATTGCCAATTAATATTTAATAGCAAAATAAATTAATCATAAAAAAATAATTATTTAATTACAAATAAATTACTTCCCACCCTATTCCCCTATAAACCCACAACCAGCTCCAGTAGTAAAACATATAATTTACTTAAAAATATACATAAATTATCAATTAATTAATCAATTAATCAATTAAAATAAATCATTGCCAATTAATATTTAATTGCAAAATAAATTAATCATTAAAAAATTATTATTTAATTACAAATAAATTACTTCCCACCCTATTCCCCTATAAACCCACAACCCGCTCCAGTAGTAAAACATGTAATTTACTTAAAAATATACATAAATTATCAATTAATTAATCAACTAAAATAATTCATTGCCAATTAATATTTAATTGCAAAATAAATTAATCATTAAAAAATAATTTTTTCATTACAAATAAATTACTTCCCACCCTATTCCCCTAAAAACCCACAACCCGCTCTGGTAGTAAAACATATTATTTACTTTTATATATTTTTTATTTATAAAAACATATTAAACACATATTATAACAATTAATTTAAATACTTAACAAAAATTTCTAACACATATTAGTAAATCGAAATTACTTACATCGATATATATGCTATCGATATAAGTAATTTCGATATTACTTACCTTAGGGTCGATATTCTGGCCATCGATATTCTGGACATCGATATTCTGTCCCATCGATATTAGCAACTCGATATAAGTGTAAGTCGAAATAAAAAATTCGATATTTTGACTGTTTACCGATCTTAACATATAATGCCTACCAGTATGGGTCACATGTGACTCTTAGACCTGGTGGCTCCCATTCTCTTATTTAACAATTATTATACATGAATTTACACATTCATTCATTATTTGTGTATAATATGCGTGTGCGGTGTAAAGCGCTCTGAATCTCTACATTGGTATGAGGAGCGTTAGAAAGGAAATTGAAACCATTTGAAAGAGGGGCTAAGGCGAGATGGTGAACACCATTGTAGGGTGGTAGAGAAGGACAACTTGAAAAAGGATGTCACCGGGGCATGAGGGGTGCCAACGAAGATTGTCGCACCTGGTGCCACAAACTCTAAAGCTGGCTCCTTAATGCGGTCTGTAGATAAGAACAATGGATGACTTGCACAGGGGTAATAAATACAGCCTCGGTGATTGGGCTGTATTTGTTACCCCCTTTAGACTGCATTTCTTTCGAACCGTGAGCCACTGAAGGTGACCCCCTCCACCACGGTCTTCCTGCATCCCTCGATCTCACAGCACTCATTTAACCGCATCGCTGCGGCGGTTATTTTTCCCCTACGCGGCTTTTTTCTAAAAGCTGCGTAAGATGACGAGCTCAGCTCGTCATCCGCACACGCCCCCCGTGGCTGATGACGAGCTCAGCTCGTCATCAGCATCGAAGGGGTTAAAGCAAGTGTTTCGAAACAAGCCTCTGCGTTTATGGGCCACGTCTCCTCACTAATTGCACACATGGCTGGCTCTGATGACTCGTAGAAGTTGTCCCCATCAAGAGCCTGGCTCCACAGGCTTCTTTCTGTGGTATCAGCAGAAAGCACAGTGCTCATGAAATAAATGTCTAACACTGTGCCTCTTTATCCAGTTAGAGTTTGATGTCTCTCTCTCTCTCTCTCTCTCTCTCTCTCTTTCTCTTGCAGAACGACGGTCACACACACTCGCATGTTGGGTGGGAGCAAGGGGGAAGAGTCTAAGCTTCCAGACAGCTTTCTCAGTTTTTTTTCTGGGCTGCACTCTAAAAGCAATAGAGTCCACGCCACCCTGGTCTTATGCCGCAGGCGATGCAGCAACTGAGCCTGTGTGTGTGCATTTAGCCACTGCAGCCACAAGTACTGCATCGAGCTGAGACCCTCTACAGTCACTGGGAGAAAGGAAGGACCCACCGGCTGACCAATTAACTCACACACTCATAGATATATTTCGTTTGGGGAATATTAGAAATTAGATTAATATTTGCTGATAAAATATGGAGACTTGTTTGAAGAAATGTTGAAATAAAAATGCTGAAACGTTAACCTTTTGGGAACCCAATGTTTCTTTTCATATCTTAAATATTACCACGCAAGAACTAGCAATTGAACATTCGTGCCGGTGTTTCACTTTCCTTCTTTTATAGTGCTCGCTGTACAAGAAAATATATCCATTCATATCGAGAGAATGCTTAGACTGCATCTTCCAGATTGTGAAGGCTGTTGACTCCTTAGCAACGACCTCCATTTTTTCAAACTGTCAAATATCTGAGCAAGATCTTAGTTTGTGACCAGGCTGCTGCAGTCAGAGCTCTTAAATGAAACAGCCTAGACTAGACCGAAAGGAAGATACCACCACAGATATTCTAAAAGCGAAATTACCTGAAAGTTGTTTTCCAACCTATTATTTTGAAACCTTCAAAAACCTCTGTGTGGCATAATGCCATTTACTCACTTTAGGACTTGATCATTCCAACTAGTCCTAAGGAGTGACAAGAGGGAGGAACATCTGAGAATGACTGCCTGACAGATAAAGGGACCTGTGGAACTGACAAGGGTGACATGAAGTGACAGCAGAATTCAAGAGTGACCGCAGTATGACTGGCAGGATAAGATGGCAGCAGGATGGGTGAAATATAGTCGCAGTAGGAGCTGTAGCTCTGACAGCAGGATTCATTAACAGTAGCAACACCGCAGGGTATGTCAATGTGAGGAAAAGGCCAATTTTATAGGAACATCCCACTTTATGTCTCCACTTTTTGCTAGATTTAGTGATGGTGATCCTGAACACTGAGGTGCTGCCATCCAATGCCCAGTGTGTGTGCTCTGACCCCCCCAAAAATCTGTACAATTGGCTAATCCCAGACAGGCATATTTAATTTACCTGTAAGTCCCTAGTATATGATACTCAGTGTACTCAGGGTCTATACTTTAAATATCACTAGTGGACTGCAGTAGCTATTGTGCCACCACTAAAGTGACAAGTGAAAACATGATTCTACGCTTGCCACTTCAAACTAGCGATTCAGGTTTTAAACTGTGAATTCGACCAGTCAAAATACACCTTTTACCAGACCTAAACCTTCCTTTTTAATACAGACAAGTCACCCCTAAGGTAAACCCTACGTGCCTGTAGGTCAGGGTGCATGGTATTTTTAAAATTACATGTATTAATTATTTCCACATATCCTGGCACTGAAAAATCTCCAAAGTCATTTTTCATTGTGATCCGGCTGGTTCTCCCCTATAGAAAGTCACTGGTTTACATTATAACACTTTGTAATGTATAACTTCAGTTTGAAAATAGCTAAAACCATGGTTCAACCACTCAAATTTATAGGAATATAATATCCAATCTGATGCTGGAGTCAGATTTGAAATTACTATTTTAAAAATGCCACGTTTATAAAGTTGTATTTTCCCTCTCTAATTCAGTAGTAGCCCTTTCAGAGATAATTCCCAGCTGCCACCTGGCAGCCGGCTGAGAGGTGTGGCTTGCTCTCGTGAAAGGGAATAAAAGAGACTTGGCTGGGAGATGTGACCACCTCCTGACAGGATGGCTTTCGGGGAGGGGACCAAGATGTGGCTACCAACTTTACAAGCTTCAAAGAGATAGCCCAAATCACAGGAAGATGTATCCCACACTAAGGCCGTCCCCTGCCATTGTAAAAGTAGCCAGAGTGGCACCAAGCCCAGTGGAGGAAAAACCAGTTGTAGAATTGGTTTTCCATGGAGAGTTGCTCATTTACTGTACACCTTTGCTCAGCCAAACTCCTACTCAAAAACATCCCACACTTATATAGAACCAGATCTAGTAGTCATGCCTTCTCCTACCTCACCTGTCAAGCCTGGAATAATCTACCATGCACATCAGAGCTGCAAATTCATTCTTGAACCCACACACCACACTGCAGGTGAAGTTCAGATGTCCCAGAAGTAATTGGTATTCCCTAACTTGTACTTTCCTTTTGGCCAGCATTCTGGCACTCACCTCAATCATTGCCTGCATCGTGTCACCCATCAACCTTGCCTTCATCTTATAAGAGTCAATTGGGCTCCCTGGAAATGACATAATTGACTCAGATCCTATTGTGTCTTCTCTCACTAAGTGCGGATTTTCTAACAGGCCACTGTTGAGACTGTGGTGGGAGGACACGTTCACTTTCGTCGCATAGTGTTCCAAGACGACACAAGGCATGGTGGTTTCCTTTACACAAATAATTGCTTTCTTTCAAATTCACTAAAAAGTCACATACAGTTGGAGAAGTCAGAGCTCTCAAGATTCCATGAGTGCCTGGCGCATGCAAGGGTTTTATGTTGCATTCTGGGACATGTAGTCCTGAATTTCTTATAGGATAAAATGAACTTCACATCCCAGAACACAAAACTGGACTGGATGAACTGCTCACGTATGGACTAGGGAAGTTTGTGAGCTCTGCAATGTGAGAATTAACACATTAAGGCAAAACGTGCCTTCTCCCCCCAATGTTACTACAATGAATTTTCTTTAACAGCCACAAGGATTGTTAAAGGGCTAAAAAGTCAAGCAAGCAGGAAGTCAGGCGAGTTTGCAAAAAACTACTGAGCCCTCCACACTTTTACATCTTGCACCATTCCTCGTGCAATGCACTCAAGGAGATGCAGTACAGTTCACTCGCATTACAGTTATAGCCCCAGTCAACTAATTGCTCAGTGATAATGGAAATCTTCTAACTTGTGTTTTGTACTTTTTTAGTGTTCTAGAGTGCAGATTATTATTTCATGTCTCAGGAAAGTTACACATTTCCCGAAGGTACCAAGCCAGGGCATGCCTCTGGTTTTAATGATCTTTCAGCCTCGAGTATCAGGCAGTAGTTTATTTATTTATTTATTTAGTTATTTATTTATTCATAAAGTTTTATATAGCCCAAACTTGATCACTCTGGCCATTACACAGACCTTACAAGACTCAGGTAGCAGGGCTGCCTCTCTGGTTCCACGAATCACTTAGGCTAACGAGTTTACACCTGGATTATCTCTGCTGCATAATGTAGGATTTAATTGACTTTCAGCGAGCACCGGAAGTGTTCACTGAATAGCATAAACAGCACATGCAAGAAGCGTGAAGAACTCTGCTGGATGAGCTGGTTGCTATTAAGGTTTCTAAAGTTCCTACATAAAACTCGAAATTTCTCCGATTTATCCAGAGAAATACCGATAGGCAGGTAAGAAACAGTGAGTAAGGATTGCCTGAGTGAATAATTTCCTAAATATATGTATAAACGTTATGCAAATCAAATGCAAAAAACTGTCCATGTCTCCCCTCACCAAAATGGAAGATCTTCATTTAGTGTGATTCCAGTGGTTACAGCGGTATTCATTTAGTATTCATTTGCTAATAAAATATAGTATTCATTTAGTAAGCATGAAGACTAAGTAGTATGCCCACGAGCCTAAATATGCAAATGAGGGAATACTAGTTCTACTCAACTACCCTTCAAATACATAATGAACACTTCAATTGATTGCTAAAAGAAGACTAGAAGTATTCTAAAAGAATAGTATTTGAAGCTTAGTAGTATTCTGTTAGGGTTTATTTGCAGCTCTTGTGCTATTTCAAGAGCAAAATGAAGGCTAGTCTCATTGATTGTGACCACTGTTTGAAGACTAATGGTATTCTTTGTGAGCAATATCTGAATACTAACTGAACACTAACGGCAATGATTGTGGCAGGGTGGGGGGGTTTCACTCGGGGGTCGCGCAGGGCTGGGGGGATCGCGCAGGGCTGGGGGGATCGCGCAGGGCTGGGGGGGTCGCGCAGGGCTGGGGGGTTTGCGCAGGGGGACGTCGGGCAGGGGGTCACGGGGGGTTCGCACGGGGGACGTCGGGCAGGGGGTCAGGGGGGGTTAAGCAGGGGTGTCAGGTGGGGAGGGGGTCGGGCTTATTGGGCCTTTTGGTAAGCTTTCTGAAGGTGCCCTGAGGTCACAGAGACCGTCTGTAAACACAGAAGATGGTCGCAGGAGCATACGTAGTGAATACCTATAGACTACGTATTCACTATGTATGCTCCTGCAGTCATCTTCTGTGTTTATTACCGGCCGTGTAAACTGCAAGGCAAGGTCCTCGGGCTGCCAATGAAGGCCTGCCGGGCCGCTGGTGGCCCACGGGCCGTACTATGAGTACCACAGGTGTAAAGAGTAGATGAATAGAGTGGCAAGCACATGTGCAGTATAGAGAAGATGCCTGATGTGGACAACAATGTGCATGGTAGAGATCGGATTTTGTGAGTGGAGATAATGGATAAAAGGTTAGAAAGTGGATTTACACAGAGTATAGGCAAGGGAGTAGCCAGAAAATTAAAATACCCCCCACTTTGAGCCAAAACTCTTATGACACCAAGCAACTGAAGCTTGGTGTCATAAGAGATCGGGACCATCCCAGAAAGGCTTGCTTTTCTCTTGCATCCAAGCATCTATCCATTCATCTATTCATTCTTCCATCCACTTGCTGATAATCATCATTTCACCTTACATTCTGTCTTCCATCGAATATTCAGTCCTTCACCATTCCGTCCATCCATATACCCGTCTACAAGCAAACCTATTCATCCATCTTCAAACCTATCCACAAAACATATCCATCCTTTTACTCAGTCATCTATCATTTCACTTGTCCATCCCCACTTTCTTCCATCGATCCTTTCATTCATTCTTCCATCCTTTTCCCATCTATTCATCCGTTTACTCCATCCATCCTCCCTTTCACTCATTCATTGACTGATCCACCCTTTCACTCAGCGATCCATCCTTTCACTCATCCATCCACCCTTTTACCCATCTATCCACTCATCTATCCATATACCCTTTCACTCATCCTTTCATTCACTCATCCACCCATCCTTTCACTCAATTATGCATCAATTCAGCCTCTCACTCTTCATGTGTCCACCATTTGATACAGCCAGCCATCTACCCTTCCTTTCACGTATCCATGCATACATCCATCCACCCTTTCATTTAGCCCATCCATTCATCCATCCACTCAGTCCTTCCATTTACTCTTTCCCTCATCCATCCACCCTTCCTCTCATCTATCCATCCATCCTTTTACTCATCCATCCATTTTTCCTTTACTCATCCATTCTTACCTCCATTCTTTCACGCATTCATCCATGCATCTATCCATCCACCTCTTTACTCACATCCATCCATCATCCATGTACCTTTTCACTCATCCATCCATCCATCTTCCCTTTCACTCATCCATCAATCCACCATTTCCTTCAGCCACCCATCCCTTCACTCACCCTTCGACACATTGATCCACTCATCCATTTACAATTTTACTCATCCATTCTTTCGCCTGAACCCTAAATGAGCCAAACTTTCACAAGTGACTCATTCATCCATGCATCTAACCATTAACCAGTTGAGCTTGCAACTTGAGTTGCATCTTACAGTACAAAATGGTATACAATGGGGAAAAGGTCTGCAGCTGGGGATTCCTGTTCATGAAGTCAACCGAGAAAGATAACAAACAAGCATTTGCAATGCAATAGGTCTCGCATTTATGCAAGTTTGAGCTATTCACATTACAAATAACAATGCCTTTTATTTTTGTTTTCGTTTTTAAAACATAAATAAAAGGCATTATCATTTACAATGCCAGCAGCTTAAACTTGCGTAAACGTGAGACCTATTGCATTGCAAATGCTTGTTCTTTTTAGTTACCAATCCAAGTTGAATCGATAATTAAAAAGAAAAAAAATGCATGAGAACCCTCTATGTTTTTTAAAGCGGATGCAGAGAAACAAAATACAAGCAACACCTGGATAAGTGGCAGAAGCAACACAGAGACAAGGAGCAGAAGCAACAGAGTGGGATTTTAAAGTGGATGGACCGTAAGCAATGTGGGGTGAAAACAACATATGGGGGGCACAGGAGGGGAAGATCAAACAGGCAAAAGACAGCAATGTGGAGCCGGCAGAGAGAGAGCAATGGATTTGGGAGACAAACAGTGCATGTAGGAGGGGAGCAAGAGAAGCACACGAGGGAGACTCAACAAAGAGAGAAGTGTTTTAAAAAGAAAAAATGGAAACAATAATGAATAGTGCATATTGGCAGGTAGAAAAAAAGTAAAAGAACCCTGCAAGAAGCACAGGCTGAGGGCAAGTGGAACATTTGCTTGTACTACCGGCAGTATTGGCAGCCATCTAGCTGGTGGGTGTCAGAGTCGAGTGTGGCGGGTGCATTACATGAAGCGTTCTGCAGTGAAAGCGGGGGTCGAGGCAGCCATGCAGGCTGGCATGTCCGTATGTCTCTGCCGGGTCAAGGAGCCACTCCGGTGCGGGGGAAGTCCTCCCGCGATCCCTGCCAGCGTCTGCAGTGGTCCGTCGGGCTCCCGTCTCATTCCCCTATGCCATTTTGCGACGAGCGGCTCAGCCTCGGGTCGTCCAGACCACACTACCTGCGCTCCGCCCATGTGTTCAAAGGCCCCCGCGCCATGCGGCAGCCGTTGATCGGTGAAGCCCCTGCGTGCGTCTCCCGCAGACGGCGGCCGGGGACTCCCTTGTGATAACGCAACTTTTCAGCGCATGGTGTCTCACACGTTGCTGCAGGCAGCGCGACCCTGCAACCGCCATATTTGAACATTTGCTAAGCGCCCCGCAAAGACTAGGTGGCTGGCACTTTCAGTTACAAACTTCCGGCTACGTGGCAGCAGGATGTGACATCACCGCGCCACCCCCCAAGCCCCGCCTTAAGCACACATGCCGGGATTCAAGGTGATATATTGTATCAGTGTGAGTCACGGTCCTTGCGAGCAGCCTTAATTAAATCATCTGCAAGCCTGTGAGAGCAGTGGGGTCACAGCGCGCTGCCATACTAGCATAGCTGCAGGTTTCAGACTGCTATGTGTGACATTTTCATAATTTTGGTTTAATTATGGGTGACCTTTCAAGGAATGGCAATTTTTCTTTCTGTTTGTATCTCTTCCTTGTGTGACTTTACATCTTGTACATTTGCAATTTTTTCTGTTTTTTTCTTTTGTGTAACGCATATAATCCTAAATCCTTATGTTTTGCAACTGGTTCTTATGTAAAGCGCTCTGACACCTTCGGGTAAAGTTCACACTATATAAAATCGCATTAAATAAAATAAAATACAAAATAAATAAAATATGAGTGACACTCGTGTGAGAAATCACGTATCAAAGACCAGGGACATATATATTAAATTACACCCATTTGAGCAAGGAGATCTATATCTTACCCCAAGAATACATTGTCCTACATTGAATCAGGAAACCTCAGTGTTATTTATAGCGTGGTCGGTTTTCCACTTATCAGTATTGTGTGATCCTTGTTCAATCACCTGATCTCGTTCTCCGTTACCAACAAAATAGGAATCCTTGAAAACATGTGCCTGTCCGTATTAGATGCTGTGTAAACAAGCATTGGAAATGCAATAGGTCACATCCTCATTTAAGTTAAAGCAATTCTGTTTGTATTTAGGTGGCTTTTCAGCTTTGCTTTTATTAGTGTCTTTCAAACGTTCATGTACATAACATGCATATATATGCATATTTGTATGCATGTATTTATATTTGTATTTATATAGATATGCAGATTATATTTATGTTCATATATGTATGTATATACATACACATACATATATATAAATGCATATGCATGTATATATATATATATATATATATATATATATATATATATATATATATATACGTATATATATATATATATGTGCATATGTGTGCGTGTAAAGAGGAAGAGGTAGAGAGTAGAGAGTAGTAGAGTAGAAAAGAGTGAGTACTAGAGAGTGAGTAAAAAGTGAGTAGTAGAGTGAGTAGTAGAGAGTAGTAGAGAGTAGTAGATAGTGAGTAGTAGAGGGTTAGTAGAGTGAGTAGTAGAGAGTGAGTATTAGAGAGTGAGTAGAGAGTGAGTAGAGAGTGAGTAGAGAGGTAGTAGAGAGTAGTAGAGAGTAGCAGAGAGTGAGTAACAGAGAGTAGTAGAAAGTAGTAGAGAGTGAGAAGTAGAAAGTAGTAGAGAGAGTAGAAGAGTGAGCAGTAGAGAGTAGTAGAGTAGTAGAGAGCGAGTAGTAGAGAGTGCGTAGAGTGAGTAGTAGAGAGTGAGTAGTAGAGAGTGAGTAGTAGAGAATGAGTAGAGTAGAGTAGTAGAGAGTGAGTAGTAGAGAGGTTGACGGAAGACAGATGGGGGAGAGGAGGCAGGGAAAGGGCTCTGCTGAGGGCGCTTGCAGTATGAAGCACGGGACGGTTGTCCACAGCTCTGTAAAGAGTCTAGTATAAAAAATAAGGCATAAAAATAGTATAATAAATAAGGCACCATTAATATACCATTCAGCATGCAGCTTGAATAGAATGTTAATAGTAGTCTGGATAAAGTCCAGTAGTATTCAAATTGTTTGTATTCACTAAATGTTCTGCATTGTAAATGAAGACCATGCGATTACAAATAAGTATGTGCTTAGTATTCTATTAGTATTCAAGAAGTACCACTCAAAAATCAGTAGTCTTCATACACTAGCCTTCCCAAAAAGAATACTACTGAATACTAAAATTGGCCTAAATTAGTCTTCGAATGCTATAAAAAGACAGGTTAACCACTAAATGTAGTATTCCACTTCGGTAAGGGTCTGCTTTAAGTTGTCACATTTCATGATAGGCCAGTGCGACCGGTGCCATGGCACTTACACTAAAGTTGAGGGGGGCACCATTTGAATGACAGATTGAGGAGAGATAAGAGCAGCCTGAAAAGATCTTGGAGTTTGCTGCCTTTTACATCTGATCAAAAAAACAGCATGCAAACTGTGGCGATTAAATCACTTGATGGAGAGGTCTGTGATGTGCCTAGTGATAGTTTTGATTCATGCTAGAGAAGCATGGAGGGTTAATGATCCTGCTGCAAAGCACAGTGTGTAGCATGCATAGCACAGGTTTGAATTGTTTTCAGATAGTTCAGCGGGTTACTGCTTTTGTTACATAGATCAATCTGTTATTTTCATTTCATAAGTTACCATCTTTCTAATATAGTGCAGTAAGCTATTAAATAGCATACAGGTGCTGCATACAAACTCTAAGGCATATGTTTAGAACCTTTTTGCTTTTTTTCACACTCCTTTGGCATTTTAAGGTCGTTGAAAAATAATTCCTTTAGGTGTTATTACATTGTTATTAATGTAGACAACTCCAACCCTTGGGTTACGTTTTTTATCCCAAGTGTGTGGTGTAGAGTTACTAACACTTTGTTCCAGATTTGCACCACAAAAGTGACACATACCTGGCGCAAAGTGTTGTTTTGGGATTTACTTTATGTGAAGCAGCACTGTGCACTACTTTGTGCTAATTTGTGCCAAGGGGACGTACCATGGGATGACCATGATTTTAATGCTAATCCCTATTTAATTATCACCAGTTAAAAGGGATTTGCATCAAATAAATGACATATCCTCCAATCAGGCATAAATGATCAGCACATCTACAAAGAGGTAAAGTGTGAAACCTTGTCAATTCATAGAATATTGTACTGAAAGGGCACCCTTCCAGTACAAAACCTATGCTTGACATCACATGCACACCTTTGCACTATGGTGCAATGGTGTGTGCATTGGTGCAAGGCAGCCTGAGCTAACCCAGTGTGCATGACACTGTATTACTGGTTCAGAGCGGGTGAAACACTACTCAAGCAGCAATCACATCTCTGTCAAGGTGAGACACAGGCAAACCCCGAAGTACCCTGTGCTCAACTCTCTGGTAGCTTGGCACAGAACAGGCTAAACTTAAAGGCAATGTGTAAAGTTTTTATGCAGCCCTTCAATCAGTAATAAAGTGAATACACAAGGCTAGACAAATACCACACCAATTAGGAAAAATAGAGTAAAAGGTAATAAATTGTTTGATACTAAAACAACAAAAACCAATCCGTAGAACTGGAGATATCCAATTTCAAAGTACAAACAGGGCTTTAAAACGCAAAGCACAAACTGTGGTTATTTGGTTTCGCCAGATGAGACAAAGTCACAAGTTCAGACTGACCTCGATGGAGCATGGCCAACAACAGGGCCCAAGTTAGGCCCTCTGAACAAAAGTACCTTCAATCCTGGTTTGTGGAGAGTTGCAAGATCCCCGTCACACACTGGGGATCCCCAAGAGCTGTAGTGTTGTTATGTAGAGTCCTGCATTGTTGTGAAGGATGCCGTAGACAAGGGGCTTGCATTGGAAAGGCCTGCGTCAAGGATTTATCATGTAGTGGTGGTTCCAAGGAGACTGCCAGCTGCAATGCGAGGTCCAGCGTCAGGGATGCGTTGTGCTGTGGTGGTCAGGTGTCGCCGGGAGGAGATACAGCGTGCTTTATTGGTTCTGCTTCACAGACCACAGCTCGACTGGCAGAGCACTTTCAGGCCCACTTCCAAGGGTCCAGGACTGGGGAGGGACCACTTGGGGGTGGTTCTCAAAGCAGACAGAACCCAGGTGCTGGGATCAAGGTGGTTGGTGCCTTTTCTGTCCTTGAGACAGTGATCAGGAGGCCAGCCAGCTATCCCTTGGAGTCACTCTGGTGGTCTTGGGTTCAAGCTGCAGGTCCAGTCCTTCACTTGGGCATCAGGGCAGCAGAGTAGCAGTTCTTGCAGAGCAGCACAGCAGTCCTTCTGAGTCTTCCACAGGCCCAGAGTTGTACTGAAGAGTTTGTTCTGAGGGTCCATAACTTATACCTGGCGCACTCTTTGTGATGAGCAAGTGTGATAGCTGACAGCTCCTCCCAAACATCAAGTCAGAGATGAACCATTCCACCACCTCATATTGCTCTTTATCTCATTGTCTGTGAGGAATACACAAAAAACAATGCCAGCTACAGAGAGTTATATGACCCAGGTTACAGGCTGCTGGCACCAATGGGTTATAACAAGAAAATGTAAACTTTCTAAAAGTGGCATTTTCAGAACTCTGGGTTAAAATCTGAATTTACGATTAATGAAGATTTTAAATTACAATTCTTTAGACATAAAACTCAACCTTCCTATCTGCTCCCATTTGTAAGTTACCTCTTAATTGAATCTGATTAGAGAACCCAATATTACGCTATGGGAGGGGTAGGCCTCACAGCAGTAAAAATCGAATTTAGGAGTTTTCCTGTACCAGGACATGTAAAACTTAAAATTACGTTTCCAATGTTTTAAATATACTGCAGACTGCTCTCTGGACTGTTTATGGCCTACCCTATGTGTGACATTTGTATTAAAGAGGGAGGGTTGATCCTGTCAAGAGGTTTTTCTTGCCAGGTCGAAATGGCAGCTTAAAACTTTACACACAGGCTTTAATGCAAGGTCTGAGGCATATTTCAAGGGGTTCTTAAGTGGGTGGCACGGTGAGTGCTGCAAGCCCACTTGTAAATTAAATATGCCAATTGGGTATAAGCCAATGTTACCATGTTTCATGGAATGAGCACAAGCACTTTGGCACTTGTTAGCAGTGGTAAACTATGCAGAGTCCTAAAGCCAGCAGAAATAGGAGACTGGAAGGCAAAACGTTGGGGGGAAAACACACCAAGGATGTTACGTCCAATACTGTGATAGGGGAAAGAGCAAAAGCTCCCTGGCTCTGTAGCAATGATGCTGTTGCGTTTTCTCCTTTTCACTCACACAGTGCAGCAACTTTGATTACTTTGCTGTGTTGCTTGATAAGAAAGCAAATCTACCCCTATGTTTCTCCAGCTGAAGCGATCTTAACGGATCTATGACAGAATTTTGACAGACAGAATTTTGACCTACACAAATATCGGCGTAATTATATCGATAGCAAAAATATCGACGCCCTATGTACAACATTGTAAGTACCAAAATATCGAAAAAATAATATCGATGTTAAAAATATCGTTGTCAAATATATCGATTTTTTTTGGATTTAAAATAACATAAAAAATACTGTAAATAATACTTATTAATTACTTAAACATATTTAAATGTATGTAATAATGGTAAAAAAAATAATAATACATATTTAATTAAAAAAAATAATAATTAAAAATCATATATAATATATACTTACTTAACAATAATTACTATTCCCACTCCAGTGGGTGCAACAGTAGGGAAAACTGACCCTGAACCCTAAAAATACCCCTTTACCCAAAAACCTAAAACTGACCCTGAACCCTAAAAATACCCCTTTACCCAAAAACTGAAAACTGACCCTGAACCCAAAAAATACCCCTTTACCCAAGAACTGAAAACTGACCCTGAACCCAAAAAATACCCCTTTACCCAAAAACTGAAAACTGACCCTGAACCCTAAAAATACCCCTTTACCCAAAAACTGAAAACTGACCCTGAACCCTAAAAATACCCCTTTACCCAAAAACTGAAAACTGACCCTGAACCCTAAAAATACCCCTTTACCCAAAAACTGAAAACTGACCCTGAACCCTAAAAATACCCCTTTACCCAAAAACTGAAAACTGACCCTGAACCCTAAAAATACCCCTTTACCCAAAAACTGAAAACTGACCCTGAATCCTAAAAATACCCCTTTACCCCAAAAACCAAAACTGACCCAGAACCCTAAAAATACCCTTTTACCCACAAAACACAAAACTGACCCTGAACCCTAAAAATACTCCTTTACCCAAAATTAATTAATATTACAATTAAATTACTTCCCACCCTATTCCCCTATAAACCCACAACCCACTACAGTAGTAAAACATGTAATTTAGTTAAAATTATACATAAATTATCAATTAATTATTCTATTAATCAATTAAAATCATTCATTGCCAATTAATATTTAATAGCAAAATAAATTAATCATAAAAAAATAATTATTTAATTACAAATAAATTACTTCCCACCCTATTCCCCTATAAACCCACAACCAGCTCCAGTAGTAAAACATATAATTTACTTAAAAATATACATAAATTATCAATTAATTAATCAATTAATCAATTAAAATAAATCATTGCCAATTAATATTTAATTGCAAAATAAATTAATCATTAAAAAATTATTATTTAATTACAAATAAATTACTTCCCACCCTATTCCCCTATAAACCCACAACCCGCTCCAGTAGTAAAACATGTAATTTACTTAAAAATATACATAAATTATCAATTAATTAATCAACTAAAATAATTCATTGCCAATTAATATTTAATTGCAAAATAAATTAATCATTAAAAAATATTTTTTTCATTACAAATAAATTACTTCCCACCCTATTCCCCTAAAAACCCACAACCCGCTCTGGTAGTAAAACATATTATTTACTTTTATATATTTTTTATTTATAAAAACATATTAAACACATATTATAACAATTAATTTAAATACTTAACAAAAATTTCTAACACATATTAGTAAATCGAAATTACTTACATTGATATATATGCTATCGATATAAGTAATTTCGATATTACTTACCTTAGGGTCGATATTCTGGCCATCGATATTCTGGACATCGATATTCTGTCCCATCGATATTAGCAACTCGATATAAGTGTAAGTCGAAATAAAAAATTCGATATTTTGACTGTTTACCGATCTTAACATATAATGCCTACCAGTATGGGTCACATGTGACTCTTAGACCTGGTGGCTCCCATTCTCTTATTTAACAATTATTATACATGAATTTACACATTCATTCATTATTTGTGTATAATATGCGTGTGCGGTGTAAAGCGCTCTGAATCTCTACATTGGTATGAGGAGCGTTAGAAAGGAAATTGAAACCATTTGAAAGAGGGGCTAAGGCGAGATGGTGAACACCATTGTAGGGTGGTAGAGAAGGACAACTTGAAAAAGGATGTCACCGGGGCATGAGGGGTGCCAACGAAGATTGTCGCACCTGGTGCCACAAACTCTAAAGCTGGCTCCTTAATGCGGTCTGTAGATAAGAACAATGGATGACTTGCACAGGGGTAATAAATACAGCCTCAGTGATTGGGCTGTATTTGTTACCCCCTTTAGACTACATTTCTTTCGAACCGTGAGCCACTGAAGGTGACCCCCTCCACCACGGTCTTCCTGCATCCCTCGATCTCACAGCACTCATTTAACCGCATCGCTGCAGCGGTTATTTTTCCCCTACGCGGCTTTTTTCTAAAAGCTGCGTAAGATGACGAGCTCAGCTCGTCATCCACACACGCCCCCCGTGGCTGATGACGAGCTCAGCTCGTCATCAGCATCGAAGGGGTTAAAGCAAGTGTTTCGAAACAAGCCTCTGCGTTTATGGGCCACGTCTCCTCACTAATTGCACACATGGCTGGCTCTGATGACTCGTAGAAGTTGTCCCCATCAAGAGCCTGGCTCCACAGGCTTCTTTCTGTGGTATCAGCAGAAAGCACAGTGCTCATGAAATAAATGTCTAACACTGTGCCTCTTTATCCAGTTAGAGTTTGATGTCTCTCTCTCTCTCTCTCTCTCTCTCTCTCTTTCTCTTGCAGAACGACGGTCACACACACTCGCATGTTGGGTGGGAGCAAGGGGGAAGAGTCTAAGCTTCCAGACAGCTTTCTCAGTTTTTTTTCTGGGCTGCACTCTAAAAGCAATAGAGTCCACGCCACCCTGGTCTTATGCCGCAGGCGATGCAGCAACTGAGCCTGTGTGTGTGCATTTAGCCACTGCAGCCACAAGTACTGCATCGAGCTGAGACCCTCTACAGTCACTGGGAGAAAGGAAGGACCCACCGGCTGACCAATTAACTCACACACTCATAGATATATTTCGTTTGGGGAATATTAGAAATTAGATTAATATTTGCTGATAAAATATGGAGACTTGTTTGAAGAAATGTTGAAATAAAAATGCTGAAACGTTAACCTTTTGGGAACCCAATGTTTCTTTTCAAATCTTAAATATTACCACGAAAGAACTTGCAATTGAACATTCGTGCCGGTGTTTCACTTTCCTTCTTTTATAGTGCTCGCTGTACAAGAAAATATATCCATTCATATCGAGAGAATGCTTAGACTGCATCTTCCAGATTGTGAAGGCTGTTGACTCCTTAGCAACGACCTCCATTTTTTCAAACTGTCAAATATCTGAGCAAGATCTTAGTTTGTGACCAGGCTGCTGCAGTCAGAGCTCTTAAATGAAACAGCCTAGACTAGACCGAAAGGAAGATACCACCACAGATATTCTAAAAGCGAAATTACCTGAAAGTTGTTTTCCAACCTATTATTTTGAAACCTTCAAAAACCTCTGTGTGGCATAATGCCATTTACTCACTTTAGGACTTGATCATTCCAACTAGTCCTAAGGAGTGACAAGAGGGAGGAACATCTGAGAATGACTGCCTGACAGATAAAGGGACCTGTGGAACTGACAAGGGTGACATGAAGTGACAGCAGAATTCAAGAGTGACCGCAGTATGACTGGCAGGATAAGATGGCAGCAGGATGGGTGAAATATAGTCGCAGTAGGAGCTGTAGCTCTGACAGCAGGATTCATTAACAGTAGCAACACCGCAGGGTATGTCAATGTGAGGAAAAGGCCAATTTTATAGGAACATCCCACTTTATGTCTCCACTTTTTGCTAGATTTAGTGATGGTGATCCTGAACACTGAGGTGCTGCCATCCAATGCCCAGTGTGTGTGCTCTGACCCCCCCAAAAATCTGTACAATTGGCTAATCCCAGACAGGCATATTTAATTTACCTGTAAGTCCCTAGTATATGATACTCAGTGTACTCAGGGTCTATACTTTAAATATCACTAGTGGACTGCAGTAGCTATTGTGCCACCACTAAAGTGACAAGTGAAAACATGATTCTACGCTTGCCACTTCAAACTAGCGATTCAGGTTTTAAACTGTGAATTCGACCAGTCAAAATACACCTTTTACCAGACCTAAACCTTCCTTTTTAATACAGACAAGTCACCCCTAAGGTAAACCCTACGTGCCTGTAGGTCAGGGTGCATGGTATTTTTAAAATTACATGTATTAATTATTTCCACATATCCTGGCACTGAAAAATCTCCAAAGTCGTTTTTCATTGTGATCCGGCTGGTTCTCCCCTTTAGAAAGTCACTGGTTTACATTCTAACACTTTGTAATGTATAACTTCAGTTTGAAAATAGCTAAAACCATGGTTCAACCACTCAAATATATAGGAATATAAAATCCAATCTGATGCTGGAGTCAGATTTGAAATTACTATTTTAAAAATGCCACGTTTATAAAGTTGTAATTTCCCTCTCTAATTCAGTAGTAGCCCTTTCAGAGATAATTCCCAGCTGCCACCTGGCAGCCGGCTGAGAGGTGTGGCTTGCTCTCCGGAAAGGGAATAAAACAGACTTGGCTGGGAGATGTGACCACCTCCTGACAGGATAGCTTTCGGGGAGGGGACCGAGATGTGGCTAGCAACTTTACAAGCTTCATAGAGACAGCCCAAATCACAGGAAGATGTAACCCACACTAAGGCCGCCCCCTGCCATTGTAAAAGTAGCCAGAATGGCACCAAGCCCAGTGGAGGAAAAAACAGTTGTAGAATTGGTTTTCCATGTAGGGTTGCTCATTTACTGGACACCTTTGCTCAGTGAAACTCCTACTCACGAACATCCCACACTTATATAGAACCAGATCTAGTAGTCATGCCTTCTCCTACCTCTCCTGTCAAGCCTGGAATAATCTACCCTGCACATCATAGCTGCAAATTCATTCTTGAACCCACACACCACACTGCAGGTGAAGTTCAGATGTCCCAGGAGCAATTGGTATTCCCTAACTTGTACTTTCCTTTTGGCCAGCATTCTGGCACTCACCTCAATCATTGCCTGCATCGTGCCACTCCTCAACCTTGCCTCCATCTTATAAGAGTCAATTGGGATCCCTGGAAATGACATCATTGACTCCGATCCTATTGTCTCTTCTCTCGCTAAAGTCACTCCTAAACCTGTATTTGCTCTTCAAACCTAGCCAGTAGCCACTGGAAGTTTGCCGAGCCAAATGCCCCGATGAAGAAGAAGTTGTCCAGGTAATGTGTCTCAGTTGCCACCCCAGTCAAAAATGTAAAGAGCCAATATAGAAATTTCTGAATTTCTCAAACAATGCACTAGAATTGGAGCATCCCATTGGTAAAGCTTTGTCTACCTCTCAACTTCCCTGAAACTGTGTGCCGAACAGTTCAGAAACCCATTGGTGTACTGGCCATAGGTGAAAGGGTGGCTTAATATCACTCATTGCCATTCGCACAATGCTCCCCACCCTTCCCACAAGGTCAATCACAACATCCACTGAGAGCATGTTGTTAATGACAATTCTTCAGGAATGTAGTTATTCAATCAATTAATCAACAAAGCTTTATTTCGATATAAAATATCATAAAAGCATTTTTACAATTTAAAACACATTTCGCCATCAATACGTTAAAGGAAAAGTTTCATCTTAAAATCATTTTTTACAATAATATGTTAAAAGATGTAGTTATTCACAAACTGGCTCTCCGGACAAGATAGGTGTTGCATTTGGTGAGACTGCCCATTCCCCTTCTTTGGCACCATGCCTATAAAAAATACAATCAGCTTTTCTAGTCAACAAAGGGGCCTGCCATTCTACTCTCACCCACTTCCTTTGATAACAGTATGTCTGCGTCTGCCGGCATAGCATAAAATCATAGCCAGTACTCCAGTCAGCCCAATTTAATCAGCATTTGAGCCCTTTTCCATTTGCCGCTGACATCCTCTACAAACCCCTTTCTGTGGCTGCTGGTGTCAATTTCTCCCTGGAATCACTTGCGCACTGGTATTGCCCTCGCACTGTGTAAGTGGATGTCGTGAACTGTCCTTAGAACCCTGGTGCTGAAATTTGCAATATTTATTTTTGCAGACCCCTCTATTGAATGCCTAGCACTTGTTGTGCTGTCCTGTCTGTCGCCTGCCTGTTATCACTCCGAGTTTTGTGTGAGATGGCCTGGAAAGGCTGGTATACTACCTGTAAACCACTTGCTGTGACAATCAGTGGAGCAGGTCTGTTCAGTGTTTGATTGTGTGCAGCCTTAGGTCATCCTCTGTCTCTTTCCACTTCACTTTCTAGTCCTGTGCAAGCCTTGCCCTGAACTCCAAATCATTCCTAATAGACGTATAACTCCTAAATCTGATGTGCACATTCTGTATTACATCCATATACTTGAAGAGTGTTCTGCATGTTTCTGGGTACTTTCTGCAATATGGGCTCATGTATATCCAGAAGGCCATTGTCCAATTCTCTATTACCACCCATACTCTAGGGTGCTTGGCCAGCTCGTATTCCTCTGATTTGGAAGTGCCTTTAGGCATCACCTCCCTATGAATAAGCTTAAACACCTCCGTGTATTCCCCTTTCCAAATCCGCTCTTGTCAGCCAGCATGACATGTGTCCAAGGGGTTTGGTAAGCCCCATGTAAGGCAACTTTTTAACCATCAACCTCTTGCTGCCATTTCTGTCCCCCTGCCTTCCTTTCCCTCCCTGTCCCCTTAATTGGCTCTATAGCACATTTTCACTACCATATCCTCTTTCTTGTTGCCCCCTGCGTTCCCTTGTATGTTTTTTCACAGTTACTTCTTAGTCCCTTTCGTATTTCCCTCCATGTCTCCCACTGCACTGTTAATCTCCGACACTCATATCCACCACGTCAGTTCCTTATTGTAACTGTACGCTTAAGCCCTTTGTTAGAAATGGGATTTCTGGTTGGCTGAGTTATGCACCCAGGACAAGCAGTAATCACCAGTCTAGCCAGGGCAAGCTAGATACACATACATGATATAATAATCTATTTTTCTTAACCTGTGTGGAATCCTTTTATGGTGTATTCATTGTGTTGCTGAGTGTATGTGTGACTGTTGTACAAATACTTACACATTTCCTCTTTAGATAAGCATGACTGCTCTGTGCCAAGCTACCAGAGATTGAGCACAGGTTATCTAAAGAGGCAATGTGTAAAGTATTTGTGCAACACACACACTCACACTAGTTCCGATGCGATGAGCAGATTTTACTTCCGCAACTGGGTTGATGTTCAGGTTTTGTTACACACAGACAGGAGATGCATCCAAATCCATGTTGCAAGTATCTGGGCCACTTGTAGTGAGCCAGGAACAGTAGCAGGGGTAGAGACTGTGATGCTCTTGAGTCTCAAGCAGCAGGAAGCAAGCCAACAAGCCCTTGGAGATCACTTGGAGAGTCCGAGAGCAGCAGGCAGCAGGGCAATACAAGAGAAAACTAGGCCTTCTAAATCTACAGTCCAAATAAGAGTCCTTTAAGCAGCACAGCAGTCCTTCATACAGAAGTTCAGTTCAAGATCCAGAAGTGTCTGATTTTAGGGGGTTAGGGACCCAGTACTTAAACCCAAAAGTGCCTTGGAGGTGCGGAGTGACTTCAAAACACCCCTTTGAAGTCCACAAGGATCCCTTTCAACCCAGACGTGTCTAACAGGCTATATGTGGAGGTTAATCAGTCCTTTGCATGGGGACAGGACACTGCCTATTTAAGTGAAGTGTTAGCCCCTCCCTTCCATTCCACCAAGGCAAGACCATCAGAATGCAGATTTATGTAGATGGGTACTCAGACACACCTATGCTTCCTGTGTTTTGGCTGTCTATGGAGAATGCACAGTGTAGCTATCACCTACCCCAGACATGTATTGGAGACAGGCTGTCAGGCAGTGCAATAAGTACAGAGAAATGCCCACAGAGAAATATCCACATATGAAACATGAAAAACCTACTCTTCACTGATCAGGAATTACAGCTTAAAAGAGTATTAACAAATTCCCCAATGTTAGCCTATAAGAGGAATAGGTCTCACAGTAGTGAAACATGAAATAAGCTGTTTGTCACTACCAGGGTATGCAAATCAGAAAGATACATGTCCTACCTTTTACTACATATTACCCTCTTCTTAGAGCCTACTTTAGGAGTGACCTGTATGTAATAAAAGCGGTGTTTAAGGCTTGGCAAGTAGTTTTAAATGTCAAGTTCAAGTGACAGTGACCTACACACACAGGCACTGCATTGGTAGGCCTGAGTCAGGTTTGAAAGGCTACTTCTCTGGGTGGCACAATCAGTGCCGAAGCCCACTTGTAGTATTTGAAGTACAGACCCTGGGTACATGGTATACCATTTTACAAGGGACTTAGCAGTACATCAAGTATGGAACCAATCAGGAATACACCAATGTCATGTTTTGGGGAGAAACACATACCCTTTAGCACTGGGTATCAGTGGTAAAAAGCTCAGACTCCTAAGACCAACAAAAAGAGTCCAGCATTGAGGAGGAAGGCACACCATTCATACATCCATCTTATTTGGCTATACTCCTCCCCTCCACCCATTTTTACTCCATTGCCTGTTGCTGCCTCCCTTTAACCTTTCTTGGTTTTAAGGTTGATACCCACACAGAAGCCTGCCACTTTGCCACCAGCCTCAAGTCAGCTGCCTTCCTTTTGATGTCTTCTGCTGACTCTTACAGCATCTTTCCCTGCAAATAAACAATTTCCTCCTGTTGCCTCTGACCCCTGCCCGCACTCTTTCACATTATTCCACCAACACCATTCCATCTCCTCTTCCTCTCCCCGGTATTCGTCCTGCAACTCCCCTTCTTCCAACCCCTCCTCCTCCTCAAAGACCAGCACCAACCACTTTCCTTCATCAGACCATGTCAACAGTGTGCCATTGGGGAGTGCATTTCCCATCACCCACACCATCAATCATCCAGTTGTGTTCCATTTGCCATTCCTTACTAAGCGAGGAGGCCACACAAGAGCTTCTTCGGTCTTTGTGGCTCATGTCCAATACTGTGCTCGGACAAGCCCTTAACCTTTCTGCCTCTTCCCCTCAGGTATTTGAGTAGCATTGTGCTCTCCTAAGTCAGGTTGAACTTCTGCATGATAGGGAATAACCTCTTTTGAAAGGCCCAACGAGTTGTGAAAAGCAGGGTCTTTGTACTCTTCCTGTTTGTCATCCTGTGCTTACATCCATCTACCTTTCTCCCTGGCTGCTCTGTAAACCTTCCCTGCCTCTCACTGACCTGAACCTGCTGCTTCTTCTGGCCCACCATCTCTCCCTTCCGAATCCTCAGGAGTCCCACATGGTCATCCTTCTCCCGGCTCCTCCCCAGGAGTTTTTCTGCCCCGTCCCTACCCCTTACACTACACCTCTGACATACACTTCCTTGCCACTTGCCCCTCCTCTCTCCCATAGTGCCTTCATCCTCCCTTGATTATAGCATGCTTGCCGCTGTTGCTGACTCCTGGTCACAGTGTGCTCCTTCAGAGACACTGCTTCTTATCTCGGCTCCTCTCTTCAACCCCCACATTGCTATATCTGCTGAAACTGCACTGGGAGGTGGGCAACCGATGATACTTGCAGTGCCCCCTGCTGCCATGGGTTCATAACTGCCGACGTAGCTATTAAAGCTCTGCCCTACCCCCTTCCTATGGGGCGCTCCATCAATTCAGGACCGTATACCAACAAAGGTTCCTCCAGAGGCCTCCTTGCTCAACTGCTTCCTCCCATTTGTGTTTCAATCTTGCAACTGCCACCCCGCTTCCCCTCCTACTGCAATGGCTCAAAAGCCGCACCTGTGTGTGATGCTGTCTTGGGCATCAAGACCTGCTCAATGACCAGTCCTGCTTCACTCACTCTCCCCCTTCCAGGACAAACCTCCCGCGTCGCCAATTTAGATCATGGCAGAGAACAAGCCCACCATCAGCAGCCATCCAGGCCAAGCGAGCCTGGCTCAACCCCTTTTACTCCATGTCCATGCCCAGGTGCTAACAGGTCTTCATGACCCGCTTCTCTTGTAAAACATTTTTATTAAACCTGCCTAACTTTTGCCACTAAATAGAGCTTCCCACTGCTTTCAACTCGTCCCCTACATCTTCCACAGCCTCTGTGCTGCCTTACCTAAAGGAATGACATGGCCACCTACAACAGCCCCTCAAGCTCCTCTTAGCTCACCCCATACCTGCAGACCAACCAAAGCCACAAATTCAGCTTGCCTGGGCCCTACCACCGACCCAAACTGCACGGGGCATATCTCCCTCTTTTGACTCTCACCTAAGCCCTCATTCTATGCAATGGTAATTGAAATAGTGGTTTCGGGGGTAGCTGACTGCAGGATATATGCACCCTCTGCTCACTTTGGGCAGGTAGTGCCACCCAAGGGGACTTCATTAGGGGATTAGTTGGACAGCAGGCTTGGCGTAGGCTAAGGGGAGGTTAGAGAGCCGTTGTAGGTGGTCACGTCATTCTTTGAGAGAGAGAGCTAGAGATAGAGTTGTGTGTTTTTTTGTTAAAAAATGTTTTAATTAGAAAAGTATCACTCGAAAACAATGCATATTTGCAATTGTAGTAAAAAAGTGATATATTTAGTTTTAAAACTTTATTTCCTAACTGGGATTAGATATGGGTTATGCTATTGTTTGCCATTGTTTATGTATATTCAGTCGAATATTTGAATGTATTTTCTAATTCATAAGTACAATAAAATAATATTGACCATGGCATTTTTTTTTATTTTAACATACTGTCATTTTAAGTGTATTTCCTCTATGTTATCTTTCCTTTAAAATATTTCTTTTGTTTGGTTCCATTTATTTGTATTGCTTAAAATTGGTTTTAAATGATTCGGTGTCCTCTACTGTGTTATCTTTGTTTTTGTTCTCCCGTTAATTCACATACATCAATATTTTAGGACTGTGTTTCATAGATATTTATTGCCAATCTTTGTAGGTCTATGGCAGAGAACATTGAGCTAAAGGGGCGATAATTTTAACTCAGTTCCTTGATAATATGGCCCTTAGTGAGCGCAAGAGGCTGCTTGCTATTTGGGTTCTGCTGCATGTATTGCTGTTTGTTAGAGCAAAATGCATCTTTGCATCTATTTTAGACGAGGGCATTTTGCTTTAAGAAAATAAATGATATTAGTGTGTTGGGAGACAATCCTACCTTAAGAGCACATTTAGCCAGCACGAACAGCTGCTTGCACTTGCTATTTGTGTGCTGCTGCGTCTAGCATTATACCTTAATGCAAAATGCTTTCTCACATCTATTTTGAAAGCAAGGTGTTATTTTTGTGCAAAGAAATAGCACTAAAAGCAAAATTACTTTTCTTGCATAATTCAAGCGTTCTCTTGCGATATTCTTAGGGAATTCCACATGATTACGCTTAAGGGAATTACAAAAGTTACACCTACCCCTAGAAAGCTCCACCAGAACCTCTCTTCATCTCGTGAGGGAAGGTAGGATCTAGATAATGTGACAAAGTAGTGATACAAAATGAATCTGCTCTTTTCAGTTCGCCATTGTCTTTCTTAGAAAAGGAGGACCTACGAAGCCTCCCAAAATGGCAAAATGGCCAATGAAAGAGCGCTGAAGGACTGATTGATTGTCTCTATGCTTGTTTTTTGTTTAACATTAATTCTTCTAAGGGAATTTGCAACATGTAAAGTTTTTTTACCGAGGTATTAGGTGTGACGAACAGTTGGTAATAATAGCTATTTATCGCAATTAGAAATTAGCTTGTGTTTTTAGGTCTCGCAGAGAGACCTATAGCTGTCCATCCACAAAGCTGACTTTTTATGAGGAGGATTCTCAACAGTTCACGTGAAATCACATGACCACAAGCTCCTTCGTGCACAAGCTTGTATTTCCGCACAGGCTCCCCCCTGCCAGCAGCATTTGCCACATCAAAGGCTTCAGCTGCCCCGTCCCCCGCCATCACTTATTCACGGACGCGCCTCGCATTTCCCCACAGGCTTCCCCCTGCCAGCAGCATTTGCCACATCAAAGGCTTCAGCTGCCCCGCCCCCCGCCGTCACTTATTCACGGCTGCAGGCCGTGCCTTGTCTTTATTTGTTGCCCTCTCATCTCATTCTTTACTGCCCCCTGTCTGTCTGCCTGCTTACCCCAGTGCCCTTCCTTTGTTGCTGACTTTTGCTCACATTGAATGGTGTGCCGGCTCTATAGTCTTTCTCCTGGCTTTGCGGTTTTTGTGGATATGTCCCGGTTGTTAAAGTTTTTTTTTTTTTTAAGTTGACTGCCACTTAAGTGCTGCCGGCTCTATACACCGCTGTCTCCTGCTCTGTAACGCTATGGTTTGCTTGCTTGCTCTCTTCAGATCATATGGTCCACTGCTGCTCTCTAAAGATACTACCCGTCTCTGTCTACATTTACAGCCCTTGTTTAACAGACTGAGTGGCCTGCAGCTTCTCGGAGGCGCGCATGCTTGTCTCCTCAGTGATGGCCGTGCAGCTGCTCGCTTTCGGCATGGAAACGTGATATATAAGTGCGCTCCTCCCTCATCCTGGGACAGTCAGCTATTCAGGTGCATCGAAGCATGACAGGATTAGGGCAGGGAGGCCTAAGGCCAACAACGAGATGTATTGTCCCCTGCGGGGGATCGGTTGCCTGCTTCTGGCAGTTCAGGGTATTGTTTCAGTGCCACACACGCCACTGAAGCAAAGAAGCCAACACGTCTGCTTGTTTCAAAGCCAGCATGGCAATATTTTTCATCGACAAACATAATTGCACTTAAACACACGGCCTGTTTAGTTTTGGATGAGTCGTTACAATCAAAGGGATTGACTTTCACTTTCTTGTTTTTTTTGTTGCTTCCAGCCTGAGCCCGAATCCGGCACATAATTTTTGGAAGGTTCCTATTTGTAATTTTTTTTTCATGCTACAGTGGCCCTTCATCCCCCAGAAAAGCTTTCCTGTGTTCTCATGTTTGTAATTGATATGCTTATTTTTTCATGCTACCACGGCCGCTTCCCCCTCCCTCACCACTCCCCCATCCATAAAGCTTTCCTGTATTCATGTATTTGTACATTTTGTGCTTTAAAGAAGAAAAAAAATGTTCACATAGTGCGAACTTTAACCCAAGGTGTCGGTATCAGTTCCATTACTCATAGGGACACAAGCATGGAGAATTAACAGAGAGATTTACCCAGAAATCGAGGATGTTTAGCCTCCAGCTGATACTCGAACCACTCTAGCCCTTACGCCATATCCTCCCCCCTCTTGATCAGCATTTGAGATGGTTGGCACTACTTTGGAATGCGCGATTATTTCGCGATCCAAAGCAGCGCCGCCCATCTTGTCTCCTAATGCTGCAGCTGAGTTTATTTTAATGTCCTGCTTCTTAATGAAATTAATTATTTTGTTCCGTTGCCAATTTACAAAACAAAAGGTAACCCGCCGATCCCCATGTGGAGATTCCAGTTCAGTTCAGTAGTTTTACATATGTTTCTGCTGTACCTGGATGTAGTGCCACAAAACAGTTTGCTTTTAGACAATTTGCAAAAGCCACGAAAAAATAAAAAAAGCATTGGCAAAGCCTAAAGACTGACAGCCAACACCAGACCTACCGGTTTTGCCAATGCTTCTTTCTTATTTTTTATTGGAAGTATATTGCTCATCAAATTTTGCTATGTCATATAGGCGTGTTTTAGTTTGCTGTTTACAAAAACTCCTTTGGTAACGGTTTCACAGTGAGTAAATTATTCTTTGGATTGAGAACTGTGTGTGCAGCACTGGCGTTGCATACAATTCTGGAAGGTGCCACAAAATGCTCATGCTGGTTAGAGAGAAGAGTTCAAAGTTGTATGCCGCATGCTTATATTAACAAACAAAACAGGTGATGGACCGAATGTGGATCAATGTCACACATTCACCCCAGTCCAAAGATCTGGGCCCAATTCCATCGTTTTTTTGCACTCCACACCACCCTGGGTTAGGCAATGGCGATATGCAAATCAGCTCTGACCCTGTGCCCCATGGGAACAGTCCAGTCCGAACTACAAAAGCCATGTCCTTCCCAGAACGGAATCAAGCATCCGAGGACCGGACCGGTTTCGAGGTAACACCTCTCATCAGCCCGGCTAGCTTGACTCCAGTGGTGTGGAGTGCCTGGGACCCACGTCTGAGCATCCCCAGCGCACTTATGGCGAATTTGCAAACAAAACAGGTGATGGACCGAATGTGGATCAATGTCACACATTCACCCCAGTCCAAAGATCTGGGCCCAATTCCATCGTTTTTTTGCACTCCACACCACCCTGGGTTAGGCAATGGCGATATGCAAATCAGCTCTGACCCTGTGCCCCATGGGAACAGTCCAGTTCGAACTACAAAAGCCATGTCCTTCCCAGAACGGAATCAAGCATCCGAGGACCGGACCGGTTTCGAGGTAACACCTCTCATCAGCCCAGCTAGCTTGACTCCAGTGGTGTGGAGTGCCTGGGACCCACGTCTGAGCATCCCCAGCGCACTTATGGCGAATTTGCAAACAAAACAGGTGATGGACCGAATGTGGATCAATGTCACACATTCACCCCAGTCCAAAGATCTGGGCCCAATTCCATCGTTTTTTTGCACTCCACACCACCCTGGGTTAGGCAATGGCGATATGCAAATCAGCTCTGACCCTGTGCCCCATGGGAACAGTCCAGTCCGAACTACAAAAGCCATGTCCTTCCCAGAACGGAATCAAGCATCCGAGGACCGGACCGGTTTCGAGGTAACACCTCTCATCAGCCCGGCTAGCTTGACTCCAGAGGTGTGGAGTGCCTGGGACCCACGTCTGAGCATCCCCAGCGCACTTATGGCGAATTTGCAAACAAAACAGGTGATGGACCGAATGTGGATCAATGTCACACATTCACCCCAGTCCAAAGATCTGGGCCCAATTCCATCGTTTTTTTGCACTCCACACCACCCTGGGTTAGGCAATGGCGATATGCAAATCAGCTCTGACCCTGTGCCCCATGGGAACAGTCCAGTCCGAACTACAAAAGCCATGTCCTTCCCAGAACGGAATCAAGCATCCGAGGACCGGACCGGTTTCGAGGTAACACCTCTCATCAGCCCGGCTAGCTTGACTCCAGTGGTGTGGAGTGCCTGGGACCCACGTCTGAGCATCCCCAGCGCACTTATGGCGAATTTGCAAACAAAACAGGTGATGGACCGAATGTGGATCAATGTCACACATTCACCCCAGTCCAAAGATCTGGGCCCAATTCCATCGTTTTTTTGCACTCCACACCACCCTGGGTTAGGCAATGGCGATATGCAAATCAGCTCTGACCCTGTGCCCCATGGGAACAGTCCAGTCCGAACTACAAAAGCCATGTCCTTCCCAGAACGGAATCAAGCATCCGAGGACCGGACCGGTTTCGAGGTAACACCTCTCATCAGCCCGGCTAGCTTGACTCCAGTGGTGTGGAGTGCCTGGGACCCACGTCTGAGCATCCCCAGCGCACTTATGGCGAATTTGCAAACAAAACAGGTGATGGACCGAATGTGGATCAATGTCACACATTCACCCCAGTCCAAAGATCTGGGCCCAATTCCATCGTTTTTTTGCACTCCACACCACCCTGGGTTAGGCAATGGCGATATGCAAATCAGCTCTGACCCTGTGCCCCATGGGAACAGTCCAGTCCGAACTACAAAAGCCATGTCCTTCCCAGAACGGAATCAAGCATCCGAGGACCGGACCAGTTTCGAGGTAACACCTCTCATCAACCCGGCTAGCTTGACTCCAGTGGTGTGGAGTGCCTGGGACCCACGTCTGAGCATCCCCAGCGCACTTATGGCGAATTTGCAAACAAAACAGGTGATGGACCGAATGTGGATCAATGTCACACATTCACCCCAGTCCAAAGATCTGGGCCCAATTCCATCGTTTTTTTGCACTCCACACCACCCTGGGTTAGGCAATGGCGATATGCAAATCAGCTCTGACCCTGTGCCCCATGGGAACAGTCCAGTCCGAACTACAAAAGCCATGTCCTTCCCAGAACGGAATCAAGCATCCGAGGACCGAACCGGTTTCGAGGTAACACCTCTCATCAGCCCGGCTAGCTTGACTCCAGTGGTGTGGAGTGCCTGGGACCCACGTCTGAGCATCCCCAGCGCACTTATGGCGAATTTGTAAACAAAACAGGTGATGGACCGAATGTGGATCAATGTCACACATTCACCCCAGTCCAAAGATCTGGGCCCAATTCCATTGTTTTTTTGCACTCCACACCACCCTGGGTTAGGCAATGGCGATATGCAAATCAGCTCTGACCCTGTGCCCCATGGGAACAGTCCAGTCCGAACTACAAAAGCCATGTCCTTCCCAGAACGGAATCAAGCATCCGAGGACCGGACCGGTTTCGAGGTAACACCTCTCATCAGCCCGGCTAGCTTGACTCCAGTGGTGTGGAGTGCCTGGGACCCACGTCTGAGCATCCCCAGCGCACTTATGGCGAATTTGCAAACAAAACAGGTGATGGACCGAATGTGGATCAATGTCACACATTCACCCCAGTCCAAAGATCTGGGCCCAATTCTATCGTTTTTTTGCACTCCACACCACCCTGGGTTAGGCAATGGTGATATGCAAATCAGCTCTGACCCTGTGCCCCATGGGAACAGTCCAGTCCGAACTACAAAAGCCATGTCCTTCCCAGAACGGAATCAAGCATCCGAGGACCGGACCGGTTTCGAGGTAACACCTCTCATCAGCCCGGCTAGCTTGACTCCAGTGGTGTGGAGTGCCTGGGACCCACGTCTGAGCATCCCCAGCGCACTTATGGCGAATTTGCAAACAAAACAGGTGATGGACCGAATGTGGATCAATGTCACACATTCACCCCAGTCCAAAGATCTGGGCCCAATTCCATTGTTTTTTTGCACTCCACACCACCCTGGGTTAGGCAATGGCGATATGCAAATCAGCTCTGACCCTGTGCCCCATGGGAACAGTCCAGTCCGAACTACAAAAGCCATGTCCTTCCCAGAACGGAATCAAGCATCCGAGGACCGGACCGGTTTCGAGGTAACACCTCTCATCAGCCCGGCTAGCTTGACTCCAGTGGTGTGGAGTGCCTGGGACCCACGTCTGAGCATCCCCAGCGCACTTATGGCGAATTTGCAAACAAAACAGGTGATGGACCGAATGTGGATCAATGTCACACATTCACCCCAGTCCAAAGATCTGGGCCCAATTCCATCGTTTTTTTGCACTCCACACCACCCTGGGTTAGGCAATGGCGATATGCAAATCAGCTCTGACCCTGTGCCCCATGGGAACAGTCCAGTCCGAACTACAAAAGCCATGTCCTTCCCAGAACGGAATCAAGCATCCGAGGACCGGACCGGTTTCGAGGTAACACCTCTCATCAGCCCGGCTAGCTTGACTCCAGTGGTGTGGAGTGCCTGGGACCCACGTCTGAGCATCCCCAGCGCACTTATGGCGAATTTGCAAACAAAACAGGTGATGGACCGAATGTGGATCAATGTCACACATTCACCCCAGTCCAAAGATCTGGGCCCAATTCCATCGTTTTTTTGCACTCCACACCACCCTGGGTTAGGCAATGGCGATATGCAAATCAGCTCTGACCCTGTGCCCCATGGGAACAGTCCAGTCCGAACTACAAAAGCCATGTCCTTCCCAGAACGGAATCAAGCATCCGAGGACCGGACCGGTTTCGAGGTAACACCTCTCATCAGCCCGGCTAGCTTGACTCCAGTGGTGTGGAGTGCCTGGGACCCACGTCTGAGCATCCCCAGCGCACTTATGGCGAATTTGCAAACAAAACAGGTGATGGACCGAATATGGATCAATGTCACACATTCACCCCAGTCCAAAGATCTGGGCCCAATTCCATCATTTTTTTGCACTCCACACCACCCTGGGTTAGGCAATGGCGATATGCAAATCAGCTCTGACCCTGTGCCCCATGGGAACAGTCCAGTCCGAACTACAAAAGCCATGTCCTTCCCAGAACGGAATCAAGCATCCGAGGACCGGACCGGTTTCGAGGTAACACCTCTCATCAGCCCGGCTAGCTTGACTCCAGTGGTGTGGAGTGCCTGGGACCCACGTCTGAGCATCCCCAGCGCACTTATGGCGAATTTGCAAACAAAACAGGTGATGGACCGAATGTGGATCAATGTCACACATTCACCCCAGTCCAAAGATCTGGGCCCAATTCCATCGTTTTTTTGCACTCCACACCACCCTGGGTTAGGCAATGGCGATATGCAAATCAGCTCTGACCCTGTGCCCCATGGGAACAGTCCAGTCCGAACTACAAAAGCCATGTCCTTCCCAGAACGGAATCAAGCATCCGAGGACCGGACCGGTTTCGAGGTAACACCTCTCATCAGCCCGGCTAGCTTGACTCCAGTGGTGTGGAGTGCCTGGGACCCACGTCTGAGCATCCCCAGCGCACTTATGGCGAATTTGCAAACAAAACAGGTGATGGACCGAATGTGGATCAATGTCACACATTCACCCCAGTCCAAAGATCTGGGCCCAATTCCATCGTTTTTTTGCACTCCACACCACCCTGGGTTAGGCAATGGCGATATGCAAATCAGCTCTGACCCTGTGCCCCATGGGAACAGTCCAGTCCGAACTACAAAAGCCATGTCCTTCCCAGAACGGAATCAAGCATCCGAGGACCGGACCGGTTTCGAGGTAACACCTCTCATCAACCCGGCTAGCTTGACTCCAGTGGTGTGGAGTGCCTGGGACCCACGTCTGAGCATCCCCAGCGCACTTATGGCGAATTTGCAAACAAAACAGGTGATGGACCGAATGTGGATCAATGTCACACATTCACCCCAGTCCAAAGATCTGGGCCCAATTCCATCGTTTTTTTGCACTCCACACCACCCTGGGTTAGGCAATGGCGATATGCAAATCAGCTCTGACCCTGTGCCCCATGGGAACAGTCCAGTCCGAACTACAAAAGCCATGTCCTTCCCAGAACGGAATCAAGCATCCGAGGACCGAACCGGTTTCGAGGTAACACCTCTCATCAGCCCGGCTAGCTTGACTCCAGTGGTGTGGAGTGCCTGGGACCCACGTCTGAGCATCCCCAGCGCACTTATGGCGAATTTGTAAACAAAACAGGTGATGGACCGAATGTGGATCAATGTCACACATTCACCCCAGTCCAAAGATCTGGGCCCAATTCCATCGTTTTTTTGCACTCCACACCACCCTGGGTTAGGCAATGGCGATATGCAAATCAGCTCTGACCCTGTGCCCCATGGGAACAGTCCAGTCCGAACTACAAAAGCCATGTCCTTCCCAGAACGGAATCAAGCATCCGAGGACCGGACCGGTTTCGAGGTAACACCTCTCATCAGCCCGGCTAGCTTGACTCCAGTGGTGTGGAGTGCCTGGGACCCACGTCTGAGCATCCCCAGCGCACTTATGGCGAATTTGCAAACAAAACAGGTGATGGACCGAATGTGGATCAATGTCACACATTCACCCCAGTCCAAAGATCTGGGCCCAATTCCATCGTTTTTTTGCACTCCACACCACCCTGGGTTAGGCAATGGTGATATGCAAATCAGCTCTGACCCTGTGCCCCATGGGAACAGTCCAGTCCGAACTACAAAAGCCATGTCCTTCCCAGAACGGAATCAAGCATCCGAGGACCGGACCGGTTTCGAGGTAACACCTCTCATCAGCCCGGCTAGCTTGACTCCAGTGGTGTGGAGTGCCTGGGACCCACGTCTGAGCATCCCCAGCGCACTTATGGCGAATTTGCAAACAAAACAGGTGATGGACCGAATGTGGATCAATGTCACACATTCACCCCAGTCCAAAGATCTGGGCCCAATTCCATCGTTTTTTTGCACTCCACACCACCCTGGGTTAGGCAATGGCGATATGCAAATCAGCTCTGACCCTGTGCCCCATGGGAACAGTCCAGTCCGAACTACAAAAGCCATGTCCTTCCCAGAACGGAATCAAGCATCCGAGGACCGGACCGGTTTCGAGGTAACACCTCTCATCAGCCCGGCTAGCTTGACTCCAGTGGTGTGGAGTGCCTGGGACCCACGTCTGAGCATCCCCAGCGCACTTATGGCGAATTTGCAAACAAAACAGGTGATGGACCGAATGTGGATCAATGTCACACATTCACCCCAGTCCAAAGATCTGGGCCCAATTCCATCGTTTTTTTGCACTCCACACCACCCTGGGTTAGGCAATGGCGATATGCAAATCAGCTCTGACCCTGTGCCCCATGGGAACAGTCCAGTCCGAACTACAAAAGCCATGTCCTTCCCAGAACGGAATCAAGCATCCGAGGACCGGACCGGTTTCGAGGTAACACCTCTCATCAGCCCGGCTAGCTTGACTCCAGTGGTGTGGAGTGCCTGGGACCCACGTCTGAGCATCCCCAGCGCACTTATGGCGAATTTGCAAACAAAACAGGTGATGGACCGAATGTGGATCAATGTCACACATTCACCCCAGTCCAAAGATCTGGGCCCAATTCCATTGTTTTTTTGCACTCCACACCACCCTGGGTTAGGCAATGGCGATATGCAAATCAGCTCTGACCCTGTGCCCCATGGGAACAGTCCAGTCCGAACTACAAAAGCCATGTCCTTCCCAGAACGGAATCAAGCATCCGAGGACCGTACCGGTTTCGAGGTAACACCTCTCATCAGCCCGGCTAGCTTGACTCCAGTGGTGTGGAGTGCCTGGGACCCACGTCTGAGCATCCCCAGCGCACTTATGGCGAATTTGCAAACAAAACAGGTGATGGACCGAATGTGGATCAATGTCACACATTCACCCCAGTCCAAAGATCTGGGCCCAATTCCTTTTTTTTTTTTTATTTTTTTTTATTTTTATTGAAAGTTCATGTCGATATCAAAACAAATACAAAACAGAGAATACAAATTGGCATGACGTTACCAAGTAGTTATAAATATCAAGGCATAAATAAAACTGACAAATTTTCGCCTTCTGAAAAAGTACTTGAGCTAATTAAAGCCATTAATATAGCGGAAGATACATATGCTTACACTATATTAAGATTATGCAGGAGGTAGTACTATGGTTATTTGACAGATTAAAAGCCATGGGTTTTTGACCGCCTCCATGCTGCCACAGGTGACCAGATCCTGAGTCCCATATCTCTGGATTTCACCCCCTTCAGTGCGTATAGCTCTGATTCAATGTTGTGAATCCCTAATAACCTACATATCCACATCTGAAAGGTAGGGGCCTCAGTGTCTTTCCAAGCAGCAGCAATTAATATTCTGAAGACTGCTGTAGCTATAAAAATCAGTGCCTCCATCTCTACACTCAACCCCATTTTGGTATCCACCCCAAGAATTAATACAGTTGGGGATAGATCAATCCTAGTATCTAGCAGCCCCTCTAAAAACTTTCCTATTTCAGTTTTAATAGGTCCTAATTTCTCGCAGCCACCAAACATGTGAAGCAGATCTGCCGGACCCTTGCCACATCTGGGGCAATTATGGTCTACTCTCTTGCCCCAGTCAAATAATTTTGCCGGCGTATAATAGAGATTGAATAAAGTTTTAAAATGCTGCGCTCTTAGATTTGAAGATCTTAAAAACCTTTTATCCATAAGAATGGCTCTGTCTAAATCGATATCAGGATCATTTAGTTTCCCTGCCCAAGTGGTTTCTGTCTTGAGCAAATCATCCAACAGTGTATCCAAAAATAATACATACAATTTCCTTATGCGACGGCCACCTCCCTTTAAATAGTCTAAAAGTGCACATTCTTTAGATACATCTATGGTCGGTCTCTTGGATTTAATTGTGTTAGTCAGTTGTATGTATTTGAGCTCTTGAGAGCCTTGCAGTGCATACCGAGACACCAGGAGATCTAGGGGCCTCAGTAGATCCTTTACCATCACTTGACCCAATGAGGTGATTCCTTGTCTTTCCCAGTGTCTCCAGGGCCCGTCTGTGCTCAAGTGGGGGAATAACCCAGAGTTCCAAAGTGGAGTGTGTTTATTGTACTTCGGAATATTCTGATTCTTCTGTATCCCCACCCAAATTGTATAAATATCTTCCAGCATTTTGTGCCCTTGAGACTTAAAGAAAGGTTTGTCAAAATGTCTTAGAAGTACTCCATCGGTCTTGTTCCCTAATAATAGCTTATAGAAAGAGGGAATACCACTTTGAGAATTTACCGTGTTAACAGGGAAGAAAAGTATAGCCATATCTATAAGCAGACAAGACCAATGATAAAATTTTAAGTTTGGTATACCCAGGCCACCCTTTTCCTGAGGAAGAGACATATATTTGATTGATCTCCTCACCTTGCCATATTGCCATATAAAACTCATAAAAATTGCCTCCATTTCCCTGATCAAAGTATCATCAATTTTAAAAGGGATCGATCTGAATTTATATAAAATTCTTGGGAACATTGTCATTTTAATGACATTCGCCCTGCCTATAATTGATAAATGCAAAGTATCGATCCGCTTTAGATCCTGTTTCATTTTCGACAATAATGGTGAGAAATTATCCTTAATAATTTCCTGTGTCTGGGCATTAATTGTGATTCCCAAATAGACAGCGGAGTCCACATATCTATTATCCAACTTGACTGTCTTGCTAGAGCATAGGACCTGTGTTTTTGCCACATTTAATCTGTATCCGGATGCACTACCGAAATCAGAGGTAACATTAATTAGTTCCCTCATAGCGCTAGCAGGATCCACAGTAGTGATGGCTAGGTCATCTGCGTAAGCGAGAATTTTGGTTACATATCCGTTCGTGATAATTGGTTTAATGTTTATATTACCCATAATGTGGCAAATCAGGGGGTCAATATACAGTGCAAATAGGATAGGTGAACATGGGCACCCTTGTCTTGTCCCTCTTAAGATATGGATCGGATTAGAACCCTCACCCATTAGGTGGATGTTAGCTGTTGGGGTATGATACATGGCCTTAATTGCCTGAAGGAATCGGGGGCCAAAACCTCTGCTCTCCAACACTTTCCATAAAAAGCTCCACTTAACCCGATCAAACGCCTTCTCGGCGTCGAGGAGGATCATTGCGATCCCCTCCCCCTCCCTGGCGTGCATATCAAACAAGGTTATAGCTCTTTTTATATGGTCGGTAGTACCCCTTCCGGGGATAAAACCATGTTGCCAGGAGGAGACGAGGCCCGCAATAATCCTTCCCATTCGGTTGGCCAATATTTTTGCGTAAAGTTTATTATCGCTGTTAATTAATGAGATAGGCCGGTACGAACCTGGGCTCTCCTTGGGTTTGCCTTTTTTATGAAAGACCACTATATTAGTTTTGGTCCAGGACTCTGGTATAAAGCCTGTATTAATAACCCCATTAAATAGATCTAATAGGAGAGGAGCCGTCTCTTCACTCAGATGTTTATAAACTTCCAGGGGTATAAGATCCGGTCCTGCTGCTTTTCCTGCTGATAATTCTTTCAGTGCTTGTCTGAGCTCCTCCATAGTAATATCCTGTTCTAAGATTTCCCTCTCATTGGGCAACAAATATTTACCCGTATCCTGCCAATTCTTGCTTGGATAGGTTGTATCTGCATCCTCTTTATAGAGAGCCTGATAGTAACGCCTAAAGACCTCTAGGATTTCTGTTGGTTTTTTATAGATATGTTCCCCCTCTTTAATTTCAGTAATAATATTTTTTGAGGTAGCCTGTCTTATTTTTAATGCTAGAGCCCTTCCAGCATTCTCACCTGTTTCATACATTCCCAATCTGCGGGTATGATATTCCGCTGCTGCTTTCCTTGCTAGTTGCCGGTGAATATCTGCTTTTATTATGTTTAAACTATCTAGACTCTGAGAACCCTGAATCCCGTTATATACATCTCTCCTATGATGTTCCTCGGCCTTTGCCAACCTATCCAAGAATCCCTTCCTTTCTTCCTTTATGTTTTTCCACAATCGTGCAGAAAAGCTGATAGTCTCACCTCTTAAACCCGCCTTGAAGCTATCCCAAACCATACCACGAGAAGCACTATATCTGTTGGCATCAAAAAATGCTTGAGACCAACTCTTTATATGTGCGATGTAATTACTATCTAATAGGAGTTTCCTATCGAAGGACCATGGTCTCATTCTTCCTCTTGGATTAGTGAAAGACAGATCCAAGACGAGAGGGTTATGATCCGAGATTAGCTTTGGGAGCATAGAAATTTCTACGGTGCTGAGGAGAGTTGCTGTTACCAAGAAATAATCCAATTTTGTATATTTATTAAATGGGTGTGAAAAGTATGTGAACCCAGGATCATCTTTCTTTAAATTGCCCCAGACATCCTTCAGGCCATAAGAATGAATTATAGAAGAAATTGCCCTGAATACCCGGGGTTTTCTTCCTTTATATTGGGTATTGCCTGTAAAATCTGCCGAAATATTAAGGTCACCACATAGTACCACAGGTGATGGCCAGTTGGTAAGCTCCCTTTCAATGTGATTCATCACCCCAGCATCATCCAAATTAGACCCATACACTGAGCAGAGAGTAATACCTAATCCCAATTCACATATAGCCCATCTTCCCAGTGGGTCAGCTTTTGATTTTTTAACCCCCCCCAATCCAACCCGACCAATGATAGCTACCCCCTTTACAGTTGAGGTCTGCGAGGAACACGAGAATATTTCATACCCCCTTATATTTAACCAATGTTTCTTTTTCCATGGCAGATGAGTCTCTTGTAGACAAACAATATCGGGGTTCACTACTTTAACATACTCCGCAAATTTTTCCCTTTTTTTCCAGTCATTCAGTCCACCTATATTAAGACTAATTATCTTAATCTTTGACATAGCCCTGGAGGGAAACCAACCAACAAGCTAACCAATCACTTTTTAACTTATGCCTAACAATAACATGTATAACCACTTTCATTTTCTCCAGTGTATCAACAAACATTAATGCATGAACTTTCTTTTTGCTTCTTTTTCTTCCCCCTACCCCCCCCTCCCACAAAGAGCCCTCCCAGCCCCCCCCCCCTGAACATAACTCACCCCCTGGTGAGGCGCGCAGACGAAGTCTGTGCAAGTGATGGGTGCGGCAATGAACACAGTGCACTTAATAGACCCAAAGTCGACCTCGGCTTATATACAACCACAGTTAACCTACGAAGCTCCCCCAAATCACACCACGGATCTCCCTGCAATAACAAAAATTTACTAAGTGATATTCTAACTGAACCTTAAGTTAATCTAAGCCTGAGCCTTCATTCAGTGACACTGTATGCTAAATAGAGTCCAAGAACTCCTGGGCCTTGATTTCCGAGGAGAAATACAAGGTCTTACCAAGATGAATAATCTTCAACTGAGCAGGATTGATAAGGTAGACCTGGACCTTTTTGTCCTGAAAAGACTTGATCAATTGCCTTAATCTCCATCTACGTTCCACAGTGGAATGACAAAAGTCCGGTCTGACAAAGAAGGACCCTCCTTCAAATGTCCTTTTAGCATCTGGCCGGGCTTTCTCTGAGATGGACTGACGGAGAAGAAAATTGCCTATGTAAATTAAGATTGCTCTAGGCTTGTCCCCTTCTCTGGCATTTTTTTTCATTCTAAAGGGTGTCCTATGTGCTCTCTGTATTTCAGTTGTCCAGTTCCAACCGGCGATGTCAGGAAAAGCTTTCTCAAATATTTTGACTATGAACAACTTGGCATCCTGCCCCTCTGCCCCTTCCGGAATACCCAGGACTCTGAGGTTGTTCCTTCTTTGCCTATTTTCAAGGTCCTCAAGCTTCCACTGGATGTCAATTGCTTGGGCTCCAAGATTTTCTACTTTGGTCGTGGCTGCGGCCGCCTCAGCTTCAGTGGCGACCACCCTCTCCTCTAAATTTGAGACCCTGTCGCCGACGTTTACCCAGGCTTTAGAGAGCTTTCTAACCACTGCTTTCATCTTTCTCATTGCTGCCTGGGATTTGATACTGTCTGCTCGGTTTTCCTCTCTGTGAGCCGTTATTCCTTGATGGATTGACTCCATCATCGTCATCAATGATAGCTGTGTGGGCTCGTTGGGCTTTAGGTTGCATGATTCCGAGTTAAAGTTCCCTTGAAGAGATGTCGTAGGGGAATGGTCCCAAGCCAATGCGTTATGATCTCTTTGTGGCGGTGCATTTTTTATGATAGATGAAGGTAACCCAGCTTCACTGTCACTCTCTGTTTCCGGATTGCTGCCATCAATATCTGAACTATGTGTCTCGTCGTCCTCTTCTGACCAGTTGGCCTCCTCTGTAACCGAGAAAAAACATTCACTAGGGGTCTTTTCCTTTTCCATTTCCTTCTCGCCATGAATAACCCCAGAATAGATGGTTTTAGTTTTAGGGTTGTCAGGTAGTCCCTTGTTTTTTTCCGAGCCTGTTGCAAAACTGGTACCTTCTTTAAATGAATCAGCTATGGGTATGCCCTCTTTAGTTGATAAAGCTGCTGAGCCTTGTGTTGAGGAGAGCAGTATATCCTGTGAGGGCACTGGCGAGGGTAGTGCGGTGGTAGTCTCATTATTGCTGGATACAACGAAGTCCCCAGACCCCAATCCGACATCTAGAGACTCTGGATGCGTTGTTATCAGATTATCACCAACTATAATGTTGTCCCTGGCAGCCTCCGACTGATCCGATCGAAGAATCTGTGGGTCTATGACTGGGTTTTTCTCAAGAGTGCTAGCTGGCAATAGTAACGGTTGATTAAGGGACTCACATGTTGCAGACAGGTTGGATTGTGGAGGTATTACAGTTTGTACCAAAAGCCCGGAGTCCGCCGCTTCTAGAGCTGGCTCGATATCCTTCAGTTTCCTTTTTTTTTCATTCCGATTCAGCATTTCAACCACGCTGACCGTTGCTGTGGCTGTAGCTAGACGGGTTCTGACCTTGGGTGAGTTCTGACCCACAGCTGTCTGCATCTTTGCCCGTACTGCTCCAGTTTCTGAGGCTGCCCCTTCTAGCCCATTGTCCATATTTGAGCTACTAGCTAGATTGCCAGGCACAGATGTGCCTTCCACCATGCCCTTTTTCTTTGTTTTCCCCCCAGTATTAACTTTAGGGGACATGGGTGCAGCCACTATTAACAGGGAGATCCCCTGCCTCACCTCGGTTAACGTAGTGCACCACGGAGCCACTCCACTGCTCTGTGACGGGCCGTTGAACCTGCTCAGAGTACCAGGTCTACTGAATCTGCCGAGTTTGCTGAGCCTGCTGAAGCTGCGGCCGTTTCCGCCTCGGCTCACCGATCCCGCCGGTCCTGGGTGGCTCCGCCTCCAAGCTACGCGAGCTGCGTGAGCTCTGCCAGGGCCAGCTGGGCTGATTACCGACAAAGCTACTGCTATGACCCGGAGCCTCGCCGGATCCAAACGGGGCAGCCCTCCAACGAAATTGCCTGTCAACATCGAGGTATTTCTTCCCTGACCGCTCGAGCGCCTTTAGCCTTAAGCGCTACTGTACTTCCAAAAAGAATTGCGCTTCGGAGCTTCTTGTCTCCGATAATCCAGTGCACCGGAGGTTTGCACGTTTATCCTCCCAGCCAGCCGGTTAGCTCCTTGTTGCTAGTCTCTTAGTCTCTTCCTCGATTATTAGACCCTTTTTGTTAGTGTTAACAGCACCACGCCGGTCCCGCAAAGGGAACACGGAATCGGCATTCCGACATCGCCGTTTTGTCCCGCTGACCCCGTTTTGCTCTGTTGTGCTCCGTTGTCAGATAGAGCACCGCAATTCTTGCAGCCCTCCACTTAGCTTCCAACTCGCCTTCTGCTCTCAGTCTCTCCACCGTTCATATCGTATCCACTGTCTCACAAGGAGCCTGTATGCCGAGGTCGTGTCTCGAAGCATCCCTTCATCCCTGCACTGTGACCACTGCTGCCGCTCAGCCGCTGGTCACGGCCGCCATCTTCCTCTCCTTGATATCATTGGCCTTTTCAGTGCACTGCCGAAAGTTATCGATCTGGGCCCAATTCCATCGTTTTTTTGCACTCCACACCACCCTGGGTTAGGCAATGGCGATATGCAAATCAGCTCTGACCCTGTGCCCCATGGGAACAGTCCAGTCCGAACTACAAAAGCCATGTCCTTCCCAGAACGGAATCAAGCATCCGAGGACCGGACCGGTTTCGAGGTAACACCTCTCATCAGCCCGGCTAGCTTGACTCCAGTGGTGTGGAGTGCCTGGGACCCACGTCTGAGCATCCCCAGCGCACTTATGGCGAATTTGCAAACAAAACAGGTGATGGACCGAATGTGGATCAATGTCACACATTCACCCCAGTCCAAAGATCTGGGCCCAATTCCATCGTTTTTTTGCACTCCACACCACCCTGGGTTAGGCAATGGCGATATGCAAATCAGCTCTGACCCTGTGCCCCATGGGAACAGTCCAGTCCGAACTACAAAAGCCATGTCCTTCCCAGAACGGAATCAAGCATCCGAGGACCGGACCGGTTTCGAGGTAACACCTCTCATCAGCCCGGCTAGCTTGACTCCAGTGGTGTGGAGTGCCTGGGACCCACGTCTGAGCATCCCCAGCGCACTTATGGCGAATTTGCAAACAAAACAGGTGATGGACCGAATGTGGATCAATGTCACACATTCACCCCAGTCCAAAGATCTGGGCCCAATTCCATCGTTTTTTTGCACTCCACACCACCCTGGGTTAGGCAATGGCGATATGCAAATCAGCTCTGACCCTGTGCCCCATGGGAACAGTCCAGTCCGAACTACAAAAGCCATGTCCTTCCCAGAACGGAATCAAGCATCCGAGGACCGGACCGGTTTCGAGGTAACACCTCTCATCAGCCCGGCTAGCTTGACTCCAGTGGTGTGGAGTGCCTGGGACCCACGTCTGAGCATCCCCAGCGCACTTATGGCGAATTTGCAAACAAAACAGGTGATGGACCGAATGTGGATCAATGTCACACATTCACCCCAGTCCAAAGATCTGGGCCCAATTCCATCGTTTTTTTGCACTCCACACCACCCTGGGTTAGGCAATGGCGATATGCAAATCAGCTCTGACCCTGTGCCCCATGGGAACAGTCCAGTCCGAACTACAAAAGCCATGTCCTTCCCAGAACGGAATCAAGCATCCGAGGACCGGACCGGTTTCGAGGTAACACCTCTCATCAGCCCGGCTAGCTTGACTCCAGTGGTGTGGAGTGCCTGGGACCCACGTCTGAGCATCCCCAGCGCACTTATGGCGAATTTGCAAACAAAACAGGTGATGGACCGAATGTGGATCAATGTCACACATTCACCCCAGTCCAAAGATCTGGGCCCAATTCCATCGTTTTTTTGCACTCCACACCACCCTGGGTTAGGCAATGGCGATATGCAAATCAGCTCTGACCCTTTGCCCCATGGGAACAGTCCAGTCCGAACTACAAAAGCCATGTCCTTCCCAGAACGGAATCAAGCATCCGAGGACCGGACCGGTTTCGAGGTAACACCTCTCATCAGCCCGGCTAGCTTGACTCCAGTGGTGTGGAGTGCCTGGGACCCACGTCTGAGCATCCCCAGCGCACTTATGGCGAATTTGCAAACAAAACAGGTGATGGACCGAATGTGGATCAATGTCACACATTCACCCCAGTCCAAAGATCTGGGCCCAATTCCATCGTTTTTTTGCACTCCACACCACCCTGGGTTAGGCAATGGCGATATGCAAATCAGCTCTGACCCTGTGCCCCATGGGAACAGTCCAGTCCGAACTACAAAAGCCATGTCCTTCCCAGAACGGAATCAAGCATCCGAGGACCGGACCGGTTTCGAGGTAACACCTCTCATCAGCCCGGCTAGCTTGACTCCAGTGGTGTGGAGTGCCTGGGACCCACGTCTGAGCATCCCCAGCGCACTTATGGCGAATTTGCAAACAAAACAGGTGATGGACCGAATGTGGATCAATGTCACACATTCACCCCAGTCCAAAGATCTGGGCCCAATTCCAATTCCAAAACGATGGATTTAGGCCCAGATCTTTTGACTGGGGGAATGTGTGACATTGATCCACATTCGGTCCATCACTTATTGGTTTTGCATGCGTATATTAAAGCACAAAACTTCAAGTTGTCACTATGCACATATAACAAGTGAAACGTATAACTAAAATGTAGTCACAACCACTGCTACTAGCAAGATGCTGTTATTTATTCCCAGGATCATGTCTTGACATGCAATAAAGAAGGAGCCTGCTTCATTTTCAGCAGTCGCCCACAAATTGAATAAGTAAAGTTGTTGACGGTATTTGCCTGTTAGCTTAATTTTCTTGCAGCTTTTCCTAGATCAGACACTTGCACATGCTACCCCCACAAACAGACACGGAGGTGGTATTGCCATCATACACAAGGAATCAATCATCTACACCACCACTAAAGACGAACCCACACCAATCATGGAACACCTCAACTTCCAACTCCACACTGATGACAATACAGCCATCAAAGGCACCCTCGCATGCAGACCGCCAGGACCTCAAATCAGCCTCAGTGATGCCATCACAGAATTAATCACACCACTCGCCATCAAATCCCATAACTACTTCTTCCTGGGAGACCTCAATTTCCACTTGGATGACCCTACAGACACCAACTCCACTGACTTGAAACAAATGGGCAACATTGGCCTCACGCAGCTGGCCTCAGACCTCACATACAGAGCAGTACACATCCTAGGCCGCTGTCTTCACGTACACTGAATCCACAGAAAAACCTGGTCCGACCACTCCATCCTCCACTTCACTATCACTGGACCATCTCGCAGTCCCCCAAACCACCACAGCCCCCCTTCTACAGCTGAGACAAAGTCGCTCAGCACCAATGGGCGACGCTTTCAGCATCACCCAGCCGGATGTCTCTACCAACCTGAATCGAGCAGTAGAGAACTTCAACAACTGGATCACCTGGACCGCCGACTGAGTGGCCCACACCAAACTAGCCAAAATGCACAGACCCACCAAACATGCCTACTGGTACATCCCAGAAATCAGCACGTTGAAACGCAGGTGCAAACACCTAGAAAGATGGCGCACTAGCAGAAGCGACACCGCAATCGAGCCACCTTCAAGTCGGCCCTCAAAACCTATCACCACCAGCTCAGAGACACGAAAAGGGAGGCCCTGGCAAACCTCATTGAGGCCAGCGCCAACCAGATCAAGACACTTTTCACCGTCGTCACCTGCCCATCAGCCACTGAGAACTCGATCGCCACCTCACAGGAACTCTGTGACTCTGTAGCAGACCACTTCCCCAACACCGAACACTACTGCCCTAATGAACTCCGTCCATTCGGGAGCACCCTCTGACCCATGCCCCCACACCTCTTCAACCTTGGAAGCGACGAGATCAGCCACCAGCTCACCACCATCCTCAATGCCTCCTTCGACACAGCCACCTTTGCTAAAACCTGGAAACACTCGGAGGTCAGACCCCCTCCTCAAGAAACCTTCCGCAGACCACAGCGATCTCCAAAACTACTGCCCCATCTTGATACTCCCATTTCCTGCCAAAGTTCTGGAGAAAGCCATCAACCTCCAACTCACCGAACAGCTGGAGAGAAACAACCTGCTAGACCCCTCCCATTCAGGATTAAGAGGCAACCAGTACTGAGCCTGATCGCCGTGACAGATGACATCCGCACCCTACTAAGCAGAGGAGAATCTGCCATCCTGACCCTCCTCAACTTCTCTGCAGCCTTTCACACTGTCTCCCACCTCTCACTCATCAAACGACTACACCAGATTGAAATCGAAAAGGACACCCTTAGGTGGATGGACTCTTTCCTCAGGTGGTGCACCCAGAAGATCCTTTGCCCCCCTCCCAGCCCACTTCACCTCACAACCCAAACGCTCAATGAGCGGTGTCCCTCAAGGTTCATCCCTCAGTCCTACCCTATTCAACATCTACATGACCCCGCTAGCAGACATCGCCAGAGCGCACAACATCAATATAATTTCCTACGTCGATGACACCCACCTCATCCTCTTGCTCTCAGCACCACCACAGCATCACTCAGCGCCACCCCAACATCACTCAGCGCTACCCCAGCATCACTCAGCACCACCACATTATCACTCAGCACCACCACATTATCACTCAGCACCACTCAGAACCACCACAGCACCACTCAGCACTAACACACTCCCCACTCAGCACCAACACAGCACCACTCAGCACCACTACAGCACCACTCAGCACAACTACAGCACCACTCAGCATCACCACATCACCACTCAACATCATCACATCATCACTCAGCGCTACCCCAGCATCACTCAGCACCACCACATTATCACTCAGCACCACCACATTATCACTCAGCACCACTCAGCACCACCACAGCACCACTCAGCACCACCACAGCACCACTCAGCACCACCACAGCACCACTCAGCACCAATACAGCACCACTCAGCACCACCACAGCCCCACTCAGCACCACCACATTATCACTCAGCACCACCACATTATCACTCAGCACCACCACAGCACCACTCAGCACCACCACAGCACCACTCAGCACCACTACAGCATCACTCAGCACCACCACAGCACCACTCAGCAGCACCACAGCATCACTCAGCATCACCACAGCACCACTCAGCACCACCACAGTACCACTGAGCACCACCACAGCATCACTCAGCACCACTACAGCACCACTCAGCACCACCACAGCATCACTCAGCACCACCTCAGCACCACTCAGTACCACCACAGCATCACTCAGCGCAACCCCAGTTTATAGGTGTCACATTTGCGAAAGTTATAACTATTTGCATTGTAAATGACAAAGCTATTAATGTAGCTATTTTCAAAACCAACACATAAATAAAAAAATTGTCATTTACAAGACCAATAGCTCAAACTTTCCTAATGCGAGACCTATTGCATTGCAATTGCTTGTTAGTGTGAGAGCTTTGATTCGATTTTAGCAGAACATTTATCCTGGACCAGTCTATAGTTGGCGACGAACACCTCTCCGAACGGGAGCTGGCGAAGTAATCATCTCTATGTAGTCTTAGGACGTAATATGTTGCAGGTTAAACAGCCGCAGTGGAATAGGGTTTACTGGGTAGTTCAGGAGCAATGTTTTCAGTCTGCGACGTATTCTGTAAAATGGTATGGTGTCCAATGATGCAGGAGCACATGTGGCCATTCTGAACCACTATAGGGGGCCTATTTATTTAAAAGCAACACAGCGCTGTGTTACAGGGAAATGGGTAGTAATATGCCGTATTTATTATTTTATGGCGCATTCCTTTTCTTTCCCCAGCACTGGTGCACAATAGACTGCCTAGCGCCAACGCAGGCACCCGTTGCGCCATTTGGTGAAAGGGTCCCTGCATTGCATGCAGGATTGCTTTTGTACAGCAAGGGCCACCTTCCTGCACAAAGACAATCCTCAGAGGCATGTTCCTCTATCTATGTGTGCTGCATAATGCAGCACACATAGAAAGAGGAAGTAACAAGAAGAAATTAGGATATTTCACCTTGTTATGTCTCCCCTGGGAAGGTGTATAATTTTGTTGTATTCCCAGGTCTACCAGTGATGTTAAATTTGGGAATGTGTTAAAAGCCATGGGAGCTGCATGGAAACGCCCACACAACACCCATGGAATGCCTTCTCAGGGAAGAGTAGCACCATGCAGCCATTTGCCCTGCATTGCGTTACTCCTGATTTACCAAGCCTCACAGGTCCACGCAAAGTGGCCTTGCATTGCTTGATAAATTGCATTTTCATGGTTTATGTCATACTTTCACCACATTAAAATGGTGCAAGCATGATGCAAACCCTTGATAAATAGGGCCCTAGATCCTTAAAAGCCCCAACCACAAATATGGTCTCTGGCCGGTGAATTTTCCAAACCTGACAAGTACAAGCTCGTATATTTTTCTAAGATCAGGGGTAGCCAGAGGGTATCTTGAATACAGACATGAGGGGAATAAAGAAAAGGCTAATCTTGTTGAATCATTCAGTTCCAGGGGTACCTGGTTCACCTTAATGGGTCCAAACCCCTTCATGTCTACCAGTCAGAGAAGCACAGTCTCCATCGGAGAGAATGGCACCGCAGCTTCCGTCTCCACAGCAAAATGAGGTAAACAAAAAAGGCCATGAACCAAAAAAATATGCAAACTGTGCCTAGAAATACATTTGAGGCCACCCGTCTCGCTGAGAGGGTGCAGCAGAGGGTAAGAGTTGACTATCGATCATGATATCCTAGGAAGCTGCCAGTTCATACAATTTGTATCTTTGGAGATTTTATTGAAATATAGAATGAGAGGGTGGAAAGTACATAAAAGATCTGATAAGTTACAGAAATAATAATTTAGAAGGAACTGCCATCGATATAATAATTATGAGGCCAGTATTGTTTTAAAGCATGGGCAAAGTGTGAAATGAACCACCGTTCCACCTTCAAAGGGACCCCTTGGTAAAGTGAGAGGGACAGTCGAAATTCATAGCATAATAAAGTTTCCCATTAAAATCTAATTTTTAAAAATAAATTGACAGCTGAGCATCCTCAACAGAAACTTAGAGCCAGATTTACTAAGGATTTGTGCCAGGGCAACGTCACACAAAGTGATGCAAAGCATCATAAATTCTGGCAAGGGTATTTATTTCCCAGCAGAAAAAGAGCTATCCTTTGCTTGACAGGTGCCCTTTAGTCTAGCGCCTTATGCAGCTATGTGCCACTTTGTGTTACAGGGGCATTACTCTGGTGTAACTTGGGCAGAATAGGAAAAGCATTCATAGTTTTTGATACTAAGCCCAATATGCTAAAATAGCTAGACCAGGCTTTGCATCAACACAATGCTACTTGAAGCAGACACTAATATGGAGAAGTGTTTCCATTTCTCTGGACAGTTAGCATGCTGCACTGTACAGCACATATATAATGTGTGGAATGTTTGAGAATGTGTCTATGTCTAGGGTTTTGTTTAGGAAGGATAGTTTTTCTAGTATAATCCTATGATAGACAGCAGGCGCACACTTCTGCACCACAGTGCAAAGGTTGTGTGTGGTGCTAGGCAGCCTGTTTGTGGGCTATCATAGAGCTAGTGAGCAGCAGGAGGCCATTTTGAATAAATATGGCTTTGAGTTGCTATGCCCCCTTACACAATGCAGCACAGCTGCTGTGGGCTCTGCTATAAAGAAATACATCTCCTCATCAGTGTGCATGTGTGGCCTTTCCAGCCTTCACCTTTGCACTCTTAGACAGATGGTGGCAAGCAATTTGAAAAATAATTTTTCTATGGCATTATCTCTTCTTAACCTTACCTTTTCTACCTTAACCCTCACCTAACCTCTCTCTATCTTCACGTATCTATATACCTTCATCCTCTCTATCTTTCCAAGCTCACTTTACCTCACTTTTGTTTACCTCACGTTGTTCTCAGTATAGACTTCTTTTCCTACCTCTCCCACAATCTTACCACTCTATATATCACTCTCCGCACACACATCTATATCTGTTGCTCTTGATTCCTTCTGTCTATCTCAACTCTCTCTACCTCATCCCTTACTCAGTACATCATTGTTCCTTTTCTACTTGAACTCCCTGTATCTTCCTCCATCTACTTTACTTCTCACACAATCTCATCTCTATCTTTACCTCACCTCTCTCCATGGCTCTACTACCTCACGTTTCTTCCTATACCTCATCCATTCTCTACCCCACCATTCTCTCTCATCCTACCTAACCTCTCAATTTACCTCACCACGAGTTCACTACATTGCCTCTACAAATAATTTTCTTCTAGATTGTACATCTGTTCAATTTGCTTCCCATCTCTTCATAGCTTACTCCTTTCTAGCTACCCCTATTATTATAACTATGATCGCATTTCCCTATCATTAACTTCTCTCTCTCTCCCTCTCTCTCTCTCACACACACACACACTCACACACACACACACAAACACATATCTATCTCTGGATTTACTTTGCCATTTGAACTCATCCATCCACCTTAACAATCTCGTTTAACCTTTTTCTTTATAGGTCTCTCTACATTACCATCCCTTCCTTTTCCTCTCACAACTCTCTACCTCTGCATAAATATCACCTCTCTCTCTACTTCATCTACGTCTCTCATCTCACTCTTTTTGCTCTACACCACATTCCTCATCCAGCCCTTGCCCCCGATCTCTACCCTTCTCTCTTCCTCACTTTTCTCTTTCCCTGTCCGGTTTTTCTATACTTCTCATTTCACTCTTTCTCTCCTTCCATCTCTTTGCTCTTCCTCAGTCTCTCTTCCTACCTCTACCTCTCACTGCATTTTTCGCTGCCTAATTCATATCTTTTTCTGCCTATCTCTCTCGGTAACTTGCCCTTTGAAGTACTTTAATCTCTCTCTTTACGTTTCCTTCTCCCTCTCTGTATCTCTCTCTACCTCTCTAAAACACTCTAAAACTATACCATTTTATCTAGGTCTCTTTCTCTACCTACAGCTTCCCTTTTTACCTCTCTTTATCTTTCATGCTGGCTACTTACCTTTCTGTGTTAAGTATACTTCTCCCCTGCCTCACATATCTTTCGACATCATCTCTTTCTCAAGCCTTCTTTATCTGTTTACCTCACGTATCTAGCTATAGTGTTCATATTATGTTTCTGTCCATCTTCTGTATCCTGCCAGTGTCCTTTCTCTTAATTACCAGGTTCATAGGTTACATTCCATCAGAGATGTGCACACATGTAAACAGGAGAAGAGGGACAAGGCAAGGAAAGAGAAATCAGGAGAAAGGCATTTGATTTTTACCGATGGCATAGTAAAAACCTTATGAGACGTACTTGGAGCAAGAACAACATTAGTGACAGGAATATATTTGTCATTACAAATATATGATCAATCAATCAGTCATTTATAAAGCGTGCTACTCACCCGCTAGGGTCTCAAGGCGCTGGGAGGAAAAGGGGGGGGGGTGCTGCTACTGATCGAAGAGCCAGGTCTTGAGTTGCTACCTGAAGAAGAGATGGTCCTGGGTCAGTCTCGTAGGTGGGTGGGGAGGGAGTTCCATGTCTTGGCTGCCAGTTAGGAGAAAGATCTTCCTCTGGTGGTGGTTCTGCGGATCCGTGGGATGGAGGCGAGGCTGGCGGATCGGAGCTGGCGAGTGGGTGTGTAGAACGTGAGGCGGTTGTTGAGGTATTCGGGGCCTATGTCGTGGAGAGCCTTGTGTGCGTGGGTGAGGAGCCTGAACATGATCCTCTTGCTGACGGGTAGCCAGTGCAGGTCTCTTAGGTGGGCGGAGATGTGGCTGTATCGGAGTATGTCCAGGATGAGTCGTGCGGAAGCGTTCTGTATGCGCTGAAGTTTGGCTGTGGTTCTGGCATAGAGGGTGTTTCCGTAGTCCAGTCGGCTGGTGACGAGGGCCTGGGTGACTGTCTTTCTGGTTTCGGTGGGGATCCATCGGAAGATCTTTCGGAGCATGCGCAGGGTGTTGACACATGAGGACGAGACGGCGTTGACTTGCTTGGTCATCGTGAGGGAGGAGTCCAGGGTGAAGACCAGGTTGCGTGCGTGGTCCGTGGGAATGGGGGCGGTGCCCAGAGCAGTGGGCCACCAGGAGTCATTCCAGTCGGAGGGGGATTGTCCGAGGATGAGGGCTTCCGTTTTGTCTGAGTTCAATTTCAGACGGCTGAGCTTCATCCATTCCGCAACGTCTTTCATTCCTTCTTGGAGGCTGGCGGTGGCGGGGTCGTTGGTGAGGGAGAGTATCAGCTGGGTGTCGTCAGCGTAGGAGATGATGTTAAGATTGTGTTGGCGTGCGTTGGCTGCGAGGGGTGCTCATGTAGACGTTGAAGAGGGTGGGGCTGAGCGAGGAGCCTTGAGGAACGCCGCAGATGATCTTGGTGGCCGCTGAGCGGAAGGGGGGGAGGCGGACTCTCTGAGTTCTGTCAGAGAGGAAGGAGGTGATTAAGGGTGGGCGTAAAATCCATTTCGCGGGCGAATTTTCCGCGATTTCGCGAATCTCGCGAAATCGCGGTAAAATCCGCGAATCAGCGGTGACGAATTTTCAGCCAAGCAAGGGTTACAGCAGCAGGTGCAAAAGTTGAACCTAATTTCTTTGTAACCTTTTACAAAAGGGTTACAAACAAATTAACTTCAACTTGGACACCTGCTGCTAATTGCTTCCTGGCGCCTCGTTGCCTACTTGCAACTATTCTCTGACCCTGCTCTGACCCTTGAAGCAGGGTCAGAGAATAGTTACAAGTAGGCAACGAGGCACCTGTCCAAGGAATTAAACCTCATCAGGAAGCACTTACAGATATAAAAAACAGGAAGTCGGGAGAGGATGGCAAATACACCCATTTTGAGTTGTCAGGAGGGGTTAAACTAAAAGAGACCTTTACAGCACAATTTTCATATGCATTTTGCTAAAAATAAAAAGCTGTATGTTCTGTAGGGGCAACTCAGGAATCTGGCCCTTCAGAGATCTGGCCTCTCTTTCTTTCTCTCGTTCTCTCTCTCCCTCTCTCTTTCCCTCTCTTTCTCTCTATCTATCTATCTATCTATCTATCTATCTATCTATCTATCTATCTATCTATCTATCTATCTCTCTCTCCCTATCCCATAAACGACTGCATGGGTAACTTTGCTATGCAAGCGGCTCGCGAAGACGCAAAAATCCCCGCGAACATGCAAAAATCCCCGCGAACACGCAAAAAACCCCACGAACACGCAAAAAAAACAAAAATCCGCAAATTCGCACAAAGTCGCGAATTTTGCTGATCGCGAATTCGCAAATCCACAAATTCGCGAATTCGCAAAATTCGCCCATGCTTAGAGGTGATCCATTCCAGATCTTTTCTTTGGATCCCAGTGTGGTGGAGGCGGGTCATTAGGGTGCAGTGGCAGACTGTGTCGAATGCGGCCGATAAGTCGAGGAGGATGAGGGCAGCCGTTTCTCCATTGTTGAGCAGGGACCTGATGTCGTTGGTGGCGGCGATGAGGGCGGACTCGGTGCTGTGGTTTGCTCGGAAGCCGGACTGCGATGGGTCGAGGGAGCCGTTAGTCTCGAGGAAGGTGGTAAGCTGTTTGTTGACAGTCTTCTCGATGACTCTGGCGGGGATTGGGAGGAGCGAGATTGGGCGGAAGTTCTTGAGGTCCGTGGGGTCCGCGGTGGGTTTCTTCAGGAGGGCGCTGATCTCCGCATGCTTTCTGCTCTCCGGAAAGGTGGCCGATGCGAAGGAGCTGTTAATGATGTTCCGGAGTTGGGGTGCGATGATGGAGTCGGCTTTGTTGAATATGTGGTGTGGACAGGGGTCGGCTGGGGAGCCGGAGTGGATGGTGTTCATCACGTGGGTGGTGTCTTCTGTGCTGACGGGGGTCCAGGTGCAGAGGGTGGTGGTGGGGGCGTCAGTTCTGTAGTTGGGTGCGTGGTCTGGGCGCCGAAGCTGTTGTGTATGTCGGCGATCTTATTGTGGAAGAACGAGGCGAGTGAGTCGCAGAGGTCTTGTGAGGGCGTGATGTCGTTGTTGCTGGCGCTGGGGTTGGAGAGCTCTTTGACGATGCTGAAGAGTTCCTTGCTGTTGTGGGTGTGGTTGTCTAGTCGTTCTCTGTATGCTGTCCTTTTAGTGGTGTGGATCAGCTGGTGGTGTTTGCGGATGGCGTTCTTGAGGGCTGTCATGTTATCTTTTGACAGGTCGTGGCGTCAGGCTTTCACGAGGGTATGGCAGGATATCTTGGAGGTTTTGAGGTCGTTGGTGAACCACGAGGCTTTCATGCTGCCTGTTCTGTTGGGAGGATTCTTCAGTGGTGCAAGGGCATCGGCGCAGTTGGTGAGCCACTGTGTGAGGTTGCGGGCTGCTTCGTTGGAGTCGGTAGGGTTGGTGGGAGGGCTCTGGCTCAGTGAGGTGGTGAGCTGGTCGGTGGTGATCCTGCTCCAGCATCTTCGGGGGGCCTTTTGCATGTGGTGGTGGGTGGTGTAGTCCGGTGGAGTGGCTGAAGGAGATGTGGTCGCTGGAGGAGACGACTGGGTCAAGTGTGAGGCCGGCGTAGTGGATGGGGGTGTTCACCAGCTGCTTGAGTCCGAGGTTGGCGAGGTTGTCCAGCAAGGTGGTGGTGTTGTTGTCACTGTTGTTTTCCAGGTGGAAGTTGAGGTCCCCTAGGAGGATGTAGTCTGAGCAGGTGAGGGCAAGCGGGCTGATGAAGTCTGCGATGGCTTCGCAGAATTGTGTGCGAGGCCCCGGGGGTCTGTAGATGAGAAACTGGCAACTTAAGCTACAGTTTGAGCTCTATATGCATATGGCTTATTTTAATATTATGCACTAGTCCACTAAACATCTAACATGTTGCCCATAGCATGCTTTTCCTACAATGGAAGTAAAAAGATGGTTAGACACTGAAGTCCACATAAAATATTGTTGTTGCAAGTAAACAAATATGTATCCAAAATCAAAAAGAAATGGTTGATTAATGTTTCTTTTGATACCGTTTGGTTAGAGGAAGAAGAGGTATTTTGACCTTTCAGATGTTTTTGTATGGCCCCATTTCTAAATTCTTAACATATATTAACAATATATATTTCAATATTGTTTGGCATCATGGGGCTAGTGTGACATGAAAAGGAGTGATTAATTTAAGGTTGTTCCAAACAGCGGCCCCAAAACCTATCCTTCGTTGGTATTTGGAATTCTGATTTTGAAAAAGCCAAAAACATGTTAAATGTTTGAAGTATGGTATCGTCATCATTTGGACTGTATTTTTTGTCAAACTTTTCCTGCCAATGTTTGGAGTTATCCTCGGGATTTGTGTACTTCACCATACCGAAAAACTTACCTCCACATGTCAAACTCTAAATCAGCCCCTAAGAAGTGTAAGAAATTAGAAGCTGACAGCAAGCCTTTTCCATCTACACAGTCAGGAGCTGGAGCAACATCTTTGTATCCATAATGACTGACTCAACATTATTCCAGTTTAAGAAAGAAGTAAAACCAGACATCTTGATAAATACTACCTCACAATTCCATAACAATCTGCCAGCCAGCTATCACTCCTGTCACTCGTTGACTGTATGATTGGCTTTGACCTCGTAGAGTGCTTAACTGCCTTTTTGGATAGGTTTGCACTATACAAATACAACATACATATATATCTGCCTTGACATAGTTCCCTAAGCTTGCACAATTCAATTTTCTCCCATGTTTATTAGGAGATGTCTGCTAAATGCAAAGTACCCAGCAGGAGTGATGGTGACTGAAGCTCCCTTTTGTTGTCCTCAACAGGTGATGTGGTCAGTTAAAAGAGGCTTCCCCTTAACCAGGAAGAACACAATTGACAGCTCGGAGGGCCAAAGGAAAGGAATGAGGAAGACTGATTTCATGCCACCTCTGGTGCTAAGTGAGGTGTAAGCTTCAGCTCGGATATGCATAGTCAGAGTTATTGTTCCTTAAGACACTGACATGGTTTAGTGATTCATTGATATTCTCAGCTTCCTTACAGACTCTGTAGACAGAGCTGCTGCAGCTTCACCCAACAAGAAGGAAACTCTTAAAGTCTCATAATAATTGCAGAGAGAAGGGAATATGCACACCTCTTCGGACCTGTGTTTCTTATAATGCCACTTGTACATGTTGCCTCTATGCAAGAGTAGGCATGGAAATGAATGTAATAATTTCCTGTATGGTTTGACACAATGAAAATACCATTTGAAGGTAGCCGATTAGTCGTAGCATTTTTTTATTAATTGTCTTAAAGTATTAGGTGAGTCTCCTTTGAGTCCAATTATTTTTGGAGACAAATGTTCTAGTTGTTTTATTATTCTTCCCAAAGTACGACCATGTACTCGAGTTGCCTCTGGCAATGTACTGAAGTGCATGTCACTCTTGCACATCCACTTTCGCACATTTGTGCCTCTGCCGGTCTGTCCATTTCACCGTTGAATGTTTTCTTGTAAGTCCTCAGTTTCAATCTCATATTATTCAACAACTACTGCTTCATGCATTCGCTGTGTTAAGTAGCTTTGCAGTGTAGGTTGTTGTGTGCCAACGTTTTTTTTCCTTTAGTTGCTTGCCTTTATTTAATTTATTCATAAAAAACGAAACATGAGCAATTGTTGACCCACCAGCTGTCTTATTAACTTTACTTCATGTGAAGGTTTGTGGCACTTCATCAAGACTTTATCATCGCTACAATGAATGAGTAGCTTCTAATAGGTTACTCGCATTCCTTATTTAGGGGCTGATTATGATGGAGGATTTTCCGCATTCTTCCGGGCTGGCGGAAGCCACCGCCGGCCCGGAGGATGCGGAAAATCCTCTGCGGACCCACCAAAGACCCACCGCCACATTAGGATGGCTGGTGGGTCCTGGTGTCAGTCCGCCGCTTTTCCGCCTTGGTTGACTTACAACCGCGGCGGAAAAGCTGTAACGTGGCTGGCGGTGTATATCAGACACCGCCAGCCACATTAGGATGGTGTAAAACAGTTGCTTTTCCACTGCGGCTTTTCCGCAGTGGAAAAGCATGTGTAACTTCACTGCGGGGGCCCGTTGCAGGCCCCCTGGGTGAAGGGGGGTGGGGGGTGCACATGGCGGGTACCTAAGGTACCCCCCTGCATTTGTATGCAGTAATCGGCAGGCACCGCACGGTGCCTGCCGCTTTCTGCATACAAATTAAATGTATGCATTTTTACCATTGCGGCGGGTGCAGCTTGAAGACGCACCCGCAGCAATGGTAAAAATAGAGGATGTGACCGCCAGGGTGGCGGTCCCATCCTAATTTGACAGGAGGGAACTCCGCAGGCCATGTGGAGGTTCCCTCCTCCTCTATGGTCGCGGACGGACTCAAGTCCGTCCGCGATCATAATGAGCCCCTTAATGTGCATTCACCCTCTACATTGAAGAGTGTATGCGGGCCTTTCGCCATTTTCTGTACAAATATCGGGCACACTCTTGTGCACGAAGAGCACAATCCTTCTAGCAGTTTCATAGTTATACCTTGATTCGAAGTTAGGTGGTTAACGGAAATGCAGCGGACTTCTACTGGAATGCTATATCTGAAAAATAATCCACTGTGTAAATTTACTACAGAACACCGAAAACATGGTGAAAGAATTCTACTAGAGAATTCTTATTTTATCCCGAAATGTGAGAATTGTCCATTTCCTACCTAGGCCCTTTACTCTCTGGGTCCAGCAGACAACATCCAGTTGCAAAGAGCAAACTCACCTATGGTTAAAAAATTAATGATGAACACAAAAGTGAATGTGCTTATTCATGCCACTTGGGGGCGGTGCCTCCCTTACGGCAATGGGTCATTGCCCCACTCATATTTTGTCCCACTTGGCCCCCCAATAAATTGTGAATAGTAGTAATATATTATACACTGTTTAACTAAACATTTTAAAGCCCTTCACTCAGCCACGGGCGATTTCAGCGTGTATTGCGTGTGAGAGGCTGGAGGGTCCAGGAGAAGCCTGTGCGGGCCGGAGTTCGTGGAGCTTAACAATATAATTGACAAACCCATGGTCACTGTAGTACAAGGGCACCTGGGCCCAAGTGCGCATTTCTGGTTGGACGGTTTCCTTTCTCCGGCCAGCCCAACATGCACATTAGAGGCCTCTCTCACAGTCTCTCCAACGTGCATTACTGACCCGGAGGTGACTCAGAGTCACAGCTCCCAGTTTCAGTAATGTACTATTACTTACCGGTAATCTTCATTACTCCGGATCCTGATGTCCTCGTCCCCTTCATACAACAAGTGAGATAATCTATCTCACCAACAGAAAAAAAAAAAAAAGGAATGCTGGTACCCCCCCTAATGGAAGTACATAACCGTACTCTACCCAGCATTCGTCCTGAACCACCAAGCCCCAGATGATGCCCGGAAAGCCCGGGAGGGAAGGAGGGATGTTATGAAGGGGACGAGGACAACGGGACCCGGATTAATGAAGATTACCGGTGAGTAATAGAACATTACCCCTAGGTCCCGCCAGTACTCATCCCCTTCATACAACAAGTGAGAACACCCAAGCAGCAACTGGCCATTATCACACAACAAACCTCCAGGACACAGAGCCAGAGCAAAACCTGTGATTTATTGAAAAAGCCATCAAAGAAAAAGAAAAAAGGGTAACAGGATCAAAAAGCCTGAAGCACCCCCAAACCAAAGTTAGTATCAACCCCAGAAAATTCTGAATCCGGTAATGCCGAACAAAGGTATTAGCAGAAGTCCAAGTGGCTACCCTACGAAACTCAGAAAGGGACACTCCACGAATCTCAGCCCAAGAAGCCACCACCCCCCTTGTAGAACACCCCTACACCCCAACCGGAGGAGGGGATCACCAAATGGAATAGGCCAACATGATGACCTGCTTCAGCCAGCGACCAATGGAGCAAGTGGAAGCCCTGCACCCCCTGGAGGCCACCCCAAAGAAAACAAATTGGGGGTTGGACTGCCAAAAGGGATAAGTAGGGTCCACATAGATCGCAAAGCAGGGCACACATCCAGAAAAGACCAGGGAAGACCACTCCCATACACCTGATCCTCCCACAGAGCAGGCAAGACAAGCTCCTGGGAGCGATGGGACTGGGAAGAAACTTTGGGACCAAAGGAGGAGTCCAAACGAAGAACCACTCCATCGTCAGAGAAGGAAAGAAAAGGCTCCCGAGCCATCAATGCCCCCAACTCGCCAAGGTGCCTTGCCGAGTAGTAGCCCCCAAAAAACAACCTTAAAAGTGACAACCTTCAGATCAACGTCCTCCAAAGGCTCAAAAGGCGCAGCAACATAAGCCTTCAACACCAAAGGGAGGTCCCAAAGAGGAAAAGAAGGATGAACCACAGGACGCCAAATGGAAAAACTGCGGAACAAACAAGAGATGAGGTCATCCACATCAGGCAGGGAACAGAATGCCCGAATAGCTGCCTACTGGGCCCTAAAAGTAGAGACAGACAGATCCTTCTCATACCCCTCCCAGAAAAACTGAAGAACATTAGCTAAAGAACAAACCAAAGGTGACAACGCCAGACCCAGACACCAACGCTTGAAGTTCCTCCAGTAACGACCATAGGACTTAAGTGTAGATGGCTTCCGGGACTGCTGAATCGCCAACGCTAAATGCTTGGGGATATCCCTATTCCTCCACCCCTGCCTTTCAAACTCCAGACCGACAGACAAAAGCCACCGGAGGGGAAACAGTGGAGCAGACCGCAAGGGAGACGGAGCGACCGGGAAGAACCAAGGACCCTGAATGGCTAACAACTTCAGCATGGGAAACCACAACCAGCGGGGCCAGAAGGGCACCACCACAGAATCCTCCCCATCCTCCATCACCAGCCAAGACAGAAACGGAGAGATCAGAGCAATGAGAAGGAAGGCATACAGCAGCCGCAACAGAAAAGGGAGGGTCAGAGCATCCACCCCCCATGACCCCACCTGAGGGACCCGAGAGCAAAAGCGGGGAGTCTGGAAGCAAAGAAGTCGAGATAAGGAAGACCAAACCTCCTGCACACCAGACAAAAGGCCACCAGAGATCATGCCAACTGCTGGGAGGCCGGAAAGAACCGACTGAGGACATCCGCTAACCCATTGTCGACCCCCTTGATATGTACAGCCAGCAGAGACAAGATATGCCCCTCCGCCCCACAAAACAACAGAACACAGCAGCATTCAGGACCGGATACCCCCCTGGTAATTCAAGTAGGCCACTGTCACCATGTTGTCTGACCGCACCAGCACTTTGCGGTCCAACAACCGACTCCGGAACCCCATGACTGTACAGGACACAGCAGACAACTCCCACCAATTGGAAGACCGCCGACTCTCCTGAAGCAACCAATGACCCTGAAGGAAGGCCGACCCCAAAGTCGACCCTCACCCCACTGCACTGGCATCTGTCGTGAGGAAAACTGGGGAGAGGGAACTGCAAAAGCAGACCCTTGGAGAGATTGTCCAACACCGTCCACCAGCTGAGGGCGGGGAGGATTGAGAGAGATACTGGGACAAATCGCGAGAAAAGGGAACCCACAAAGCCAACAGGAAGGACCAAAGACGACGCCGATGGAAACGCACCCAAGGCAACTTATTGTTGCTGCCTGGACAAGCGCTGGGATGCCTGAGGGTAACTACGCGCTATATAAAATTCTAAATAAAATAAAAAATAAAATAAAATAAAACCATAGCCGCCATTAGCCCCAGAAGGCGCAACCAAAGACTGACCGGAAAGGAATGACCATCCAGAAAATGACGAGCAAGGGATGCACAAGGTCACCGCTCAATAGACCGGCAAGAACACCTAATTCAGATTGGTGCAGAAATTAGCCCCTTTGAACGTCAAGTCCTGAGAAGGCACCAGCTGACACTTGGGGAGATTCAACAGAAACCCATGGACCCTCAAAGCTGAACACACCAACTCCTGATCCCTCAGCAACTGATCCCTGGAGGAAGCATGAAGGAGCCAATCCTCCAGGTAAGGGTAAATCAGAACACCCTGAAGATGAAACAAAGCCACCAACGGTGCTACCATCTTCGTGAATACCATGGGGGCCGACTGCAGGCCGAAGGGCAGGGCGCAAAACTGATTATGCCTCCTCCGAAGACAAAACCTCAGAAATAAACGAGACAAGGGGTGAACCGGGACATGATAATAAGCATCCTGAAGGTCCAGAGTGCACATGAAATGACCCAGGAGAACCAGGGGAATCACCCACTGAAGAGTCTCCATTTTGAATGGCAGATGCAAAACAAATTTGTTCAGGGCTTACAGATCTAGGACAAGACGGTACCCCCCATCACCTTGGGGACCAGAAAAACAATAGAATAAAACCCCTGATCTCTCTCCACAAGAGGAACCTCCTGCACCACCCCCTTGTTTTTCAGAACCATGACCCCCAAACACAGCTCTGACCCCTTGGATGGACAAGACGGCCAGGGAGTCGGACTGACACCAGAGTCCGGAAGAGGATCCTAAAATTCGATGAGGTACCCCAACCACACAATGTCCAGCACCCACAAATCTGAACAGCAGTCCATCCAGGCCGGAAGAAAGAACCGAAGCCAACCTCCGACTAAGCATCCGTGCCGGCCTCCAGATAGTCAAAAACGAGGTTCTGCGGGAGGAGACTTTGCTTTCCTGTCCCGACCTTTCCGATACTGAAAACGACCCCTGCCACGAGGAAACTGCCTGCGAGGAGGTTGGAAGAAGGATTTGAACTTCGAAGGAGCCACCACAGATGAAGGCTGCTTGAAAGAAGAAGAATGCTTCTTCTCTTTAAACAGATGGTGTAACTTGCCCTCCAATTCCTCCCCAAACATCATGGTTCCCTGAAAGGTCAACCGCAGCGCAAAGGATTTCTGGGCTGAATCTGTCTTCCAGTCCTTCAGAATCAAATAGCGCCAAGCAGCCACACAAGCCACACCAGAAAGGGCTGAGGCATGCATGACGTTGAAGGACACATCAGACAGGAATTCCACTTGCCGCTCCATATGATCCAGAAGCCCCGACTAGTCAGTCGCATCGTCCATAGACCCATACAGGGACTTGATATCTGAAATAAGCGAATGAGCAACATAAGTCCCTTAAAAACCAGCCGGCAGCGCCAGATGGGAACCAGAATAAACCTTCCACAGGTAAGCATCGGATCACTGACATAATATCGACAGTCAAAATATCGACTTACAATAATGTCGAGGTAAAAATATCGAATGCCAGAATATTGACTTCCTATCTACAAACAGGTAAGCACAAAAATATTGACTCCAAAATATCGATAGGAAAAAATATAGACAGTCAAAATATCGAATTTTTTAAATATATTAAAAGTAATTTAAAAGTAATATAATAATAAATATAATTAATTTAAACAAACTTAAAATACTTAAATAAAGTTAAAATTAATAAATAATTAATGTAACTTTAAAAACAAAAAAAATTATTGTTAAACATATATATATATATATATATATATATATACATATATATATATATATATATATATATATATATATATATATATAATTAACAAAACATATACAATATTTTTTCCGTAGGATAGCGAGAGGGTTAAATTTACTATTCCCACTCCAGAGAGCACAACAGTAGGGAAAGCGTTGGATAGCGTAGGGGTAAAAATTACTATTTCTACTCCAGTGAGTGCTACAGTAGGGAAAGCGTTGGATAGCGACGGGGTAAAAATTGCTATTACAACTCCAGAGAGTGCAACAGTAGGGCAAGCGTTGGATAGTGAGAGGGTAAAAATTACTCTTACCACTCAAGAGAGAGCAACAGTAGGGAAAGCGCTGGATAGCGTAGGGATAAACATTACTATTCCCACTCCAGAGAGCGCAACACTAGGGAAAGAATTGGATAGCGTAGGGGTAAAAAATAACTATTCCCACTCCAGAGAGTGCAACAGTAGAGAAAGCGTTGGATAGCGTAGGAGTAAAAATTACTATTCCCACTCCAGTGAGTGCATCAGAGGGGAAAGCGTTGGATAGCGTAGGGGTAAAAATTACTATTCCCACTCCAGTAAGTGCAACAGTAGGGAAAACGTTGGATAGCGTAGGGGTAAAAATTACTATTCCAACTCCAGGGAGTGCATCAGTAGGGAAAGCGTTCAATAGCGTAGGGGTAAAAATTACTATTCCAACTCCAGGGAGTGCATCAGTAGGGAAAGTGTTGGATAGCGTAGGAGTAAAAATTACTATTTCCACTCCAGTGAGTGCAACAGTAGGGAAAGCGTTGAATAGCGTAGGAGTAAAAATTACTATTCCCACTCCAGTGAGTGCAACAGTAGGGAAAGCGTTGGATAGCGTAGGGGTAAAAATTACTATTCCTAATCCAGAGAGTGCAACAGTAGGGAAAGCGTTGGATAGCGTAGGGGTAAAAATTACTATTCCAAATCCAGAGAGTGCAATAGTAGGGAAAGTAAATACTTCATATATAAATATAAATAACATAAATATTAATACCAATTACAAAATAATTAAAATGTTTTCCAATTTTATAAAACCTATTAATTAATCAATTAAAATTACAAATAAAAATAAAATAATAATACAAATTACCTACTAATACTAATTATTTACCAATTACCAATAAATTAAAATACAATATAAAAATAAATAAAAATTAGACACAAAAAAATATTTAAAAAATGTAATTACTTACAATTAAATTACTTCCCAAGCTATTCCCCTATAATCACACAACCTACTACAGAAAATAATGTAATAAAATTAACATGTTTATCAATTAATCAATTACAATTAATTACCAATTACATTTAATGAATTACCAATTAATAAATAATTAACAATTAATTCTAAATAAATACCAATAAATAAATGAACATATTTAATTAATTATAATTAAATTCCTTCCCACCCTATTCCCCTATAAACCCACAACCCGCTACAGAAAATAAATTACTAAAATTAACATATTGATCAATTAATCAATTAAAAATAATTACCAGTTATATTTTAATTAATTGCCAATTAATAATTAATTAACAATTAATTCTAAATAAATACCAATAAATAAATTAATATATTTAATTAATTATAATTAAATTACTTCCCACCCTATTCCCCTATAAACCCACAACCCGCTACAGAAAATACATTACTAAAATTAACATATTTATCAATTAATCAATTAAAATTAATTTCCAATTATATTTTAATTAATTACCAATTAATAATTAATTAACTATTAATTCTAAATAAATACCAATAAATAAAATAACATATTTATTAATTATAATTAAATTACTTCCCACCCTATTCCCCTATAAACCCACAACCTGCTACAGAATTATATTACACAAAAATTACAAATTTATATTAACTTACCTTAAATTCGATATTTTTGTTGTCTATATTATGTCTAGTCGATATTATGTCCATTCTATATTTTTGATTCGATATTATGTCCATTCTATTCGATATTAAAAATTTCTAGTCGATATTTTGGTAGTCTATATTATGCCTAGTCGATATTTTGTCTATTCTATATTTTTTACTCGATATTATGTCTAGTCGATAATTAAAACTCAATATTTTGTCTCTATACCGTAAGCATTCACCTTCTTGTGCACAGTTTTCCTCACTACCGCATCCTCAGCCAATAAAGTACGGCCCACAAGACTGGCCACAAAAGAATTAATGAGAATGGAGTCTGGCAAGTCCTTGGCCATATCCTGAAGAGGATAGAGTTTAACCTTGAAAAGGGGAAGCATAATGCCATCAGGGTCCTTCCAGTCCCTGTTAAGTGCCTCACGTATATACGGATGTACTGGAACATCAACAGCAGCAGTGCTTTGAAATTGGTGAAGTAAAAAAACCCCTAAAGTGCTTGGCACATCATCGCAAGGAAATCCTATATTAGATTTCACATGTTTTAACAAGTCTGGCAACATCTCCTTGTCTATATATTGCCCGTAAGATCATCATTCGCCAAACACTCATCCTCGGAGGCAGATGAAGGTGACGGAGGGGCCCGACCAGAGTTCTTGGACCCAGGAGCACCACCCATCTCCAGCAAGTTCTCCTTAATCAAACGTTAAATCTGTGCCTCACTTCCCACCTTACGTCGTCTGGAGCATGCATGAGAAGGCGAAGAAGAAGAGGAAGCTGTGGAAGATGAGAAGGAAACTTCAAAATGCCTGCTCTTCCTGGCATGTTTACCCATAGTGAAAAAAGTCAGCCTGAACAGTTCCGTGATGACTCCCTGAAACATTCGAACTCTTAATCGCAATGATGATTAAATACTGAGAACAAGTTAAAAAAAATAAGTTGTAGAAAGATTTACAAAATGAATTTTTAGCAACTTTTAGCAATGTTAAGTTTTTTTTTAAAGGTTTTAATTAATCCTGTACGAATAAAAAATGACCTTACCTTACCTTACCATGGTGAATGAAGGACCAACTAGGGTAGGACCGCAGGGAAGGAAACACCGGAGGTACATCCAGACAGAAAGCCTCAACCAAAAAGGCCCCACCTGCAAAGTCCCGAGCCCATGACCAGAGGACCCAGAGCACAGCAGGCAGACCCCCAACTGAAGACTGAGGCGGGAAAGAAATCGAACCGACCACAAGCAGGGTCCGTAAACCAGCCAGAACACTCCGCAGGCGAAAAGTACAACTTTCCCTAAAGAACAAGCAGCCTGGAATGAGTGCAGGTTATTAGAGACAAAGGTCCCTTTCAAAAGAAATAAGTACATATAGCCACAATACTAAAATCAGGATCGGATGTATTCATATACAATAGGTTGATGTTGAGAATTTATTTACAAAAATTAAAGCTAAAAAATACATGAAACATTGAGTGAGCGAAACGTGACAGGGTTTGAGGAAATCAACAGATTTTCTTACCTAAGGCATGTGACTTAAAAGTGAATCTTTGTGAAAATACGTAATTCAATAGTCACAATAACAAAATCATCTTATACTCCAGATAAGGATTAAATGAAGGTTGGATTTTAAGACGTGAGGATTAAACGAATATATGATTATTCAACGATTTCAAGTTCCACGCATGCCTTTACCACGCAAATTTTAGTTCGCATGTGTCTTTTGCACGCAGCATTTGACAACTCATGTTTTTACTCCGCAATCATAACGTTACGAAACATCTGACGTCCCATTTACATTTACATAATGATACTGATAGGCTACGAAAAAATGTATGATACTGATAGGCTACGAAAGATCGATGTTTTAAACTATAATAAACAACAGATTCCCTTACATTTTTTTTTTATTTTTTTCATAATGCGCTTAATTAATACCCTAATTTACAAAGGTTTGATTCTTATCTTACCCCTGTACGTCTTTCACCATCAGCCCTTTCTTCCACCGACCACGGAAACAAGCGTCAAAACACGTCTATCAAAACTGATAACGGACTTCTATTATGACATGCTCTTTTCCTTCATCGTTTTGAGGCATTGTAGAGCGTTTTTTTTTACGTTTTCTTCTTATTTATTTATTATTATCCGCTTGTTTTTTTTTGGGGGGGGGAGACCCCCCCAACCCCCCCTAGCCTCCCCCCAGCCCCCCCCCCCCCCAGCCCCCCAAAGCCAGGAAAAGACGGTCGTTGAAAGCTTACGCGTGGGAAAGACCTTTGCGTGGTGAGTGACGCGTGGTAAACGTTATGCTTGTTATTTGCTTCGTAGTAAATGATGTTTCCCAATTAAACAATCAAAAGGATGCCTGGGAAGTTGCTTGGATAAGGTGGGAAAATGGTGGGGGAGATAGAAAAAGGAGGAAGGGTTTAAGGGGGATGGGGTAGGGTTGAGAAACTCGGGAGGGAAATAAAGGGAAAGAATTAGTATGAATGGAGTACGGGCAATGGAATGAGCGTAGCTCATGCGCACAATGAACAGAAATAAAGAAAAAAACGCTATGCGGTACTCACGGGAGGGCCGGCAAGAGCCTCATGCCACCACCGCCAGCCTCAAAGAAACCAACACCTGACTTCCTGACCCAAACCTAGGAAGTCAGGCAAACTCCGACAGGAATCGCCTCAGCCACCCGTGAGCTGCCGCACACAGCCGGAAAAACGGAGCAGGAACAGCCACGTGCCCAGCAACCCAAGAGGTGCGGCCAAGCCCCGGTGGGAGGAAATACACAGCTAAACCATCAGGACAGTGAGGCGGCAACCAGAGACCACAGTGGTGTCAGCAGGACTCCCTCTAAGCCCGGCAGGGGTGGGAGACCGGACAGGACCAGCAGACAACTGCCGCCCAGCAGCAGGTATGCCCCAGGAACCTCCAGGCCCCTGGGCCCCTGGTCCCCTTCAGACTGTCATAAGACAGATAACAGAACAGGAGGAATGCTGGGTAGAGTACGGTTATGTACTCCCATTAGAAGGGGGGAGGGGTGTACCAGCATTCCTTCTTTTCATTTTTCTGTCGGTGAGATAGATTATCTCACATGTTGTATGAAGGGGACGAGGACTGGAGGGAACTGGGAGTAATGAGCTGTGAGACTGCCTGCCCCAGGCAATCCAGGCGCTACTGTAAGAGCAGCAGCAGTATCTGGATTGGCGAGAGTGGAGACACAGAAATTACTAGGGGCTTCTAGTGCAGTCTGTGCATATGAGGCAGCAGGGGGGGGGAGGCTGTCTACTCTCTCTGATAATTTCGGGCACCGGGCAATCCCCCGGTATGCTGGATGGGGTGGGGGCCGGTTTTCTCACAGGAGGCTGGTTTTGTTGTTGGGATGATTCACGGGCCGAAAATCATCCCAAAAACAAAACCAGCCTACTGTGAGAAAACCGGCCCCTACCCCATCCAGCTGCCGTGACGTGAGTCAGAGAGTAGCGTACTCCTCTCTATCTGTGCCTCCGCTCCGTGGAAAATGTAAGGGGTCTGGTGCTGTAGACAAACTGTGCACTTTGCATTCTGAAGCTGCCACCACCAGGGATTTTTTAACAGGCCTGTGTGTATTGGAGGAGGTGCCCAGGCCCAGGGGAGTTGTTTTGATTAGCTGCCGCCTGCCTCTAACTTAAACTACATCGCAGGACGTAAGCGGGGGCGGGCCCTGGAAAAGTCAACAAATACTTCCGGCGGCTAACATTGCTGGTGCGCGCTCTCCAGTCCACGGGATTTTTGGCACAGAGAGCCTCTCTGCAGCATAAAGGTGAGTTAGGTCAACTTTATTTATTTATCAAAAATGAGGCCTCTCGAGCAGCACGATTACGATGTGATATATGAAGGCCGTGTGGGTGTGATCCTCGGGCAGTTGGTGACAGCTTCTTTGCGGGGAACAACTATGGTGAAGCGAAATTCAGGAACGACAGGAGACTTGTGCAAGTTAACTTTGGTTATTCCCCGGAGCGCCAGGACCACGTCTAAACTCTGTGCGGTTGGCGCCAGAATGAATTCACGCCGCAACTTCCGTTACACCCCTTCCGGTTCCCGTCATGTTGAACACTAGACCGATACCACAACAACCTACTGGTCTGTTACTCCTTCTCTCTCTCTTTCTATGCACCACTTCCACTTTTGCATGGCAGAATATGTGCCACCCATCCAGGTAAAAATTGCCATCCCCTATTGCCTGCCCAAAGGATGTACTACTCAGATACCTAATGTCCCTTGGTGAAACACACATGGTGGCCCTCATTGAAGTACCCATTTGCAGTACTACAATTAGATACAGTAAGAAGGTATTTTACTAGTGCTTGAAATCGGAAATATATATTCAGATATCTCATGACTGTCGAAGGCATCTGCCTGTTTCTCGGCTGTTATCGCTCGCCCCTCCTTTCTTTCCCCCGTGCTTGGGTGCCTTTTATAAGACAGCGTTAACAGAGCCGACTGTGAGCTGAAAGCAGGCCAGCCTGAAAAAAAAGACTCTCTCTTCCTCTCTCCCGATCGTTCCCCTTTCTTTAAATCAGCTCTGTTCAGGGCTTTAAGTAGGCTGAAAAAACGGAGGGGGGGGGGGGCGAGGGAGAATGTAATTAGGGCGTGGTTTTAAAAGTGAGCTAAAAGAAATCATGTTTAGTATAGCCTGATGCCTGACTAAGAATTTGCTGCTTCTGTCATTGCATCCAGATATATAAAACAAAGCAAAATTACACCTACAACATGCCAGGACTATTGGCTTTGCTAATGGTTGTTAGTTGCATACGACACATAAGCAGCAACTATGGCTTTGTTGTATAGGATATTAAAAATGCCATTGCTTCAATTCAGACATTATGAGACTCTGAAAGACCTACAACGAGTCTCTTTGAAGTTGCATCAAAGTCAGTGAAGGTTGACACTGTTGCATAGTTAAGATTTTTTTTATTATCCTGAGGGTGAAGGCAATAACGGAGTGCCCGATAGGGACCCATCTGAGCACCTGCTTTTTAGAACTGCCGGTCATGAGCAACAGCAGGACCCAGCCCACTTAAAGTCCTGCCTCCGTTTTTATTTCCCACTTTCTCCCTCTGCTTATGCTCTTGCCTACCCTACTGAATCTTACCTGTTACGCTGGGCCAAGGTCTCCCTGCCGCTACCACCAGGAGTCACAACAGAGCCCAGGTCTTCACACCACCACCACCAGGAGTCACAAGACGCTAAGCTTCACGCCACCGCCCCAGGACTACATTACCCGGCAGGCTCAGCGGCTATTCACATGTCCTGAGAGCGCAAGAAGGCACATTTAACCAGCGGCCAGCCCCGCGTCGCGGGATGCGCGGGGACGTGCCGGGCGAAGCCCAGGCCAAGGGCGGGCCCGTTTAAGCCCGTTCAAGACCAGCCAAGGACGGGACGGGCCACCCCTCTAATATCTACAACTCCAAAGGTCAGTGAGTCCCTTGCATGTTTGGCAACTATTATTTAAAGCGTGGTTAGGTCTAACACCCACCGACCCATTAGGACAGTGTCAATCATGACTACATCCCCAGCTGAAGGGGGAAACTGTGGGAGAAGTACTGGTGGGTCTCTCATGGGCACTCTAGACAATTTTTTGGTAAGAGTTTCTACTGCCCGGGCTAAAGACTTCGAACTCACTGAGTAGAGATTATCGTTAGACCCACTTTTGGACAAGCGGTCCTCATTGGGCAGTTTGGCGAGAGCAAGATCACCTATTCCCCTTGAGACTGATTTACATGACACGGGGTCTGTCACTGAGGGGAGGGATGGAAGTGTTATTATATTGCATGAAGTAAGCCCCAATGCTGGATTGATCTCATGTAATCGTGCCAAGAAGCAGCCTTCCCCCAATATGAAAACTAGATCAGCCAGATGTGCAGAAGTTGGAGTGGTTCAACAGGCACAGGGCCCAAAAGCCAAAAGGAAATGCACAGGGCTACAACATCAAGTGGCAGACGGAAAGGGGATAAAAACTAAGGAGGTCGCAACCAAAGAGATTTTGTCAATAAATGTCTCAAACTTACTACTACCGGTAAAGGATGGGCCAACTGTAGTGAGACCCAGGGAAGGAGATGCCCCATGTGTATCGGATGTCGCCTTTTGGAAAAAAATGCAAAACACTGTACATAAGTTTACCCTTCCCATACACGAAAGACTGGACCGAATTGAAAATAGACTGGTGTGTTTGGAACTTTTGCTGTCATCAGCACACGCCAGGGGGGTTCAGGGAAGAGACCCAATTGGCAGGCAGTCAAATGTGGGGGGGCAAGGAACTCTAGGCACTAGTTCTGATGCTCTGATCAATCCTAATGTACCCACTAAAGGAGCTCAAAGCCTTGTAGCAGAGAATACATCAGCTTCTAGTACCATGATCTCACGGGGAACTTCAGAGGGGGCAACCCATATAGAACGGGCAAGTAAAGATAAAGCTGTGAAGGGCATTAGCCCTTCAAAAAAATCTCAAACAACCCTCAAACCCCCTACAACTCATGATGTGCAGAAACAACAGACAATTGATCTCCCCCCGGATTCAGCCCCATATGTGATAGTTCTGACAGGGGTGCCACCACTAGAACATGGCAAGAGGTAGTCCTACAGGGAACTGAAAAATAAGTGTATTTTCTGGTTAAATGTCAATCAGCCACTGCCTAGCTACGTTTGCCCAGAAATATTATTTGCTAGGTGAGTAAATTGGGTGGGAAGAAGGGTAAAATCAACTGAAGGTGATTGTATCATCGTTAACTTCCGGGACACAAGATGTGCCGAATTTCTCTGTAATTAGGGACAATTTCGCCCCTATACCCGAATCCAATCACTTTCCCTAACGTACTTTTACGCCCCTGAGCAAAATACAGAATGGGGTACCCCTCTAGGAGGTGTGGCTCCAAACTATCACAAACCAGATAACATTAGATTACAAAATAGGTTTGGGGTCGGTCAGGGTTAGAAGACTGTGACTGACAGCTAAACGCACTAGAAGGGGAAACTAGAAGTAGTTCGCCAAAAGGGATAATAACTGTGGGGAAATTTATTGAGGGATGTCCGCCTGTCAGGAGATCTGTAAAACTGAATGAGTGGAATTCTGTAGATCTGCTCTCTTGGAATGGGGCGGGACTGTCAACTAAATATTATAATAAGGAATGGTTGGACTATGTAAATAAATGTAATGTAATCTGTGTGCAGGAAACATGAGAAGTTGACCCAATAAACTTTAATCTTGAGGGATATAAACTGTTTGGGATTCCGGCTGTAAGATCTAGGGCAGGTAGAGCGAAAGTAGGTCTCGCTCTGTGGGCGCATATGACTCTAGATGGGACTTGGACAGATCTCAATTGGAAATCAGATTGTATGCTCGCAGGTCAGTTTAAAACCAGGGATCTCAATCTGATTATAGTTAATTTTTATAATATTGGAGGTTCTAAAGGGGAGGAGTTGGAGATTCAACTGGAAACCCAGATTGAAAAGATGGAAAATGCCCAAGCTCCCTTGTTTTTAATTGCAGGTGATTTTAACTGCCATTTATGTCCTTGGCTGATTCCCTTTACGGAAAATTGGGCATCGTGTAATCTAGTGGAGGGTGCCCATTTTGACCACACAATAGAGGGAATTAATCTCAACGGGATTATGAATAACTTTGGTCTGTCCCATTCTATGGATCTTTTATCTCTTAACCCCAAAAGTGGGGTCAATCCAACCTTTAAAGGTAGAGGATGCAGCTCATATATTGACTTTGTCATTGTTTCCCGCTTACTCAAAGAGAGAGTTTTACAATTTAACATCGATTGTAGTGGCTTTAGCGATCATAACCCTCTTACAGTGAGCATTGCAGTGTCAAAAGGGAATAGAGGGAAAAAGATGAGACCCCAAGACGTTAGGGAGACGGTTACAGACCAAGGTAGAAGGCTAAAATGGGCTAAAATTGATAGTGTATGATTTTATAAGTCCCTAGTCTCCAAAGGGAAACAGCAGTTGGAGGTATGCCTAAACTCAGAGTACAAAGGGCCACAGGTGGTCGAGGCATTTGAGGAGATGGGTAGGCTAGTGGATTGCCTAATGCATGTGACAGGGAAAGGGAAGCAAAAGCACAACCAGAGATGGTTTGATAGGGGATGCTCCCTGGCTCAGAGAAAGCTTAGAGCTGCCCTTAAACAGAACATACTACAAGCAAGAAGTAAGGCGCCATAAGTTAGCTCTTCAAACTGAAACGTGGAAAGATCTACGTGAGGCTGCAGAAAAACGTGATCTCACAAGGTTCTGGCAAATAATTAATAAACGTTGTTTTCAAGATGGGAATAGCCCCAGCATTGCAACAAATGTACTCCCAGCACAATGGGTGGAACATTTTAGTGCCCTATACAACAAAGGGACCATGCTGGAAGATGAGCAAGATGAACATAGGGATATCGTAGCTGAGAGGATCGAATTTACCCTAAAAGAGATCGAGGGGGGCATAAAGGGCCTTACACGAAATAAAGCCCATGGTCCCCATGGGATCCCACCAGACCTTTTCCTAAGCAACATAGAACTATGGGGCCCGGTAGTTACAAGAGTTATTAATGAGGCCAAAGTATCGGGTCTACCCCACTCATGGTCAACAGCGACCATAGTACCAATTTTTAAGAAGGGTAGCAGAGATAGCCCTAAATGCTATAGACCCATTTCTCTAATTTATGTAACAGCTAAAGTAATGGGTAGGGCTATCCTGAACCGCTTAATGGAATGGGAAGAAGAAAACAGTATCCTTACAGAAGTCCAGTATGGCTTCCGGGCCGGTAGGTCCACGACAGACCAGTGTCTGAACTTATATTTACTGGTCACGAAATATACAGTTGCTAGACAGGAGAAAGTTTACTTAGCCTTTATGGATCTGGCAGCAGCTTACAATTGCGTAAATCGATCAAAGTTGTGGGGAATACTATCTGTTCTGGGGGTTGATGCTGGCCTTATTTCTATTCTGAGGAACCTTCACCAGAATACATTCCCATCAGTGAGGTATAATCTGGAGGGTGACCAGACAGACCCTTTTAAATGTACTACCGGGGTGAGGCAAGGGTGCATACTTGCACCCTTCTTATTTTCCATTTACATTAATGGGCTAGAACGTTTTTTATTAAATCTGAAAGCAGACACGCCCAGAATAGGAAGCAGATCCGTTCCAGTTCTGCTTTATGCGGACGACGCGGTCCTGCTGGCCCGAACGCCAGTAGGACTGCAACATCTGATTGACGGATTTGTGGAGTTCATGTCTAGCCTTGACCTATCTGCCAATCTGACAAAATCATATACAATGGAGCTAGGCCCAAAACATATAGGCAAACATTTTAATTATAAAATTGGTGCCACAAGTCTGGTAAAAGTGCAGACTTTTTTATATTTGGGCATTTTATTTGATAGAAATCTGAATTTTAAACCGCTGATCGATGAACATGGCAGTAAGCTGGCAGCGAGCTCAGGAACGGTTATGAATTTTGGTCGTGGACTGGGCCGCTGGGCTCCCGAACAAATGCTGACCATGTACAATTCGATCACTGTTGCAAATGTTGTGTATGGGGCAGAGTTATGGGGATTGGGTAATGCAACCAGCCTACAGACCAAGGAAAACAAATATTTAAGGATGTAGCTCAAAGTACCCCAATCAGTACCATCATATATAGTACATGAGGAACTTGGTTGTAAGCACCTGGAGGACAGGGTGAGGAACAGACCCCTCATGGCCTGGCTAAAATTATGGGTCAATCAGGATGCCAATCTGTCGCGGTTGATTATTACAGATTGCTTGGGGAGTGAGAAAGGTATGTCTATTCCCTGGTTAAAATATGTGAAAAGGGTTTTGGAAAGCATTGGATTCGGTATTTTTTTTTCAAACCCACAGTGCATTACGAAACAAGACCAAGCAAGGGTAATTGAGAAGCTCTCCAAACTTACCACTCGGTCGCGAGAAATGAGGGAAAGTAGCAAGCATACTGTACAGGCCTATATGACAGTGAAACCCTCTAGGGGGTTGGAGCCCTATCTCTCCCTTGTATACAACCCCCATGACAGGTTTTTATAAACGCGTTTTAGACTCAACTTGCTCCATCATCTTTTATCTGAACCTGCGGGATTCACTAATGCGGTTGAGTCAAAGGGTCCCTGTGGCTGCGATCATCGATCTTCACAGGACACTCTTCATTTTGTATTATTATGCCCATTTTATAAAGCACCTAGACGCTGTTTTTTAAAACATATTTAAAAAAAAGCTAATTTAAGATCAGCAAGAGATGTCCTTGTTTTTTTTAAAGGAGTCAAAAGATCCCCTGACATTATTCTGTGTGATTAACTTCTTGAGGGTTGCAGAAAGATTAAGGTCCACTAAATGAATTTGACTTTTGATATTGCTAGTGGAGGAAATGCGGATGTGGCCGAATACTGTATATTTGATTCGTTTATTCCTGCTTCTTTCTTAATGAAATGTTTTTATAGTGTGAATTATGTACTTTTATGGTGCTGTTCAAATACCGAATAAAGAATTTGGATTTCTGATTTCTACTGAAATCAACCCTGGGGAGAAGACAAGTCTGCAAAGTTATATGTAACAGATACCACCCCTCTCCTCCATCACCCGCATCTCCTGGAAGGTGTTTTGTCACATAAGATCTGGGGATCGTGAAGACCTATCAGACACGGTTGTGTGGCCAATTGAAAATTGCAAACACGTGGCAGTGTGGTCTTTTGAATACTTCCATATGAGCAGCCGTCTTTGGTGTTGGGATGGTTCCTCTGTTTCTTTTGCATCCTTGGCCTGTTTGCTGTCCGGGTACCCTATTTTGTATGTTCTTTTCTTGTATCGACCAGCCCAGTAGGTCAGCCAATGTGCGTGAGGTGACAGGAGATAGTTCAGTGGGTTGAACTCAATGTTTGTATTGTTTTTTAGGGTAATAAAATGAGTGTAATTATTCTGAGTAATAATACCAAAGCCTATTTTTTGCACAGCAAGAGACAAGTATTCCACGCTGTTATTAAATTGCTGTTATTGTTCTAAAATGGTCTGCATGGAAAGAAACCATGTGCAGGGGGCCTTGTACCGAGAGGTAAGAATAGGTAGTCCTAAAACCTGCCAACTTGAACAAAAATCTCACTGTATGAGACCGGACGGGGCCTTGGAGGGGGCAGGGCCTTGTGCCAAGAAGTACCTCAGAGGCACTTCTCCCCCCCCCCACTCTGCCACCAAAGCTTGAAGAGGTTGGTGCCTATGGCCCAGGATGTTCTCACACCCCTTAATGGAGGCCTCAAAAAAAGAGATGGAAATCCACTATATACAGTGGTTTCAGCTCTTTTTCAATGCCAGGGTGCGATATCGGCTCCTCGCCGGGTAACTGTGTGATAAGAGCTAATATCAAGGGCAGGGTCGGCTCTACGGCGGTGCGACGGGTGCAACCATACTGGGTGCTGACTTTGGGTAGGGGCGCCTAACAATATGGTTTTAAAAGCACCTGCTGCAGCGTTCTTTGCCTCCAGCAATTTTCAGCCAACAATAAAAATGTCAGAATAACTGGTGATTAACTGTTATGAAAGAACTGCATGAAAACTGCAAGGTATTGGCTGAAGCTTTACGCTTTTTCTCAAGCCTTTCATTATCCTAATGTTACAAAATGTGTTTATTTGGGTAGAAATCAATTCTTATTATTAAAGTGAACCCCCAACCAAGGTGTTCCATTTTCAATTCTGAGTTTGTGCTTCTCCAGACCAAATACTAAAACTATACTGTCGACTACAACACCTTGTAGTCCTCTGTCCTATGTAACGTTTTCTATAAACTGATTTACACATGTATGATTGATTGTCTCTGGGTAATGTGTGTGATGTAAAGTGCTCTGATAATCTACACTGGTATGTGTGGCACTATAAAACTAATAAATGCATCTGAGAGAGAGTAGTTTTGGAGACTTGAGGGGCACTGTTAAAGGGTGGTGTTGAGGGAATCCGTGGCAGAGGTGGTCATGGGGGGGGGGGCATCAACAAACATTGTCGCACCTGGCGCCAACAGCTCTAAAGCCGGCTCTGGAGGTGAGGGTGGTGTTAAAATCTAGTTTGCGACATCAACATTATCGGCGCCATCTTGTCCCTTTTCAGGCTCATATGTGTGCGTAAGTAGCAGCCATTTTGAAGGCCATGGCTTCTCTGCCCACTGCCGATAGCCAGCGCGTCTCTCTCTCTCCCTCTAACCTCGCAAGCATCCCCCCGCACGCTGACAGCCACCGCTCTCACATGCTTGGGCCTTAAACCTCCCCTTCGGCGCAACCCTGCCTCGGAGCCACATCCCGTTCCCAGCTAAACATCTCCCTCCATCCCTTTCATGATCTTGTATCCTTTGATAAACTCCACTTTCCTCTGTGCCCGATTGTCCTGCTCGTTCCCAGGCTGCCACCTGGCCCTGCGGATGCAGTTTATTGCCCCCATACAGTAGGAAGCTTCTCTCATCAAAGGATACACAACCGATCAAAGCCCCCACCCCATGAGATCCGATCAGCCGCACACATTCCGGGAGTCGACGGAATGTCCAGCTGCGCGACAGTCATCAACTGTTGAGACCGGGGTGGGGACCTTTACTGTAAATGTGTGTGGGAATGGGCATGAAGCGGGGATTTCGAGGATGTCTTTCCGGACATCAAAGTATTTGCAAGAATGTGCCACATGTAATAAACTGCAACGAAGACCATAAACCTGTGTATAAGAGGCTAGGCCTCAGAGATGCGGTTAGAGCACCTCGAGAAGATACCTTGTAATCTGATTTGATGTGTTCTGCTCCGTTGGAATAAACTCCTGTTTCCTGCCTTCCAGTCTCCAGCGCCTGCCTCTTTGTTTGATAGATTCGAATGGTATGAGAGGCGGTTAACGCCGGGCAATACTTAAAGGTTCTTGGTCGACATCGGCTTTACCTTTTTCTACAATTGGCATCCCAAACGTGGGGCCCATCAGCGACACGTGGATCCAGTGGGAGAGGTCCTGACGACAGAGTGAACGACTGCAACGATCGGGAGAGCTCCTGCCCGATAGACCCTCGTCTGGCAGCCGATCATCCGAACTTCACCGGTTCCGAGCAGACCTCTCTCGAGTGATCTACGGTCCTGACTGGGAACCATCAGGAGTGCCGCGACAGTCACGGAGAATAGAGGACGATCGGGCGCTGGATGTGGAAGACGAGAAACTGTCCATGCGGTCCGGGTAAGGTCGTGTAACACGACAAATTGCGAAACGATTGTTTGATTGTTTGGAAAATACTAGTATTACTCTTCGATTGTTTGTTCTTTTGAGATATTCTTTGCCTACAAACGGGGAAGAATAGAAATATTCTCTCTTCCTTTGCAGACAGTGAAGGGTAGGTAACGCGGACTTTTGTCCCCCGTTGTAATCTGTCGTACCTATTTTTCTCCCTACTGATTGATTGATTGTCCGAACATTGATTGTTCGAAGTTGGTTCTTTTGAGATATTCTCTGTTTGCAAATAACGTAGAATAGAAATATTCTGTCTAGTCTTTGCAAATAGTGAAGGATAGGTAGTGCGGACCTTTTTCCCCCGTTGTAATCTGTCATGCCTATCTTCTCCCCACTGATTGGTAGTTGGTTCAGCCCGGACCGCTTATTAGAGATGAACCATCCAGCTCCACTGGAAGGCACCCCTAATAAGGACATGTTCATGAAGCATGGATTTATCGCTATAGCCTATAGCAAGCTATGGCACAAGTATACAAGAAAGGATCAGGGAAGTCAGTGGCCACTGATAGGATCCTTCGATGAAGATAAAATAAACGCGCTGGAAACAGCTCTTCGTAACAATAAGACAACGCCCACTATGCTTGATAGTCTCGGCATGTGGCGCAAAGAAACAGAACAACGTAAAAAGAGAAACAAAGTCAGATTAGAGAAAGAACTGCGAAAAACAGCTCACCTAGCTGCCAGAAAATTAGAGGAAGAGATAAAGGAGAGAGAGGAAACCAAACAGAAGCAAGAGTCCGAAACATCGAGTCAGTGTCCTGTCAGAACACCCTCTATACTTTACCCCGAGCTACTCATGAAACAGCAAGCAAACGATGATCTTTTGCTAGGTCCTCCGATCATCTACATGCCCCCTCCATATGCCCCTTCCCGACCCCTAGTACAACACCCGCCACACCCAAGCGCAGATGAGAATAGTACCAGAGCCTCGGTCCTCATGGCCTCCGCGCCAGCCGAACCCCTTGTACTCGATACAGCAGAAGCAGCAGTATTAGACGACCCTGAGACCCGAAGGAAAGATTCCACTAGAATAAACAGGTTGAGCAAGGATGAGCGAGCAGGGATCGACAAGATAGTAAAGACACTAGTGGAACGGAAGGAGAGTGAGGAGTACGTAATGGATATGTACAACTCATATGCTGAGAGCCACAGACGGCACTTTGTTGTGCGATTTTGTTACCATACCCTAAATGCTTATGAAGACCGATACCGAAACAAAGGTCCCGAGAGCCTAACGACTCTATATAGGAAGGTGGACATCGGGGATGAGGGCGAGTGTGACGTGACGGACCTCCTCACGCGTACGCTTGAAGTTTTCCGCCACCTCACTGAACATGGGTTGGAAGCTAAATCTACGACTCCTGTAACGACCGAACCTTGAATAGAACAAGCTAGCGCCATGATGCCTATAAGGGAGGCCGCTCCCTACTGGGTTCCCCCACGAGGCCTGGGAACGCACGATGATGTTAACCATCAAGATGCGAAAGGGAGGGTAGTTTATAACTGGGTCTACCAACCATGGGATCGGCAAATATTTTGACGTTCCGAAAATCTCTGCCCGATTTACGAAAAAACCCCACCGCCTTTTATACTGAATTAGGTACAGCCTTAGGTTCAACGATTATGACCCTAGCTGACATTGATTTGTTTTTCGGGTTATGTCTGCCAGCTGATGTGTGGAAGCAAATCCGGAAAGTCGACCACCTTGAGCTGTTCGGACATACCTGGTCACAACTCGATGGCGTGGACAGACAACGAGAGCCTGGACAGAAACCTTTGAAGCCCATTTTAGAACTCCCAGACAAAATCGTGCAGAAACTGAAAACCCTGATCCTAGAAAAGAAGGTGGACTGGTCGATAGTAACGGCCTGCCACCAGAAACCCCAGGAAGACGTATCAGAATACTTCTCCCGGTTCGAAACTGTGTTTTCCGATTACAGCGGTCAGGACATGACCACTGCAACCGGACATCATCTGTTTGTCCAGAACTATGTTAAAGGTCTGTCACAGGAGGTCTCTCAGAAACTGCAGGCTAGCGAAAGTAGTTGGGCAGCCTCCAAACCTGCGGCTATCCTTCAGATGGCCCAGTATTACGAGCATCAGAAGAATGAAATGATAGGGCGACCGAGAAAAAGAAAAAGGACTTGAAGGAGAGGGTGATGATTGCACAGTTGCAAGGGGTGACTATAGGACGAGAGTCGAATGCTCCTAGAAATCCACCCCCTAAAGACCGTACACCCACAACCTATGTTGGACGAAAAGATATTGATGAGAACCAGTGTGCATTTTGCAAAGGATTCGGCCATTGGAAATCTCGGTGTCCGGTCCTATCAGAAATGAATAAGAATAGGGATACAAGAGATATAGCGGGTGGGCCAAGAAATAGAGGACAGGGACGAGGGTCCACAAACGACACCAGCAATGACAGGCCAGGCAGACCAAACACATTTGACCGTCCCCGACAGAACCAGTACCAGAAGTCTAACTACGACTACGCCCATGACTTCGCATAGGACTGCCAAGGGCAAGGGAGGGATCCAGTCGAGCTCTATGTTGACCAGCAAGGTCCTTATGTCACCGCTAAGGTCCTGGGTACGAAGTCTCCATTTTTGGTAGACACTGGCGCAACACGTAGTGCGTTATCTAAACGACTGATTCCAAGGGCACCCTTGTCTGGCTCACTTGTAACATCGATAGGTTTCGATGGAACGCCCTCCACCAATCCCTTGTCCACACCGAACCCCGTTTTTGCTCTCATCCAACACCCCTGATGCCATTATGGGACTTGACTTACTGAAGCATTTCCGAGCTACTATTAGGTGTTCGCAAGATGGAGTTCGAGTCTTTCTGTACGATAACCCGACCCTGCTCAGACTTTGTCCCTCCCGACGCATGTTCTCCATCTCTGACGCTGACCCGTCCCTACTCCACACTCTGCCTCCATATCTGTGGGCTAAGACTGGGTCAGACGTAGGACACATGATGATCGATCCAGTGCACATAACTGTTCGACAGGACGCAATACTACCAAAACTTCCACAATATCGGATATCGCCCGAGGGCGAGAAGGCATTGGTAAAGATTATCCAGTCCCTGATAGATGCAGGAGTGGTAGAGGAAGTAGTTAGTAATGTTTGCAACAGCCCTATCCTACCCATTATAAAGAAGCAAGGTGAAGGAGATGAGAAAGCGTACCGCTTCATCATCGACCTACGAGAGGTTAACAAAGTAGTTGTACCTCAGTACCCCGTAGTCTCAGATATCACCACTATTCTGACTCTGATTCCTTCCACTGCTACCACCTTCACTGTCATTGACCTCAAGAACGCTTTCTTCTCTATCCCCATCCACCCAGACAGCCGATACCTCTTCGGCTTCACCCTAAAAGCCCGCTCGTATAGATTCTGTCTAGCACCCCAAGGCTATACTGAAAGTCCCAGCATCTACAGCCAGGCCCTCAAGAGACAACTGGACGCAGTCCAGTTACCAGATGGAGTGGTGTTGATACAGTACGTTGATGATATCCTTTTGGCGGCCGACACCACTCCACTTGCAGTCACAGCCACCATCCAACTCCTGCACTTCCTTGAGGAGAATGGCCACAATGTCTCCAAGAAGAAGTTGCAATTCTGCCAACCCCAGGTCACCTACCTAGGTCACCTCTTGTCCAAAGACGGGAGAAAGCTTACCCCGACCGGATTCAGACCATTCTAGAGACCCCTGTCCCTAAAACTCAGAAACAAGTCCGCTTCCTGCTAGGCCTCACCTCTTTCTGCCGACAGTGGTTGCCAAATTTCAGCCTCATTGTGAAACCACTGCTTTCCCTGCTGGCTAAAGATGTCCCCTTCCCACTCCCTTGGACCCCTGAGTGTCAATCCTCCTTCATAGAACTACGAGACGCCCTTTGCTCAGCCCCTGTCCTAGGAACCCCTGATTACACGAAAACCTTCTCCCTCTACACCCACGAAAGGGAGGGATGCGCTTTGTCTGTCTTGACCCAGTCCATTGGCCCTAAACAACGCCCCTGTGCCTACTTCTCTGCCACTCTTGACCCCGTAGCCAGAGCTTTGCCTGCCTGCCTTCGAGCTGTAGCTGCCGCTGCTATCTCTATCCTACAGAGTGAGGGGATCGTACTCTCGAACTCCCTCACGGTGTTAGTACCCCATGCGGTTGACACCCTCCTGAACCAGACTAAGATGCAACATCTGACTAGTGCACGACTGACTGGGTACGAGCTGACTCTACTTTCCCCCCACATCACCCTGAAAAGATGCACCACACTGAATCCGGCAACTTTGTTGCCCCTACCTGAGAACGACCCCAATGTGTCCCCTGTACACGACTGTGTGACCCTCACGGATGAACAGACTAGGAGTAGGGTTGACCTCAGAGACACCGCCTTCCCAGACCCTGACGGGGAGCTATGGGTGGATGGCTCTTGCATCAAACTCCCCGACGGCACCACCTCTGCTGCCTATGCAGTTACCACAGCCCGAACTGTAGTAGAGACAGCCCCCCTCACACAACGATCTGCACAGGCAGCAGAACTGATTGCTCTCACACGAGCATGTATCCTAGCAGCAGGAACCACAGCAAACATTTACACCGACAGCCAGTATGCCTTCGGGGTGGTTCATCATTTTGGGCTCCTATGGAAGGAGAGGGGATTCCTGACCTCGCACGGCACACCCATCTTACATGGAGATCTGGTCTCTGCTCTGACTGAAGCGGTCCTCCTTCCTAAGCAACTTGCAGTAATCAAATGCCAGGCACACAAAAAGGTGACAGACATCATTTGGCAGGGAAATGCACTGGCCGACATCACTGCCCGAACCACAGCTGAAAATAGGACAACGACGCTCATGTATGTGACCCGGTCACAAGCAGGAAAATGGACAGACGCTAGGGAGACTATTAGAGACATCCAAATGGCCAGCTCATCACACGAATTGACTGAATGGGCACGGGTGGGACTGAAAGACGATGAAGGCTGCTGGCGGACAAAAGACACGAACAAATGGTTGCTACCCAATTCATACCTGATCCCCATACTGACCATGGCACACTCTCCTGCGCACATAGGATCTGCCCCTATGACCGAACTTGTCTCCAAAGTTTGGCACAACGACAAGATCGCAGACTCTGCTAAACGTCTGGTCCAACAATGTCTGATATGCCTGCAGCACAACCCTGGGAAAGGAACTGTAGTACCCCGGGGAGGGTTTGGGTTTCCAAATCATCCATTTGAAGTCCTGCAGATGGACTACATCTAACTAGAAAGATGCCAAGGTCTGAAGTATGTGCTTGTTGTCGTGTGCGCATTTAGCAAGTGGGTGGAAGCCTATCCAACTCGCGACAACACTGCCATTGCAACTGCAAAGGTACTACTGAAAGAATTCTTCCCTCGCTACGGCCTTTGACAAATTTTGTGGAGCGACAATGGCCCCCACTTCGTAGCCGAAGTTATCCAACTCATCATGAAGGGGTTGGGTGTAAAACAAACATTTCATGCAGTCTTCCACCCCCAATCTGCTGGACTAGTTGAGCGACACAATGCCACACTGAAGCTCAAACTAGCTAAGATAGTGGCTACCACAGGACTGAAATGGCCAGATGCTCTCCCACTGGCATTGCTATCAATGCGTTCCACCCCCACCAAACACCATTTGACCCCTTACGAAGTTATTTTCGGCCGACTCATGAGTATTAGGTCTGCACCAAAACCGACATCCATTCACGACGTCCCGGACGTCCTAATGTCTGACTATTTGTACAATCTGACTAAGACACTGTCTGTTATCCTTCAACAGGTGTTGCATGCCATTCCTGATGCTTCCAGGGGCCCCGGACACGACATCCAACCCGGTGATTTCATCTTGGTCTGGAATTTCCAGCGTGCAAAGAGTCTGGAACCTCGGTGGACGGGCCCCTGGCAAGTTTTGATCACCACCCGTACAGCTCTTCGAGTGGAAGGCAAGCGGAACTGGGTACATGCACACCACTGTAAAAAGATCTCCTCAACTCTGACGACAACCGAAGACGTGGCCACCCAAGAAGAGCTGCTGAACAAAGATTGACCACCCCTGAGCTGTTACCCTGATGAAGAAACACTTGAACTGACAGAATTTCCCGATCCCACTGTGCCATCCAGAGAAGGGTATAACCTGCGACGAAAGGAGGGAGCTTCGACTAAGCAGACCACTGACTAAGTTACAATTCTCAGAGCGGTGGCCTAACACTACTAAGGCTACCAGGAGATAAGCCAAACGAAGTTTGTGGTTCTGCCCGCTACCGAGCCCCTTGAAGATGATGGAAGCGCCCGACATGAAGATGATGGAAGCCCCCGGCACGAAGATGGTGAAAGCAACCGAACATCCGAAGATTCACTACAGAAACCCAAAGACTGACAAAATCCACAGCTCAAAGACTATTGCTCTCTTTATCGCTCTTCTCTTTTGCCTCCTCCTCATGACCACCCTCTGGATCGTGGAAGAGAGCACACCAGCTCATAAGACATTTCTGACCACTGCACAGCCTACCACAATGAAAGAACATTACCTGGTCTCTCTTTCACCTCAACTCCGAGAAAGACGTAAGGAGTTTTGGAACAACTCCTTCGTGCAATTGCTGCACCAGCACAGTCTTGCCACCAATGCCACCAACTGCTGGATATGTGGGTTGTTACCCCACGCCACTGGACATTCCATCCCCTTCATCCCTTCACCTTTCTCCGTTCACGGCTCCTGCCTTGCTTGGCTGATCCTCTTGCAAGAAAGCTACAAGGATAATGCCACTTCCAGCAGAACAATGACACATTTCTTTCATGGGGTCGGGCAGAACAAAACAGGGAGAACTGCTGCACACTTTTGCCCTCTGACATCAAACGACTCTGTTCATATGGACATCCCTGTCAAAGAACGGATTGAAATGCAGGTGTTCAACAACCCAACCAGACCCACCTTCTCCTACCTCCCGAAACGAACAGCTGCCACCCTGACTGTGGCCCTATCTGTCGTCAATGTCTGAGGCCTTATGTGCTTCGAAGGGCTGGGGACACCGCTGGTAGGCCACAGCACTTGCCGCATCACCAGAACTTTGGACTCAACAGATCCACCCTCTTTTGTCACTTCTCCTAATATGTACTTTGTTTGTGGTACAAAAGCTTACACCTGGCTCCCCAAAGGCTGGGGGGTACCTGCTACATTGCCTTCATCCTTCCTCCGACCTATGTGGCTCCAGCAAACCATCACGACAAAGGCGAGCAAAAGACATTGAGCAAGCCGACTCCACCGGTGCACAGTTCCTGGACGCAATGAAGGAACTTGTTCCACTCTGGGGTCCGATGGCGAACAGCCGTGCCATCCGACATTTGACCCAGGCAGTTGAAACGACAATGAACATTACAGCTGGCATCCTCACGAACAATACAGCCGAGCTTCAGGCGGTTCGCATGTGGCTCTTCAGAACCGCCTTGTTCTAGATGTGGTTCTAGCGTGCCGCATTATTGGGTCCAGCTGTTGCACCTACGTACCAGACAATTCACCCTCAGTGTACAAAGCCATTGAACACCTCCACAGACTTTCCTCAGAAGTTCATCAGGAACAAGAAGAATGGTCCATTGGGGGTTGGTTCTGGAGTACCCTGAAGAACTGGGGGTGGAGGTTATTTATGATTATACTGGTACCAATTGTCATAATATGTGGATTCTGCCTGGGTATTCAATGCTTTCCGCCCCTGTGTTCACTATGTGCAAACCGTATCTGCCCTAAGACTCTGGACTTCGAAAAAGAACGCATGAAAGCATTGTACGATGTCGAGGTTAGGAATATAATGGGGATAGACGTGGACTGACAAGCTGGCTAGATATGTTGAAAAGGGAGGACTGTTAAAATCTAGTTTGCGACATCAACATTATCGGCGCCATCTTGTCCCTTTTCAGGCTCATATGTGCGCGTAAGTAGCAGAAGGTCATGGTCATGGCTTCTCTGCCCACTGACGATAGCCAGTGCGTCTCTCTCTCTCCCTCTAACCTCGCAAGCATCCCCCCGCACGCTGACAGCCCCCGCTCTCACATGCTTGGGCCATAAACCTCCCCTTCAGCGCAACCCTGCCTCGGAGCCACATCCCGTTCCCAGCTAAACACTCCCCTCCATCCCTTTCATTATCTTGTATCCTTTGATAAACCCCACTTTCCTCTGTGCCCGATTGTCCTGCTCCTTCCCAGGCCGCCACCTGGCCCTGCGGATGCAGTTTATTGCCCCCATACAGTAGGAAGCTTCTCTCATCAAAGGATCCTCAACCGATCAAAGCCCCCACCCCATGGGATCCGATCAGCCGCACACATTCCGGGAATCGACGGAATGTCCAGCTGCGCGACAGTCATTACCTGTTGAGACCGGGGTGGGGACTTCTACTGTGAATATGTGTGGGAATGGGCATGAAGCGGGGATTCCGAGGATGTCTTTCCGTACATCAAAGTATTTGCAAGAATGTGCCACATGTAATAAACTGCAACAAAGACCATAAACCTGTGTATAAGAGGCCAGGCCTCAGAGATGTGGTTAGAGCACCTCGAGAAGATACCTTGTAATCTGATTTGATGTGTTCTGCTCCGTCGGAATAAACTCCTGTTTCCTGCCTTCCAGTCTCCAGCGCCTGCCTCTTTGCTTGATAGATTCGAATGGTATGAGAGGCGGTTAACGCCGGGCAATACTTAAAGGTTCTTGGTCGACATCGGCTCTACCTTTTTTCTACAGTGGTAAATAGAAAGGTAATGAATGGATAGAAGGGGACAAGCAAAGAAAGACACATAGTGATAGATTTGCAAGTAATTGGAAGGGAGGAATGCAGGTTGAGGAGAGGGCGGAGAGACACAGAAAGGGATGGAAGCGAAGGGGGAGAAAGAAATAAAGAGAAAGAAACACACAAGGAAAAAAAAAAATTAAACAAAATGTGATAAACAAAAGAAGGATGATCAGTAAGCTGAGAAAGAAAAGAAGCCTATAAAAGAAGGCGTGTATCAGAAACTCTACGGGGTGAGGAATGTGGCCAAACTCTTAAGGGTGCGAAGGCGATAAAGAGGCCAGCCAAGCTTGGGAGAGAGTCCAGGTAAGACGCTACAGGTTTCATGCGGGCGTATGGACATATATGGCTGGTTATTCATTGCTATCCATTTATTTATATGTTGTAGAATTAGGCAACAATGTAAGTCTGCGATAAATGAGCAGGCAAAGCCCTCTGCAGTGAACTCTATAAACCTCAACCGCACTCGTCTTCCGTAGCATTTTTACATTTCTGTGAGGTGGGAACCTCGTGAATCTCGGAAAAGACTCGCTGCTTCTTGGGTGACTTGAACACAGCCTTCTTCATGAGACCCTCAATGGGCACTGAGGTGGTAAATGTTTGCAGCTTTTTGACGAGGAATATTTTCTTGCCCACAAGTTTTGATGCAAATCGTATAGAACATATCCAGCCTTGTGTATCTCTGTATTGCTCAGAAAAGAAACTGTCACATATCAATACATTTGAGGTTGTTCTTTTCCATGCACTGTATAGTGAGTGACAAAGCCACCCTGAATGATGCACACAACATTGCACCTTTGTAAAGCTGTGAAAGTGTGTGAGGGCTTTGACTGCGACTATTACAAACTGCATTTTTAATTTTGGCACCATTTTCATGGCACGCATTGCTCTTTTTTTTCCTGAAAACTCTGTGGTTTTAGATGTGAAATATATAACTTAGTGCAATAAATAATGGTTTCAACAAATTAGCATTGAAGGGGAATCTTTCTCTCATATAAAATCGGGTATAGGCTGGATATATGATGCTGTATGTAGTACTACCTGGAACTCCTTCAACCCCTATTTTTTTGCTAGATTGACAGTCACATTAAATCAGCTAGAGACATTGCCCATGAAAATATACAATTCCACAGCCATGGCTTTTACCTCATTAATATGGATTTGCTGCACTTGCCACATAATCCGTATATGCATAATTTTAAAGATTTTAACAAAAAATGTTTCTAGATCAGATGGATAAACAGTCATGAAATTGACACACATGGGCCTAGCACTTTGTAAAATGTAACAAATCATTGTTCAGCTGCTGACTTGTAATGGCGTTTAACGAGGTGAGAATGTTGCTCGGATTCTGTGTCATGCCCCTGCGTGACAGGGCTGTTATGGATGTCCCGTCCACTGTTCCCCTAACAATGAGACACCTGATTACTGCTCCAACCCCTGTCTGCTGAGTCAGGAGGGTTTATGAGTCACTGTGAAAAAACAACTCTTTAGCAGAACACGTGAGCGCGGCAGGGGCAGTACACTGTGTTCACATTTGAAAACACATGAAATACGCTCAATAAAAGAGAGCGATACGCGGCCACAGGGAGACGGGGGAAAGAACCATAAATGCCTGAAAAGTAAATCAGCTCAGAGATATAAAAGGGCATATCCCTTAGTAGGATAACATTCAGTCAACTTATGTCAGGGCTATTGATTCCTCAGGAGCAGTACCCTCAATAGGCCCACCTTCTGGCAGCACCAATTCTGTGTTCGTTAGTAACAAGAAAATCGGAGAGGCCAGAGAGGGAGAAGGGTTTGGGGAGGGTACTTCAGGGAGGGAGACCTGTGGAGAAATATGGTTAAGTCACACAGTATAAGCAATCAATGAGATCTAGTATGTAAATCATTCAAATACTTTGTGAATGTATCCAATATGTTTGCACACATTGTTACACTTCTTCAACTGGAAATTTATTATGGGAAAGTTCTAATCTCTTCTTACCATGTCTCACTCAGTAATGTGTTTCACCCTTACACACTGTGCAGCTAAGGTGCCCTTTACAATACCAATGCATAGCAAAGTGTTAATAGTCAAATGGTTTTCTTGATTAAGACAATCACTATAATTACATTCAATACTTTGCTCTGCCAGTTTGTTTCTGTAAGATTGCTTATACTAGACATGATTAACACTCTGGTTATCACTAATCAGTGCTAAAGTGCTTGCGCTCTTTCCTTTAAACATGGTAAAATTGGCTTACACCGCATTGGAAAATTTAATTTACTTGTAAGTCCCTAGAACCGTGGTTCTACATGTACCCAGAGACTGCAAATTAAATGCTGCTACTGGGCCTGCAACATTTATTGTGCCACACACTTAAGTAGCCTATTTAAACATGTGTAAAGGCCAAGGCCTGCCGTTGCAGTCCACTTGTGCAGTTGTAAAACTGCCATTTTGACCTGGCAAAGGAACCTTTTGCCAGACCTAAAAATGTTCCCTTTTACTATATATGTCACCAGGATGTCACCACTAGCACAAGCCCTTTCCATAAGGCAGGGTGCAGTATGCAGAGTGCATTGTATTTAAATGGTTTGGCATATGCTTTTAAGTTTTATATGTCCCAGAATAGGCGAGGCTCAATTGCTACCCTTGTTCTTTGTGTGATTCTTGAATATTTCACAATCCCATGAGTTTACTTTAGTAATGTACAGGCAACATTGATGGCAGCACCCACACACTGAAAAGTGTTCCAGTGCCACTGGCCTGGGTGCCTTTGTGTGAATGTTTCATTCTTTCTGGCCAGGGTGCCATGTGTGACATTTCCATGCTTAATAGCCTGGGTGCTTATGTGTGACGTTTCCATGCTTTCTGGCCTGGTGTGACCAGGCCTGGGTGTGACATTTCCATAGTTTCTGGCCTCCGTGCCCTAGGTGTTAGTTATCAGATGCTTATGTGTGACATTTTCACTGTTTCTGTCCTCAGTGCCTAGGTGCTTATGCGTGACATTTCCACAGTTTCTGGCCTCAGTGGCATGTTTGCTCATGTGTATTTTTGGTGCTCTCTGAAAGATTGTCTATGGGTACATTTGACTGGGTGGGTAATCTGGTGTTCTTTAAGGTCATCATCTACTGTTTACTGGGCTTTGAAAGTTGATACAATTGAATATGTAATTAAAAATGTGCTGTAAAATTCACCATGTTGGTCTGTCTTTTTCCAAAATTTTCTTGGGGGGGAAACCCCCCCCCAACCACCTTAGTAGTGGTCGGGCTCTTGAGCTGCGCTCACTCGCTACGCTCCAGACAGGGGCTAGTCTGCTAAAATGTGCCAGGGCTGCTTTCAGCTCCCAGTCTGGCCCTGTACTCTCTCTCTCGGCACAGATAGAGACAGCCGTTGTTCGCTACTAGATCGGCACGCTTTTGAAAAGAGCTTCCTACTTCCAAAAAGGTATGTTTAATAATTAATAGTGAGTTGGCAACCAGTGACCCTGCAGATATTATACGTGTATTCAGGACACGTGCATTATCACCAGATTTGCATATCATCTTAAGCAACAGCATTGAGTTGTTTTGAAAACTTTTTCAGAGTGCACGTATTTTACTGAAATAGTTGTATGCATTTCAGTTGTCAGGACCTCCATCTGACCAACAAACATAAATGAGCAGCTCCGCTTGAACAGGATGTTTTGTTTGTGCTGAACATGTTCCTTTATTTTAAGGATTCGAGCAATTGCGCTCCGGGGTCTCTTTTGCTAGAGGTGCAAAAATTGCTCCGATGGAACCTACATTAATCAATCACAAAAAGGGCTTTGCAATGTGAGTGCAGTATTTGATTGAATGGCATTTTTGGATGGCAGGACCTCGATCTGTTTGTTTGCATGTGAATGAAAGGGTCAGGGACCAATAGAAATTTAAATGAGCAGCTCCGTCTATACAGGATGCGTTGTTTGTGCAGAGCATGTTCCTTTATTTTGACAAATGGAGTAATTGTGCTCTGGGGTCTCCTTTGCTGCAATCAGTTGTCAAGCAGGGGAGTATTGGCACTGCGGGCACTCGGGCATGGGCCGAAGGGCCGGTGTCTCAGTGCACCTTGTGGGCCGTTTTTTTCCCTCTTTGCCAGTCCACAGAGAACACTGACCGGGAGTGGAAAGCAGCTTCGCTGTGCGGCCGGCCGTTCAGCGATGATCAGTTGTGGCCTCTTCTTGCCATCAGCATGATTGCTTGGCAGGGCAGGGTGACCCCCTAGCCTGCCAATCAATCATGCTGATGGTGAGCTTGGAGGGGTGATTGTGTGCCCAGAAACAGTGCTTGCATTAATCCTCGCCCACAGCCCTTCTCATTCAGGGCACAGTGGGTGAGGAAGAATGGGTCTCACTATGGGGGCCAGGTGATGTGGGGAACTCGCACCATCTTTACCTTAGCCTCCCCCCACCCCCCATGGATGGACCAGAAGCTGTGTTTTTGCTTTAGCCCCTCTCCTGCCACGTATTGCCCTGAGGCAGTGAAGGGCTGGGGAGGTCTGAGTAATTTACAAATAGCTGTGGCCTTGTTGTTTTTTAGGTGCCCCTGAACTGCATGGCTGTGTAATATTTTGGAGAGCTGAGGACTAATTTGGTAATAGAAAGGGGCCTGGATGTTTTTCAGGTGCTCAGCTTGTAGGACATTGTCACCTTGGCCCTGTGTCCTTCCCAAGAACAGTATCCTCCCACTTACATTCCTTGTGTGTTTCAAAAGCTCTCCCTGGTGAGGGGAACTGGGGCTGCGAGCTGCAGACGAATTTTACCAATGTGATCCTTTGAATTGTGATTTTAAGAATAGCGATTGTTGCACTTGGAGCGTTTTTTATTCATTTTAAAAACCGCCTTATTTTATCTTTGGGGACTGTCAGTACAAGGGGAATTGAATTGCTAGGTACTCTGACACCTCTATCATCTTTCATTCTTCTCCTTCAGCCCAGCCGCTTCTCAGCCGATACTCGGCGGCGGTGGGCGCCATCTTGAGTGAGGCAGGTGGGGACAGCGCTCTAGTCGCGCCGTCCTCCCGCCCTCTTGGTGTACTTAACTGAGCCCATTTGCAGCGCTCGGTGCCTTTCAGAAGCTCTCCCTGGTGAGGGGAACTGGGGCTGCGAGCTGCAGACGAATTTTACCAATGTGATCCTTTGAATTGTGATTTTAAGAATAGCGATTGTTGCACTTGGAGCGTTTTTCATTCATTTTAAAAACCGCGTTATTTTATCTTTGGGGACTGTCAGTACAAGGGGAATTGAATTGCTAGGTACTCTGACACCTCTATCACCTTTCATTCTTCTCCTTCAGCCCAGCCGCTTCTCAGCCGATACTCGGCGGCGGTGGGCGCCATCTTGAGTGAGGCAGGCAGGGACAGCGCTCTAGTCGCGCCGTCCTCCCACCCTCTTATCTCCCTATAAAATGTGCAAGGCGGCCAGACGGCGCAGCGGGCTGGCGCAGCGGGCGCGCCGGATGCGCGCCGAAGCCGCGCCTAAGCCAAGCCCGTCTGCGCCCGTCCGCGCCAGGACCGCGCCGGGCGCAGGGCATGCTGACCAAATCCTCCCCACTATCAGGTATGACCCTTATGAATTACGTTCATTGCGCCACGTTACGGGAGCCCACCACTGCAAGGGTCGCCCCCTCAGCAATTTTCTCTGGGGTCCTTTCTCGTGTCGTCACTGTAGGTGGACGTCCCTGGGATCCGCTGGCGGAGTACCCAAACCGCCCCCCCACATCTAAGCAAAAGTTGAATACTTTTAAGGGAGGGCTCATTAATGCCAGGTCCCTAGCGTGTCATGGTCAAGACATTCATGACCTTATACAATACCACAACTTAGATGCTCTCTTTATTACTGAAACCTGGCTTAATGATTCATCGAATCCTGATCTTGCAACCGCCCTACCCCCAGATTTTACCATCTTTAGGCGGGATAGACCCATTGGGCGGGGAGGGGGCGTAGCCTTGGCCATCAAGAAATCCTTCACGTGCCATACTTTCGATCTAGGCTACCTCAAGGACAGTGAGGGCATAGGCTTTGCGATTAAAATCAATGCTTCCACCTCCTTCTCAGGGGGACTTATCTACCGCCCCCCTGGGAATGCCACCCCCTTCCTGGACTCTCTTGACGATACACTTGGGTCACTCCTGACACATTACCCCACCTTCACTCTCCTAGGCGACATGAACTTGCACCTGGAATTAGACACAGACCCTCACACCATCAGCTTCCAACAATCTCTCAGCATTTTTGGTCTCTCCCAACTTGTTACTTCCCCGACACACAGGGCTGGACATACGTTAGATGGCATTTGTTCTAATTTGGCAACCATGATTACATCCCCCCCGATCAAGCAAATATGGACCGACCACTGCCTTATCCCCTTTGCCATCAAGGTAAACACCTCCATGCCATCAAGGGCCAAGCGCCTCCTTACTCCCTCTTCGACCAATTGGAAGAAGGTGGCTGAACGCATCAAGTCAGACTCCCAGCCTCTGGCTCCGCCCCCCATATTAGTTGGAGATGTAACGTCCGACTCTTGCAACTTCCACATTTGGATTGACAAAATCGTCTCTGATAACTCCAGTCCAAATCGCCGCCACCCAGACCGCTGTAAAAGAAAGCCCAATGCCCCCTGGTACACCCAGTCCCTCACTGAAAGCCACCTCCAATGTAGGATCCTTGAAAGGAAATGGAGAAAAACTTACGACGAAGCCTCTAGACTACTCTACATCCTACAGAGGAAACTTTATCTCTCTGGCATTAAAGCGGCCAAAAAGGAGTACTTTACCAAAGCCATAGAGGAAGCCCAGCAAAAACAACAAACAGTCTTCTCCATAGTTAAGTCCTTCACTCATCCCAAAGCCCTCCTACCCGAAATTCCTCCATCCCAAACCTTATGCAATCAAATTGCTGATTTCTTTATAGATAAAATCGCCAACATTCAGAAGGATTTCCCTCAACCCCTTACCACCACCCATGACGCCGTCACAATTCCCTCCACTCTCGGCAGTTTCTCTCCAGTCTCTCTTCAACAAACTCATAAGGCTATCTTGGCCTGCAAATCGGGAGCCCCCACGGACTCATGCCCCCCTAGAATTCTTCACCATCTCATCGAGGCTGTAAATCCTACGATTAACGCCATCATCAACGAATCCCTCGAATCAGGCATCGTTCCCGATGACTGGAAAAAGGCCATAGTGAAGCCTCTAATGAAGAAGCAAAACAAATCCCCCACTGACCTCACTAACATGCGCCCAATTTCTCTACTACCCGCACTAGGCAAAATCACAGAGCAGCTAGTATACGGCGAGTTAAAAACCTTTGTAGAGAGCAATCACATTCTGCACCCCCAACAATCAGGGTTCCGGTCCGGCCACTCCACTGAAACCGCCTTGATTGAATTATCTGATTCTATCAAGTTCCTGCAGGATGAGGGGAGACAGGCTGTACTCATCCTGCTCGACTTAACAGCAGCGTTCGACACCATCTCGCATGCCATTCTTATCAATAGAATGCGCGAGATTGGTGTGTCAGATACTGTGCTGACATGGATTACATCATTCCTGTCCAATAGATCCCAAACGGTTTCACTAGGCCCCTACCTCTCCAGAGAAAGACCAATCACATCAGGAGTCCCCCAGGGGTCCATACTTAGCCCTCTTTTTTTTAACATTTACATGGCCCCCCTCCTTGCAGTGATAGAATCCCACGGAATCCTCGTCACATCATATGCTGACGACACTCAGCTTGTCGTCACCATCGATAAAAAATGCACAGATGCAGCCCTTAGATTTAAGAATTGTCTCTCTGAGGTTTTTCTATGGCTGAATAGAAATCACCTCAGATGTAACAGTGCCAAAACTGAGATTATACCCTTAGGGAAAGACTTGTCCTTTTCCCCAAAAGACTGGTGGGCAAAAAACTCAGAAGCCCCTCCGAGTGCTGTTTCCTCGGCACGTAATCTTGGCATCCAATTCGACGCATCCCTCAGCTTTGATGATCATGTCCGCATCACTGCTGGGTGCTGTTTTAGCCTCATCAGAACACTGAAGAAATTCTTTGACTTCCTCCCCATCTCAGCCAGGAAATCAGTCGCGGTTGCTCTAATCCTCTCCCGACTTGATTATTGCAACGGACTAATGGCAGGAGTGAAGAAGTCCACCCTCAGGAAACTGCAAAGCGTTCAACACGCGGCGGCCAGACTCGTTCTTAAACTCCCAAGAAGGTCCTCAGCCTCAGCAGCCCTCAACACCCTCCACTGGCTACCTCTTCACAAAAGAATTTTGTTTAAACTTCTGCTCACTGCATTCAAAGCCACTAGGAAAACAGGCCCCCTGTATTTCACTAAGCGCTTTATGCATTACAATCCCACGCGCTGCCTGAGATCCTCAGGAACCAACCTTGTCGTTATCCCAAGATTTAAGTTAAAAACGCGAGGGGGGAAAACCTTCTCTTTCCTAGCAGCAAGAGCTTGGAACAACCTCCCCGTTAATCTCAGGCTAGCTGATACTGAGAGCCACTTCAGGAAACTCTTGAAAACCTGGGAATTTCAGCAATCCGACTCTTTCTGCACGCTCAGCGCCAAGATGCTCCTTCCGGAGCGATAGCCGCGCTTTACAAAATCCTATAAATATCAAATATCAAATATCATGAAAGGGACATCCGCGAATGTGGGTCACGCCCCGCGAATGTGGGCCACGCCTGCAAATGTGGACCACTTTTTTCATCAGCGCCAGGGCCAAATTGTGATCCCAATCTGACCCTGTTATCAAGTACAAAAAGAGCTTTGGAAAATGAGGCAAGAAATAGTAATATATACATGGTGTATTCAGTATATGATATTATTGTATCGCCCTTTAATTTGCATATCATATTTCAGCACCCGTACATACTTTTAAAAACTATTTAAAAATTGCAAGTACAATAGTTGTATGCATTTTTGGTTGTCAGTATGCACATGTGCCTGTGAACAGTGGAGCCGCAAATGCCAATGGTGACTAAAGGGACGACAACATACACCCTTGCAGATTTCCAAACTCTTCTACCATGACGTCAGTGGCAGAAACTGAGCCACACACAACCCTGAACGGAAACACACATGATCTACTCCACATGTTTTGGAAAGGCTAGAGTGACCACTTGCAATCAGAGACCTGCGTGCGAACACCTGGCACAGTTTAAGTTTCAGCAAAGTCACTGAGTCAGTCATATCAGCTTTCATTCTTCAGTTGTCGATAAAAAATTCTGTCGCATTTGGTAAGAATCATGACATATTATCAATGTTTGAACACAGTGAACTCACCAGGCTGTAATACCTTATATTGAAACAACAGAAAATAATTTTCTCGGATGGTAGAATGAGCCTCACACTCCTTCAGATGGCAGCAACAGCATATTTAGGTACCTGGAAAACCCCATTATGCACTTACAAAATAAATTGTTTAATTGTACTTCCCAACCAGCAGTCAATGGAGACGGTCTAGGCTGCATTATATGTATGCATTGTACTATAACATTTAAATAGGTCTTACCACAACAGGCACTTGCCTATGTGGTATATATGCAACTCCTTGTAGAGTGTGTTGTACTTGGATGGTTGATTTGGAACGCCACCATGCATAATAAGGTTACAACAGTGAAATACAAACTGACGTTTTTGAGAATACAAGCTTGTTTCTGTGGCAAGACAGATGAATGTTATACTATTAGACACGTTCTTGTGAAATGCATGTGAAATATAGCATTCAATGATGTTGCTTTGGCAATTTAAATGCATATTCAGCAGCAAAAGTCAATTCCTAAACTTAAGACCGCTCTATAAGAATTCACTTTCCTGGCCAGATGGCATTCAGAGTGCCACTTTTTGGTCAGCTTTTGTTTGGCAGCTGCATGTGAAAGATACACTTTTGAAAAATTATTTGTGTAGTTTAATGCATCTTTGCACATCCCTGAACATTAAACCACTGCCATTTAAAGGACGACAATCAGGACCGCGATCTGATCACACCGAACAGGGAACAACACAAACATTTATACGCTGCAACGCTCGTACAGGATGTTTTGTTTGTGCTGAACAACTTAATTTGGAAAAGTAACATATATCACGTCTCACTGATACCAATTGCAGCACCAGGTAGGAGGCTTGATAAAACTGCACAAATGCTTGAAAATTTGCATGTAAATAAACCACGTTTTGCTTTTAGGTCTCGCCTGAGCCAGCGTGCATGTGCTGCTCTGCAAGGCTTTTAGTAAGGGCTTTAAACTTGAAACATACGCTTGTGTGTGTGCTTTTTTTTTTCCCTCCCGCTATTGTCCTTTGCATGCGTCTTTCCAAGAAAGACAGCCTGTAATTGGCCCAAGGCAGGTGCATTACCCGCCTTTTCTGTCTCCTGGCCTAAGGAGCTCAGGAGCGAACAGCGGCGCGCATTGTTCCAGCTGCTGCATACCTTCCTTGTCGTGATCTTGGCAGCGTTTTTTTATTGTACCATGCACATGGAGCCTTGCTCTCATTACTTCTCTAACATTGTACAATGTTAATTTCAGTATTTGCACGAGCAAAACCCATTCGTAAGGTAACAATGTTGCGTTTTGTAAAACGCCATATTATATGTCGTTGAATTGTGTATAATTTCAACACGTACTCTGGAGCGCAGCCCTTCAGACGGGCACGGTCACCTTCGAATAGCAAGAGTCCTAAAGGTGAAGGCAACGTGACATTGCTTCACTGTGCGCTGTACGCGAGCATCTCCAGACTCCCAGAATGCCTCAGCATCCCACGTCTGCAAACCCAGATCACCTGCAGATGTATGGAATCAGCAGATAGCAGTGCGATGAATGTCTGCCCCCAAACGACAGCAAAACAGGCCCTGTGGCGCCGATCTGAAACCTTGCATTATTAGTTGCATTAGCTTTTCGTAAACCCTGATCTGGCAGCCACACCCCCCAGTGCCACCCCACAACCGACGCACCACTCAGAGACTTTCCACACGTAACAAACACAGCCATGAATACGTATCACCTTCCTACACACCAGCCTGAAAGGAAAGGGGGGCACAACTGCACGGGCCCATAACCTCTCCTGTGTCCCCCAATCAAATCACTTTATAGCGCAGCAGGTGCCCTGGCACTGAACCCTCACCTCCCAGGAGAATGAAAGTTGGGGCACCCCTGATGGTAAACAATCCCCCCCCCCCGGCCATGGACGCAGTGCCGACTAGTGCCTAACATTCTCTCTCATCTTCCAGATGTGTAAGAATGCCAAGGGACCTGGGAGGCCCCACCCCATCCCAAGGCACAACACTCCCCCCTCTACACTTCCGAATCCGTAGATTCCCCCACCCCCACACCTCACCAAGCACAGCCCCATTCGGTGTACTTTCACACTTCCCTCAGCCACCACTGTCTAAAGGTCTTCCACTTAAACGACTTTGGAGGCCCAGGGAAGTGAAAATATTTTAGGTGCTCTGCTCCGTTGATCATCATTCGCTTCTCCTAGCGCTACGCACCGCAATGCCTGAGCGCGACAAGTCACCAGTACTTTGTACCGGTATCCTTTCCACGCCCCCCCCTCTCAATACCCAAGGTCCCCGGCCCCAACCATCCAGCCATTCCCCGAGGTTACACTATTGCAAAGCCCGCACGTACAAGCCTACGCTGCAGAAATGCAACACATCCTTCACACAGAATGTGCACGAAGGACATCTTACACATTTTTAAATTACAACTGTGCCTGACTTCCCCTGGTGTGATCCTAAACAATCCTTTTCCAGGTACAGGAGAGTGGTACCAAGGACTGAGTATGAACGGATTGTTCCACTTAATGTATGCGTGTCATTAATTTGAGAGCCTTACCCATGCTGTTGCCACAGTTCCATCTGTTAATTGGCTTTTATTTTGTACAAAACGAAGCAGTACTTTCACCGAAGAAAATTTAAAGCAAATTCCAGTACCGATCTGAGGCAAGAGGAAAACCAAGTTTATTTCCATTAACCAGCAATGCAAGAGCAGGTCTTTAGGTGGGCCTTATCTCACCGGGTCAGGTCTGAGGACCAGCAGTTTTTTTAAGGGGGCCTCGAAACGGGCCTCTATTGGTTTCTGTTTTGTACTCTGGCACAGGAGGTCCATTTTTTTCCCCAGACTGCAGTGACAGCAGGCACATCGATGTGCGCGTGGTGAGCATTGTAGGGGAAGGGAAATCCATTAAAGAGAGTCATTTTCTCTCTGGATTTGCCTTCTCTTTTTGAATCTGAGGAGCAGCAACATTGTCGTTGTGTCACCACCAGGGCTTTAAGTGGAAGTGTTTTCAATATTATATACAAGCCATAAATGCTGCTTATTTATCTTATGCAACTAGCAACCATTGACAGAGACAATAGTCCTGACTTGTAGGTATTATGTGACTTGCTGTATCATATAGATGGACGCAATGACGGGAACAGCAACATACAAGTCGGGCGGCACACTGTGCTAAACACAGATTTTAGCATACGTGTTTTTAAGACACGCCCTTAATTACATTGACCATGCTCCTTTGAGAGACCCCCCAGTTTTTTCATTCCACTTAAAGCCCTGCCCTAACCCATGCCCGGCCATGTGTGCCAACCGAGTGCCCGGCGCCGCTGACCTCCAACCTCCCAACCGAACCGGATTGTATCGATGAAAAGAAAAGACAGGTAAGGAGCTGCGCGAGCGCAGGTCCCCACATTTGCTTAAAATCGACCTCAGCTGAGCTATTCATCATTACCTTCATACGGGCTGCATCTCATATGCCCCTTCCCCCATCCCTACGCACATTATCCAGACTACTCGCACCCCAATCGACTGCCCAAACCCTGGCGTCCTGCCGCCTCCCCTAGTTACAGTTCACGTAGCCAAGGTAAGTAGGCCCTGAGGAGCAACATGTTTTCTAAGTAAACTGTCACAGTTGAGATAAAACACAAGGAAGCGCCCCGCCTCCGAGTAGCTCTTCTCATCTCCTAGCAGACCAACATCCATCCACCACTCCCATCACAATGCTCCACTTAAGCACAAATATGCCGGCGCAAACCGCCCCTGCCTGTGTGCCCTCCATTCCAAGCCTCACCGCTCCCTTAGCCCCCCCAGCACACTGTCCCCCTCACCTCATCTAGCAGCATCCCCTCTGCTCGCAGAATTCCCAGGAGAAAGCGACCCCTCTAGGCACCTGCAGTTAAATGCCTTCCACCTGAAGGCCACATTCCTATCAGAAAATGTACAACTGGGCTGAACCAGCCCACTGTCCCCTCCACTGCCCAGTAACTTCCTCGCCTACCTCTCTCCCCCTCTGCCCAGTCCGGCTCCGCTCCAGGGGGGTGGCCTCCACGAATGCCCAGGGTACAGCCATATAAGCCACCCTTTTAAAAGGGGGCGGGGGCCTGAACTAGGGAGCATTTCTTCACTGCTCCCCGGTCATACAACTCCCTGCATTTCAACCAAACCTCCCCTCTCTCATGCCCCCTTCCCCCTCTGATCCATTCATTACCTTTAATCCAGGAGTATGTGGTTTAATGCGAAAGACACCCAAAGGGCCAGCAGTTGTACAGGGAGTAAACGACAGAGCAACTGAACCGGTTTGTCCTCGCAGTGTACTCTTTGCAACTATAGTTCCAGCCCACACTGGGTGCCCATGACACATCGAAGGAAGGGGTCTTCTTCTGTAAGGACTTACCATCAGGATAAATCAAGAAAGACATTAGAAGCTTCCCCGCTCCAACCCAGTTTCAACAACACACGAATGATGTTATTCACCCGAGACCGATGCTGGCTCTCAATGGCAGAAGTACGCCAAGGTGGACTCGTTTACCATCAGCAAGAGGTGCTCAGCTGCTCCTGCAGTCCACACACGTAGCCAATGACTAGAGGAGAAGGGCTGCAACAGTCCAGTTTTCACATTGAGGCCACAGTGCTGGCACGGGGCGAGAACAGACCTGGGCGGCCCTCGGCTATCCGCCTGGTAAGTTGGCCAGGTCCTAAAGAGCAGCCCTACAAAAGGGTTTCGGGAGCCAGGAATCAGCAAGGATTTATTTGATTAAGTAGTTGTTTTAAAAAAAATAAAGTACTAGTTGTTGTCATGTGCTTATTTTGTAGCATGGATACGTCTATATGACTAGAAAGGTAAACCAATGTACAGCAGGCAACAGAGTTGCTAGAGTTCTGCAGGCCGTGTGAAGACCAATTACTGCATCAATGGACTGGTCGGATTTAAACAAATGATTGCGTTTCAAAAACAAGTCCTAAATCGGAAGTACTTGCCCTCAGCTCAGGGTAGGGAGACAAGATATCCCAGTTTGGACCTCAATTGTCCCATGAAGCAGCCATCTTGTGTTTACCAATTGTGTAAGCGGTGGAATCAAGAGCAGTGATATAATGTGGAGCCAGTTGTTAATATTTTTAGCATTTGTTCCAGCAGGCCCTATGGATAATGCATTGTCTTGAATGTGACCTTTCAAGCTACTGGGGGCCAGTGGAGGTCTTTCACATGCCTCTTGGCATGGACTTATCATCAAGTTCAGACACTTCTTGGTGGCTTGGCTCTGGAGTTTTAAAAAGCTATTAATTAGTTTCCTTGTGACTCTTGTTTCCATCGCCTTCCAGTAGTCTAGGTGCCCTATACAAACCATCTTGTTACATCAATCCGATGGGAAGGTGGGAAGGTTGAAAGGGGAGACTTTCTCGCAGCATGAAGAGCAGCAAGTTGACACAATAAAAACGTTTTAAAGTGTTCATTTGGGGGTGAAAGACGGGTCTCTAAGCGACAATGATTACCAGATTGTTGTCTTTCACAGTGGTGAAGTTTACAAGTTCAGGGCTACAGGACCAATTAAAGATAAAGATTTGTGTGCTGTCCTTCCAGGACTTGAATTTTTCTCTCATCCTTTGATGTGTACAGTGTGATGTTTGTAGAAACAAACATTTGCAATGCAATAGGTCTCACATTTGCGCCAGTTTAAGCTATTATTTAACAACAAGGGGTGGTGATGGACAGAGTTTCTGAATTAAGCAGAATACTCTCACCCAGTCAAGAGATCAGGGCTAGAACCAACACCGTTTTTTTAGCTCAATGCACCATCCCATCTCAGAACCTGGCTATATGCAAATTAGTCTGTTCCTGTCCCAGTGCATGATGGGAACAGGGCAAACCAAACTACCAAGCCAATTCTTACACTGGGAAGGAAACAAGCTTCCGGGGACCGGTTTCTGGCATTTCAGCCGTCGTCGGCCCGGCTTGCTTGAATCCTGATGGTGCAATGAGCAAGGGACTCACATCTGAGTATACCCTTCCACGCTTATGGTGGACAAAATATTTAACAACAAGGGGTGGTGATGGACAGAGTTTCTGAATTAAGCAGAATACGGCTGAAATGCCAGAAACCGGTCCCCGGTAGCTTGTCTCCTTCCTGGTGAAGAATTGGCTTGGTAGTTTAGTCTGCCCTGTTCCCATGATGCACTGGGCCAGGGACAGGCTGATTTGCATATAGCCGGGTTCTGAGCTGGGATGGTGCAGTGAGATAAATAACGGTGATGGATCAAGCCCTGATCTTTGGACTGGGTAAGAGTGGTCTGCTTAATTCAGACACTCTGTTCATCACCACCCCCTTTTCTGAATCGTTTTTGGCCACTATAGGTGTGGCAGGGTATACTCAGACATGAGTCCCTTTCTCACTGCACCATCAGGATTCAAGCAAGCCGGGCCGAAGACGGCTGAAATGCCAGAAACCGGTCCCCGGTAGCTTGTCTCCTTCCTGGTGAAGAATTGGCTTGGTAGTTTAGTCTGCCCTGTTCCCATGATGCACTGGGCCAGGGACAGGCTGATTTGCATATAGCCGGGTTCTGAGCTGGGATGGTGCAGTGAGATAAATAACGGTGATGGATCAAGCCCTGATCTTTGGACTGGGTAAGAGTGGTCTGCTTAATTCAGACACTCTGTTCATCACCACCCCCTTTTCTGAATAGTTTAAGCTATTGTCATTGTAAATGACAATCTCCTTCACAAAAAAGGAGCTATAGAGGGAAAAACTGAAGCCAGAACACCCTCCACTCATGAATCATTTAAACAACAAAGATCTGGCTTCTGGGGGGTTGATGATGAATTTATACAAAGGAGCGGTGTTTGTCGGGAATCTAACTCCACCTAACCGCGGATAAATTTTTCAGTCTAGGCCGATCCTAGGGGACACCTTCATTCAAGTTTGGTAAAATAAGGTAAGTCCACCCACCCACTCTCACAAGCATGTATCCTTAAGAAGGGTAGACACAAGAAGCATCAAAAAGTGAGTGAAAGAGTGAGAAAGCACCTCAGGTGCGCTACACCGGGGGAGCTATTGGCAGGTTCTCACCAGCATGCCCACATATATCATCATTGGTTGCTTTCTCACTGAAAAGACAGAATTTGTGTCCAGCGAAGAAACAAGGAAAGAAAATAGACCAGAAATGAAAGTATGTGTCTAAAATAGAGAGACCCTGTGAAGGGAAAAAGGACAATGTGTCCCAGGATTAAAATTTAGTTAGGACTCACATTTGGCTATGCCCTCTTTATTCGAATTTGTGAATTTACTCAACATTAAAAGCACAGCATGTTGCAAACCTTATCAAAGTAGCCCAACATGTTTCATTGCCTTAGCATTCGTCATGGCATATTCGTCAGGGCGAGAGGTTACTGGTCGCCTTGCTGGACAGCTGACTTTATGTGTGGAGTGGCCGGTTGGAGCCATGGGTGCACATACCAGCTTACACCATGCCAAAAGGGTGTATATTCAACACAGCTCCCTTTGTTCTAAAGCACACTCATTTCTTTTAGTATACCACGTTTGTGCCTCCTACGAGCGCTGTCTCGTTCCGGCGTGTGTAAATGACAAAAGCCTTTTATGTGTAGATTTCGCCTGAGCCAGTGCGCATGCGCTGCAAAGCTTTTAGTAAGGGCTTTAAACTCAAAGCACACGCTCGTGCGAGTGCTTTTCTTTTATTATCTCCTGCTATTGGCCTTTGCATGCATCTTTCTAAGAAAGACAGCATGCAATTGGTCCAAGGCAGGTGCATGTCCTGCGTTCTCTGTCTCCTGGCCTAGGGTGCTCGGGACCGAGAAGCAGCGCAGCCGTGTGACATCTGTTTTTAATTATCAGCTACGGCGCGCAGAGTTCCAGAAGGACGGCAGGCTGCATTCCAGTCTCAGGTTAAGTCCACTTTCATAAGCTGCGTTCGAGGCTCATTTTTCATTCACATGCTCACTTAAAATAGCCCCATGACTCCATGCACGGCGGGCATTGCAGGCATCCGCTTTTATAACCCTGCGTTCGAGGCTCCTATTTCGATCGCCTTCATTTGATCAAGTGTTCACGTGCTCACTTAAAATAGCCCCATGACTCCATGCACGGCAGGCATTGCAGGCTTTAAAAGGGGTACACAGAGCGGAAGTGGTCTTCAGTAACTCAGACTATGTTGCAGGGCCAGGAGTTTGGGGATGTGTTTTAGGCTACCGATGGAGTGCCGCCTCGCTCAAGACAGCTACGGAGCGCTACACGGATATTTTTATTGTTGTACAACGAACTGATAGCGGAGATGCTGCATGCAGTGCTGTCTTTAGTTTTTTGGGATAAGACTCGTTTACAGAAACTAGGAAGTGATTCGAATGAGTGTGTAGAATTATAGCAGTGATAGTTGTAGGAAGCAAAATGTACAGTTTATTTTCCCCATAATTTTGCTTTTCATATTTATAATTTAAAGCAAATGGACATTTGGCGAGTTGCCCAGAATCGCACAATATTTCCAGGTGAAGAACTGACGCCAGGATTAGAACCCACAATCAGCCACTAGACCCCATCCTCGTTGGTATTTCGAGACTGTAATTAAAGTAAAAGTACAACATATTTAATGGAAAATGCAATATTAAACGTGCTTTAATATTTAACAAGGTAGAGAAAGACTTAGTCACTTTTTGTGCTGAGTGGTTAGTATTTTTGTTCTTCTGCGACCATGTTTTCTGAAGTGAAGCATATTGTTTGGTTGATTATCAAAGACTCTGTGACATATTATCCGTTTTGCCACAGGCCCTCCTCTTGTCTTCAAATACCTCTGGCACGCTGAGACTCCACCATTCCTCCAGTCTCTCTCCCCCTCTCTCTCTCTTTCTGTCCTAGATGCTCTCAAGCACTCTGTGACCCCACTTGTCCACCACCCATTGTCTCTCTCGCCCTGTCTCCCCGTCCCCTCTCCCTGTGTGTGTGCCCCTCTGTTTCCCCTTTGACTGTGTCCCTCTTCTCTCACATTGTCCTCTTTTCAATAGCCCCCCGTTCTCTGACTCTTATTTCTCCAACTGATCCTTTGCCCTGTGGTCTGTCTGTGACCCATAGTCACAGCGTTTCCTGCATTTTCTCACTATGGATATCATCTCGTCAAAACACACACACACTTTTATTGTGAACTCTCTTTCTCCCTTCAGCTCAATGTCTTTACCCTTCTTTCTCTGTCTTTCCTGTACTTATAAATCAAATGAATTTCGTTGCGTGCACTGCATCGCATTTGTGGATGCAGTTCGTGCACCGAAATCCGTTTGATTTATTTATGTTTACTTACCTGTAATCCTCAGTAATCCATAGATTACTATCCCCACCCTACCCCTCCCCCTCCGCACGCCACCACCTGGCAGCTACTCCCACAACCGACCGCTACTGGTTGCCGACTTAGATGCTTTGGGTACTTTGCCACTGCTGATCGGTGTCAAAGTGCAAGTGCTTCTTGTATAAAGTGTTATGGTAATTGGTTGTCCATAATTGGTATGTTTGCCTTACTATTAAAGTCTCAAGTAAAGTGCACTATGTGTGCCAGGGCTGGTAATGCAAATGCTACTAGTGGGCCTGCAGCACTAATTGTGCCACCCACACAAGTAGCCCTAAGAAGAAATCTCAGACCTGCCACTGCAGTGCCTGCACACAGTTTTTGAACTGCCTTGTTGTCCTAGCATGTTCACCCACTTGCCAGGCCTTACCTTCCCTTTTTATTCACATCAGACACCCCTATAGTAGTCTCAAGGTACCCCCCTGGGCAGAGTGTAGTGTGCGTGACAGGTAGGACATGTACTGAGGTGTGTACTATGTCCTAACAGTGAAATACTGCCAAAATCATGTTTCACTGTTGCAGGGCCATCTTGCCCATAGGACAGAATGGGGAATGCAGTGTCCAATGTTTCCAGCATATCTTCCCATAGGCATAAGATGGAGATATGGAGTTTAGTGTGCCTGAACTCAGAATGTAATAACACATCTTTCTGTGAAGATAGTTTTTGAATTGTGTGTTTAGAAATCACGCTTTTAGAAGTGGCTGGTTTCTTGTCTTAAACCATTAGATTAGATTAGATTAGATTAGATTTAGATTTATAGAGCGCATGGCTGCCCTGGAGCGTCCCAGCGCTGAAAATGACCTGAACATAGTGAACTCAAGAGGGGACGGAATTTAGGGGGTGGTAGGGAAGAGAAAGGTTTTGAGAGCTTTTCTAAATTTAAGGTGAACGGGTTCCATCCGGAGATCTCTAGGAAGGGCGTTCCATTTGTTTGATGCGTTCAGCGAGAACCGGCGGCCTCCAGTACGCGCCTTCCTCGCTCTTGGTATGATGGCCAAATTTTCCCTGTCTGAGCGGAGGGCCCTGGCCGACTTGTAGGGGCGAATCAGTCCTCTCAGGGCCGGAGGGCCTTTGCCCTGTAGCGTTTTATGGGCAATACATAGTGATTTAAAAGTGATCTGCTCTTGAATAGGGAGCCAGTGAAGGGCCTTTAACAATGGCTTGGCTGATGCCCGTCTAGGCGCCCCCATGAGCAGCCTGGCTGCCGCGTTCTGGGCTCGCTGGAGAGTATTGATAGTGGCAAGGGGGGCAGCCAGGAGGAGGGCATTGCCATAGTCCAATTTGGACAGGATCAGGCCCTGGATTAGCACCTTTCTGGATTGAAAAGGAAGGAGGGGGTAGGACCTTCCGGGCTGCTCGTAACAGACCGAAGCAGCCTCCTGCAACCTTCTGCGCGTGGGTCTTAAAGGTGAGTTGGGGTTCAAACCAGATCCCCAGGCTTTTAATTTGCTCCTTGGGGGGAGGAAGGTCTCCCATGCAGGGGGGCCACAACTCAGGGGGCAGGGAGGTGATTTGATTGCCCAGAAACATGATCTCGGTCTTAGTTCCATTCAACTTAAGTTTTGAGCTAGACATCCAGGAGGAAATGGCCGTAAGGCATTTCGGGAGGTCATTCGGGCGGCCCCCTTGTTGTGACAGCGAGACGACAAGCTGAGTGTCGTCTGCGTAGCTGATAGATTTGATCCCAAATGTGGCTACTACCTTCTCTAATGGGGCCATATAGACATTAAACAGTGTGGGGCTGAGGGAGGAGCCCTGCAGCACCCCACACTGGAGGGGGGTGGGATTGGACATAGAGCCATTTTCCCATATCCTGAAGGATCGATTGTCCAAGAAGGACTGCAGCCATCTAAGGGCTGACCCTGTGATGCCCAGCTTGGCAAGGCGTTGGGCCAGAACTGCATGGTCTACGGTATCGAATGCAGCGCTTAGATCCAGGAGGATCAGGGCTACTGATCCCCCTGAATCCAAGATGCATCTTACCTCTTCAGTCACCGCTAGGAGGGCGGTGTCTGTGCCCTGCCCAGGGCGAAAGCCTGTTTGGGAGTCACTTAGGAGGTGGTTAGACTCCAGGAACTCTGAGATCTGCCTATTCACTACCTTTTCGGCCACTTTGCTCAATCCAGGTAAAAGGGAGATTGGGCGAAAGTTGGACAGATCGGAGGTGTCTAGTCCCGGTTTCTTTAAGAGCGTTTTGACTCTGGCCTGCTTCCAGCTCGGGGGCACTATGCCCGTAGATAGGGACGCGTTAAGTAGCTCGGTGGCTACTGGGGCAATAGTACTCATGATTTGTTTTAGAATATGCATCGGTACTGGGTCAGATGGAGAACCACTTTTTATATTAGATAAGATGTTACAGAAGTCTTCCCTGGAAATACAGCTGAATGCCTCAAACTGAGGGCAAGAAGGGCCAGAGGGAGGAGCTTCGATGGGTTCTGTAACAGAGGATTGAGGGAGGCTATCAAGGATTTTTCGTATTTTTGCATCGAAAAATTCTGCCAGCTGGTTGCATTTTCGTACTGGGTCGTTATGTATCACGGTTTGAGCCGGAACTTTGAGGAGCTGATTAACAATTTTAAATGTTTCTCTGGCGGAGTTGGCCGACAGCCTGATTTTTTCCTCAAAGAAAACTGCTTTACATTTATGCCGTGCCGATTTGTAGAGTCTTAGGGCAGCTTTATATGCGGTTTTGTTAGTAGGTGCCCAGTCTTTCCGCCATATGCGCTCCGCTCTCTTACACTCTTTTCTGAGTTCTCTTAGTTCGGGAGAAAACCAAGGGGATTTAAAAGTATTGCTCTTTTTAGTGCTAGGTTTAAGGGGCAGAACCGAGTCCAAGGACTTAGTAAGCCAGTGTGTGAAAATTTATATCTGCTTGTAGGACATCGGATTCTGCAGGGGGTACCGATTGTTCGAGAGCAATTGTCAGGTTCTCTACTGATAGCCTCGGCCACGGCCTTTGAAGTATACAGGGACCGGATGCCTTGGTTTTTTCAGTATAGAATTCCCATGAAAAAGGCACTACAAAATGGTCTGACCATAGGAGGGGCAGAGGGGGTTTGGCTACTAGCTGGGGGATGTTGGAAAAGATCGGGTCCAACAGGTGGCCCTTGTTATGGGTGGCTTCCTTGCTTGCCAACTCAAGGTCAAAGGAGTTAAGGTTAGTGATCAAATCCATGGCTAGGTTGTCCTTGGGGTCGTCAAAATGTAGATTCAGGTCTCCCAGGATCAGGAAATTAGGGACCAGTGCAGCTGCTGCTAAGCTGGTTTCTAGTAGGGAGTCAGAGAAGTGTTTTAGGTTCCCCGGCGGTCTATAGATAAGAAGACCTGACAGCGAGTGAGTAGGGGAAAGCTGAATGTGTGCCTCTGCCTGGTTGTATATTGTCTGCCTGGGTTTGGATGAGACAGGGCCTTGAAGTGTCCTGACCCCAGGGAGGAGTAGGGGAGACAGCAATAGGCTGGCCTGCATTGATGTGGGGGGAGGAGTAGCCCCTTGGTTGTGAAGAGGGCTGTGTTGCTGCCACCAAAGGATGGCTCCACCTCCTGCTGAGCGTCTGGGACCCAGACCCTGACTATCAAAGAAGGAGGGGTGCACTGGCAGAAAGACACCCAGGTCTGGTTTGGACCGGGGTCAGAGCCCCCTGAACACAAAGACTTCAAAGGCATTTAGGGGTATAAACGTTAGAGCTGAAACCCCTGAACTCAAGACTGAAATCCGTACTAAAAATGGATGGAAGCTACTCCGTGTTCAAGAGGAACCAAAGAAGAACAGCTGAAGAGACTGAAGAGATGGACAGTCCTTGGGGCTGGCCTGCCGTTGGCTGATTTCACTAAGGAGAGGACAAGGGACTTTGCTGTGTGCCTTGTCCCCCTGCTTGGGAGGATTTTGCTGTGTGTTGTGTCCTTAAGTAACTTGTCTCCAAGAGCATGAGGAGAGCTGGTCCCCTTTTGTCGAAACTCAGGAACATAAAAGTTTCCAAGTGTGTCTCAGCGACGCTGTGTGTGTGTGCTTTTTGCATGCCTGAGACTGCTGTGTGGTCAGGGGTGCTGTTTACTAGGTTCCCCGTGACCGCATTGCCCCCGCAGCGTGAAACATCGTCCATGCTGCTGCATTGCTGTTTGTGGCCCGAGCCGTCATCATAACTGAGGCTGTGAGTAAACACAGCCGCCGCCGGCTCGAGCCGCTAAAGGATTGCTTGAAGCTAAGGAAACTACAAAGTGAAAGGGATCGTGATCATTGTTCGTCCAAAGGAATCTGCCCAAGATCATTAACTAATGAGAAGGCAGCGCCATAACCCGTCTCCCTACAGTGTCACCTAGCAACAGAGCCGCAACAAGACCGAGATCGCCCAGCAGGACGTCTGACGAGCGGAGAGAGAGAGCAAGGCAGTCCACCGCCCCAGGTAAGGTTTGGACTCTGGTCGGGAACTGCAAGCGTGTGTGGCCTGGTGAGGTGTGAAGGAGGCATACAGGAGTGCTCCAATCTCTCTCCCGCTGCACCGCGTTGGACACGTTGAGTCCCAGGGCAGCCCGTACCTGCCCAGCAGCACCGGGGCTGCCCCTTTAGGCTTATGAGCGTTGTCTCTGCTGTTGGGGCCTAGTGGTGCCCGAGTTGCCGCGCATATTGGCTTACTGCATTATTATTCCATTACAAACTGCCTGATTCTTGCGTTGCGCACTGCATTATTATTGCACTAGGAACTGCCTGATTCTTGCATTACGAATTGCATTCTTATTGCTTTACGAACTACCTGATTCTTTCTTTGCGAACCACATTATTATTGCATCACGAAGTGCCTGATTCTTGCATTACAAACTGCATTATTCGTTCATTACAAACTGCCTGATACTTGCAATAAGGACTGTCTTATTATTCTCCACAGGCTCCCACGTCGCCTTTGACCACACCGCCGAACTGCACAGGACCGAACACCGCTGCATTCATTTCACCTTCAAGAAACCAACCACGCACCACCGCACCCAACAGCTGCCTAGCCGCTGCTGGAGCAAAGTCACCGAAGACCAGCTGATCACCTCCCTCTCCAAGAACCCACCCACCGACCCCACCAACCCAGACGCCGCAGCCCGAAACCTCACAGTGGATCGATCACTGCGCAAACACATTCGCCCCGCTCAAGAAACCCTCTAACACCCACGCCAACAAGAGAGACACCTGGTACGTCGACGAGCTCCAGACCTCTAAACGCGCATGCCGGAAACTGGAGAAGACATGGCTCCACGAACGCACACCGGACAACCACGCAGCCCACAAGGACGCCACCCGCAGACACCACCACCTCATCAGATTAGCCAAGAGATTCTCCCTCAAAGATCGCTTGGATAACAATGCACACAATAGTAAAGAGCTCTTCAGCATCGTAAAGGAACTCTCCAACCACAGCGCCAACACCAATGACATCCTGCCCTCACAAGAACTGTGCCACTCACTAGCCATCTTCTTCCACCGCAAGATCGCTGACATCCACGACAGTTTCAACACCACGATGGCCCCGACTACGACAGACTCCACCTCCCCTGTGAACACCACCATCGCCAACCGCCTGACCTCCTGGTCCAACATCAACGACGACGAGACACACAAGGTCATGAACTCCATTCACTCAGGATCTCTGTCTGACCCGTGCCCACACCACGTATTCAACAAAGCAGAGGCAGCCATCGCACCCCAACTACAGAAGGTCATCAACATCTCCTTCGAAATAGCGACATTCCAGGAAAGCTGGAAGCACGCCGAAATCAACGCCCTCCTCAAGAAGCCCAAAGCAAACCCCAAGGACCTCAAGAACTTCCGGCCCATCTCCCTGCTCCCGTTCCTGGCAAAGGTCATTGAGAAAATCGTAAACATGCAACTGGACTGCCAACAACATCTTAGGCCCGTCGCAGTCTGGATTTAGACGAAACCTTAGGACCGAGACAGCCCTCATCGCCGACACAGACGACATCAGGCGCCAACTAGACAACGGCGAAACATCAGCTCTCATCCTCCTGGACCTGTCAGCCGCCTTCGACACGGTCTGCCATGGCACTCTAAAGACACGCCTCCTAGAAGGCGGAATCCAAGAGAAGGCTCTTCACTGGAACACCTCCTTCCTCTCCGGCAGAACCCAGAGCGTCCGCCTCCCACCCTTCTGATCCGAAGCCAACGACATCATCTGCGGCGTCCCCCAGGGCTCATCCCTCAGCCCAATGCTGTTCAACGTCTATATGGCCCCCCTCGCACAAGTGGCCCGCCATCACAACCTCAACATCATCTCCTACGCTGACGACACCCAGCTCATCCTCTCCCTCACCAAGGACCCACACACCGCCAAAACTAACCTCCACGACGGAATGAAGGCCTTCACTGATTGGATGAGCAGCAGCCGTGTGAAGCTGATTTCGGACAAGACGGAGGTCCTCATCCTCGGACCCACCCCCTCAGCCTGGGATGACTCCTGGTGGCCGACCACACTGGGAACAGCACCAACACCCACCGACCATGCACGCAATCTAGGATTCATCCTCGACTCCTCCCTCTCCATGTCTAAGCAGGTCAACGCTGTCTCCTCCTCCTGCTACAACACCCTCCGCATGCTCCGCAGGATCTACAAGTGGATCCAGACCGAAACAAGAAGAACGGTGACACAGGCCCTCGTCAGTAGCAGACTGGACTACGGCAACGCACTCTACACAGGAATCCCAGCCAAACACCTATGACAACTAAAACACATCCAAAACGCCTCCGCCCGACTGATCGTCAATGTCCCCCGCCACAGCCACATCACCCCCCACCTGAGAGACCTACACTTGCTCCCCATTGACAAGAGGATCACCTTTAAGCTCCTCACCCACGCACACAAAGCACTCCGCAACGCCGGACCAGCCTACCTGAACAACAGACTCAGCTTCCACACCCCCACTTGCCAGCTCCGCTTCACCAGCCTTGCCCTCGCCGTTGTCCCCCACTTCCAACGAATGAACTCCGGTGGCAGATCCTTCCCCTACCTCGCCGCCAAGACCTGGAACACCCTCCCTACCCACATACGGCAGACCCAAGACCTACTCGCCTTCAGAAAACTCCTCAAGTCCTGGCTTTTCGAGCAGTAGCAGCACCCCCCTCCCCTCAGCGCCTTGGGACCCTCACGGGTAAGTAGTGCCCTTTACAAGTACTTTGATTGATTGATTGATTGATTGATTGATTACCACATTACGAACTGCATAGCATTGCGTTAGGACTGCTGTAGAGATCGTGAATTGCTTATTGATACATCAAGAACCTACAAGTGATTGCTGGTCTAATAACCGGCCATGTGAAATGTAACGAATACGCATATGATGGATTTCTATCGTTTGGTCTCATCGTATTTATTTTTATAAAGATACCGCTATTTTTATGAAACCAGTGTGTTGTCCATTTATGGTATTATCACTGTGTTACTAGGAGTGTGGTTGCAAGTACTTTACACATTGCCTTGGAGATAAGCCTGGCTGCTCGGGCCAAGCTACAGGGGGTGAGCAGGGGTTATCTCAGAGTGTGCCCCTCCTTACCCTGACCAGAAGCAATTGATTAATTAACCTTCTTGCTTTCTAAAATTAGCTTGAAAATGCATCCTTTGCCCACTCTTTTTTAAAACATTTCCCAGGGGGAGAACCCCACCCAGGCCTCCTTAAGGCAGTCAGGCTCTGTTGCATCATTCGCTGTCAACATGGCACTCCTCATGAACCTTTACGCCGCACCACTTTCAGATGTCTCCAGCCACCACTAATAAAGATAGCCTTGGGTGTTGCATTGCACTGTTATTGGTGTTGTGATTATGTATTCGGGTTCGGGCAAACAGTGCAGATAACCTGCAGTAGGTCTTCAACGTTTCACACATGTCCATTGTACAGCAACTGGGAGACAGAGTTCATGCACTTTCGGGATGTGTTTTTTTTTAAGTTATTCAAAAACAAAGTGGAGGTGATGAGTAAAATGTAAGAGACACTCATTACACATGGTAACATCAGGGCCAACATCATTGTTCAATGGGAACTAAATTCTCATTATATTCCTCATATGCTTACCCCATCTATTTGGAGCTAACTAGTGTTGGAAAATACCATATATATATATATTGTGGGACAGATAAAAGGTGCAGTTGTGAAAAAATGCATTCTCCCTTTCCAGCTCAATATTTATCCACTGCACTGCGAATATATAACACTCCCAGGCGTCACCAACAAACAGAGACCAACATTACAAACATCATCACATTCTCAACACTCTACATAAAGCAAATACAGCTGATGCATACATAGACACATCACGTCACTGTATGATCCCTGTTCCTCACACAACTCAAACCAGGCTTGCCATGTTACTAATCACCACACATTAGACACAATTGGGGCATACAAGTGTAGCTTTCTGTAATTGGGACCACAGGTTGTGGTGTTGCGAAGCGTATGCCAGTACCTGCTAGAGTGAAGTTTGGAAAGAGGTGGTAGGATGTTTTTTGATGTTATGAACATGTGGGGTTTTTGTGATGTGTGAGGTTTTATTGTGACCCTGAATAGGATAACTTTGGAAATTGATGAGGGATTTAGCAGTTTTAAATTAAAGTTTAGGGCAGATTTTCTAATGTTAAGGGATTGGAATTTGATTGCCCCAGCTGTGATGGAATTTAATCTTCATTACCCCATGGTAGAAGAAGAAATTACACAATAAAGTGGTTTTGGGTTGGATAAAGAAAAAGCAAGGGCAAATTATGTGTCATCACCGCACTGGGGCTGAGGGAAGCTGAAACTTTATCATGGCACCATGGAAGGTTGTACAGAGTTAGAAGAGTAAGAGAGCCAGCATGGCACTTTGGTTGATGCCAACTGGTGCAAGAATGGACAAAGAATATGAAAAGCACCAGAAAATGTAGAATGGGCATTTCGAAAGCTAAATGGTGACCCAATTGAGTGTTTTACATGCATTGGCTAGTAAGGTAAGAAGGCTGGAGTTGTTGTATGATCACTAGTGTCAAATGTCAGCGAGAGGTCAAAATAATGAGTTGGAGAAGGAATAACTCCTACTTGAAAAAGTACAGTCTATGTTGAGTGTAGGACCTGGACTATCATCTTTTCCTCAGATCACCATTTCTCTCCAACGATAAATTGTGGGATTTGTTTTCACTGATTCTAATTGTAATTGTAACCACACACTTGTGTCCCTCTTTTTCCCCTACGGTGCCAGCACCCCTGCCCCTCTCCAACCATTTTGTATATTCTGTACTCTAAGTCTTTTTGTTTGTTCACCTCTGTAAACCGTGTAAAGCACTCTGATACTCTCACGGGTCAAGTTGGCGCTCGATAAAACACTAAAATAAATATTAAATATTGTATCTGAAATTTGGGGACAAGGTGGGTCCTCCGTTTCTACCAACATTGCGGCTTCCACAAATTTTAGGATCGATTGTCACACTTGGGCATGGTATAATCCTCATAAAGCCTTTCGGGCTGCTAATTTCAAAAGGATGCCCTTTTTTCCAAAGTGGATGCTGTATTACAGTCCGCACCGAATGCAAAAGATATCCTTTGCCTTCTCAGCAGCATGCTTCAGAAGTGGCAATGTTAATGGCGACTGGTTATATGCAGGTTTTACGTATTGGACTCTTTATCATTTTGGGATCGCTTATTTTAATTAATTAGTCAAAAGCTTCAGGTCACTCTACGGCCAGACCCTTATGGATCTGTGTTCAGAACGATCCTGCAATCTAGACATATTACTGTGCAGCAACATACATTTGTGTTTATCGCCTTCCTGATCGCCAGGTCATCAATCCTACAAAAGCGGTCCAATTGAGGTGCCTACTTTTAGTCAAAGGTTAAATAAGACGAAATGGGTGAAGCATTTTGAGAGCCTGTATGCTGTAAGAATTGGGTCTATGAAAAAAATGTGGGGAATTGGGCGAGCCCTGTCTTAATGAGTAGTGACAACATGATGTAATGAATTCAGCTGTAGTAAATTCGTGGTTTCCTTTTTATCTTGTTGATGCCTTAACATTTTATTTTCAATTAAGATTGATATATGAAATGGGTATTTTCTACTTGAAACAATAACATTTCAAACGTTGTTGAAGTCATGCCAAAGACCTTTTTTTCCAATCTGTTCTCTTCACAGTTCCAGATGTTCCAGATATTGTGCAGTGACGAGTCATACAGCCATCAACTTTCGATTCACCTCCCTACTGTATCAAGTACTTGACCAATACTCCCTCCTGGTATTAAAGAATATCCTTCTCATACACCTTTCTGGAATCCCATCAATCAAGGGCTTCCTCTTGAACAAGAGCCTAGTTCTAACCCCTAGTGAAGTCCAGCACAACCCATACCTCCACACTTTAGCCTGGCCAGCACTTTCAAGCTCAGGGCTCTTCAGCGCTTGCTTTGTTTGTATGTTCAACTTACAAGACCTGTTCTTCACAGTACAGTTTTCTTTTCTCTCCTGTGTTCTCTCCATTGTACACAACGTCCCCGAGTTCGTTATTAAGGTGCACCAATTACTCAGGACAAATATTCATCTAATGTAAATGCCTAGTTTAAGTACTTTCTTTTCTTTTTCTTTATGTACAAATTTCCTTTGAGAATCATTTGGTTCAGGAACTTTAAATTATTTATTTTGGATGCTGTTTCTGTACACATTTGTTTAGTAAATGATTTGATTCAGAGACTGTGAATAATTTATGTCGCGTTTGCTTTAGGAACAGTTTGTGTAAATAATTAATTATGTAAAAAATAATTCTTTGGCTTGCATATACGGGAATAAGGGAGTGTTGTTGGTCCAGGTGGCAATGGTATGCAGGGATGGCCCGGGATGGCTGGTAATCAGGCCGGAAGCTGAGGAAAAGTTAGCTGTGGTGCTCATGAAACCATGACCTTTTAGCTCCCATCACTTCGCGTTCGAGTCCATCTAGTCCTGCAACTGTAATCCGGAAGTAGAACTACATGAACCGGAATAAAACAGTTCAAACTGAGAGGAGAAGCAACATAAAATCTTAGTTAGCTCGAAGCATATACTATGAACAATCACAGCTGGACACAGAGACCTTGGTTAGCCATTCTTAGTATCACATTTCCCGAAGCTTTTGGTTAAATAACCAGTTTTAGCTCAAAGATCACTTTCACCTACCCACCCCCTGAAGACTGACATGACACCACCTTCATCACCCGTGGCCTTTCAGTTTCAGTATGGGCCCTGCTGGCTGGATAAGCTAAGCATCATTCGTGAACATGAACCTCACCATTTAGCGTTGTACCCTGATTGTCCCCTATGAAACTGGGTTTAACAGGACAGGTGACATTCAACAAACCAGACTCCTCTGGTTATTCCTAATTTTTTGCCATATATCCGTCTGGGTTTTTAACTGTTTTGAGCAGCCAGGGTCCGCAGGGGAACTCTCTGGACTTCGGTTCTCCACAATAGTCTTAAAGTGACCAAATTACAAATTAATTGACTTGTATATATTGTCATGCAAGTAAACAATTGGGGAAATGTTTTGGGAATCCCTCCATGATGCTTGTGAAATTGAAAAAATAAGGATACTTAGGAGTTATATTTTTGTCCCACTATAATAGTCAAAGGGCAATTCAGAACCAAACATCCTCCTAGAATAAATATATATATATATATAAGTTATATTTATCTATTTTTTTCCAAAAATATTTCAGTTCTCCATGTCACCAGGGCAGGGATCTGTCATTTGTGTTCGACTTCACAATATCACCATTTTAGCGAAAATAAATAAGGCTAAAATGATTCAAGGTTCCAATGATGGCGTGCCACCAGTGCTTTAAATGGGCCAGTACTCACCAGTACTGAGTACCAGCACTTCCAAATTTTCTAGCCGTCAGTACCGGCACTTTTTTTTAAATCCGGGACAGTACCGGTACCCTGATTGATGGCATGACAGACTAAGATTTGCTATCGCCTCGAATGCAGGACAAATGCCACTCTGCATCACCCAGCCGCACTGAGCCTCTGAAGTAGACTTTTGCAGGGACGCTGCCAACGTCCAGTAGCGCATATTAGAATTTCCCCAGAAGGGCTTGCATCACGCTGTGATTAACAGGACATGGTCTAGGCAGACCCTGCACTGTTGATTAGGCGTTAAACAACCATTCTGCTGCAAGCTCCCACCTCGTCTCCCTTTTCAGTCAAGTGCGTGAAATGTCCAGGCCTGGGGCTGCCGGTCAGTAATCACGTCCATTGAAGGTATTGCACTGGCCATAGAAAGCGAGGTGCAGCCGTTTTTCTTATGTCTGTTTTTTTCAGCACATGAGCTGCTGTCCTTTGTGTGCCCCACCAACACTAATCGCTGCATTTATATAACAGCGAGGGATCCATGGGTGTGAAGGTAGCCCTGCCCAAAGAGGAATGAATAGCAGGGAATGCTGCAGCACTCCAGGAACTGGATCTGGTTGGGGAAAACGACATGACCGTAGAAGGAAAGGGTTGGGAGGAATGTAAACAAGCATTTACAATGCAATAGGTCTCGGGTTAATTAAGTTTGAGCTATTGGCACTGCTAAATATTGCAACACCAACAGCAAAAAAAGTCTATAAATTGCGACCTGGGGAAGCCAGCGTAAATGGAATAAAATCTGGGCACCTTGAAATACTTTCAGGGGAGATATATGGGAATTGCTGCCAGAGGACGACATGGATAGTTCAGATGACGAAGATGGAGAGATCTAGCGATGCAATGCATAGATGGACCTGAACAGTCAGTTGAGAAGTGTAATATATGACTAATGTCTTGAGAATTGTTCGACTGCCTAAGTTTTGCAGATTAAAAGCGATATTGATATATGATTATTCTCATAACTGCCACTGTTTTATTCAATAAAAACATTTTTTTAAAAAGTCTATAAATTGTAGGCCAAAAAAATGTGTCATTATTTTTGTAGCAATGGTGGCATTCTGCGCTTTAGATGGATATGTTTAAAAGTAAAGTTTTTTAATTTTGGTTCACAAACCACGTCGGCCTCACTTTTTTTGCGACACACGCTTTTTTGAAGCATGCTATTCACTAAAAACACGTTATGCACAAAGCATGAAACCGGCACATATGAATGTTAGACTGTATACCTATTATCAGCGTGTTACATGGGATATCTCAATTATTTTTGTTTGTAGTGCTCCTGGATAAAGGGCTATTAAGCCCGAAATGCATTTGAGCGTTGAAAAATAAATTGTGAATGTAAAGGAGAAAATATGTAAATAAGGACAAAATGGATATGAATTGAATATCTATCAAATATGATGAAATAAAGGAACATCAAACATCAACCGCTTATGGAGTCTACATGCTAGAACCAACGGTGTGCCCAAAAACAGGGATGCGCTCACAGTGACAGTGCGCACAACTTTTTTGTTTATGAATTGACATTGCAGGACGGCTCTGTTACCTATCGGAGCACCCAACCTCACATGAATATTGCGTATCTAATAGAAAGACAAGGAAGAATATTTACTCTCGAGGCTGTGCAGCTCTCCCACAATTACAAAGTAAAAGTAAAGTGTGCCATACTGTGATTGCTACAATACTTAATTGTGGATGCTTTAACAATTGATGTGTGCACTGATGGCTGGTGGTGTGTGTGTGCACCTGGTGGAAGTGTGCACTGCCGGCTGGTGGTGGTGTGTGCCTGGTGAAAGCGTGCACTGACGGCTGGTCGTGTGTGTGCCTGGTGAAAGCATGCACTGACGTCTAGTGGTGTGTGCCTGGTAAAAGTGTGCAATGAAGGCTGGTGGTGTTTGTGCCCAGTGAAACTGTACACTGACGACTGTGTGTGTGGTTGTGTGGCTGTGTGTGTGTGATTGTCTGTGTCTGGCTATTTCTGTGTATGGCTCTGTGGCTGTGTGTGGCTGTCTGTGTGTGGCTGTGTCTGTGTGTGGCTGTCTGTGTGTAACCCAGAATACAGCCAATCAGAGTCTCCAAACTTACATAAATCCAATGATAGAAACCGGCCTAGAGCCTAAGGGGCTGAGCCAGAGCACCAGATGAAACCCACAAGCAGGCCAACCAGCAACACAGGAAAACTCCCAGTAAGTAAACCAAGTCCTTCAAATCCCAGACAAGAGTGTTAAGTAACCCGCTCTTGTTAAAATAAGACACAAGAACCAAAGATATATCCTAATTCTTCCCCCAAGCTAGCGGCAAACCCAGAATGCAATTTACAGTAAGTCCCGACAGAGCACAACTGCCTCCCATGGACCGGCCCCTAGAGACCGTTCGTATTTACGGAGGCCTACACATACAAAACCGGTGTTGGCTCCTCCAAGGAGCCAGAATCAAGCCAACCGCTGCTGATGCTCCATGTTTCCAACAGTGCCAATGCAAACTTGCTTCTGCCGGGGCCTGTGCCCCCAAAAGCCAAAGCTTATGCCGAGCGTTCTCCCTCACCACCCAGAGGAGGGCAGTCTTACCACGCCCCAGGCGTGCCGAGAAAGCGCTGCAACAGCAGCACTCGGCAACTAGTACAGCACCAACTATTTAACAGAAATTACATGTATTGGGAGGACGTTAACACCCCAAACAATCCACCCACCCTCCGCCCCCACCCCCCGAAGCTATGCCCTTGGCTGAACTAAGTAATGCCAACATCTATGCTCCAGGTGGGGTTGTGGTGTGGCTGTCTGTGTGTGGCTGTCTGTGTGTGGGTGTGTCTGTGTGTGGCTATGTCTGTGTGTGGCTATGTCTGTGTGTGGCTGTGTCTGTGTGTGGCTGTGTCTGTCTGTGGCTGTGTCTGTCTGTGGCTGTGTCTGTCTGTGTGTAACCCAGAATACAGCCAATCAGAGTCTCCCAACTTACATAAAACCAATGATAGAAACCGGCCTAGAGCCTAAGGGGCTGAGCCAGAGCACCAGATGAAACCCACAAGCAGGTCAACCAGCAACACCGGAAAACTCCCAGTAAGTAAACCAAGTCATTCAAATCCCAGACAAGAGTGTTAAGCAACACGCTCTTGTTAAAATAAGCCACAAGAACCAAAGATATATCCTAATTCTTCCCCCAAGCTAGCGGCAAACCCAGAATGCAATTTACTGTAAGTCCCGAAAGAGCACAACTGCCTCCCGTGGACCGGCCCCTAGAAACCAGTCGTATTTACGGAGGCCTACACATACAAAACCGGTGTTGGCTCCTCCAAGGAGCCAGAATCAAGCCAACCGCCACTGATGCTCCATGTTTCCAACAGAGCCAATGCAAACTCGCTTCTGCCGGGGCCTGCGCCCCCAAAAGCCAAAGCCTATGCCGAGCGTTCTCCCTCACCACCCAGAGGAGGGCCGTCTTACCACGCCCCAGGCGTGCTGAGAAAGCGCTGCAACAGCATCACTCGGCAACTAGTACAGCGCCAACTATTTAACAGAAATTACATGTATAGGGGGACGTTAACACCCCAAACAATCTACCCACCCTCCGCCCCACCCCCCGAAGCTATGCCCTTGGCTGAACTAAGTAATGCCAACATATATGCTCCAGGTGGGGTTGTGTACATAGAACGTTGTACCTTATCGTGTAGAACATTAACCGCCCAATTGCATTGTAACTCCCTGCGTTTCGACGGCGGATTCCGATTTCTGCAACCCCTGAGTCCCCGCCGCTCTGTAAGGTCGAGGTGGTGCCCTTGAAGGACCTCTGAACTTCTCCCCATATGCGCTTCTATTGTTATCCAGGCGACACAAAGAACTTTCCAGGCAGCAGAAACTAAAATAATACAAGTCAAAACGAAACCTAAGAGCCGCGTGCGTGAGCTTCTACCGTAGACAGCTCACGTTGCGCGGCTCTTAGGTTTCGGTTTCCAAGGCGCATGGCAAAGTCAGATTCCGACGTGCGCGACCCAATCCCAAGGCGTGCGTCAGAATCAGACTCTGCCATGCTTCTTAATGGTGTGCACGGCCACCTCTTGTCTCCACTCGTCTCGGCTAGAAGCTGAAACAATCACTATAGTTCTCTGGCGAGAACGCGCTTCTAGCCAAGACCTAAAAAGTGAGGTGACAGCTTAAGTTAGAATTGCCACTTTTTTCAGATAAAATACCAGATATTTGTTCAGTTTTGAAATGGGTCCTTAGGAATTGTATTTTAACACTAATTTGTGTAAAGTTAAAAATCTGCTGTATTTATTGAGGTGTTGGCTATAGCTATTGATGAACCACATGCAATTACAATTGAATCACCTCTTTCAATGCCAGGAATCAGTCTGATAAAGGGAGATGAACTAACCATCAGCCTGAAATTTAGTTTAAAAAGCTACCTTGCAGAATTTAAAGGGCGTGACAGAGTATGTGCGCACACACTCAAACACAGTCACACACACATGCACTCAGACACACATACACTCACACACGCACCCACACACACACACAAACTTTCGCAGCTTGGAAATAGTTTTGTACTTTTGAAGTGAAAAAATTATTTATGCTTTTATTTACTGGGAAAAATATCAATCCTGATTTAGTAAGTGTTTTTTTTTGCAAGTCTTTATTTAAAACTACAGGCCTCAACCGTACGTATGCTCTATCAACAGAAATAATGAAATATAAGGCAACAAATTACTGCCCAGGTGGCAAATGTAGGATATGGGTACCTCATGGAGGAGAGAAGATGAGGCAAGTGGAGGAAAAAACAGTGGCTAAATGAAGAGACTTTGTGGAGAAAGTAAGCTAGTGGTGGCAGTAAGAGGGTCAGAACCAGGGAGAGAAGGTTGGAGGCTGGGTAGAAATGAGAGGTGAATCGAGAACGGAGAACGGAGAAGAGGTGTAGATGTAAAGATAATGAACCAGCAAAAGACAAGAAGAGCCTGGCAGTAGGGAAAAGGGCAGAGGCAGTCCTTTGGGACGGTACTCACAGGTACTGAGTACTGGCACTTCTTATTTTTATCACTGTTAATACCGGCACTTTGTTACTGCCTAGCAGAGTACCAGTACTCATGAAAAGTAAGCTAATTGGCTGCTAGTGCTGGTGAGCACTAGGCTGTCCGAGAAGAAGGTGCCTCTGACAGCCAAGGCGTTTCAGTAATCCTTAGCTCAGCAGCTTTTGTGTACAAATCTGCTTGTTTCTTTGTGTGTGTGCATGCATGATGATATACAGCATTGTGCCAAACAACAAATGACGGTATGACATTAAGAAGTTGCAAATATTACAAAACAGGGACATTTTTAGCAAGTTATGCTGTTTGGCGTTCATTTCGTGTAATGATGTAACCGGTTTTGGTAACATAATGCATTTCCGATGTGTTTTGATATGTGCTGCAACTGGTATAGAAGTTATTATGCATCATCATATCTTGGCCTTAGCCCCGCCCATTGCCCCCCCCCACTTGCCACACCCCTAATTCACTTTAATGAGTACCTGCACTTATTTGTTCCCATTTAAAGCACTGCGTGCCACCAATACGGATAAAGCCAAACGAGATAGGAGGTCAACCCACCAAGAACAATGTAAATGTAATTGTATGTTTATTTCTAGGTGGGGCCTGGTGGCTGAGTGGACTAATGCCCCCACTGTAGGTGTCTGTGTTTGAACACATGGTCGCAGGCTCAAATCCCGGTGGGTTCACTTGGCCTTTCATACTTCTGAGGTTGATAAAATGAATTCCATTGACTTGGGTAACAATAAAAATCTGTTATTTAGCAGGATACCCTTCGTAAACCTGCTCTTCACAAACACATGTTATGTTATTTATATAGCATAGTTTGTCCTGGCTCAATCCGAGCATACCTACGTGTGTGCGCCTGGCAACCTACCGTGCTGTACAGACAGCAAGGGTAGGGTGACCATGCGTCCCAGATTTTCACCAGCCGTCCCGGCAGATTTCAGAAAATGTAACTCATGTCCCGCTTTTTAGAGAGGGTCTTCTGAAAACAATGGAAGGTACCTTTTTGATGTTTTGCAAAGCTGGAATAGTCAGCAGCTGCTATAAGAAAGCAATGTAAATAACAGGCATGCTACGAGTTGCGCTACGAGGCATGCTACGAGTGGCGCAGCAATGGAGGAGGCAAGGGCCAAGGGGGCGGTGCGCCCTGGGCGGGGGCCCCCCCCCACACCTCCACACCCCCCTCCCGCTCTTCAGGGCAGAGAGCCTTCGCGCAAGAAATCACTGTCCACACTTCTTCAAGGAGCAAGAAAGGCCACTTTAATTTAAGACAGGTGCATAATACATTTCTTGAACACATTCATTATTTATTTATTTCATGACATTTCAATCTACACAGTATGCCTAAACTCCCTACCTAACAGAACCCGAAACTAACTCTTGCCTAATACCCCCAGGATTACCCAACGAGCTACCCTTCAGGATGGCCAACCCGCTCCAGGCTGCCCACCCCACTAGCAAAACCGCCTCCTACAAGAACAGACACACCTGCCTTAACAGTGGCAAAGCCAGAAGACCAGAGCAGCGCCTAGAGCGCCACAAGTAAAGCCTAACTAAAGGAGGGTGGGTGGGGCAAAAAGGAAACCTCCCTTCCCCTCCCTCGCTACGCACTTCCCTAATCAGCCGCCTGCCTTCCCTTTATGCCCTCCCCTAATCACCCCCACCTGCTCCCAGATCCCTCGCGCGAACGCACCCAGGGAAAGACCAGCTCGCGCCTGGCTCTCCCTGGGTCCCCCCTCGCGCAAGAAATCACTGTTCACACTTCTTCAAGGAGCAAGAAAGGCCACTTTAATTTAAGACAGGTGCATAATACATTTCTTGAACACATTCATTATTTATTTATTTCATGACATTTCAATCTACACAGTATGCCTAAACTCCCTACCTAACAGAACCCGAAACTAACTCTTGCCTAATACCCCCAGGATTACCCAACGAGCTACCCTTCAGGATGGCCAACCCGCTCCAGGCTGCCCACCCCACTAGCAAAACCGCCACCCAGGAAAACCTTTAGCGTTTTCCTGCCCCACCCAAAGGAGGAAGGGAAGGAGCACACCATAACTGCACCTGAAGAACTTTAGCAATCAAATCTCTGAGCTCCAGAAGGTAAAAAGAAATCCCTAAAGTAGACAGATGGACCCCGTCCTCACAGAATAAATGAGTCTCTGAAACTTTCAAACGATGATGAGCCAAATTGTATATACATAAATGATTACAAAAGAGTCTCATTGTTCTATTCACTTTGCGTCTTGCCTTCTCCACGGCTGAATAGCTCCTCGCCCCATTCCATTGTAATCGAGGAACGAACTCAGTCCATATCACCATGGTGCTCACCCATGTGGTCTTGATGACTTCCAGGTCTTGTTTCATTAATTTTAACAGGGTCAAACCAGAGAGAGAAACTAAGTCGTTTTCCCCAAGATGCAACACCAATAGATGCGGAGGGCCCCCCGAACCCTTAGAAATTAGGGAAGCCAAGGCGGGAAAGAGACCGCCCCAGCGCATGCCCCCTGTGCCATGCCAGGAGACTTCGTGCGTCAGACTGCTTAAACCAAGGGATCTCCCACAAAGCTGATGTGCAGCGGCCACAGCGGCCCGTTTAACAAAAGAGTGCCCCAGGATCCACACCCTCCGTTTGCATCCGGCGACTGAGGGCCAAGGACCTAGGAGAAAAAGAAATGTTAGGCAAAGCAAAGGAGGACTACTTTCTTACATATTTCTCACAACATCTGGAGCGCCAGCGCCCAATGCGACGAATCTGGGACCAATCCCACCCCAACCTGGCGGCCTCTGTCGCCGCCCCAATCCGGAAGGAATGAGTGCCGAACTGAGAAGGATCCCTCTCCAGGCCCAACAACACCTTACGGAGGACAGCTAACAACTGAGAAACAAGGATGGGGCTTCCATCAGCATGACAAAAAATGCGGAGAAGACACAAAAACCTCCCATTCCCCTACAGGGCAGCAAGCAGACACTCCACTCCTACCCAGAAAACCCACTTACCCCTCCCCATCTGATCAGTTTTGGACATCCTTAGCCACAAACGCACCCTGTCATGCTCCACCACCACCTCGCTACTGGTCATACCCACTCTACCCCTCAAACTCAGCAGTTCAGAGGCCCGGAATGCACCAAAGAATAACCACACAAAACACAAACGAAATTTGTGGCACTCAAAAGCATCATAGCAGCACACCTCCAACTGCGATACAAGCAGCTGAAGCAAATCAAAGGTCACCGGCTGCCGTAACTTTTGACCACCGGCTTGTAGCCTACCCAACCCTTTCAGAACCTTATGAACCAACACCCCCCCAACAGGATCCCTCCCCCACCAAAGCTGACCATAGAAAGACACCCCGGCTAACTTGCCCGAGATGGTCGTGTGAGAGAGGCCTCTGTCCGCTAAATGCAAAACAAACTGCAATAGGAATTGTTCATCAGATAACCCAGCCCGGACCGTACCCCCCATCTCCTCACCAAACTGCAAAAACTCATGCCAGGCCTTCAAATAGCTCCGCCGTGTAGAGACAGCCACTGAATGTTCAACCAACTGTTGTACCCTCAATCCCCCAAGTCCCATACGTACTGTGGGATCGCCGTCGGTTCCAGGTCCGCCCCAGGAGCCAATTTGCGGAATTCGGACCACTGAAAGCGAGATAAAGAATCAGCGATGCAATTAGTGGCCCCAGGAACATGCCTAGCCTTAAAGACAATATTCAGTTGTAGACACCTCAACATGAAGGCGCGCAGGAGCCTCAATACACGCAAATCGCGGGCCCTCTGTCTATTAACCAAGTCCACTACTGCCATGTTGTCCACATGGAACAATACGGAGCGATTCTGAAATTCCTGTCCCCAGATAAACAGAGCAACCAACAACGGGAAGAGTTCCAAAAACGCAATACTGCGACCCTGATCTTTCCAATGCTTTGGCCAGCCGGCCGCGCACCAACGACCTTCCCAAAAAATGCCGAAGCCGTGCGCTCCCGATGCATCCGTGGAAAGCTGCACCTGCCACACAATGTCCTCATCCGCAAAAAACAAGGACACGCCATTGAAATCTTGCAGGAAACTCAACCAGATAGTCAAATCAGCACGGACAGCCGTTGTAATGCGCACCCGATGATGGGGCAGGCTGGCGCCGGACATCGAGAGGCCCAGACGTCGACAAAACGTCCGACCCGCCCGTACAACCCGACAAGCAAAATTGAGGTACCCCAAAAGCTTCTGGACTTTACGCAGTTCTAATTTGCGTTCACCCAACACCCATCTGAGGAAATCAGACATCTCCCGCACTTTAGCAGCAGGCAACCGCGCCATCATAGATGTAGTATCAATTTCAATCCCTAGGAAAGTCAGGGATGTACAAGGACCTTCTGTTTTATCCGGCGCCAAAGGGACGCCCAATTCCGAAGTCATAGCCTGAAAAATTGTCAAAGCCGACTGACACTGCCCAGAATGACCCTCACCAATGAAAAGAAAGTCATCAAGGTAATGGCAGACCAGAACATGGCCGCTGATAAAAGTGAATCGCCACTGCAGGAATGTACTGAAGGTCTCAAAGAGGGAACATGAGACCAAGCAGCCCATGGGTAACACTTTATCGACATAAAAACAGCCACCAAAATGCATGCCCAAGAGACCAAAATCCCAAGGATGAATGGGCAGGAGCCGGAAAGCTGACTGAATGTCACTCTTTGCCAGCAAAGCCCCAACTCCCGCCGTGCGAACGAGCCGCAAGGCGTCATCCACGGAAGCATATGTCACGGTTGAGTCAGCTGGGTCAATGAAATCGTTGATGGATGCACCCTCAGGCCAAGACAGATGGTGTATAAGGCGAAATTCCCCAACTTCCTTTTTCGGTACCACACCCAGCGGGGAGACGATCAAATCAGGGAGGGGGCAACCCAGAAAAGGACCAGCAATCCGACCCGCTGCAAGCTCAGCATCCAGCTTCTTCTGCACAACCTGAGGGCACTCCTTCGCAGACTTCAGATTGTCAGACCACCGGCCCACCCGAGGACCCTGGTACCCAATCCGGAACCCAACTCTGAAACCCCAGGACAGAGTCTTAGCAGCCTCAACGTCAGGGTAGTCCTCCAACCACAAATCCAAAACGTCCTGCTTAATAGGAGTAGGAGCCCTTATGTACAAATTGCTGAGGTTGTCCCCTGCCCCCTGAACCCCTCTCCTGGTCTCCAAAACGCTGTCCGGGAAAACACTGCCTGAGAGCATGCCGGCCTCCGCACTGTGAACACTCATGTTTATATCTGCATGCTGGCCGGTTACACGAACCCCTGTTAAAATGCCAGCACGCTCCATAGGAGGAGGACTGCTCTCTGCCCCAACCCCCTGCCCCAGGGAGAGCGGGGCGAAACTGAAAGGGCCGATAATGCACCGGCTGCCCACTAGCCGTGTGGGTCGTAGCAGGCGGTTGAGCAGACGCCATCCACTGTAGCCACAACTCCGCGTCGACCTCACCCCAGGAACGCTCTGGGAACACACTCATACGAGCCCGGAACTCCTCGTCGTACGACAACCATGCAAAGCCCCCAAAATAACCATGGGCCTTACGGATGACGTCCGCATATTTGAACATGTCCACTGCCTTACTCGGATGACGCTGGCTATACACGCTGGTATAAATTAAAAAGGCCGAAGTCCAATTTTCAATAGACCTCGGAACTCGAGGCCTCCGAGCCAACTCCAACTCCTCCTTTTTCGACCCCTCCTTAGCTTGTACATCTCTATGGAGAAGCCGAAAAACATCCACAAATTCACCATTCCATATGCGAGTTTTGGTTTTTTCAGACAAATGAGACCCCAAAGGCATCCCCACTCCAGAATAAGGCAACTTCTTTGGCAGGATACTATCCTCCGTAACTGGCTTGGGAACAGCCACCCCATCCCCATCCTTAGAAACTTCCCCCGTAACTTGCACATCAGAAACATTCAGACTCACCGGCCGCTCAAGCCTCGGTGCCAGAGCGACTCGCTCATGAACAACCCCATCACCCGTACCTATTGATCTGGTACGCTTCGCGGGAGACTCTCCCCTGGTTGCCACACGGCCGACCAACTATCCTTACCTCTTGGCAATGGTGCCGAATTCTGCTGAACTTCAACATGAGCCCCTCGAGAAGGTCGACTCCTTGCTGTCTCCCGTACCGCTGCATGGCCCGCACATGACTCCTGCAAAATACGAGAAACAGAGAGTTGCCCCGTCCCACCCCTCTGGGCCCGTGCTGCCAAAAGCCCAACCTCCTTGTCACGCAATTCCCCTTCTTCCAAATCATCATCTTGTACATTCTTATGTGAAACATCCCCAGAAAATGAAACTTCTGCACTGCCACTTGGCAGCGTCCCATCACCAATTCCCCCATCATAAAACTGCCAGTCAATGTCATGAAAGCTCCGCGCGCGCAACGCTGCAGAAGAGAGATCCGCTCCAGATGACTCTCCCGTGATCCCGCTACTGGAAACAGCCGTAGGGACAGTTCCCGAGCCCGCAGAACCGGCCAACAGCCGCCCAGCTGGAGACGCAACATGAAAACTGCGGCCGCTCAAGCCAGATTGTGAAGAACCTGCCAACCTGCCACTCCCCAGGGAGCCAAGTGAAACCGTCCCCAAAGAACCAGCCACCGACGCAAACCCGGGGGCACCACCTAAGCCGGAGGCCAAGCTAACTAGTGGAGCACTGGGCATCTCTCGAGAACCCGGGTACAGCACCTGGCTGGGAGCAGTGGACACCCCCCACCTGTCCGAATCCTTCCCACCAGACACCTGGGACAGCTGCGGGTCATGGCGGGGGCCAGCAAGACCGGGAGTCGTGGACCCATGGGACCGGGGGGTTGGAGGGGGAAGCACATCATTGAGCAGTACAGCCCCGGGGTCCTCAGGAGCCCCCCGGGAGGGGGCACTGTCGGGCGGAACAGCATGGGGCTCCCCAACAGCAGGGCAACCTAAAACCCCACCACTAGGCAAAGGGGGTTGGGCCAGCCCCAACTCAGCAGGAGCAGGGGACAGCAAATAGCATTGGCCGTTCACCCATAAACAGGGGGAGGCCCCCTCAATTAACCCAGAACCCGGGGTGGGAGAGCCCCCAAACACCTCAGCCTGAGCATAGACCCGGGGGAGGCTCCTAGGTTCGAGACTCCTCCCCCGTCGGGTACCAGGCCCCACTGAAGGCTTCCTAGCCTTCCCCGGGGGGGCCCCGCCCAAGCGCTGATTTTGCCGGCCCACGGAGCGCCCCCGCCTCCCCCCGGGCGCCCCACGCAAGCCAGCACACTGCAAAGTCGGGAGACATACCTGCTGGTGGGCGCCCGGGTCAGCGGGCGGGGGCTCCAACACTGCGGGGGCCAGGGCTGGCATGGGCTGCGCCGCCGGCATGGCAGCGTCTCCGTCGTCGTCCTTGTCTGCCTCCGGGCCGGGTGACTGACAAGCAGTCACCGCCCGCGACACGCCCAGCGAAGCCTTGCGAGGCGGGGGGCGGGACAACCCTACCCACGCCTCCGCCGGCACCCCCGGTCACAGCAGGTCCTCTCGTCCCGCCGCACACAGGGTCTGGACAGCCCTTCGGACCTCCGCCGCCTCCTCCATGTCCCCCTCAGGTAACGCGACGCCAGCAAAGGAGCAAAAAGGAAACCTCCCTTCCCCTGCCTCGCTACGCACTTCCCTAATCAGCCGCCTGCCTTCCCTTTATGCCCTCCCCTAATCACCCCCACCTGCTCCCAGATCCCTCGTGCGAACGCACCCAGGGAAAGACCAGCTCGCGCCTGGCTCTCCCTGGGTCCCCCCATCTACGCGCCTGCATGCTACTGCTTTAAAAATGGCATTTTATTTTTGTTCTTACTGCCTCTTGTGTACGTCTCTGCCGAGGAGCGCTGTCATTCTGTGCTCTCGCTTGAAGTAAAATTGTAGTCCTTCTTCTATTTTCGTGGAAATGTTTCTGGTTTTTTGTTTGAAATTCTGGTCCCCCCTAGGGCAAGGGGCCTAGTTAGTGAGACGAACATAAGAAAATATATTTATTATACGCTCAATAGACAAATAGGGGCCATCACTTAAAGTGTTTTAGCAATGGCGGTGCAATTATTTGCTAACAGAACACCAATTCCTGGACAGTGTTGGTTCTGTTGCTGTTTCCCAAATCGGAGTTGGACTCCCGAATTAGCAGCGCATATTTACAACATACCTTCAGAAAAAATGATTTGGGAGGCAGGGGCCAATTACCCAGTCCTCTCGCTTTCCTTTTTAGTGTGCTTACACTGCGCGTCTGCGCTTTTTTGCTTCACCTTTGCTGCGTCTCCTTTAATTTGCCCAGGGGTTAAGGCACATTTTTCGTTTCTACCTTCAGTTCTCCTTTTATTTATTCATGCAGTATTTTTCCATTTTGACACCAGCTCCCCTTCTTGAGTTCTGATTCTGTGACTACACCGCAAATTTTTAGGATAAAACATGTTTCTTTGGAATAAATAAATGGCCTTCCGCTCAGCTGCTGCTGCTGCAGTGCAAGAAAACAAGCGTTTCACCTCCGCCAATGACGGTCATCAATCACACGCCGGCTTCATAGTGAAGCAGGAGGCGTGGAGGGAGTCATAAAAAAATATGTTTAAGAGAAAAGCAGGCACTAAATAAGAAACACTCGAGTACTCAGACCTCGATCGAGTGCTCTAGAAAAACAAGCCTTGGCTAGTTCACATGCTGCATGTCTGACAACACCTTTTACAAGGCACTTTATACAATTGACAGGCTTCCTATGTGCTCTCCTTGCTAGAATGGGTATTGATTGGGATTATCGTGATGGTCTTCTCTGGCGCAAAGCCGAGCGCCTGTTGTATGCACCAGCAGGACGTAAAGTGAATTCATTTAACCCGATATTTCCTCAAGTTAGTGCTCTATTTTCGGACAATACAGCTTGGAAACAGCGAACATAGGTTGTCTCTTTCTGTTTCTGAGCTGTACCCCATTGTAGAGACAGAAGGGAAGGTGAAATGCAAGACCAGGTTTTAAGGTTAAGAAGCATTCTGGATTCTCTGTAGTTTCCAAATCACATGGAGTGATTTTCCAAGGTTTGGACAAATGGCACAGACTAGACAGAGGAGTACTAGGTTCATGGTTGAACACGAGAGAAGGGAAAACTTGATGAAGGCATCACATTAAGGCCCTCATTAGGATGTTGGTGGGACTACCCCCGACAGGCCATCGGTGGCTGTCCCACCAACATCCAGTATAGCTGTCTTACCGCCGCATTACTATGCGGTCAGTTGGACCGCACCAGTTGTAGGGACAGACCGACACCCCTGACAGGCTCCTGGCTGGTACTCCCTCTTTCTGGTTGTTCAATATTTTCCCCGTTTACCTGCCTTTATCTCGTTGGGGGGCTCCCTTCTTTATAGTAATTTCTCACCGACCACCATAGAAAGGATGTTGGAGAGGGACTTTGGGCCTCTGCTATGTGGCCAGGGGGGCACATATGGTGCAGCCCCAAACATCCATGTACGGTTTGCCTTGGACACATTGCATAGTTGTTTAAAAATATCCCTTTTTCTATTGTGGCCTGTGCTGCGGCCCTTTTCCGGGCCGCAGTACTGGCCCAATAGAAAAAGGGTTGTTTCCAACTGCCTACCCGGTGGTCGATCATAATCTGGCAGGTAGAACCACCAACTACATGTCAAGCAGTCTCCATCCTGCAGAAATGGTGGTCCAACACTCACTTGACTGCCATCATAATAAAGCCCTAAGGGCCAGATGTAGGTGTCCAAATACCGGTCGGAAACGGCCCAAAATACCGATTTTCAGCCGTTTCCGACCGGTATTTGGACATTGGCATGTAGGGGTTGCAAAATCATACAGATTCGGTAATTTTACTGAATCGGTAATTTTACAGATTCGGTAAATTAACTGAATCTGTAATTTCTTATGTAGGTAGCACTTTAAACAGTGTTACAGGGCCTTTAGAATTCGTTATTTACCACCTAATACCATTGGGTGGTAAATAACAAATTCCTGTGAACATGCACATCTGTGCATGCACACCTGTGATTGATTCAGATGCTCCGTCCATCACCACCCCCTTTTGTACTACCCTGTCCCTCTTGGCAATTCGGTATTTTTACCGATTCGGTAATTACCGAATCGGTATTTGCTATTGTGTCACATGGCACACAAGCCAGAAACAGGGGTGTAACAGGGTATCAAAGTGACACCCTGTTACACCCCTGTGTGGCAGGGTATACTCTGACGTGAGTCCCCTGCTCACTTTGCCACTGGATTCAAGCAAGCCGGGCTGAAGACAGCTGGAATGCCAGAAACCGGTCCTCAGAAGCTTGTTTCCGGTCCAGGGAAGACATGGCTTGGCAGTTCAGGCTGGACTGTTCCCATGAGGCACAGGGTCAGACTGATTTGCATATAGCCATGTCTGAACTGGGGTGGCAGAGTGGGCTAAAGAACGGTGATGGATTAAACCCAGATCTTTTGACTGGGTGAGAGTGTTTGATTGATTCAGATGCTTCGTCCATCACCACCCCCTTTTGTACTGCTTTTGGCCGCCATAAGTGTGGCAGGGTATACTCAGACGTGAGTCCCTTGCTCACTTTGCCCCTGGATTCAAGCAAGCCGGGCTGAAGACGGCTGGAATGCCAGAAACCAGTCCTCGGAAGCTTGTTTCCGGTCCAGGGAAGACATGGCTTGGCAGTTCGGGCTGGACTGTTCCCATGAGGCACAGGGTCAGATTGATTTGCATATAGCCATGTCTGAACTGGGGTGGCAGAGTGGGCTAAAGAACGGCGATGGATTAAACCCAGATCTTTTGACTGGGTGAGAGTGTTTGATTGATTCAGATGCTCCGTCCATCACCACCCCCTTTTGTACTGCTTTTGGCCGCCATAAGTGTGGCAGGGTATACTCAGACGTGAGTCCCTTGCTCACTTTGCCACTGGATTGAAGCAAGCCGGGCTGAAGACGGCTGGAATGCCAGAAACCGGTCCTCGGAAGCTTGTTTCCGGTCCAGGGAAGACATGGCTTGCCAGTTCGGGCTAGACTGTTCCCATGAGGCACAGGGTCAGACTGATTTGCATATAGCCATGTCTGAACTGGGGTGGCAGAGTGGGCTAAAGAACGGTGATGGATTAAACCCAGATCTTTTGACTGGGTGAGAGCGTTTGATTGATTCAGATGCTCCGTCCATCACCACCCCCTTTTGTACTACCCTGTCCCTCTTGGCAATTCGGTATTTTTACCGATTCGGTAATTACCGAATCGGTATTTGCTATTTATTCCTATGGGCTTCAAGGCCCATAGGAATCAATATCAAATACCGATTCGGTAATTACTGAATTGGTAAATACCGAATCCTACCGATTCGGTATGAATTACCCAATTTTTACCTACATCCTATTTACCGATTCATAAATTCCGAATCGGTAAAATTCGGTATTTATGAATCGGTAAATAAGATTTACCTACATCTAGCCCTTTGTAACTTGAATCACTTTAGGAATCAGGGAGAGGTTTGCATCCATAATCATGCCTGGATTTCTTCCGATAGGTGATGGGTTAGTAGTTGATCCCTACTTACTAGCCAGATCCTGGATTGTAGTGCATTTATCAGGTCATTCATTAACATACAATGATTAGTGGATGGGGCATGTTGGCCAAGGGCAAAGTACCAAGAACAGAAGGATGCTCAAGTTTTATTATACTTTACATCTCATTAGTGTAACTGTAGCAGTTGGGGTTGAAAGAGGAGAAGACCTCAGTCATGGGTCAAATAAGTTGTTGAAGAGAAGGCAGACAAGAGTGCTTCCTTGAGGAAGTTTGACTATGAATGCAAATGAGAAAGAGTTTTATGAGAAGGCGGTAGCACGATCATTGCCCAACTTTGAGAGATCTGTAAGATAGTAGTTTGCAAATAATGAATTCCCCAAGAGGTTTCGTTTTTTCCACACTGGTCAAGCATAACACTGAAGTGCTTTCCTACAAAACAGCTTGTGAAAAGTAAGAACCAGAATTTAAAAAGTTTATCAAGACCCTATGGCCATTACACAGGCCACAAATAATGTCAGTGCTTTCAATGTTTGCCCATTAAAGAACGGGCTTAAGCCAACTGTGCCCTCGTGTGAAGTGGGTTCATTGTGGTGTGTATGTTCTGGTCTTTTGATTACTTTTACCATACAGCTTTTGTTTATGGCCAATATTGGTGGGCTCAAGACGCTTACTTTTGATTCCTAGGGCTTGATTAGGAGTTTGACATTGTGGCGCTGGGTCTAACCCGCTGCCGTACCACCAAACCTATGGTCAGGCCTCCAGCCATATTCTGAGTAATTCTTGTGTCTGGTGGCCTTTTATTTTGATGTTCCCACGGCGGTGCCCTGAAAATGGGCACTGCAATGGGAATGTTAAAAACAGATCCTGCATGGCATGGACTGTTAAGTTCATGCTGTGCAGGAACTGGAATGCATGCATACAGTTGGGCATATATTGTACCCCCTGCATGCATCCACATGGCATTGAGGCACCATGGGGCTCTGTGGGGCCCCCTTGTGGAAAAGGTAGGGCCGATGTTGACCAAGAACCTTTAAGTATTGCCCGGCGTTAACCGCCTCTCATACCACTCGAATCTATCAAACAAAGAGGCAGGCTCTGGAGACTGGAAGGCAGGAAACAGGAGTTTATTCCGACGGAGCAGAACACATCAAATCAGACAACAGGGTATCTTCTCGAGGTGCTCTAACCGCATCTCTGAGGCCTGGCCTCTTATACACAGGTTTATGGCTTTATTACATGAAACACATCTTTGTCAACACTTTGATGTACGGAAAGACATCCTCGGAATCCCCGCTTCAAGCCCGTTCCCACACACATTTACAGTAGAAGTCCGCATCCCGGTCTCAGCAGGTGATGACTGTCGCGCAGCTGGACATTCCGCCAATTCCCGGAATGTGTGTGGCTGATCAGATCTCATGGGGTGGGGGCTTTGATCAGTGGTAGATCCTTTGATGAGAGAAGCTTCCTACTGTATGGGGGCAATAAACTGCATCCGTAGGGCCAGGTGGCAACCTGGGAACGAGCAGGACAATCGGGCACAGAGGAAAGGGGGTTCATCAAAAGGATGCACGATCATGAAAGGGATGGAGGGAGGTGTTCAGCTGGGAACGGGATGTGGTTCCGAGGCAGGGTTGTGCTGAAGGGGAGGTTTATGGCCCAAGCATGTGGGAGCGGGGGCTGTCAGCGTGCGGGGGGGATGCTTGCGAGGTTAGAGGGAGAGAGAGAGAGACGCGCTGGCTATCGGCAGTGGGTAGAGAGCCCATGGCATTCAAAATGGCTGCTACTTACGCGCACATACGAGCCTGAAAAGGGACAAGATGGTGCCGATAATGTTGATGTCGCAAACTAGATTTTAACAGTCCTCCCTTTTCAACATATCTAGCCAGCTTGTCAATCTATGTCTATCCCCTTTATATTCCTAGCCTCGACATCGTACAATGCTTTCATGCGTTCTTTTTCAAAGTCCAGAGTCTTAGGGCAGATACAGTTTGCACAGAGTGAGCACAGGGGCGGCAAGCATTGAATACCCAGGCAGAATCCACATATTACGACAATCCGTATCAGTATGATCATAAATAACCTCCACCCCCAGTTATTCACAGTGCTCCAGAACCAACTCCCAAGCGACCATTCTTCTTGTTCCTGGTGAACTTCTGAGGAAAGTCTGTGGAGGTGTTCAATGGCTTTGTAATCTGAGGGTGAATTGTCCGGTATGTAGGTGCAACAGCTGGACCCAATAATACGGCATGCTCCTCCACGATCCGCTAAAACCACATCTAGAACAAGGCGGTTCTGAAGAGCCACCAGGCGGACCGCCTGAAGCTCGGCTGTATTGTTTGTGAGGATGCCAGCTGCAATGTTCATTGTCGTTTCAACTGCCTGGGTCAAATGTCGGATGGCACGGCTGTTTGCCATCGGACCCCAGAGTGGTACAAGTCCCTTCAAGCCATCCAGGAATTGTGCTCCGGTGGAGTTGGCTTGCTCAATGTCTTTTGCTCGCCATTGTCGGTGATGGTTTGCTGGAGCCACATAGGTCGGAGGAAGAATGAAAGCAATGTAACAGGTACCCACCCAGCCTTTGGGGAGCCAGGTGTAAGCTTTTGTACCACAAACAAAGTACATATTAGGAGAAGTGACAAAAGAGGGTGGATCTGTTGAGTCCAAAGTTCTGGTGATGCTGCAAGCACTGTGGCCTACCAGCTGTGTCCCAAGCCCTTCGATGCACATGAGGTCTGAGACATTGACGACAGATAGGGCCACAGTCAGGGTGGCAGCTGCTCGTTTCCTGAGGTAGGAGAAGATGGGTCTTGTTGGGTTGTTGAACACCTGCATTTCGATTCGTTCTTTGGCAGGGATGTCCATATGAACAGAGTCGTTGGATGTCAGAGGGCAGAAGTGTGCAGCAGTTCTCCATGTTTTGTTCTGCCCGACCCCATGAAAGAAATGTGCCATAGTTCTGCTGGAAGTGGCATTATCCCTGTAGCTTTCTTGCAAGAGGATCAGCCAAGCAAGGCAGGAACCGTGAACTGAGAAAGGTGAAGGGATGAAGGGGATGGAATATCCAGTGGCGTGGGGTAACAGCCCACAGATCCAGCGGTTGGTGGTATTGGTGGCAAGATTGTGCTGGTGCAGCAATTGCACGAAGGAGTTGTTCCAAAACTCCTTACGTCTTTCTCTGAGTTGAGGTGAAAGAGAGACCAGGTAATGTTCTTTCATTGTAGTAGGCTGTGCAGTGGTTAGAAATGTCTTATGAGCTGGTGTGCTCTCTTCCACGATCCAGAGGGTGGTCATGAGGAGGAGACAAAAGAGAAGGGCGATAAAGAGAGCAATAGTCTTTGAGCTGTGAATTTTGTCAGTCTTTGGGTTTCGGTAGTGAGTCTTCGGATGTCCGGTTGCTTCCATCATCTTCGTGTCGGGGGCTTCCATCATCTTCAAGGGGCTCGGTATTGGGCAGAACCACAAACTTTGTTTGGCTTCTCTCCTGGCAGCCTTAGTAGTGTTAGGCCACCGCTCTGAGAATTGTAACTTAGTCAGTGGTCTGCTTAGCCGAAGCTCCCTCCTTTCGTCGCAGGTTATACCCTTCTCTGGATGGCACAGTGGGATCAGGAAATTCTGTCAGTTCAAGCGTCTCTTTATCAGGGTAACAGCTCAGGGATGGTCGATCTTTGTTCAGGCGCTCTTCTTGGGTGGCCACGTCTTCAGTCGTCGTCAGGGTTGAGGAGATCTTTTTGCAGTGGTGTGCGTGTAGCCAATTCCGTTTGCCTTCCACTCGAAGAGCTGTACGGGTGGTGATAAAAACTTGCCAGGGGCCCGTCCACTGAGGTTCCAGACTCTTTGCACGCTGAAAGTTCTTGACTAATACATAGTCACCGGGTTGGATATCGTGTCCGGGGCCCCTGGAAGCATCAGGAATGGCATGCAACACCTGTTGATGGATAACAGACAGTGTCTCAGTCAGGTTGTACAAATAATCAAAGTGTGGCAGACCTATTGCGTCATAGGTCTCTCACCCGCGGCACTGCTGTGGGGGCTGAATCACATTCAGCAAAAAATTCACGTGAATAATTTCCTTAGTCCAATTCACATTTTAATTCATATTTCAGTTTCATGATTTTAATCCATATGCGCTCTCATCACGCTTTCTATTCCTTGTTTAAACAATTCCAATTTCAAATAATCCAATGCATTTCGGTGCATCCAGCACCTTCATCAGGGCAAAATCTAGAACAAACAAATAAACAAACTTCAGTATAAAAAGAAAAACAATTGTGGCCACTTTCAATGTTACAATGTTGCAATCATGTTACACTCATATCCATACTTGTACAAATAATCAGAAATTAGGACGTCCGGGACGTCTTGAATGGAAGTTGGTTTTGGTGCAGACCAGACGCTCATGGGCCGGCCGAAAACGACCTCGTAAGGTGTCAAATGGTGTTTGGTGGGGGTGGAACGTATTGATAGCAATGCTAGTGGGAGAGCGTCTGGCCATTTCACTCCTGTGGTAGCCACTATCTTAGCTAGTTTGAGTTTCAGTGTGGCATTATGTCGCTTAACTAGTCCAGCAGATTGGGGGTGGAAGACTGCATGAAATTTTTGTTTTACACCCAACCCCTTCAAGATGAGTTGGATAACTTCAGCTATGAAGTTGGGCCATTGTCGCTCCACAAAATTCGACGAAGGCCGTAACGAGGGAAGAATTCTTTCAGTAGTACCTTTGCAGTGGCTATGGCAGTGTTGTCGCGAGTTGGATAGGCTTCCACCCAATTGCTAAATGCGCACACGACAACAAGTACGTATTTCAGGCCTTGGCATCTTTCTAGTTGGATGTAGTCCATCTGCAGGACTTCAAATGGGTGATTGGGAACCCCAAACCCTCCCCGGGGTACTACAGTTCCTTTCCCAGGGTTGTGTTGCAGGCATATCAGACATTGTTGGACCAGACGTTTAGCAGAGTCTGCAATCTTGTCATTGTGCCAAACTTTGGAGACAAGTTCGGTCATAGGGGCAGATCCTATGTGTGCAGGAAAGTGTGCCATGGTTAGTATGGGGATCAGGTACGAATTGGGTAGCAACCATTTGTTCGTGTCTTTTGTCCGCCAGCAGCCTTCATCATCTTTCAGTCCCACCCGTGCCCATTCAGTCAATTCGTGTGGTGAGCTGGCCATCTGGATGTCTCTAATAGTCTCCCTAGCGTCCGTCCATTTTTCTGCTTGTGACCTGGTCACATACATGCGTGTCGTTGTCCTATTCTCAGCCGTGGTTCGGGCAGTGATGTCGGCCAGTGCATTCCCTTGCCCAATGATATCGGTCACCTTTTTGTGTGCCTGACATTTGATTACTGCAAGTTGCTTGGGAAGGAGGACCGCTTCAGTCAGAGCGGAGACTAGATCTCCGTGTAAGATGGGTGTGCCGTGTGAGGTCAGGAATCCCCTCTCCTTCCATAGGAGCCCAAAATGATGAACCACCCCGAAGGCATACTGGCTGTCGGTGTAAATGTTTTCTGTGGTTCCTGCTGCTAGGATACATGCTCGTGTGAGGGCAATCAGTTCTGCTGCCTGTGCAGATCGTTGTGTGATGCGGGCTGACTCTACTACAGTTCGGGCTGTGGTAACTGCATAAGCAGCTGAGGTGGTGCCATCGGGGAGTTTGATGCAAGAGCCGTCCACCCACAGCTCTCCGTCAGGGTCTGGGAAGGCTGTGTCTCGGAGGTCAACCCTACTCCTAGTCTGTTCATCCGTGAGGGTCACACAGTCATGTATAGGGGTACATTGGGGTCGTTCTCAGGTAGGGGCAACAGAGTGGCCGGTTCAGCGTGGTGCATCTTTTCAGGGTGATGTGGGGTGCAAGCAGAGTCAGTTCGTACCCAGTCAGTCGTGCACTAGTCAGATGTTGCGTCTTAGTCTGGTTCAGGAGGGTGTCAACTGCATGGGATACTAACACCGTGAGAGAGTTCGAAAGTACGATCCCCTCACTTTGTCGGATAGAGATAGCAGTGACAGCTACTGCTCGAAGGCAGGCAGGCAAAGCTCTGGCTACGGGGTCAAGAGTGGCAGAGAAGTAGGCACATGGTCATTGCTTTGGGCCAATGGACTGGGTCAAGACAGACAAAGCGCATCCCTCCCTTTCGTGAGTGTAGAGGGAGAAAGGCTTCGTGTAATCGGGGGTTCCTAGGACGGGGGATGAGCAGAGGGCATCTCGGAGTTCTATGAAGGAGGATTGGCACTCGGGGGTCCAAGGGAGCGGGAAGGGGACATCTTTAGCCAGCAGTGAAAGCAGTGGTTTCACAATGAGGCTGAAGTTTGGCAACCACTGTCGGCAGAAGGAAGTGAGGCCTAGCAGGGAGCGGACTTGTTTCTGGGTTTTAGGGACAGGAGTTTCTAGAATGGTCTGATTTTGATCGGGTGTAAGCTTTCTCCCATCTTTGGACAAGAGGTGGCCTAGGTAAGTGACCTGGGGTTGGCAGAATTGCAACTTCTTCTTGGAGACCTTGTGGCCATTTTCTGCAAGGAAGTGCAGGAGTTGGATGGTGGCCATGACTGCAAGTGGAGTGGTGTCGGCCGCCAAAAGGATATCATCGACGTACTGTATCAACACCACTCCATCGGGTAACTGGACTGCGTCCAGTTGTCTCTTGAGGGCCTGGCTATAGATGCTGGGACTTTCAGTGTAGCCTTGGGGTGCTCGACAGAATCTATACGAGCAGGCTTTTAGGGTGAAGCCGAAGAGGTATCGGCTGTCTGGGTGGATGGGGATAGAGAAGAAAGCGTTCTTGAGGTCAATGACAGTGAAGGTGGTAGCAGTGGAACCTTGCTTCTTTATAATGGGTAGGATAGGGCTGTTGCAAACATTACTAACTACTTCCTCTACCACTCCTGCATCTATCAGGGACTGGATAATCTTTACCAATGCCTTCTCGCCCTCGGGCGATATCCGATATTGTGGAAGTTTTGGGAGTATAGCGTCCTGTCGAACAGTTATGTGCACTGGGTCGATCATCATGCGTCCTACGCCTGAGTCAGTCTTGGCCCACAGATATGGAGGTAGAGTGTCAAGTAGGGACGATTCAGCGTCAGAGATGAAAAACATGCGTCGGGAGGGGCAAAGTCTGAGCAGAGTCGGGTTATCGTACAGAAAGACTCGAACTCCATCTTGCGAACACCTAATAGTAGCTCGGAAATGCTTCAGTAAGTCAAGTCCCATAATGGCATCAGGGGTGTTGGATGAGAGTAAAAACGTTGTGTCAGTGGTGTTATTTTCTAAGTTAAAGGGGATCGGTGTGCACAAGGGATTAGTGGAGGGCGTTCCATCGAAACCGATGATATTGGTTTCCACTCCACTGGAGCACAATTCCTGGATTCCTGGATGTTACAAGTGAGCCAGACAAGGGCGCCCTTGGAATCAGTCATTTAGATAACGCACTACGTGTTGCGCCAGTGTCTACCAGAAATGGAGACTTCGTACCCAGGACCTTAGCGGTGACATAAGGACCTTGCTGGTCAACATAGAGCTCGACTGGATCCCTCCCTTGCTCTTGGCAGTCCTATGCGAAGTCGTGAGTGTCGTCGCAGTCAGACTGTTGGTACTGGTTCTGTCGGGGACGGTCAAATGTGTTCGGTCTGCCTGGCCTGTCGTTATTGGCGTCATTCGTGGACCCTCGTCCCTGTCCTCTATTTCTTGGCCCACCCGCTACATCTCTGGTGTCCCTATTCTTATTCATTTCCAACAGGACCGGACACTGAGATTTCCAATGGCCGAATCCCTTGCAAAATGCACACTGGTTCTCGTCAATGTCTTTTCGCCCAACATAGGGTGTGGGTGTACGGTCTTTAGGGGGTGGGTTTCTAGGAGCATTCAACTGGTAATTTCCCTTGTACTGCTCTCGTCCTATAGTCACCCCCTGCAACTGTGCGATCATCACTCTCTCCTTCAGGTCCTTTTTCTTTTTCTCGGTCGCCCTATTGTTTTCAATTTTCAGATGCTCATAATATTGGGCCATCTGGAGGATAGCCGCAGGTTTGGAGGCCGCCCAACTACTCTCGCTAGCCTGTAGTTTCTGAGAGACCTCCTGTGACAGACCTTTAACATAGTTCTAGACAAAAAGATGATGTCCTGTTGCAGTGGTCATGTCCTGGCCGCTGTAATCAGAAAACACCGTTTCAAATCGGGAAAAGTATTCTGACACGTCTTCCTGGAGTTTCTGTTGGCAGGCCGTCACTATCGACCAGTCCACCTTCTTTCCTGGGATCAGGGTTTTTAGTTTCTGCACGATTTTGTCTGGGAGTTCTAGAATGGATTTCAAAGGTTTCTGTCCAGGCTCTCGTTGTCTGTCTATGCCATCGAGTTGCGACCAGGTATGTCCAAACAGCTCAAGGTGGTCGGCTTTCCGGATTTGCTTCCACACATCAGCTGGTAGACATAACCCGAAAAACAAATCGATGTCAGCTAGGGTCATAATCGTTGAACCTAAGGCTGTACCTAATTCAGTATAAAAGGCAGTGGTGTTTTTCCGTAAATCGGGCAGGGATTTTTGGAACGTCAGAATATCTTGCCGATCCCATGGTTGGTAGACCCAGTTATAAACTACCCTCCCTTTCGCATCTTGATGGTTAACATCATCGTGCGTTCCCAGACCTCGTGGGGGAACCCAGTAGGGAGCGGCCTCCCTTACAGGCATCATGGCGCTAGTTTGTTCTATTTGAGGTTCGGTCGCTACCGGAGCCGTAGTTTTAGCTTCCAACCCCTGTTCAGTGAGGTGGCGGAAAACCTCAAGCCTACGCTTGAGGAGGTCCGTCACATCACACTCGCCCTCATCCCCAATGTCAACCTTTCTATATAAAGTCGTTAGGCTCTCAGGACCTTTGTCTCGATATCGGTCCTCATAAGCATTTAGGGTATGGTAACAAAATCGCACAACAAAGTGTCGTCTGTGGCTCTCAGCATATGAATTGTATATATCCATTACGTACTCCTCACTCTCCTTCCGTTCCACTATTGACTTTACTATCTTGTCGATCCCTGCTCGCTCATCCTAGCTCAACCTGTTTATTCTAGTGGAATCTTTCTTTCGGGCCTCAGGGTTGTCTAATACTGCTGCTTGCGCTGCATCGAGTACAAGGGGTTCGGCCGGCACGGAGGCCATGAGGACGGAGGCCCTGGTATTATTCTCATCTGTGCTTGGGGGTTGCGGATGCTGTACTAAAGGTCAGGAAGGGGCATATGGAGGGGGCATGTAGATGATTGGAGGACCTAGTAATAGATCATCGTTCGCTAATTGCTTTGAGGGTAACTCGGGGTAGAGCATAGAGGGAGTTCTGACAGGACACTGACTCGATGTTTCGGACTCTTGTTTCTGTTTGGCTTCCTCTCCTTTATCTCTTCCTCTAACTTTCTGGCAGCTAGGTGAGCGCCTTTTCGTAGTTCTTTCTCTAATCTGACTTCGTTTCTGTTTTTACGTTGTTCTGTTTCTTTGCACCACATGCCGAGACTATCAAGCATAGTGGGTGTTGTTTTATTGTTACGAAGGGCTGTTTCCATCGCGTTCATTTTATCGTCATCGAAGGATCCTATCAGTGGCCACTAACTTTCCTGATCCTTTCTTGTATATTTGTGCCATAGCTTGCTATAGGCTATAGTGACTAGTCCATATTTCGTGAACATGTCCTTATTAGGGGTGCCTTCCAGTGGAGCTGAATGGTTCACCTCTAATAAGCGGTCCGGGCTGAACCAACTACCAATCAGTGGGGAGAAGATAGGCATGACAGATTACTACGGGGGACAAAGGTCCGCACTACCTATCCTTCACTACTTGCAAAGAATAGACAGAATATTTCTATTCTACGTTATTTGCAAACAGAGAATATCTCAAAGAATCAACTTCGAACAATCAATGTTCGGATAATCAATCAATCAGTGGGGAGAAAAATAGGCACAACAGATTTTAACGGGGGACAAAAGTCTGCGTTACCTACCCTTCACTATCTGCAAAGGAAGAGAGAATATTTGTATTCTTCCCCGTTTGCAGGCAGAGAATATCTCAAAAGAACAAACAATCGAAGAGTAATACTAGTATTTTCCAAACAATCAAACAATCGTTTCGCAATTTGTCGTGTTACACGACCTTACCCGGACCGCATGGACAGTTTCTCGTCTTCTGCATCCAGCGCCCGATCGTCCTCTATTCTCTGCAACTGTCGCGGCACTCCTGATGGTTCCTAGTCAGGACCGTAGATCACTCGAGAGAGGTCTGCTCGGAACCGGTGAAGTTCGGATGATCGGCTGCCAGACGAGGGTCTATCGGGCAGGAGCTCTCCCGATCATTGCAGTCGTTCACTCTGTCGTCAGGACCTCTCCCACTGGATCCACGTGTCGCTGATCGGCCCCACGTTTGGGTCGCCAATTGTGGAAAAGGTAGGGCCGATGTCGACCTAGAACCTTTAAGTATTGCCCGGCATTAACCGCCTCTCATACCACTCGAATCTATCAAACAAAGAGGAAGGCGCTGGAGACTGGAAGGCAGGAAACAGGAGTTTATTCCAACGGAGCAGAACACATCAAATCAGACAAAAGGGTATCTTCTCGAGGTGCCTTAACCGCATTTCTGAGGCCTGGCTTCTTATACACAGGTTTATGGCTTTATTACATGAAACACATCTTTGTCAACACTTTGATGTATGGAAAGACATCCTCGGAATCCCCGCTTCAAGCCCGTTCCCACACACATTTACAGTAGAAGTCCCCACCCCGGTCTCAGCAGGTGATGACTGTCGGGCAGCTGGACATTCCGCCGATTCCCGTGATGTGTGTGGCTGATCGGATCTCATGGGGTGGGGCTTTGATCAGTGGTAGATCCTATGATGAGAGAAGCTTCCTACTGAATGGGGGCAATACACTGCATCCGTAGGGCCAGGTGACGGCCCGGGAACGAGCAGGACAATTGGGCACAGAGGAAAGGGGGTTCATCAAAAGGATGCACGATCATGAAAGGAATGGAGGGAGGTGTTCAGCTGGGAACGGGATGTGGTTCCGAGGCAGGGTTGCGCTGAAGGGGAGGTTTATGGCCCAAGCATGTGGGAGCGGGGGCTGACAGCGTGTGGGGGGGAATGCTTGTGAGGTTAGAGGGAGTGGGAGAGAGACACGCTGGCTATCGGCAGTGGGCAGAGAGGCCATGGCATTCAAAATGGCTGCTACTTACGCGCACATACAAGCCTGAAAAGGGACAAGATGGCGCCAATAATGTTGATGTCGCAAACTAGATTTTAACACCTTTTGTTTCCTATCTGCCACGGTTTTCATGGTGGTTCCACCACCATGAAAGCCATGGCAGAGAGGAAATTTGTATTATGCTTGGCTGGACTGCGGCAGTCCCGCCAAACACGTTGCGGCCTTCTAACCGCCGCAACACTGTCAAGGAACAGCGGTTCCCTGGCAGCTGCGGTGGGGAAATTGTGGTCCGACTGCCCTAATTGTAATAGCGCAGTCGGGAGACCACCTCTGCCGTGCCCCACAAGGCAGACAGATTGATAATTAAGCCCGTAATGGGTTGTGGATTTTTTGAATGAGTGGGGTTAACCACTTTATAAATAGAAATTTTTAGTCTACATAAGATGGCCACACAGCTCAAATTTGTCAGCACTCCTGATGGGTTACTAAGAAAGTCTTTCAACTCTGCTACTTATTAAGTCCTGACACATTCCCAGCCAGTGGAATGACCCCATGCTTCTCCCTGTGTGAAATGTTGATGAGACCACTGTTTCAAACGCATGCCTCTTCTCTTTCATTCGTTTTTACCAATTTTCACCATATACATCTCTCCACTTTCTTTGTCTTTCGTCCCTGTCACAAGATATTCTTCGCATCCATCACAACTTTGTCTATCTGCAGGCTCTTTAGTTTTTATGTACTTCGTCTTCCCTACAAGTTTTTCGTTCTTCATTCCATCATATTTGATCTCCTCCTTTCAATAACTTTTTCTCTTTTCTGTACCTCCTCTTTTTCAAAATTTCTCCCCAGTACTCATGTCCTTCTGCAAGCCTTCTACGTTCTACTTTTCATCCTGGTTCTAAGCTATGAGTGATGTTTTGAGTGCGGAGTAGCCAGCAGTCCGTGCTATTGAATGCGCTGCTGTCCTTTCAGCACCCTCTCGCAGTCCCGTCTCCGCTCCCTCCCGCGCATTCCCCTGGCAGGCAACACGTGGAGCCTTGAAGAAACGACGCCATTACAAATACAACTGTACATGAAGGCACGGAGGCCAGAAAGGAAAACGGAGGCGCGTCCCTCCACCATAAGCCTGATGAGGGCTCTGCCCCAGGGCGTCCAAACAGAAGGGTCTAGACCCCATCCTGGTGAGAGTGCTCTGACACGCCCAAGCAATGTGCGCTGCTGCCCTCAGTGCCCTGACGCATTCATCTTCCTGTTCTAAACCCACATGTCATTAGAGCCTGGCATCAAGGCCAACGTGCCAGGGGAGAGGGTCATGCTGCCACCATGGCCCTGACATGGTCCTTCATGAGATCTCTTCAACCTCCGAGCCAAGGAAGCCCATAAAAGAGGTCACTATAGGCTGCAGCTGCAACGCATGGCGTGCCTTTTGTGACGCCTGGTTTTGTCATTGCGACCCATGGCCTTAGACAAGCCAAAATCAGTGCTAGGAACACATGGGCAGCTCTCCCCAATGGGTGTAAGTTCCAGGCACCTTGTTTTCTGCCAAATTTGTGTTACACTAATAGAGAATAATGTTATATCGTTCACAATTAGTGTGAAAAAAAAGGATTACAATTAGCTAGGATTGGACTTTTCCTAGAAGCTGAGGTAAGAATTTTTTTTAATGCATTTTGCGGATAAGAGTATGTTGATTTGAGAGAGAGAGCGTGTGTATGTATGAATGAATGTGTATGTATAAGCATGTGTGTGTGAGTGAAAGTGAGTGAGAGTCAGAGACAAGTAGAAAGTGATAATGTGTGAGAGTGAATGTTAGTGAGGATGAGTGGGTTGGAGTGAGAGGGACTGAGTGAAAGTAAGAGTGACTGCAAGTGAGAGAGAATGCATGAGGGTGAGGGAGTGTAGGAGTGAGAATCACTGTTAGTAGAATGAGCAAGTAGATAAGAAAATAGAGTTTGAGTAAGAGTCAGTGCAAGAGAGTGTGAGTGATAAAGTATGAGCGAGTCAAAGTAAGAGTGGATTTGAGTGAGTGTGGGCACGTGACAAAATATTGACAGACTGAAGATAACTTTTAGCATTGTCATAAAATGCTGGTACTGGCATCCCCGAAGCAATTTGTACGGGTAGCATACGGGAAGCAGCTGTTAGGATAATGGTAAAATACTAGCATTGGTATACTAGAGGTAATACTTGATATTTAGGTGCACCCATTGAGAAATACTGGTGCTCGTACACTCAATAAAATTCTTGGCATAAGGTATCCGTTGCAAAATTCTGGCACTAGCACATTGGATGCAAATATTGTGATGGAGGTCTACTCTGGCATATTAGATGGGGCACTGTTGTACCTCCTGCTCAGCCAGTGTGAGTGTGTTTTGAAGTGCTGGTGTGGATTTTGCTGTGGAATGTTGAGTGAGTGAGTTTGCGAGTTGGGAGGATGGAATGAGCAGCAGAAGGACTCCACACTCCATCCATGTCTGTGGATGTCGGCGCGAGCCTTGTCTTCTCCATGCGCAGTGTCTTGCAGCTTTCACGCTGAGCTGCACGAACGTGCGGTGAGCCACTCGGGCTTACGCCAATCAGCGTGCCGCCATTTTGAATCCAACAAGAGTGAATGCGGACAGTGGCGGGTGCCTTTCGCCAGCGTTTGGAGTGACTTCTGAAGACTTGCATCGCTGTGTTCCTTCCGTGGAGTTCTGGAGTCTGGGTTTTTATGTGTGGAAGCATCAGTTTGGATCAACGGTGAACTCTGGTGCAAACATTTATTGTGACATTTAAGCCTTAAGTATGTTGAAGAGTTTGTTGTCGGCGGCATTTGTTCACCATCCTTGTTGTTGTGTCAACATACTCTGTCTTCATTTTTGGTTGGTAACCGCTTCAATGCAGGTGATGTAGGTCATTGCACCCTGGGAACTCTCACACTTTCCTGACTTTGCTCTGTATCCCAGGCTTATTGCTTGGGTTTGGAATTAATTTTTTCTGGCAAAAGTTGTTTTGTTTTAACTGTCCTTTGAGAAGTCACTCTGGGTTATGCCAACATGTTTTAAATTCAGGGAAGGGGTTCATCTTGGCACAGTGTGTGTGATCTCTTTCATTTTTTAGTCACTCTTGGTTATCACCCTGTGTGGTTGTGGGAGACTCTGTTTCACCTCCTAATTAGTGTATGTGTGTGAGGTTACTTTTGCACGATTTCCCTCTGTTTTTCCCCTGGTCGTTGTAGTGGTAGTATATAACCTCTCACTTTGGGGGTGTGTATGTGAGAAGGCTCGTGGTCACTACTTTTGTGGTTGCTGGAGACATTGGTGTGTCACCTTTGTGGGCAATGTTTTGTTGTTATCCCTATGTGGTGTCTTGCCTTCCACTATTTTTGTAGTTGTGGGGGACATTGGTGTGTCACCTTTGTGGGCAATGTGTTGTAGGTTACACCTTGTGGTTGTTGTGAGAGTGTGTGCACCTATCACGGATGTATGACGTTACAATGCATACTTTTACCACGCATGCCTTTACAACGCGGTTTTTACAACGCATGCCTTTACAACGCATAGTGCTTTGGGGCACTGGATAGTGAATAGTTTAATTTACTATTCCAACTCCAGTCCCCGTGGATAGTAGGGAAGGTGTTGGATAGTAAATTAAACCTATTCCCTATCCTAGAGCGCCCCCCAGCGCAATGTGTTATAATGGTTTGCGTTGTAAAAGTTGCGTCGTAAAGGCACTGCGTGGTAAAAGTTGTGTTGTAAAGGATGTTTCCCACCTATCACTGTTGGGGGTGTGTATGTGAGAAGGTTGTATGTTGTGGCGCCTCTCTGGCCTACCACTATTTGTGTGGTTGTGTGTTGGCTTAGGTTTGTCACCCTTATGGACCTTGGTTGGAGTTGACTATGTTTTTGGTTTCTCATGTCTATCACTTTTGTGTGGTTGGTTGGTGAAATTCTCTTCACCTATAGCTTTGCGTTTTCGCTGAGCATTTCCTGTGTGCTTGTCCTCTTTTTCCTCCCTCCCGTTAAGCTTGTGCGTTTTTGTCCTGGTTGAGCTTGTGTGTCCTGTGGTGTGCTTTCTTCTGCACCGTTGTGGTTTGTTCCCTTGGTTTTAACGTTCTTGTTCAGCCTGGCCAGCTGATATGTTTGCGTCTCAGTGGTTGGTTGGTTGTGCGTGGTGTAGAATTTTGAAGGTTTGTATGGTTTTGTGTGGTAAGGTGGGAGTTTTGTGTGGAAAGGGAGTGGATGTGTGTAAAGGTTGTCTTTCTGCCTTAAGATTGATTTGCCTGTCCAGTTTGTTTTTCTTCTTTGGAGGTACATGTATGGACATTGACATTATACTGTTGCTTTGCCTTTTGTTGACATTCATGCACATTTCTTTTTCTTCTGTGTTTTCTTGTATTTTTAGATGTTAACTTGCAAGCCCACTGTACTGTGTTTTACTTACTTTCCATTGTTTCTGGTTTGCCCTCAACCATTCTCAGGTCTTTACAATGGTACCTTTTTCAGATTTATGTGCATGTTATTTTTTCTTTGCTGTCTTTTTCGCTTGTATCATTGCATTGTATTTTTGTTTAATATGAGGAAGGGAGAAGTGTTGTACCTGCTGCTCAGCCAGTGCGAGTGTGGTTTGGAATGTTGGGTGAGTGAGTTTGTCAGTTGGGAGAATTGTCTGAGCAGCAGAAGGCGGATCCTGGTGGGGTTCACTGTAACTTTATCTTGAACTTACTATCTTATTAAATACCATCTTGAGTTTACCATGGAACTGGACCCCGTCTTGATTACAAAAGGCACCCATAACAAAATCCGGGCCCTGACATACTAAGAGAGTTTTTGCAATATAGGGGCACCCATAGCATATTTGGAAAAATGGGGTTAACTCCTAAGGTGCCATTGTATTGACACATCATGAAAGGACTTGGATATTTAACACCTTGGCTGCTAGCAGTTTTCCCGTCCTGTGCTGGATATTCATATCTTACATTATTCATGACGAGCTCAGCTCGTCATCAGCACAGCTCAACCGTGCATCATGACGAGCTGAGCTCGTCATCAGCATCGAAAGGGTTAAGGAGTGCCCTTTCAGAGCTTATGGTTTTTTAATGTGAAAGTTGTGCTTTGAAATGCAGTAGTCAAAGCACATTTTTTTTTTACTGGGGCAGGACCTTTAGAACACTCTTTAGAAAAGATGTGACTCACTTGCTTTTCTCACTTGCTACAATTCAGGGTTAGTAGAGTTACACCTCAGAACTTTCAAAGATCATGTCACCACCCCAATAGGTGGGATCTAAAATAGATACATGGCCATGTTGTGTTGCTATATTAAGCTTACAGCTTCTATGATACATCAGCGATGTCACTTATTGAGATATCATCAGGGTTAAGGTCATGTTACCTGAACTTCTGTGAAAATTCAGGATTTAAGGTCATATAACACTACCAGCTGTGCTGTTTAGGTCAAAGGGTATGTGATGTAACTTCTATTACCCATGGCATTTTGGCAAATTGATGTTCATGCTTCCAGCAGCTGGGACAAAATGTGTCCAAGAAGAAAGCTCTACAACCAGTGGTCGCTGGCACAGATCGGGTGTGGGGGGCAGGAGAGGGAATGCAGAAAGGAAAAGCAGGTGTAAAAAAAAAGAAAAAACGTACCTTCTCGCCGCTTCCTTGTTGCGTCTCTCCTCCGTAGTCCCTCGCTCTGGCCGGAAAAGGAGGCACACCCAGACTCTCCATAACCAATCACAATGCATTTGTCTGATGCCCTGATTCGATGCTCAGACACTGACTGAGACCCTGGGCATGTTTTCGAGGTAGGCTGTAATGCAGCCTGCATGGTGAACATGCAAAGTGTGCATGAATGTTTGGACAGACCGAGACGGCGGGCAAAACCTTCATGCGCACTTACACAGTGTGCTCACCACTCCCTCTGTTCCTGTTGTCAGAGCAGCCCTGCCCTGCAAAGCTGCACCAGCAGTACAAATTTAAATGATAACAATTGGAGTGATTTTCATTTGAATTTTCCTTAGTTTTACTGCTAAAAAGCAGCGGGGTCGACACTCCTCCGCTTTAGCGGAGGAGCCACCATTGACCACAGCCACTGTTGCCTCAAGGCCATCACATGCCAAAGGGAGGTACTACTGCCTCTAGAGCAGTGACATTGCCACTCTCACTCAACACTATGATCCTGACATGGCTAAGAAGCACCCACACTGTTGGGTTAGCACCTCGTCACAATAATGCTAGTGGGAGCCCATACACCCTAATGGCAACAGATCCATAATGCAACGATGGCGCCAAAAAGTAAACCTAGCACCTACGAGTGGTAACAGGTCCTTAAAGAGTACTAGTGCAAATGTGCAGTCCTGATGGAAAAGCGCTTGAATACTCAAGGAAAAAATTCACTCCCCCCACACTGGTAGGTAGGCCCTGACCTATAAAAAAGATGTGTCCCTACATCTACACAGCAGCGAAAGAGCTTTCATGTTTCCCGGTTCCATGTGAGTGGTCATCCAGTTGAGTTTTTTGCTGCAACCTGGGGATTGTAGTCCTGTGGACCCCATTATAAAATTAGGGCCATAAGTTCAAAAATGCAAAGAGAAAATCTTTTATAGTGAGGTATTCACACATGGACCTGGGAAGCTTGAGAGCTTTGCAGACAGGCGTTCGCTCTCCAAGGAGGATTTCTGAAATCCACTTCAGCATCTGAACCTGGAAAGGGACTAGGGGTCCCCGCACGCACTTGGTTCACTGACATGCCCCCCACTTCCAGGCTCTTACCATCGCCCTTGTATGCCAAATGCATTTAGATCCTCCCTCCTGGCATCAGTACCCTGACGACTCCAAGGAGCCACACATGCCTGGCATCAGAGGCAGTAAGGGACCAACTAAACTCATAACGTTTTTATCTTTTCTGCGCCTCGGTTTTACTCTCCAGCGAGGACTGAGGCCTGTGTCCCCTCCTCGTGGTTCATATCCTTCTGTAAATGTGTGCGGTTTATCAACCCGCCACAGTACACGCTGGTAAAATGAGCAGTGGCTGAGGCTGTTCAGCCTAATATTTGGAACATAGGGATAGAACATTTAATGAGTGTTCAGTTTCATTCTGTTACAGGTAGGTGACCTGACAGCCTCGAGCAGCATTGTGCTACTTTAAAAGCACATGGATTGTAAACTCCATTAGTTCCTGCCCGTTGCACTGTTCTGCATGTGTACAGAGCCTTGCCATTATGTTTTAACACTGGATAACTACAAATAAATGTTCCATTAATATAACCTTAGGGTAGCTCAGATCAACATGAACATACAAAGTAGTGTGTCATTTTTAATCACACCTCTACTTGTGGCGTTTTTTGACGAGGTACATCTTATTTATATTTCTGCCTTAGATTAAAATAGAACCTTCATTTTTGTCAACTGTAATACATATTGGCATATGTAGGTTTCGTCAGTATGAAGATATCCATTTAGAAATTGGCCGTCTGAGAAGGGTTCAGAGGTTGTTATCACCATGTACCAGCGCTACCTAGACCTTTAGCATTTAATGATTCTAGTGGTAAATCCGCTGCCCTGGAAGGGATTAGGGTTGCCCTCTTGTCTCACTGCGCTGCTGTAAATGACCTGCAGGTGACGTGCAGGTCTAATAAAATGCTGAGCCAACACAACCAGGTAGAAAACTCTGTTGAGAGATGTATTTTCACCACGTGACTGGACCTCATGGTGAAACTAACAGTGGTCTTCAGGTTCTAGAAGGAAAGCTCTGTGTGTGTGTGTGTGTGTGTGAGTATATATATATGTATATCTCTGGCTCTTTATGTGGCATAACAATAATTTGTCATAACGTGTAAAGAGTGAAGGGGTTCCCTTACTAGTGGACAGGGACTTGCTCTGCAATCACAAAGTGCTCTATTTGAGGGTAGTGTGGTCAAGTTGCTCATGCAGCGATGCCCTCACATATATCAATCAATCAATCAGGAGTTTGTTAAAGCGCGACTACTCACCCGTGAGGGTCTCAAGGCGCTAGGGGTGGGGGGGAGGGGGGTGCAGGTTCCATTCCATCAAGGAGGGGGTCTGTAGAAGAGCCAGGTTTTGAGGTTTCTTGCGAAGATGGGGAGCGATGTTGTCTGTCTGAGGTGGAGCAGAAGGGCGTTCCATGCTTTGGCCACGAGGAAGGAGAAGGAGCGGCCTCCCGATCTGGTCTTTCTGGTGCGGGGGACCACGGCGTAGGAAAGCTGGGCTGATCGTAGGGTCCTTTGGGGTGCGTGGAATTTGAGTCGGCTGTTCAGGTATGCTGGTCCGGTGCCGTGGAGGGCCTTGTGTGCGTGGGTGAGCATCTTAAAGGTGATTCTCACCTCAACGGGGAGCCAGTGGAGTGTGCGCAGGTGCTGGGAGATGTGGCAGTGTTTTGGCAGGTTGAGGACCAGTCTTGCGGCGGCGTTCTGGATGTTCTGTAGCTTGCGGATGAGGTTTTTGTTTATTCCGGCGTAGAGTGCGTTGCCGTAGTCGAGTCTGCTGGTGACCAGGGCATGAGTGACTGTCTTTCGGTGTTCGAGGGGGATCCATTTGAAGGTCTTACGAAGGAGGCGGAGGGTGTGGAAGCAGGAAGATGAGACAGAGTTGATCTGGCGGTCCATTTTGAGCTCGGAGTCCAGGATGATTCCCAGGTTGCGTGCGTGGTTTGTGGGGGTTGGCGGGTTTCCGAGGGCGGTGGGCCACCAGGTGTCGCTCCAGGCGTTGGGGTTTGGGCCCATGATGAGTACTTCTGTTTTATTGGTGTTTAGTTGTAGGCAGCTGTTTTTCATCCATTTGGCGATGGCTTCCATACCTTCTCGAAAGTTGCGTCTGGCGGTGTTGGGATCGTTGGATAGGGAGAGGATGAGCTGGGTGTCATCTGCGTATGACACGATGTTGAGTCCGTAGGTTCTGACGATGGGGGCAAGTGGAGCCATGTAGACGTTGAAGAGAGTCGGGCTGAGGGAGGAGCCTTGGGGGACTCCGCAGGTGGTAGGTGTGGGGTCCGAGAGGAAAGGGGGGAGTCTGACCCGCTGCGTCCTGCCGGAGAGGAAGGAGCAGATCCAGTCGAGGGCCTTGTCCTGGATTCCTGCATCGTAGAGTCTGCGTATTAGGATGCGGTGGGAGACTGTGTCAAACGCCGCTGATAGGTCGAAGAGGATGAGGGCTACTCTTTCTCCTTTGTCCAGTAAGGTGCGGATGTCGTCTGTTGCGGCGAGGAGGGCGGTTTCCGTACTGTGGTTTTTTCTGAAGCCGGATTGGGAGGAGTCGAGGATGTTGTGTTCTTCAATGAATGTGGCGAGTTAGCTGTTGATGGCTTTCTCAATGACTTTCGCTGGGAACGGGAGCAGGGAGATGGGTTTGTAGTTTTTGAGGTCGGTGGGGTCCGCTGAGGGTTTCTCCAGGAGGGGGTTGACCTCAGCGTGTTTCCAGTCGTCTGGGAACGAGGCGGTCGCCAGGGAGCGGTTGATGATGTGGCAGAGCATGGGTGCGATGGTGTTGAAGATGTGGTGGGGGCAGGGGTCTGTAGGGGCCCCTGAGTGGATTGACTTCATTGTCTTCAGTGTGTCTTCGGTGGTGAGGGCTATCAAGTCATCAATCGCTGGTTTCCGGGTGTCTGGGGTGGTTGGTGAGGGTTCAGTGTGTTGGTTGTCTTTGTCTAAGTTGTCGTAGATGCTCTTGATTTTGTGGTGGAAAAAGATGCTGAGTTTGTCGCAGAGGTCTTGTGAGGGAGGGATGTCGGTAGACTCGCTGGTGGGTTGGGCGAACACCTTGATGATGCTGAAGAGTTCCTTGCTGTTGTGTGCGTGGGTGGAGATTCTGTCTTCAATCGCTTTTTTCCTCGTTTCACTGATGAGTTGATGGTGGGCGTTGGTGGCGGCTCTGAAGTTGTTGTGGGCTTCTGTGGATTTGGTGTTTCTCCAGGTCTTTTCGAGGCGGCGGCATGTGCGCCTGGACTCTCGAAGTTCGGTGGTAAACCATCTGGCTTTCTTGGCACGGGTATTGTTGTTTTTCTTGAGGGGGGCTATGGTGTTGGTGCTGTCCGAGATCCATCTATGCAGTGTTCGTGCTGCGGTGTTAGGGGTCGTCGTTTTCCGTGATGGTTGGGGTGGAGTTGTTGAGTGAGGAGGTGAGCTGGTCATCGGTGATTTTGGTCCAGTTTCTTTGTGGAAGCAGGTGCTGGTGTCTGTGGATGGTGGGTGTTCTGAAGGTGAAGTGGACGCAATGATGGTCGGTCCATGGGAGTTCGGTGGTATGGCTGAAGGTGATGGAGTTTCCTGTAGTGAAGAGGGGGTCGAGGGTGTGTCCTGCTGAGTGCGTGGGCTCGGTCATGATCTGGCGGAGTCCAATGTTGTGGAGGTTGTCCAGGAGGCATGTGGTGTTGGGGTCCAGTTGATTGTCGAGGTGGAAGTTGAGGTCTCCCAGCAGGGTGTAGTTGGTGGATGCGATGGCCTGCGGGGAGATAATGTCCGTGATGGAGTTGGCGAAGGGTCTGCGGGGTCCAGGGGGTCGGTAGATGAGGGTTCCTCGGAGGGCGGCGGTGGGGCTGGCCAGTATCTTGAAGTGAAGGTGTTCCATCAGTTTTGTGGACTCGTCAGGGAGTGTGCTCAGGCGGAGGCTGGATTTGTGGACGATGGCGATTCCTCCTCCTGGGTGGGTGGGGCAGTCCTTCCTGGAGATCTTGTATCCTTGGGGGATGACGATGGCGATGTCCGGTCCCGAGGTGGTGTTGGTCCAGGTTTCGGTGAAGAATGCTACATCTGGTGTGGTGCTTTCGAGGAGGTCCCAGATTTCTGTGGCGTGTTTGTGGAGGGATCGGACGTTGAGGAGGATGCATTGCAGGGTCTTCGGTTCAGTTGTGTTCTTGTGGACGGGATGTGCTGGTTCCGTGTTCTTGGCGGTGCTGCAGGTGTGCCGGCAGCGGTGACAGCTGAAGGGTCCATGGGTGTCGGCTGGTGATGCTAGCTTGCAGTTGTTGTTGTAGCCTGGGTTGAGTGCGTGGAGTGCTGCTGGGTCGTAGTGTTGGCGGGGCGGAGGTCGAGGGTTCCTGGTGCTGGTCGCGGACGGGTCGCAGGCGGGCGTAGACGTGCTTGCCTTACACGCGGCCTCGGTGCCCCAGCGGCGCGCCCGCAGCCCGTGGCCGCTGCGCGGCCACGCAGTGGCGGCCATTAAGTAGGGGTCGGGAAGGGCTGGATAGCTGGGAGGCGGGAGCGGGGAAGGGAGCTGGATTGGGCCGGTCGCGCTGGGGGGGGATGGGCCGCGGGGGCAATAGCGGTGGGGAAAGGTAAAGGGAGGAAAGAAGGGATCAAGAAAAAAGGGAAAATAAGCAGAAATAAGGCACAAAAGAGCAGAGATGCAGAAAAGAGCAGAAAGGTAAAAGATAGAAAGGGTAGAAAAACGAGTGAAAACGAGTGAAGGAGCAGAGGGAGAGAAAGGGAAAATGGGCAGAAATAAGGCACAAAAGAGCAGAGGTGCAAAAAGGTGAAAGATAGTAAGGGGAGAAAAACGAGTGAAAACGAGTGAAGGAGCAGAGGGAGAGAAAGGGAAAATGGGCAGAAATAAGGCGCAAAAGAGCAGAGGTGCAGAAAGGTGAAAGATAGAAAGGGGAGAAAAACGAGTGAAGTAGCAGAAAGAAAGAAAGGAGACAGAGGTCCACTGGACCACCAGGGATGAGGCTCAGGGAAACCTGCGGGTGGAGGAGGGCCTCGATCACCAACACTCAAGAGTGCAGGGGCAGGGGCACCTCACTTAATGGTGGAGCTGCGAGGGTGGGAGAGCAATTTCACTGACAGTGTTAGGCACCCTGCCTTGGGGCTATCAGACCTGCTGTAAGGGTGACTTAAAAATATCATATGTAGTGGTAGGGGACATGGAACTCAGGGATGGGTGACATGTTGTGTTTTCACTTTTGTCTGCACCAAGACACAAAGCCTACAATGGCAGCCGTGCATATGCCTTGGAAGGGGTCCCTTAGGGTAGCACATTTAATGCTGCAGCCCTTAGCGACCTTCTTTAGCACCTCAGGCCCTAGGGACCAGGGTACCATTTAACAGGGACTTACATAGGGCGCTATACAGATTTGGGAAATAGCTCTGGTACTGGGGACCTGGTTAGGAAACCAGTTCACTGTCAGTTGAAATCACATTATTATTATTATTATTACTGAGTTTTATATCGCGCCTGGTTACCCTTGGGCATCCCCGTGCTCTTCCAGAGAGAAGCACCATAACAAAAGACAGAGGCATTAGGCAGGGAACAGGTGGGTCTTTAAAAGTTTACGGAAACGTAAAGTACTCGTTTCAGAGCGTAGGAATAACGGAAGGGAGTTCCACAAAGTTGCAACGTTTATGGAAAATCTTCTGCCGCCAGCCCTGGCCTTCCTTACTCTCGCAACTTGCAGCAGATGTTGGTGGTCCGAGCGCAAGGTGCGAGGGGCCTTGTAGGGTTGAACCATCTCCCGTAGGATAGGTGGCCCTTTCCCCTGCAGGATTTTGTGGGCCATGCAGAGTGCTTTAAAATTCACCCTCTCTCTGACAGGAAGCCAGTGAAGCGCCTTAAGCGCCGGGCGGGCAGATTGACGCCTGGGAAGATCCGTCAAGAGCCTAGCAGCAGCATTTTGTACTTGCTGCAGTTTGTTTAGGGTTGTTTCTGGGGCCCCCAGAAACAGCGCGTTGCTGAAATCCAGCCGTGAGATGATGAGTCCCTGGATTAGTAGCCTCCTCGAAGCCACCGGGAGAAGAGGTAAGATCTTCCGGGCAGACCGGAGCAGACCAAAGCACACGCCTGCTGTCTTTTTAGCGTGTGTCCTAAAGGAAAGGTCCTGCTCCAGCCACACCCCCAAGCTCTTAATCTCCTGTTTGGGGGTGGGTGCCACTCCCAGGCAGCTGGGCCAGCTGCTAGGTGAGAGGGAGGGAGGGGAGTTCCCCAGCATCATCAATTCGGTTTTCGAACCGTTAAGTTTGAGTGCTGAGCTGCACATCCACGTAAAGATCTGAGATAAGCAGGTGTGCAGCCGGTCGGGTTGGTTTGCCGACTGGGGGAACCCTACCACCAGCTGGGTATCATCAGCATAGCTGATGATCTTGATACCCAGTGGCAGCACCACACTCTCCAGTGGGGCCATATAAATGTTGAACAATGTAGGGCTCAACGATGAGCCCTGTGGCACACCACACTGGAGAGGGACAGATGTTGATTTCTCCTGGCCTTCCCAAACCTCAAACGTCCGGCCTTCCAGAAATGACGCAAACCATTTCAGGGCCATCCCGGAGACCCCCACCCCCTGAATCCAAAATGCTCCTGGCATTCTCCACGACTGCGAGCAGGGCAGTATCCGTCCCCTGACCAGGGCGACAACCCGTTTGGGAATCACCCAGGAGGGAATTGGATTCCAAAAAACCCGATAGGCGCCTGTTCATGAACCAGGCAAAAAGTGAGGGTGACCATGTCAAAAAGGTGTGTGTGTGTGTTCACACGTGTGTGTCTGTGTGTGGGGGCTCTGTGGACCTTGTGCCTCCTACAAGAATTCTTCTTCAGAAGATACTTCCTCCTGCTGCTTCTGCTGTCCTGATGCCATTTAGTTTGAATTATTTTTTAAAACACCAAAAAAACAAGCAAAAAGGGTTCTTGTAGGACAAGAGATGTCTCTCTAAAGATGCTCCAACAAGAATGATTAAAATGGGTGGGGTCTTTCAATAGTTACAGTGGAAAATGTTATGAACCAAATAAATCTTTTTTTTTAGGTCACATGGGATCCGCGCACTCCGCGCTCACGAAGGACGCACCCGACGTGACTTCCCAAAAATATATTTAAAAATAATATGTTTATTATAAGTACAAATATATTATTTTATGAATATCTTAGATGATCTCTTGCCCTAATATGTATATTAAAGACACATACATATCATTTTAGAACATAACAAAAAATTGCAGGAGTCGCGCACCCAGCCCGCCCCAGCCTATATGACATCACGCGGGACCTGCCACCGCGCAAGTGTCGCGTACCGTAATGCGCATGTGTCGCGAATGCACAGGAGCAGGAGTGGCAGACTGGTCGCATACTAATTAGGCACATCACGTAATATTAAATGTATATGATGTAACTGAAAAACATGCAGCCGTCGCACATCGTACGTGGATCCTTAACGACTTTTCTAAAATGGCAGCTAGAATCTGTGCACCCACCGTGATGTGTACACTTTGGGTGCGCGCGACAGAAAAAAATTCTGGAAAATAAATTGAATGGGAAAATCTATACTAATATAATAAAGAGAGAGCCCAAACCTTTGAGGCAGGTAATCTCAGGAACCACAGCACCAATCACAACACCCAATACAGCGTTGGAAAGGGCAGTTGCAGCAGAAGGACATAGGCTATGCAGATGCCCAACATATACATTTAAAAGGCAAAAGAACTGTGCCATTAAAGTAGTCCCTTGTGGGCGTGTCTGCGTTATGCTGTGGGCATGTGCTCGGGGCGTGAAAAACATGGGGGCGTGTGGTACGTTCCGCCCTTCATGCCATGCCTCATATCATGTGCAGCGGGCTTGTGCTGGGGGTGTGGGTGTGTGCGGGGCTCGAGATTACGGGAAAAAAAAGCGCGCGTTGTGCCCAATATTTCATTGTTTTGTCTTACCAGGTTCTGTACATTCCAGCTCCGGGTGTGCTTGCCCCGTGCTCCCAGTGACGTGCACCTGCTTTACTGTATGGAGGTCAGGCATGGCCCTATTCCCAAGGGCCGGAAGGAGCACAAACAGGGGCCATTGTGCAGGAAATGTAATCTCGCCTTAACTTCCGGTGACGCCTGAAGCGCACACTGGAGATATTCCACTTCTGATGCGCACAGGCCTCGCGCCACGCACATCCAGACACAAGGTCTGCCTCCCCGGAAATAGCAAGAAAGGGACTATCCCTCCCCCGGATGATATTCCGCAAACCAACCTCCCGCATACCATCACTCCGCAATTTTTATAACGCGGGACTATTACTCGGCAAAGACATCATTTCTAAAACTTTTACAACGCATATGACTTTATCACGCATGCCATTATAACGCAAATATATATATATATATATATATATATATGAAGCTCCAAAATTCCTTCGTTTTCTACAGAAGAAAGCCGTACTCGTGGGGTAACGTTTAAGGCAAACGTTATTCTCTTACTCTTGCCAAGCAAACAGACGCGTTTCGGCGTCTAGCCTTCTTTGGTATATATATGCACATTTTTTTTAATTTAATTAAAACATTTATTCTTTTAAATTGCATTATTTATAGTATTTTCATTTATTATTTTATTTTATTACCTTTTACACCCTAAAAACTAATCCCACCCTTCTCCCTTTCAATACCCCTGCATCCCATAATCATAACCCACCCTTACTCCTTAGAATACCCCAAAACCCTTAAACACTAACCATCTTAACCCTATAAATATACTCTGTACCCCAAAACCCAAACCTACCCCTGAACCCTAAAAATACCCCTGTACCCCAAAACCCAAACCTAGCCCTGAACCCTAAAAATACCACTGTACCCCAAAACCCAAACCTACCCCTGAACCCTAAAATACCTCTGTACCCCAAAACCCAAACCTAGCCCTGAACCCTTAAAATACCCCTGTACCCCAAAACCCAAACCTAGCCCTGAACCCTAAAAATACCCCTGTACCCCAAATCCCAACCTAGCCCTGAACCCTTAAAATACCTCTGTACCCCAAAACCCAAACCTACCCCTGAACCCTAAAAATACCCCTATACCCCAAAACCCAAACCTACCCCTAAACCCTAAAAATACCCCTATACCCCAAAACCCATACATATCCCTAAACCCTAAAACTACCCCTGTACCCCATAACCCAAAACTATATCTGAACCCTTAAAATACCCAAACACCCCAAAACATATACCTCAGTACCCCAAAACATATACCCTATACCCACACTTACCTTATCCAAACATTAAAAAAACACTGCTTTTACCATTCATGCATTAACAACGAATTTCGTTGTAAATGTATGCGTGGTAAAAGCCTATAAAATTTAATGCCATGCGTTATAATGGCATTGCGGAGTCATGGTACTTTCATAATGAAAGTATGCGGAGTGATGGTATGCAGAAAGAAAGTTGCGGAATAACAGGTGTTTACCCTCCCCCGGTAAGTACATTGGTGGCACGGCGGTCCACATCTCCAGCAACATACTCATATTTTTTCACCACCCATTTGAAAAATGCACAGGTCTCTCTCATTGATGGCCAGCACGACATACACTTTTAGACACACCTCCCGCCACAAGTTCTAGAATTGCGAACTTTAGAGCTGGGGAGCTATGTTCGAATCTCGGCATCAGCTCAACATCCTGTGATTCCAGGCAAATCGCTTTGTCTCCCCGTGCCTGAATGTGTTCTTCTGTACTGTAAATTGTGCTCATGCCATGTTGTCGAGTTCGCGCTATATTAATTAATTAATATAATATTGCAAGGAAAAATAAAGTAGGGAAACTCAAGTTCACACACTACTGAACGCGCACTCTTAAGTGCATCAGGAGTGCACTGTAAATCGGAGCGTTTCACAGGCCTGTCATGGATAAGAAATGCTATCAAAACAAAATATTACAAAACAATATACTACTGGCCGGCAGCAATTCATACCCGGACAACGTTGGGACGGGCTGCTAGTAATATATAAATATATTAAAAGAAAAAAAAATAACAATATTTCAGTTTGATTTAAAAAAAATTGTTTTTGTAATTTTCGGAAAAATATATCATGATCTTTAATGAATAAAATATTTATAAATAAACAGTTAAAAAACTGTAGAAAACCAGTACAAAAAAATAGGTATACCTACTATTAATCTGAAAAATAGGCATTTAAAAAACCTTAGAAATTCACAGAAAAAACCTTAGGTTTTAGGGGTGTTATAATTAGCTGGACATTTAACTCGTACAAAATCGTAGAAATTCCTCCGTTATAATTATTTCTGCTAACTATAACTTGTGCGCCTGCACTGCACTGCAGATGATGTCACATATTACATCATTCATGACATGGTCAGTGACATTACTGATGACATCACTGATGATATCTCAAATGACATCAAGGTTTGACATCATCCACATGACAATCTGATACACCTCATCATACACAAGTATAACCTTTCATCACTCACTGTAAAATACAGATAGCCATATTTGAAACCATTGACACACCAATAGCAGTTACTACCTACCCACTCATTGATTCCTAAGTCTACACACACAACTACCCAGTCAACAACAGAATCAGTTATACCTGCCGTAACTAATTAATAGAACGTATACACTTATACACATATATAGACATTGACACATCAGCAGTCATCTTAGTCGGTTATGCAGTCATCCTACTCATTCATGAGAAAAATGAATCACACTTACATTTAGTCACTTACACAATTATACACACAACCTCATTTATTCAAACACATAGTAACTCATAGGTAATATGTTAAAAAATCACTATTACAATTATACATTCATTCATATAGTTAATCTCATAATCACTCACTGTTTCATATACTTATTTATATACACCAACACTCACATACAATGCTTTTTATCTTTTTTACTTTGTTGAAGATGTACAACTAAAACATATATTCGCTCACCAACATACAAATAAATACACTCAGTCACCCAAACAACTGTTTCCACATGCACTCCTAATCCTATATACCTAGTCAATCAACCATTCACACACCTATGCATAGAGTTACACACACCCCATCCAACCACACACAAACTCATTGTCCCATACAAATACTCACCCAACTAATCAATAACTAATATACACACTCATGTAGTTAGTCACCAACTAATGCTGCATGTTATACAACAACAGAGACAGTGATACACACATTCACATAGTTTAGTCCATGTATTAAGTGAGACACTTTTAATTACTCACTTTAACAGACAATCAATCAGCTACTAAATCTTCCATCCAGACCGTTATATATCCACTCAATCATCAATACAGATTGGTATATATATAATACATATTTAAATTTCAAACTAAACAACATTTACTGGATAATGTCATAAGTTATATCATTTGAGATGTCATCAGTGATGTCACTGACCATGTCATGAATGATGTAATATGTGACATCATCAGCAGTGCAGTGTGGGCGCGCAAGTTATAGTTTGCAGAACTAATTATAACAGAGGAATTTCTATGGTTTTGTACGAGTGAAATGTCCAGCTAACTATAACACCTCTGAAACCTATGTTTTTTCTGTAAATGTATATATATATATATATATATATATATATATGTATATATATATATATATATATATATATATACATACATATATATATATATATATATTATATATATATATATATATATATATATATATATATATATATATATATCCGATTCAAACTCCTGCTACGCCTCCCTTTAGGATATGTATTCCGAAGAAGAGAATACACAGGTACAGACCACTCCACAGCGCTGCGAGTAGAATTAAAAGGTTGTTTATTGACCCCTTGATATATATAACTCGAACACCAGTCCAACCTTTTTACTTCAAAAAGAAGGGCTGACTCCGTGGATACTTCAAAGTAAGATTAGCTTTATTCCACAATTGTCTGCTCAGACGTGTTTCGGTGGACAGAACCACCTTGCTGACTACATCTGATCTCAAAGCAGATCAACTAATATAGATCCAAAGCTGACATGCTAGAACTGGTTTGGTCATCATGGCAACCATATGACACCATTCTAAACAACATAGAAGAGTTTTTGACTTTTCACTCTCTGAAACTTTTGGGATGTTGATATCTTTAACATTATATACAAGCCTGTACCTAGATTACATGTAATCTGTAATATTATTCTCTAGTACATTTCCAAATTGCGGAAAAGAAAAACACATTGTGACATATAAATGCAATTCGTGAATGTTTACAATGACTATTTACAAACATAATAAAACCAAAATTGCTGAGTCTGTTCCTTATGTGAGCCAGCTGCTTGGTCAAATCTTGCGTGTTGCTGTGTAAACCTGTGGCTATTTGTCAAATGGCAGGCAACCCCAGCTGATTAATGTCATTATATGTAAAGTACACTCTCGTGTCAACTCCTTGGTTATGGCGGAAGTTTGTGTGTGTGTGAAGCTTGAATATGGCTATGTGAGGCCAGAAGTTTTCCTTTTAACATCCGCAATGTTCTCTCTCTGTGTACTGTCAAAGCTAGTGCCTGAAGATATTGCCCGCTTATGTACCTATGCCATATATCCCTATATGGATAGAACCTATTAGGCTGATACAACGCAAGTGGGTGGAGGTTTTGAAACTCGTTTAAAACTCATTGGGATGCCTGACACCTGTTGCTCCTTGATTAACTGGAGTCTAAGTATGACATATATGTGCTCTGTCACAGGTGTTCACAATGTGCAAACAAACTGTGATGTGCAAAGAAAACTTAAGTTTTCCTAGTGTCAAACTTTATTAAACTAAATTATATGATCATGAGTGAGATCTAGATGTTTTACAGGGGGGTTAGAGTATGCAGGTCAAGCAGCAGAGGGCTAGAGGTGCACATTAAGCGCCTCGTCCCTATTCAACCCGTTGGGGATTTTTGAGTCGAGTAGAATAATTTATCTCGACTCGAGTCTTCTGAGTGCCAAAAGTTGATTTCCTCCCCTGATGTTCTTAGGGATGCTATCTATTATGAAAAATGTGAGATCTTTGGCATTTCCTGCGTGTTGAGAATTGATGTGTCTCGCCACAGGGTACGTCTGGTCATTATTGCCAATTGCCCTGAGGTGTTATAATACCCTTACGTGTGCCTGATGTATCGTGCTGCCAACGTACCTGCTTCCACATGTGCATTCAAGTACATATACAGCGTACTCAGTTTTGCATGAGTAGCTGCCTCTGACGGTGTAAGGTGTGTGCCTGAAAGGAAGCCTGACTGACTGTGTATTTACGCCATGTCTACAGGCTTTGCATTTAAAACATCTGTAGCAACCATGCTGAGCTTGCAACCATGTCGTGCTTTTGAGATTGATCTGCGCATTGCACATTAATTCGCTTCTCATATATATATATAAATTTAAGCAATAGAGAATACTTTTGATACTTTTGCAGACTTTTTTGGTACCAACTTCACTGTTAGCCATTTCAATCTGAGAGAACATTTACCAAGATAATATGTTTCTTCTTCCCCAGCAAAAGGGAGGCAGTTGGAAAGCCAAATCCTCATGAATAGCATAGGTATCCACAGAAGAGGTTGACTAAACAGCTTTTGAATTGGTTCTTTACACTGGCCTTGGAAGCCTGATTCCCATTGGTCCTAATAATGTGGGATTAATTGATATTTAGACTACCGGTTAGACTGACGGTTGCATGCATGGCCAGTGGAAAGAAAGATGTATGTTTGATACAGACTGCATCAAGGCAAAAAAAGACCCAAAGAAAGACCGTGTGCAACACAATCAGGAAGCTTACTGCCACAATTTTATGAAAAATACAAATAATGATAATCTCTAGTTTAAAAGGACGGGGACTATAAAGGTACAAAGGAAATGCAGGGCAGTAGAACCGGGAATCTGTCAAGACTAGTGTAGGGCAGATGGTTTGACTATCTGACCTCTTTGTGTGCTGGGCCTGCTGCTGAAAATCTGCTGCCTGTGTCTGTTTTGACTGTGTAGCTGCCCTTAACTGTAATAGAGTAATGGAACATCATTTAATATTTAAAAGATCAGAGTGCTCTGGGTGACATTTTTCAGCCCACATTTTGAAGTTTGACAAACTTCAGTCACATTGACGTTCTTTTTTTTTAGAATTTATCATCTGTATAGCGAATGGCTTATCTAACAACCTATAGCTGGGGACTACCTTTGTTCCTGAAGATGGAAATTGTGGTTTAGAGGCTCCGTAATCTTTCTGTTTTATCTCACTTCTTATAACTAAAATGTATGGAAAATTGGTGCAAGAACTTTTTTCCCCGTGGTCATCCCAATTTGTTGGTTTTCAGACTGCACGCTGAGGCACAGCTTTCGTGTGCCTTGTGAATGTGATCTGACCCCTAAAAAGTATAAATTGGCAGATCTCTGATTGGAGAATGTAACTTTACTCGAAGTCCATTGTATATGGTGCGGAAATACACCCAAAAGTTACATTTCGCTTGCATACTGCAGCACTTATTGTGCCATACACTAGTGGGAATGGAAAACCTAGCTGCTGCAATGTAAAACCAGCTGTATGACTTGTTAAAATAACCCTTTTAGACAGGTACAAGGACCAACATGTACAGCTGGCCCATCCTTGCCAAGATGATAAAATAAGAACTTTTAATTTGGATAATATAACACCTGTGCTCAGAAGAGCCAGAAAGGGGCCCTGTCGAGCTTTACAAACCTGTACACAAATAAATACACAAGTAAATTAAGCCCGGAGAGGTAATTTAGATTGTGTTGTGTGATGAAGAAATTGTAAATCGTATCATTATAAAGCACTGCCCCCTGGCGGGGAAACTGATACATCTCCCTTCGGATTCACCCCCACCCAGCCCTTCAGATCAGCACTGCCCCCCAGAGGCGACTCCCACCGCCTCACCTTCTGACGGAAGATAGAAAGATGAAGGAACGGCTTCAACGCCTACATGCCGCTCTCTGCTTCGTGTGGGAAGAATCCCCTGTAGCCCGGCCTAATGGAACGGACATATTTCATTAGGCCCAGCCTCCACCATCTGTTCTGCCCTAATTATGTATGCGGTGGGAGCGGGAGAGGGAGGGGGGAGCCATCTCGGATGTGTGCAGCTCTGCAGTCTACTGCCAAGACCCAAACTCGCAGACACAGCAGCCGCAGGCCTTGGGAGGAAGCTTAGATGCCGCCAGCCCCGCCTGCTCCAGACACGTGCTCTCATATGTATATATACAGCCTGTATAAACATGTGGGCAGTATAATGTCATAATAATGATCACATGTGAGCAAGAAAGGCGGTTTCTCACTCAGCAACATCAGATCCCAAAACAGCAACAGGCCATGGGTGAGAGTATTACCACAGCCAGCCCTCCTGTTTCTGGCATACTCTTTCCATGTAAATACTCGTATCCACATTTAAAGGATCTTCATGCACCTGTGAACAGTTCAATGTCACATGCATGTGAGTAAGAAAAAAGCATTCTCACTCTGCTGTGTCAGATCTTGGACATGAGAATAAACATTGTCAATGCATGTTCCAGGCATGCTGTTTCCATTTACACGTACACAATGCATGTATCTGTGGACAGTGAATACCACGCTATCTGGCAAAGATTATAAGTAGATTTCACAGCATGATCAAGATCGGGTTATGATAAAGATCGCGCCGATCTCCCGCCTCCCAGCTGTGAGTGCCTCCCCCTTTCCCTGCTTAATGGCAGCTGCGCCTATCCCCAACCACGACCAGCACCAGGGACCCTGGATCGTCGGCCATCCAGCACTACAACCCAGCTACCATCCTCACATTCAACCACGTTAGAAACATAACCTGCCAGCTGTCGTCTCCGAACACCACCCACGGCCAATTCTCCTGCCAACACAACCGACACTCTTTCACCATCTACAACACCCCTTCAACCTCCACACCCATGCCGGACGCCAGCACTAATGAAGCTCTGAATTGCATGCTCCTCAATGTGCGCTCCCTGCACAGACACGCCATAGAGATCTGGGACCTCCTCGAAACCCTCTCGCCTCACCGGAACCTGGACTAACACCGCCTCTGCGCCGACATCTCTATCACCATCCCCAACGGCTACAAGATCCAGAGAAAAGACGGCCTCCACCACCCTGGAGGAGGACTCGCCATCGGAAACAAAAGCTATGCAGGACTTGGCCTTTTTTGCAGGGTCATCCCAGAACTTTTTGCCTTCCTCCTGTATTTTTTCTGACCTGTTGGTGGTTTTTTGACTCTGGGCACTTTACCACTGCTGATCAGTGCTAAAGTGCATATGTTCTCTTTGTAAATTGATGTTATGGATTAGTGATTCCATGATTGGAATATTTGATTTATTTGTCAGACCCTAGTACAGTGCACTATGTGCGCCCAGGGCCTGTAAATTAAATGCTGCTGGTGGGCTTGCAGCACTGATTGTGCCACCCACAGAAGCAGCTTGTAAAATGTGACTCAGGCCTGCCATTGCAGAGCCTGTGTGCAGTATGGGACTGCCATGTCAACGTGGCAAATGCATACACTTGCCAGTTCCTAAACCTACCCTTTTCTACATATTAGAATCTGCTAAGGTAGGCCCAAGGTACCTCAGAGGACAGGGTACATTATATGAGAAGGTAGGAAATGCCCTGATGTGTGTGGCTTGTCCTGATAGTGAAATACTGCCAATTTCTTTTTTCATTATTGCAAGGTAGAGAAATTAAGTTTAGTATGCCTGAACTCAGAATGTTAAAATGCATTTCTTTGCCTAACCATCCAGTGTGCCTCTGCTAGGTTTGTGTATTGCATGTTTGGCTTTTGGATGACAGGGGTTGGAGAGGGGCAGTGGCTCCAGAAGTCTGATGAGTCAGGGCTGGGCTGCATAGGCCTGGTCTGCATTTGGAGTGGTGGGAGGAGTAGCACCTTCACCTGAATAGAGATGTTCCTGCCTTCCACGATAACGGCTATGCCTCCCTGTGGTGTGTCTGGAGCCAGGGCTCACACTGACAATGGAGGTTGTTGTGCACTTGCTAAGTGCCCCACAGAACAGGTTTTGGCTGGGTACAGACACTCTCTGCCTTCATAGAACAAAGGATTTTTGGGTAAAAAAGAGGAGCCCAGACTTTTAGATCACTTCTGGGAAATCAAGAGGAACCTGTGCCAAGGAGAAGAGCTGGAGAAGCCGATGAGGAATACTACACCTGTGCTGTTTGCTGTCTGGGGTTGGCCTGCAGTGGCTGCTTGCTGCCAAGGAAAGGAGAAAAAGGACTTTGCTGTTTTGCTTTGCCACCTGCTTGAAGAAAAGGTCTCCAAGGGCTTGAAATTAAGCCTGCCTCTTGTTCTGAAGTCTCAGGAACACAAAAACTTCACCCCTTCCGTCTCCCTGCACCTGGAACTGCTGTTTCAGCTGCTACAGAAGGAAATTGCAACAACGATGCCTGCAAGCGACACCGTAATCTGTGCTGAAGCCGTGAGCGCTGCTTCGTCCTGCGACATAGGCTCAAAGCCTGCTGCTGTGCCGCATCGACTCCGAAGCCGACTTCATAATCGCGGAGCTGATCCTCAACGTGGGTGATCCCTGAATCCATCGCCATCGCACCATCGCGCCATCATAAGGAATTGAGGCTTTGGCGCCATTGTGACATCACCTCCCCGAGGCAGTAAGGAAGAGTTGTCTCGCCTCCCCTGCGCTGCAGTAAGGAACAGAGGCTTTACCTCCCCTGGGGTCTTAAGGAACCGACTCTGCATGGCACCATCAAATCATCACCTCCCCAACACTATGAACTGTCTTTGTTTTCATCATTTCCAAGGTACTGTTCCTTGTGGGCCAGACGCCTCGCACCTCGCGGTCGGCGCAGTACTTTGGGATTTTCACCAGTCACGACGTCGTCATAACTCCACGAGGAGATATTTGTTGCTACAAGCTTTATTTGAGTGAAAAAACAATTTTTAAGGATATCTTGAGAACTGTGTTGTGGATTGTTGTCGTTTGATTTTGTTTTGTTTAGATACAGATTATTTATTTTTCTAAACTAGTGTGGTATCCATTTGTAGTGTTTTCACTGTATTACTGTATGTGTTCACAAATGCTTTATACACAGGCTCTGAGATAAGTCTGTCTGCTTGTGCCAAGCTACCAAAGTGGTGAGCAGGGGTTATTTTAGGAGTGTATCCCCCTAACCCTGACTAGAGCAAGGGTCTCTATTTGGTCAAAGGTGCCAAACATTGCCAACTATAGACTCCCATTTCTAACACCCTCTGACTCTCCACCTCTAGCATGAGCGACTCCTCCTCTACCATCGAACACCTTCACTTCCAGATCCGGACCAATCCCGGAACCATGCTCTGCGGCACCCTTGTCTATAGGCCCCTCGGGCCCTGCGCTCCTTTCACCACCACCATTGTCAACCTCATTGCACCCCACATCATAGCCATAGCCACAGCCAAATACCTCAACGAAAGAATCTCTATGGACTACATACTCATCAGAGACCTGAACTTCCACCTCGACAAACGCAATGACCTGGACTCCACCGCCCTCCTGGACAGCCTCACCAATATCGTACTGAAGCAGCTTGTCACCACCGCCACCGACAAGGCTGAACACATCCTCAACCCCATCTTCACACTAGGAACTAACATCCACTTCAGCCACACCTCACAGCCCCTCAGGACTGACAACTACTGCGTACATTTCTCTTTCAGCACCTCCACTGCACACAAACCCGCCACCAAGGAACTGGTGCAAGGTCACAGACAAGGACCTCAATTCTACCCTCATCCACAACCCTCCCTCCACGACTGGCGCCAACTCTGCAGCCACAAAACTACACTGCTAGATCTCCAGCTGCTCAGACAAGCTTGCCCCCCTCCACCGCCCGACAGACAATGCCCTCTGAAGGCCACCTGGTTTACCAACGACCTCCAAGGAGCTAGAGAAATGATGGAGAAACAGCAAAACAAACAAAGACCAGTTCACCTACAAGCACGCCGCTACAGAATACCACCAACTCATCAAAAGAACCACCAAAAGGACCTTCATCAGGAACAAAATCCTCACCAACGCCAAGAACTCAAAGGAACTCTTCAACATCATCCAGCAGTTCACCAAACCCCCCAGCAAAGTACAGACATCACACCTTCCCAGGACTACTACAACAAACTCTGCTCCTTCTTTCACCTAAAGATCAAGACCCTCTACGTAAACTTCAACAAACAGAATCCAAAAACCACTTGCCTCTCCAGCACTGACAGCCAGCCCACCATCACCACCTAGACACCAGTCGCCACAGAAAACACCACAGTAACCATGAGAAGCAAACACTCAGGAGCCCCATCGGACCCGTGCCCGCCTCACATCTTCCACAAAGCCACCATCGCGCCCTAACTACGCCACACCATCAACGCCACTTTCAAATCCAGCATCTTCCCCGACAACTAGAAGCGGGCTGAGGTCAAGCCCCTCCTCAAGAAACCCTTGGCTGACCCAACAGACTTGAAAACTACCTGCCCATCTCTCTCCTTCCCTTTTCATCCAATTTCACAGAGAAATTCGTCAACACACAACTGACCACCTTCATCGTAGAGAACACCTTTCTCAACTCCTCCCAGTCCGGATTCTGCTGCAACCACAGCACTGAGACCGCCCTCCTCGCTGCCAATGACGACATCCTCATGCTACTCGACCAAGGACACACCGGTGCCCTCATCTTGCTAGTCCTCTCTGCCGCCTTCGAAAATGTCTCCCACCGCAACCTTGCAACCAGAATCCACAGCGCCGGCACCCAATGACTCGCCCTAGATTGGATCCGTTCCTTCCTCACCAGCAGAACCCAATGGATCAGACTCCCACCCTTCCTCTCCGAACCCACAGAGATCAAATGCAGAGTACCCCAAGGATCATTGCTCAGCCCCACGCTCTTCAACATCTACATGGCCCCCCTTGCTGCCATTGTCAAACAGCATGGGCTCAGCATAGTATCATACGCTGATGACACCCAGCTCATCCTCTCCCTCACGAAGAACCTCAAAGACACCATACTCAGCTTCCAAGAAGGAATGAAAGATTTTGCAGCATAGATGAGCGACAGCTGCCTAAAACTGAACTCAGAGAAGAGAGAGGTCCTCATTCCTGGACCCTCTCCCTCAGTGCGGGACAGCACCTGGTGGCCTGCTGCCCTTGGAAGTCCACCCACCACGAAAGACCACGCCAGGGATCCTCAGCATCATTCTGGACTCCTCCCTCACCATGATTCACCAGGTCAATGCTGTCCCCTCCACCTGCTTCAACTCCCTCCCCATTCCTCCACAAGACCTTCAAGTGGATCCCACCCGAAGCCCAAACAAATGTCACACAAGCACTCATCAAAAGCAGACTGGACTATGGATATACCCTCCATGCAGGAATCAACAAATCCCTCCTACAGAAACTCCCGACCATCCAGAACACTGCAGCCAGACTCATCCTCGGCATCCCACGACACAAGGACAATACCCAACACCTGCGAGACCTACACTGGCTCCCCATCGAGAAGAGAGTACCTTCAAACTACTCACCCACTCCTACAAATCCCTCCATGATATCGGACCCAAATACCTCAACGAAAGAATCTCTTTCCACGCACATTAGACACCCCCCCACCCTGCACACCTTCAGGAATAACCTGAAGGCCTGGCTTTTCAGCTGACCCAGAGCTGCACCCTTCTGCCCCCGCCAGCATCTTGAGACCCTCACGGGTGAGTAGCATGCTTTAAACCCTCCAGATTGATTGATTGATTGATTGATTTTCTTCATTGTGAAATTGTAATGTTTTTTTTATGTTATATAACTTTAGTCAAAGCGCCGTGGTTCATCTGTTAAGTCACTAGGGAGAACTACAGAGCTCTTTGAGGCTTGAATATCTGCAGGGATCACAGATTGTGGGCAGTTCCCTCCCCAGATATATACAAACTCCACAGATGCCCTCTCTTTGGATCTTTCAGGCTCTCAGAGGTATAGTGAATGGTGTGCTGCGAGCCCCTGCGGCTACATCGAAAACCTATGAAGACGCAAAGACCCACAGCCATGGAGCACACTGTAGCATCACAAAAAGCGTAACCGGACCAGGCTCCCTCTACCTCAGATTAAAGCGACAGTGTCCCCTCTTTAAACATGATGGTGGCCCACTGAGGGGGAGTGTTGCAATCATACCCCCTCTGTGGCTAAGGGCAAGATCTGCAGTCACCATATTACTAATGCTCTTTTGTTTTGAGGATTTTCCTGCCAGATGAAAAGCATATCCGAGAACCAAAACATTTCAGAGATGGGTGGGTGAGGATGACTGAAAGAGAATGGCCCCCACCTCTGAATGCTATGTTAGAATTTATCATGGGGCTTATTTTAAGCCACAGGAAAATGGAGGGATGCATGCAACCCTTGAAGAAAGGTGCTACAATCACTGCCATGAGAAAGAATGTTCAGAGTCAGTGCTGTGGAATAAGCGCCTTATGTATGCTGAAGTGCTTGACTCTGTCAATGCTTTAACAGACATGATACAACTGGTTGGTAATATGATTCTATAGTTCAGAATCTACAGAGAGGCATGTCTATTTTCCTGCCTAGGATAAATCCGACAATAGTGCCATTACTTTTATTCTCTTTACCTTACTGAGATGGAGTACATGGCTAGTGGTAGACAATATTAACATGGAGCGATGTTATGTGGACTGTGCATAATTTGACTATTATTATTGCAAGTAAAGTTTAGGAAAATCACATAAAATGATGACAGTTGACTAAATGATTTTGGCCAATATATCATGTGACTTTTCTTGTGAGTGCATAGCTACAGAAGTTACGCACAATTGTGTACCGCAAAATTCAGGAATTATGTGTTATTAAGCCAGCACAAAAAATTACACACAAGCTTAAATGAAATCATTATAAGGGTCTGCGACGTTGTCAATATCTCCTCCTGCTATGGTTTGCATCCAGTGTGAAGAATTGCAAACGTTACAAGATTTTATTTTCAGGTAAACATCCTGTTTTAAGTTAATTTTATCAGGAAAATAAAATCCCACCAAGTCCAACTTTAACAGGAATTCGTTTTAAAAAGTCACTTTCTGTCCAAAATTGCTCTTCAGTTGTTTTGAATAAAAACTAATGAGCTTTTGTTAAATTCAAAAGGTTCGGATTTCACACAGACTACAAAGGCTTCTTAATTTCACTAACTTTCACCTGCGATGAACATTTTAACACAATGGGCTTTTCAAAACAAGTTTTCCTCAAGAATATGTTTTACAAGAGAACTCTCCTGCCATAATCAGGGTTTTGAAGCAAATTTGTCCTAGAACCTATTTTGTGAGTTTTGTTCCTGTAAATACAATTTGGAAACCTGACTAATGTTTACAAAGGTTGCAGAGTTGGTGTTAGACCTGGCTTTTACAGCGGGGTTGTCCCCGGACTTTTTTCTATTTGTCTTCCTCTGTTGGACCCTGTTTTTGTTGGTTTTATTATGCTGGGCACTTTACCACTGCTGATCAGTGTTAAAGTGCATATGCTCTCCCTGAAATTGTGTTTATGAATTGGTGATTCCATGATTGGCATATTTGATTTACTTGTAAGTTCCTAATACAATGCACTGTGTGTGCCCAGGGCCTGTAAATCAAAGGCTGCTATTGGGCCTGCAGCAATGATTGTGCCACCCACATGAGCAGCCAGTTAATATAACTCAGAAATGGTACTGTGGTGTCTGTGCGCAGTTAGGTACTGCCATGTCGACCTGAAAAGTGAACCCACTTGCCAGGCCCTAACCTTCCCTTTTCTTACATGTGAAACACCCCTAAGGTAGGCCCAAGGTAGCCCCAAGAGCAGGGTGCAGTGTATGTGAAAGTTAGGACATGTACTGAGGTGTGTTACATGTACTGATAGTGAAATACAGTGTCTTTTGTTTTTCTGTATTGAGAGGCTATCTGTCCCATAGGATAGAATGGGAGTTTATTTATAACATCTTATAAATTTAACTTCCCATTTGTACAAGTTTGGAAGGTAAAGCTTAGTATGCCTGAACTCAGAATATACAGATTAATCTTTTATTAAGTATGATTTTTTCATTCTGTATTTGAAAATACCACTTTTAGAAAGTAGGTATTTTCTTGCTTAGCCACTCTGTGTGCCTCAGCTGATTTGTGTTATTGACTGTCTGGGTTTGGAGTGATGGGGGCTGGAGATGTGCAATCTCTCAGATAGACACCGGGGTGTGAGGGGTGGGGATTAGGTGTGGCCTGCCTTTCCTGAATGAGCCAGGGCTGGGCTGAATATAGCTAGGCAGCATTTAGAGTAGGGGGAGGATATTTCTTTCACATCTTAAAGGGCCTGGTCTGCCTGAGACAATGCTTTCTCCACCTCCTGCTGGGTAGTCGCACCAGAAAGGACAGAACTGGTTTTGGCTGGGCAAAGAGCGTCTCTGCCACCAGAGAACAAAGGAATTTGCTGTATAAATATTGGGGCCCAGACCACTGTATGTTAGATTATTGCTGAACTAAGGAACCTGCCAGGAAGAAGAAACAGGAAAGCAGGAGGAGGAGTACTGTCCCTCTGCTGTGTGCTGTTGGGGTTGGCCTGCAGTGGTTACTTCTGTTGTGGGCAGGGAAAGGAATGTCCTGTGATTTCATCATCCTGCTGTTAGAGTTTTCTCCAAAGGCTTGAAGTAGAGCTTGCCTCCTGTTGGAAGTCTCAGGGATAGAAAATACTTCATAGATTACTTCTGGAATTCAAGTGGAACCTTTACCAAGGAGAAGAGCTGGAGAAACGGAGGAGAAGTTCTGCCCCTTTGTTGTGTGCTGTCTGGGGTTGGCCTGCAGGTACTGTTTCTGCCAAGGAAAGGACAAAGACTTTGCTGTGTTCTGTATCCCCGGCTTGAGGAAGGTCTCCAAGGGCTGGAAGTAGAGCTTGCCTCTAGTTTTTGTAAGTCTCAGGGATACAAAGACTTTACCCCTAGCTCCCCTGAACTCCTTGCTTTGAGTAATGTCCTGCCAGGAGGTGTCTGCTGCTGTTCTGTGCCTCTGAAGGTTGTTCCTGCTGTAGGGAGCTGGAAAAGCAACTCAAATAAGAGATGCGCGACACATCCGTACCTGTTTCTGATGCATCACCAAAGACACCAATGCAGCGCCTGCCCGCAGCTTTAGAAATCACTGCACACCGCATCGAGTGCACTGATCTACGAGGTCCAAGATCACCACACTGATTCCAACACAGGCTCGGCTGTGCGGCTGTCAGAACCAACGCATAGTAGGATCACGGCTGAATAAACCGATGCATCCCCGATCCTCACGCATCGCATCTGGGCACACGCCTACAAGAATGCCGGGGCCACAGTAAGAAACCAATGCATCAACTCCCCTTCAGTAAAAAAACGGACGCATCACCGCCCTTGCGTGGCAGTAATGCACCAACGCATCATCACCTTCCCTGGCCATTAGAAACCGATGCATCACCTTCCCTGCAACAGTTTTTGTTTGTGCGCTTAAAGCATCCAAGGTACTTTGGGGCATATTACCAAGGGCCATTATCGCCGCATTAGCGGGACTTTTTCCAGCTAATGCGGCAATAATTTCATCGTCCTATTACCAAGCTGTCGCTAACACCAGTTAGCAACAGCTTGTAGGTGATAGTGGGTATTTAGATGCCCACTTTGCATGTCAGTGATAATTATCGCTAATGACATGCAAAGTGGGCGTGCCAAGATGTTAGCGACTGAAAACGGTCGCTAACATCGCTATCTCCAATTACCAACTTTTGGAAATATTCGCCCTAAGCGCGAATATCTCCAAAAGCTAACACCTGCCCTGAGCAGTTCTTAGCCATGTTATCCAATGGTAGGTGGCTAACATGGCTAAGAGCATTAGCTCGGTAATGCATGCATATCGCTGACTTTTCAGAGATATTCATGCATTTCGGTCGATTTTTATCGCTTAGGAGATAAACCTTGATAATAGCAAGGCTCCTAAGCGCTAGAAATTGGCGAAGCACGGCGATAAAATTATTGCCGCTAACCAAGCATAGCGATAATTAACGCTTATGCTTGGTAATATGCCCCTTTGTGTGAAAAGTGATGCATCTGCAATTTTCTTTGAACAGAACTGTTTCTACCTTTTGAAAGACATATCTTTATTACTGTATGGTAGATTTTTGTCCTTTTGGTCTTGCGTGGTTTGGATAAAGATTATATATTTTTCTAAACTGGTGTAGTGTCTATTTGTAGTGTTTTCACTGTATTACTGTACGTGTGTACATATGCTTTACACATTGACTCTGAGATAAGCCTGTCTGCTAATGCCAAATTACCAAGGGGTGAGCAGGGGTTATTTTAGAAGTGTATCCCCCTTACTCTGACTAGGAAGAAGGGTCCCTACTTGGACAACGGTGCAAATGATTGCCAACTAGAGACCCCCATTTCTAACAGTTGGGAAAAATCTTTTCAAAGTCTGTGGAACGAAAATGTTGAAACTTTGCACTTTGCTGCCATCAAGTACCTGTTTAGATGTCCATAGCAAAAAGTCAAAATGCTGTCACTAACCATAGTATCACAAATATAAAACTACCCTAAGTAGCTTATTGAAAAGTGTATATGTTGAAAGCATGCTTAACAGAAATAACAATAAATCTTAACACTAACAGCTCAGTGACAACAAATTAAAGAAGACATAGAATTGCAATTGCCATTTAAAGAAAAAGAAGCACTTTCAAAACCAACATTACTGCCATTCGGTTGCCAACACTTTTCCTTTTTCATTGCTTGTTTAGTTTTGTAATGGTTTATGTAAAATGTTATCTTGAGGTTGGGAGGAGGCACTCGACCCTTGCCACAATTTTAAAAAACACATTGCTAAAATAAGAACATTTTTTGGCCTCAGAATGCACACATTGCCCATTGTAGTCCTTGATATTTAAGGGAACAATTGTGAGAAAGTCATTCTTGTTGCCCTATTCACCCCTATTGTCTGACTGCTATTGATGGTAAATGACTCTTACTGTTCCCGGGGTTCTGCTAAGCAAGCTTAAGGCCAGTGCGCTGATGAAGAGGTATATATTAGTTGGTATGGTAGTATCAGGTGTCATTTTTAAAGATAGCCTTGCCTAACAGATTTTCTTTAAAAGTAAATTACATTTTAAATTAAATTATAAGCAAATTGGACTTTGGAATTAAAGGTACTTCAAAAGAGAAAATCTACCTTATTGTTATATATAATTCACCCCTAAGATATCCACTAGGTGCCCCAGGGGTAGGGTGCCTTGTAACTAAGCATGGGCGAATTTTGCGAATCTCGCGTTCGCGAATTTGCGGATTTGCGAACTCGCAATCCGCAAAATCCGCGAATTCTTGCGAATTTGCGGATTTTTTTTTTTTTTTGTGTTCGCAAGGATTTCTGCCAGTTCGCGAGGGTTTCGTACCAGTTCGCAATTGCGAACTTACATTTCGTCGCGCAACGGTCGCGAATTATGTTGTTTCTACGTCTGGTTCATCATCACAGGTTCCCAGCACCCTCTGTTTCACCACTGCAACCCTCTGTTACATCAATGCCACCCTCTGGTTCATCATTACTGTAGATTATGGGGGGGAAAAGCAAGCACACCAGCCCTGCTTCAACTGAGATGAATTAATTTGGGGTTAGTTTATTAATGTGTCACTGTCTGGCACCTGCTTCCTTATCTGTAATTTTGCTTTCTGTTGCAGTGCATTTTTTTTCCCCAGGACCTTCTTTGTGGCCTACTTGTAGCTATTGTATGAGCCTGCTGTGAGGGTCAGAGCAGGGTCATACAATTGTTGCAACTAGCAACTGAATTCTGGAGGGGCCCCAGTCAGGAAGCACTACCGGGAATTGTTACTAATGATGAGTTTGAAATCTTGCCCCTGCCGAGTGCTTTCACTTTTGAAAAACTCGTTTTTCTGCAATTTCGCGGGGTTCTCGGGGTGCGAACACTCGCAAGATCGGATTCGGAAGCCGCAAATTCGTGCGAATATGCTATTTGTTTTTTTTGCGGCGTGTTAGTTGGCAAGGTTTTGTGCGTTTTTGCGAGCCGCTCGTAGCGCAAGACGCGAAGTTACCCTCGCGGTCGTTCAAGGGCGCAGCCATCTTGTTTGCCTGACGTATTTCCGTTTCCGGGCGCGAAGTGTAATCTCGCAAAGTTTGCGGCTTGCCAGTACAGTCTCGCGCGTGTTCGCAAGGAAAATCTCGCGCGAACTTACCCGCGCGGTCGTGAACGGGCGCGGCCATCTTGTTTCTCATTCATTGCTATGGTTCTGGGCATGGTCTTTGTATCCTCTGTCAATCTCTGCCATCCTTTGCTTGTTTGAAGTTTTTTTTTATCTATTTTACTTATTATCTATCCCTCTATTTTTCTAGCCCTATATTTTTGTGTTTACTGCTACTTTTGGTTAATTTTAAACTACTTTTGTAAACTCTTTTCTTTTCTTCTCTTCCCTATTCTATTTTCTTTATTCCTTTCCGCCCAGACCATGGTGAAGGGAGCCGGGAAGCATCCCGAGAAGGGGAAGGGTCCCGCACCCCGTGTCCGGCTCCCGTGCGGGCGTTTGAGGGGGGAGCTAGTGATGCCACGGGAGATCTTTACCCCGGAGGAGGTGGCCCAACTCATTTTTTATGTTCAGCGCCGCCTCCCCAGGACCATCATGGGAGGCGGCAAGATCAGTGCCGGGTACGGGGCCCGGGAGCGCCGGAAGCGGTGGGAGAAGGTGTGCCAGGCCATTTACCACCACTCTCGGGTCTGGCGCACCTACAACCAGGCCACCCACCGCTGGACGGATGTCCTGACCCGTGAGCGAGATCTGCTCGACCTCCTTGGCCTTGAGATCCCCGGGCTTGGTGAGTAGTAGTAGCTATGTCTTTACTACTATGTTTTCTCCTGCTGTGTTATTATATTGCAAATTTTTGTTTTTTACCAAGAGCAATAATGCTGCTCATTACATTGTAGGTACATTTTATTTCAAAATCTTCTGTGCATTTCAGGTACACTGCTCTCCTTCTCAGTAGTGTTGCTACTATGCCTATTTGTTTTAGATTTTGTGTTCATTTCATTGGCCTGTGAAATTATGTATGAGTGTAGTTGAAAGAACTGCGCAATGCTACACACTAAGGTTCAGATTTTTAATTACCGGCGCATCCCTGCAAAGTTGCAGGGATGCGCCAGTAATTGTGCGTCACGCCACCATCACCCATGGTGCGCCGTATTTACAATGCGGCGCGCCATGGGCCCAAAACGTCACCAAAGCGTTACGCATCTGTGCCGTAAAGGTGGCGCATTGCTGGAGTTGCGTCGCAACGATGGTGCAGCTCCATCAATTCTCTGGGGTGCCCTATCTCCCCAATGCTGCGTCAAGCCGTACGTCTGCTTCAAGCAGGCGCAGGGTTTGAGTCACGCATCATTGTCCTCAAAGTGACTGATTGAAATCTTGTAGATTTCCCTCAGCCACTTTTAGGATGCGTTCCTGCGCAGGAACGCCCTCCCTTGCGCCGGAACACCCCTATTGGCGCAGGGCTTTACAACGTGATGCATCTCCCAGATGCGTCACGTTGTTAATATACGCCGCACCATTGCGCCTCTTTTGTGCTGTCGCTGCGTCACAAAAGTCACGCAACAATGGAGCAAAAGAGCCGCAAGGGCCTTATAAATCAGCCCCTACAGACTCAAGTCCAGTCCTTCCTTTGTACACATGGCGATAAGAAGAAATAGTGGTGGTGGATTAATAGTTTGAGTATTTTAATGACTGGTGAATGTAGTAGGAAACTTTAGTGTTGTCGCTGATCTTCAATCACGATGGACTTTGGCTGTCACTTTGCGTGCTGCGGACTGCTGCCTGCCAATCCTAGGCAAACCTTTTTAGTACTTTGTTTAGTGAGTTACATAGGGTAGTTTCCAATTCGACGGTCCGCAAATCAAGCAATACTAAAGTAATGACGTAGTCGACCACATGAGATTGGTCAATAATATATCCCGTGGAGTCGTTCCCTATTTGCTATTTCGCAAAAATATTTTGTTACTTTGTTAGTTCTTTTTTAAATGTTTGATTTGGTTGAGAAATATCATCCATGTTTTCTGTTTTTCTTTCTTTCATGTTGTACATCAGCTTCCCCCAGGGGCAAGAGGAGGACACAGGAGGAGGAGGAGGAGGGTGCTGTTGTCGATGCAGGCCAGGACCGGGCAGTCGAGGGCTCCTTTGCTGGCCCCAGTAAGTTTTAATTTTAATATAGAGTACTTATTTTTTCCTAGCGTTCCTCATTCGATTTTTTCTAAATCGTCTTTGATCTTCTTGTAGACAGGATCTAAATTCTTATCCTGCCTCGACTATGACTCCGTGTGGTATTACTAGATTATTCTTATTAGTCTGTCTGTGTAGCTAACTAAGATTGCACATTTGGCATTTCCATTGGACTCCCATTCTAGTCAGCAATAGCTCTATGCACTGAGTGTAGTCCTCTGGGATTGTCCATAATGTCTTTTCAAGTATTCTAAATGTTTATGCTTTGACCATTGCCAACAATAAAAAGGTGAATGACCACCACCAAGAAATAATAAGATACTACTTTACTTTTGGTTTGGATAGGAGGACAATCCATTCGACTACTGTTGCAGGGACAAATCTGCACAAACAGAACTATGGACACTAAATAATGCATCGCTTAGCTTATCAATTATAATAGGTGCTGTAACTGTTAGACTTTCCACATACCTCAGTGATAACAGACTTTGTAGTTGAACCCCCAATCTCCTTACTGACTAGATAGTGTGGCAGAGTCATTTAGCTCCCAAAGTCACCGATGGCAGAGTCACGGACTCATGCTTGCAAAAATTCGAAAACCTTTAGCTCATCCACTCTAGTCTGGAGGACCAAAAACCACAGAGTCTATTTAAGTTTAAAAGCTTTATTAAAAGTAAACACATTTATTAAATTCAAGTTTGTCATAAAAGTGAACGTGTAACTGAAAATGGAAAAGTGCTTAGTGCTGACGATTAATTGGACACATTTCTTGTGGTCGAGCCGAGCTCTCACCTGGTTTGAACTTGATCCTGCTCGTGTTCTTAGAAGTCAAGGTTCTGTCTGTTAGGAGAAAAAGTGGTGCGTGTTAAAAAGTAAAAAGCAAACATTCATCAGTTGTGCCAAAAAGTGCAGCAAGACAACAGCCTTCCCTGGAAAAAGGGACATTTTTACTCTAGAGTACACAGTCAAAAATTATTAAATTGTACACTTTTTTTCACATTTCTTTCTTCCTCCTAGACCAAATATTATATAGTAGTGAGTGGTGTATTCTAACATTATTAAATGTACTTTGTAGGTGGAACATCTGGAGACGGGGCCAGCGCGGAGGTGGTGGCATTGGACGAGGAGGACAACTCTGGGGAGGAGGCGGTGCAAGTGCCGGAAAAGGACATGCCTGTGAGGGTTCAAACGGTGGTGGCGGGCAGAGGTAAGCTATACATTCCTTAGTCATTGAGATTGAAGACTGCAGAGTGTGCTTTCTGCACGGGTGTATTATAAAAAAAGCAGGTAGTAGCCTCCTCTAAATGTACTTCGACTTAGCTGTGAAGTTTTTGGCGAGAAGAATCCCAATCAGATCTGAGGTGAACTTGATGGATGGGATGAACGAAAAGCGAAAGAAGGGTGTAAGTAAGTGTGGAAGCACGAGAAATGTAATGATGACTGGCAAAGAAGAATGATATGTGTTTGCTTGGTCCCGAGGTGGCTGGGAAGGTAAGAAAATGGTATGGTGCATGGCTGGGTGAATGATGAAGCAAGGATGGGTGGAAGGAGAACAGCCTGGGTGGGTGAGACAGAAACTGTATGTGTGCAATATACTTTGAATGGATGGATGCCTGGATCATTCATGGTACTATCTGACTCTTAGATAGCATATGTGAATCTAGAGAGAGTAGACGGTCACTGGATGAACTAAGTGTTACTTTGAAGAGCATGTAACACCGCACCCGCACGTCCGTTCCAGTGTAGGAAAGGCAAGGAAAAGAAGTTGTAACGTTGTCCAAAGACTACCATGAATAGTAGCAGTAGTTTGTATTGCAACTGCAAGCACAGCATATATCCAGTTATTACGGTGGACACTCCCTACCTCCCTTAATAACTTTAGTTTAGTAGTAGTACGTCATTCATGTGTGGGGGTATCACTGTTCACTCAATAATAAGCAAAGCACCTAAAGTCATCCCATATGTCATCAAATACATCCCATGTGAAGTGATAGATAATCAGATAATTTAGCTTCTTCATTTTCCTTTTCTAATACTCATTTGCACTGTAGGGTGAAAGCTAAATTAATTAAGCAGTAGCCCTTTTAACAGAGTATTCTCAGTGCCAACCGTAATAGAAAAGTAAGAGCTTCACCACCTGCATGTACTGGACCGGTACAGTAACGCAAGTCTGTCTCACTCACCATGGTGTGCGTCTGTTTTTCTCGGGTGCAAGTTCACTGCGCTGGCATTATGCCGGCTTGCATAAGATAACGTACCAATTTTCCTAAACAAGAGAGAAGAAGAAGAATAAGAGTGGTGTACTGTCATAGTCGACTGTAATAGAAGTCCATAGTGCTCGTAGAATTTGTTCCTTAAACTCCCACTAATGTTAGAGCAAGGATGAAGAAGTCGGAGGTTACATAGATACTGTCCTCAATAGTTATGCACTGTGCTTTCAATTTGCTACTTGTACTGTGACAACTTTCTGCTCAATCATTTTGTGTTAATCTTAAGGAGCATTGGTTACAGACTATGTCTTTCTTTTTTCATGTAGTTGCTCCTTCCAAATCCAAGACACCATCAAGGAGGAAGGAGCTGGCTCGAATGGCCCGGCAACGGAGGCTGGATGCCACTGTTGCTGAATATCGGCGGCTGGTGGCCCTGGAGGAGGAGGAGACACAGTCTGGAACAACAACAACGTCCACTGGGACAGCTGCATCCTCCTCCGTGCGGGCTGCCAGCCAGCGCAGTGCTCCAGCGGTACGGAGCCGGGCTACCAAAGCCAAACACCACCGCCCAGCAGCAAAGAAAGCAGCTGCCCCTCACAGGATTTGCAAGGCACACCGGCGCCGCTTATCCCTCAGACTGTCCTACCTGGAGCAGGAGGTCCATAATTATAAGAACGTGGTGGAGGGCCTCCGCTTCGAACTTGCCACCCTCCGCAAGGAGCATGATGCCCTGGCTGCTAATTCCAACAGCACCCTGCCATAGTGTCCCTTGCCCCTTTTTTAGAGACTTTTGGGGGGTGGGAATTGGGAGTTGTGATTTTTGGGGACTTTTGAAGGACAATCGTTGGGGTTAGGGAGGGTCTTGCGGGAGATTCTTTTGTTAGGGTTATAAAGATATACTTTTTGAAACTTTATCTGACCATACCTGTTTTTTACTGCTTTTGAGTCTGGTGGGTGGGGGTTTAACATAACAGTAAGTTTGTTTTCCTGAATAGTCCTAGGACTTTAGTAGTACTACCGTCAATCAAATCTCTCGTCTCTCCTAATACTCCATTATACTACCTCCAACCAAACGCCTATCTTACCTGTAATTTCTGTTTGCAAGTAGGGCTAGGCCCAGGGCTGGCTCCACGGGAAACAGCAAATAAGGTTGGCAATCCTGGGCGGATAAAATTTCCTCATAGCGGTGGTACTAGAGGTGTGACACAGTGGCAGTTGCTTGCCTATGAAAAAAAAGAAAATGAAATCTGGTTTGTCCTCCTGAGCAATACAAAGGTACAATACAGAATATAGCAGGTGACAGAAGTACACTAGAACAGTGCCACGTTGTAGCCTAACAAATGTTAAAGTATAACTAATTCGGTTGAAGTTCTTTGACATTAGCCATGGGTCTTTGTCAAGCAGAGTAAGAATATATCCTCGGATTTCTTCACCAGCCTGTTGCTATCACCTTATCCTCCCCAGCAAGTGTGTGGATTTATTGCTGTAATTTAGTCACACATCAATCAAAACCACACAGCCCGGGGGAAGAGGGTTAGGGTTTGAAAAATGGATGGGTACGGGGGTTTTTGGGAAAGGTTTTGGGAGACAAGAAAAAGTAGCACAGCATGGACGAACAATTGTGAACATAAACAAATCTTTGGGTACAAACCTATCCATCAATCTTTGAAAGTGCATACACTACTGCATGCATGTCAGTTAAAAGTAAGTAGTACTTTCGACAACTGTGGAAGAAAGAATGCGACAGTACAGGGCGTGGGTGGAAATATTGATAACTATATTCAACATAAGGTCTCTGTAGCCAGATACCCGAGAGCCTTGCTGGTCACTATAAATCCATTCACAACAACACTCAATGGGGTTGGTCTGGAAGGTGTCAGGTTTACTCCCCGTGATCCAGTCGATGCAAATATGGTTCCACCTCCAAATGTCACCAACACCCAGAAGTGTAAACACAGGGTGTTCGAGGCATTAGGCGGGGGAGAAAAATAACAAACTAAAATAAAAAATGTGGGATGGGTAAAGGTAGGGTCAGCAGGGAAAGGATACCTGTAACAGAAGACAAGACAGGCATCAGTGAAGTGCTGTCCTAACATACAAGGGTACTCTCATATAGTCTCACTAAATAGTCTGCAAGTCTCCCGCCTACTCATGGGAAATGTAGTTTCATAGTACGGTAGGCGCTTAGGGGCTGCGTAACCTGACAGAAGGTATAGTAGATAGAAAAGGAGAAATTGCTTTTTTTCTAGGTGTCCCCTCACTCACCAGGGTTGCCCCTTGGTGACATGCTTCATCATTGGGGCCATCCCAGTCCTCTACGGGCTGGGGCGTGCTGCGACTTGCGAATTACGTAGGAGCACTTACAAATGACTATGTGTGGTGCAGATGTGATAGTGGAGTGGACTAAGTGATGTGTTAAGGGATCAATGTAGAAGCCGAGAGAGAGGCAAGAAATGCAGTCACAGTCAGAGAAAAAGGCAAGGGATACTGTATCTATGTGGTTGTAGTGGTCCTGTTGGAAGTGGTAAGTAAGTTGCCCGCAGAAAAAAAATCCTCCTATTAGCGGCACTCCTCCATTGCAGCCGACGCTTCGTCCATCGATGTTGGTCACCAGAAGACACCCTGTCCACTGCCTGCCTGATGCTGAATTGTGGCTCGCTACTGTGAAGCCTGACTCCATCCTTTTTTCCCCATTGCAGAGACTGAAACCCGGCCTGTAATTATTCAACGAAAAACAGGAAGTGATATAATATTACAACACCACTGATAAATAAATATAAGGTATGTAGGCTGTGGAGTGCAAAAAGTCACAATTTGTTTTTCCTAGTAGACAGTACAATGTTTTTGAAAGTGCGTACTCTGAGTCACCTTTTGAAGGATAAATAAGTATGGGCAAATTAATGTAGCGGATCTTGCCCCTCAAGCTAGGTGTACTGTAAACTGTGTTTTAGAACAAAATTAGATCTTCCTAGCAGTGCTCCCACCCAGACCCTTACTAAAGCCAGTCGCAAAAATGTAGAAGACCCCCAATCAAATCTCAAAAAACGAGGCCTAGCAGAAAACTGGTGACAAAACTTACTTTGAAAGTAAAAGTAGGCCGAAGTACCCTAATTACCCATTACCCACCGTGGATTGCATTCAAACCACTTGCAAGCAACCAAGCAAAAGTAGCCATAGCCAGCATCGCTCCAAGACTCGAAATCCCCCCCACTCAAACACATGCAATAGAAATACTGCTAACCCTAACGAACCCTAAGTTAAGAATAGTGGCAAAGGCTTTCTTTAACTATGCCAAATCCCCCCTTTCCCACCATGGATTTTCTTCAAATGACTTGCAACCAAAATTACACATTCTCACGAGTGCTCTAAGACCCCAGAACTCAGTTTGAAAAATCTAGAACACCCCGAAACACATGCAATCCTGCTGCTAGGGCTAACCCTAACGAACCCTAAGTTACAAAAAGTGCCAAAACTAAAGGCTTTTCCGCGCGGATTTTGTCCCAACCACTTCTACCCGGTATTAGACCTTCCCAGGAATGCCCCAAGACCCGGCAACCCACCCGCCAAGAAGCGTAACACCCCCAAACAGGCCAAAAGCAAAATCTCATACTTGCAATATTTCTGGGCCTTCGGTCCAAACGCGCTGCGTAGCTAGGCCATAAGTCGGGGTTGGCACGACGGATTTCCTGAAAAGCAAATGCAATCATGATTAGAGTGTCCCAGCAGTGCTCCCAGACCACGAAACTCACCCGCAAACACCAGGAAGCCCCCCAAACAGGCCCCCGAAAACGCTACATAGAGCAAAATGTCAGAAATAGCCAAAAAAAAAATCGGCCTGGATTTTGTCCCAACCACTTCTACCCGGTATTAGACCTTCCCAGGAATGCCCCAAGACCCGTCAACCCACCCGCCAAGAAGCATAACACCCCCAAACAGGCCAAAAGCAAAATCTCATACTTGCAATATTTCTGGGCCTTCGGTCCAAACGCGCTGCGTAGCTAGGCCATAAGTCGGGGTTGGCACGACGGATTTCCTGAAAAGCAAATGCAATCAAGATTAGAGTGTCCCAGCAGTGCTCCCAGACCACGAAACTCACCCGCAAACACCAGGAAGCCCCCCTAAGAGCACCTCAAAGGCAAGCAAGTCATCAAAAACACAAAAAAAATTCCGCCTGGGATTTGGTCCAAAACACTTTTATCCGGTATTAGAGCTTCCCAGCAATGGCCCCAGAGCCGTCAACCCAGGAGAAGACGAGTAGAAGACCCCCAAACAGCCAAAGAGCAAAAGTACAAAAATGGGGACTTAGTCAATTTTTCACAAATTTCCCAAATCACTCCGCGCGCGCTCTGCAGCTAGGCCCTAAGTCCCCTCTGCCACCATGGATTTGCTTCAAACCTCTTGCAAAGTAAAGTATATATAGCCAGCAGTGCTCCCAGACCACGAAACTCACCCACAAACACCAGGAAGCCCCCCAAACAGGCCCCCGAAAACGCTACATAGAGCAAAATGTCAGAAATAGCCAAAAAAAAAATCGGCCTGGATTTTGTCCCAACCACTTCTACCCGGTATTAGACCTTCCCAGGAATGCCCCAAGACCCGTCAACCCACCCGCCAAGAAGCATAACACCCCCAAACAGGCCAAAAGCAAAATCTCATACTTGCAACATTTCTGGGCCTTCGGTCCAAACGCGCTGCGTAGCTAGGCCATAAGTCGGGGTTGGCATGACGGATTTCCTGAAAAGCAAATGCAATCAAGATTAGAGTGTCCCAGCAGTGCTCCCAGACCACGAAACTCACCCGCAAACACCAGGAAGCCCCCCAAACAGGCCCCCGAAAACGCTACATAGAGCAAAATGTCAGAAATAGCCAAAAAAAAAATCGGCCTGGATTTTGTCCCAACCACTTCTACCCGGTATTAGACCTTCCCAGGAATGCCCCAAGACCCGTCAACCCACCCGCCAAGAAGCATAACACCCCCAAACAGGCCAAAAGCAAAATCTCATACTTGCAACATTTCTGGGCCTTCGGTCCAAACGCGCTGCGTAGCTAGGCCATAAGTCGGGGTTGGCACGACGGATTTCCTGAAAAGCAAATGCAATCAAGATTAGAGTGTCCCAGCAGTGCTCCCAGACCACGAAACTCACCCGCAAACACCAGGAAGCCCCCCAAACAGGCCCCCGAAAACGCTACATAGAGCAAAATGTCAGAAATAGCCAAAAAAAAAATCGGCCTGGATTTTGTCCCAACCACTTCTACCCGGTATTAGACCTTCCCAGGAATGCCCCAAGACCCGTCAACCCACCCGCCAAGAAGCATAACACCCCCAAACAGGCCAAAAGCAAAATCTCATACTTGCAACATTTCTGGGCCTTCGGTCCAAACGCGCTGCGTAGCTAGGCCATAAGTCGGGGTTGGCACGACGGATTTCCTGAAAAGCAAATGCAATCAAGATTAGAGTGTCCCAGCAATGCTCTCAGACCACGAAACGCACCCACAAACAGACGAAACCCCCCCTAAGAGCACCTCAAAGGCAAGCAAGTCATCAAAAACACAAAAAAATTTCCGCCTCGGATTTGGCACAAACCACTTTTAGTGCTTCCCAGCAATGGCCCCAGACCCGTCAACTCACCTGCAAAGAGGTAGAACAACACCCCCACAAGTGCTGAGTCTTTCTTCATTGGGCGTAAACCAGCCCTCTGCTTTGATGGAAATAGGAGTCTGGAGGAGGAGGATAGAGGAGCATGTTCTTCTGAACTTGTGAACCTGAGGAATGCAGACTGCGGCACCTTCAAATAAATTAGCAAACAAGTGAAGACAGTTCTGCTGATGGGCTTGTTTTTGTGATTATCTGATTAAAGTTTGAATTATATTAACTGTGCACAACAAAGAAAGACAGACACACAGGAATAAAAGTGAATAAGGATGAAAAAGAAAGTTATTGATTCGTTGTCTCATTTTCAGGGCTCGAAGTCGGTATCACGGTCCAGGAATAAGAATAAGGCTTCGTCATCATACTCTGCGAATTCAGCCAGGGTGAGGTCAGTGCCACCTGACAGAGTAGAAATTCCCTCATCTATGGTGCTGGCCACCTCCTCTTCATCCGGCACGCTCTCTCGTACTCTTATATCTGGTGGTATGAGGTGCTGATTCATCTTGATCATTGTTAACCTCTCCACATTTTTGGGCGAGAGGCGGCTCCGTTTGGGAGTTACAATCCCACCAGCCGCACTGAAAACCCGTTCAGAAGACACACTTGCGAGTGGGCAAGACAAGTAGTTTAAAGCCAGGTTGGTGAGCTGTGGCCACAATTCTTTTTTCCCATGCCAATACGCCAATGGGTCAGAATTAACATAGACCTCTGTGGAGTCATTCAGATAGTCCTTCACCATCGACTCAAGGTCCTCCTCCAAGGTTCCTCCACTTTGCGTAGCTCTTGCTGTGCCTCTGACCTTTTGAGAACCAAACCCACGCAGAGCTAGCCAATCCTCTTCAGCCTCCAATGTTTCTGTTGTCTTTCGTGCAGATGATCCGGTTGCCGGTGTCTTTAACGGCTGAGAGGTCACTTGTGCCACAGCCACAGGTGCAGAAGTGGATTGTTTTGACTGGGGATGGCCTGCTGATGTACTGCCATTTCCTTCAATTTCCAGCCGTTCTGTTTCAAACTTCTTGGCTGACAAGGCTAGCCAACGTTTGTACTTTGTAACATCTTCATCACCAAAAGGAAAGAATGCTCTGCCTGCCAGCGCCTTTTTGTAGCGTGGATCCAGAATAGTAGCACAAATGTAATGCTGTTCTGAGTGGATCTTTTTAAGACGTTCATCACCTTGTAGGAGCTCTAATAATTGCTCAGCCAGAAGCAAAGAGTCTTTCTTTTTGTCATCTTTTCCAAACACAGAACACACCTCCTTCAGTTGGTCCTCCAGCATGTACAACAATGGGATAGCTTTTCCCAAATTAGAGTCCTCCTTGCTGACTGCACGCGTGAAGACCTCAAAAGGACGAAGCATGCGTGTTAGGCTTTCAACTATGTTCCATTGCGGCCCACCCATCCTCAGCTCCTCTATACCCTCTTTCAAGAAATATTGATCGAGTTGCGTATACTGCTCATACAGACGCTCAAGCATGTAGAAGGTTGAGTTCCAACGTGTTACCACCTCCTGGATGAGTGCTTTCACTGGCATTTGACATTAATATAGCATGCTCCTCAGCTGCTTGCGGGCCTTAAAAGAATGCCTGAAATGCTTGCAAATTTTTCGGCAGTTCTCCAATACACTGTACGCTGCACTGCGTTTATTACCCAAGAATTTTTGGACAACCAGGTTTATACAGTGCGCCAAACACGGCACTCTGAAATAGTAACCGTCCCTCATGGCCTTAACTATATTGGAGCCATTGTCCGTGGAAACATAACCAACCTTGCGTTTTAGTGGGGACAGACAGTTAAGGACCTTTGTGTTAAAGACATCCAAAATGTTTTCTGCTGTGTGACGTTTCTCCAAACCAAACATGGCTAGTGTTGCATGTTTCCGAGCACCTTTAAAAACAATGTTAGTGTCAACACCTGAGTTTAGCTTTGCTTTAGCCCCTGAAAAAGAGACCCAGTGTGCAGTGATGCACATGTAATCAGCGCCTGCGCCACTGGTCCACATGTCTGTTGTCAGATGTATAGTGTGAACAGCACTCTTCTGCAAAGCTGCCCCAATCACCTTCAGAACATCTTCATGTAGTGCTGGAACCGCAACTCGGGCAAAATAGAACCGGCTAGGAACCTTCCATTTAGGGCAGAGCGCTGTCACTAATTCTAGAAAACCAACCCCTTCTACAAAAGAAAAAGGGAGAAGGTCCAGAGCTAGCATTTTAGCCAGCTTAGTGTTATACAGACGGGTCATTGGGTGGTTGCGTTCATATTGCGCTTCTGTAAACAACATCTTTTTAATGTTGCCCTGGACCAATGATTTACGGGATGATGATGATCTCTTCGACCCAGTTACGCTCGCTGATGAACTTTTCCGCATTGATGTCTCACTCTCTCCCACACTCTTAGTGTGGCTCCCATGGGGTGTGCTGCTGACATGGGAACTGGGTGTAAGTGAAGTGTTTGAATCGTCGAGGGGGGCGGAGCTAGCCGGCGTCAATGGCGGACGCGTAAGCGCGATGCTCCGAGCCAGCGCCACCATCAATCCGGCATTTATCCTCCTCTAGCGGTGCCTCACACTTGAAACCGGCGGACGTCGTCCCCGCGGATACTAGCGGACCTCCGGCTGCAATTCTGGCCGAAATCGGGCTAGGGAAACCCTACTCTGCTTGACTGCCCTGCTGACGCCGGACCAGGCCCGAATCCCCGGCCTTTCCTGCTCGGCGAGGCCGAGCGACGTCACCCGACGTGCGGCGGCGGCGAGTGGCCGGCTGGGCGTCTGAAATCACCTGACGGCGGCTGGCCTCCGGACTGCCCCGCGCTGAGGAACTGCGCACCGGAGGTGCTGGCACACACTTGGGAGCCGGTGGGAGCAGCGGTGCAGACGCCGGTGAGACTGCGGAGCCGGTTGCAGCCCACGTGGTGATTGCGGAGCGCCCTGGAGGTAGGCTCGGCCCGGGCCCCATATACCGACATTCGGCCACACATATAGGGTGAACTGGGCACTGGTCGGGGCGCTAGCAGACTCCTGTGGGCACAGCTCCTCTCCTACGAGTGCGGACTCCCCTTACCGCCCTAGACCATATAGTGGACACTGGAGGCCATCAGGCCCTGGCAGGCTGCACTCCAGCCACAGCCTGCCTAGTTACTCCACGGACGACACTCCCTGCCACAGCGGGCCCCCCCCGACGGAGAGAGCCGCTCCCCCCTCGAACTTTCACCATGGTCAAGGGGGACCGGACCCAAACGAAGCTGGCCTTCGAGCAGCGACGGCAAAAGGAACCGGAAAGACCGGCTGCCCAATCTCCGAATCCGGCTAGCGATCAGAGCCCCTCACTATGTGCTGAGATAAAGGAGATGCTCAACACTATGGAGAAGGGGCTGCAGGAAGGTATGTCAGCCATTGGAAGTAAGATCGACGCACTGGCCTACCGGATGGACCGGATGACAGAAAGAGTGGACAAGCATGCGGAGAGGCTGGACATGGCAGAACGCAGACTCACCGAGGCGGAGGAGGCCCAAACCGAGTGGGATTCGGATCGCAAGCAATTTGGTAGGTTGCTTCAGATCATCCAGGAGAAGTCGGAGGACTTAGAGGCGCGTTCCCGGCGCTCCAACATCCGCGTCACAGGCGTGGCCGAATCGACCCAAACGGGCAAAATGGAGTTGTTTATTGAAAAACTATTGAAGACGATGCTAGGGGACGACACCTTCTCGCCCATGTTTATAGTGGAACGCGCCCACCGCACCCTCGGCCCGAGGCCTCCCCCGGGCGCCAGCCCTAGGCCGATAATAGCGAAATTATTAAATTACAGGGACAGAGACGCTGCCCTCAGAGCAGCCCGGGAAAAGGGCAAGCTACAGTATGAGGGAATGGACATATCGCTGTATCCAGACTTCACCTCAAAGGTCCAGGAAGAAAGAAGGAGATTTGTCCCATACAAACAGCAACTTAGAGAACTGGGCCTGGACTACGCTATGTTATACCCAGCGAGGCTACGCATCAACAGGCAGGGACACTCGCACTTCTTCACGGATCCTAAAGAACTGCAGAAATCCTTGAAGGTCTGGATAAAAGAGGCCCGGGGGAGTCCGAATCCACACACGGCGGACCGGACCTGCACTGGGGACCTCGAGGAACAAGACTGAGTCACGGAGGGCGGTAAGCAGTGCAACCCGTATATCTGAGCGCCTTAGTGCCCCTGCGTCCCCTTGCTGAACTAATGGGAGATGGCTGCCCGGAGCGCACGGCCACAGGCCCTGGACTGCTTCACGCTGAACTGTGGGTGAGATTTGTGTGTTATGTTCTGGGGCCGCAGGGATGCTGCATTCATGCTACTGAAACTGCCCCTGGCGCGATTTGACTCCCAAAAGCGGAACACTGCAATGTGCTGGAGATTCTGGGCGTGGGGGGGTGAGGGGGACGGGATTGCCAACACGTGGTCGAACTATGGAGTAGTGTGGACACTGCTAGACCTGGTTACCGAGGCGCTGGCAAAGGGGCGAGCTGAAGGACACTGTTTGATAGTCCCGGTGGGGAAGAGGACGACAAAAGACTTCACAGGCTACCTCTGCCCCAGCGCGCACTGCGGTTACGGCTCGGATTGAGCCGAAATGGGGAATTGTTGCTTGAGCAGGGATGTGGGGGGGGGGAGGGACACGGGAATTTCGGTCACATCAGGTTGGGGGTTGAGTGACTGTGGGAGGCGGGGGGCTGCGAGAGTTGGGGGATTCTTTTACGCCAGGTTGGGGTTGGCGGACTGTGGTTGGGGGGGGACTTGGGGCCTGTGGGTTCAGAACTGTTTGGGGAGGGGGTCCGAACTGTGCTTTGAACTGTTGTGCTACTTGGAGGGCGTAGGTGCATGCTATGGACGGAGAGGGGCGGTGAATGGCTGGGCCTTGACACCACTTTGCTTCTTTAGGGACTATGGCTGATGCACCACATGCCGACCTGCTTAGTGACTCGGAGACCCTCAAGGCTGTAACGTGGAACGTTAGGGGGTTAAATGATTACCGAAAACTGCGCAAGGTGCTCCAGTACCTACTCCGACACCACATAGATCTGGCGCTGCTGCAGGAAACACACTTGCCCGACACCAGCAAGATGCTCACGCACAGGGGGATTCAGGGAAACGCCACTTACGCGGGCTTCACCACACATGCAAGGGGAGTCCTCACATGGGTAAACCCGAAATCCAAGTTGTCGCTCACACTGCTGAAAGCTGACCCGGAGGGTAGATTTGTATTGAGCAGGTGCGTAGGCAAGGGCCACGACATACTAGTCATGAACATCTATGGCCCTAACTACGATTCCCCTGACTTCTTTGCGGCAGTGGCGAGCCATTGCGCTGAATGCCCCACCGATAGAATGCTCTGGGGGGGGGACTTCAACTTCACATTCAACCCTGAGCTAGATAGGTCAGCGGGCCCCCCCCGGCGCCCGGCGGCGGCCGCTCTGCAGATGCAGGCTGAAATGTTGCGCCTAGGGCTGGTAGACGTTTGGAGAGATAGGCATAGCGGCCAGGGGGGATACACACACTACTCTGCGTACCATAACATTCATACCAGGATAGATCACTGGCTGTCCACGCACACGCTGCTTCCCATGGTTAAGGGCTGCAGTGTGCTCCCCCGCACCCTGTCGGACCACTCCCCAGTAGTGCTAGTGCTGACCACTCCCATGAAGAGGATCCCTCCGTTCACGTGGCGCTTCCCGCCATACTCACTTCTAGATGAGGCATTTAGGGCAGACCTGGGGGAGGATATTGATACCTACTTTGCGACTAACGTAGGCTCAGTTGACAGATTTGGGACAGTCTGGGAGGCATTCAAAGTCTACGTCAGGGGGGTAGCCATGGCGAAACACTCCAGTGTTCTCAAAGCTATTAGGAACAGACTTAAGCTCCTTGAGGGGCAGATTGCGGACTGCGAGCGCCGCCAGCTTCTGGACCCGACACTACTCGGGGATGGGACCTTGCAGGACCTGATGAAAGAGTTCCAGGAGGAAGCGGATAGAGAGGTTAGGCACCTGGGAAAGTATGCGTCAGCGCGCACTTATGGAGAGGGCGAACGGCCTGGAGCACTGCTAGCTAGGATAATGAAGGGCACTAGGCGTAGGCAAACAATCCCGGAAATGCAAACTCCGGGGGGGGAGAGAGTCACCACGGAGGACGACATTCTAGCGGAATTTAGAAGATTCTATGGGGACCTCTACACTACCAAGATCACTGGGGTGGAGGACCAAATTGACCACTATTTAGATTACATTAAGATGCCGTTCCTCGAGGACTGGCAGAGGGAGTTCCTGATGTCCCCTATACTCCGTGAGGAAATATCGGACGCGCTCGATACCATGAGGTCCGAAAGCGCCCCCGGGATAGACGGGCTGTCGGTAGCATTCTATAAGGCGTACAAGGACAAGCTGTTGCCTTACCTCTCCACGCTCTTTGACGAGATTTGCGAGTACGGTGCTATGCCGCCCTCGTTGAGAGAGGCGCTCATCGTCACGATTTTGAAGCCGGGCAAGCCCCCTGATCTCCCAGGTTCCTACCGCCCCCTTTCCCTGCTGAATGTGGACGCTAAGCTTTATGCGAAAGTCCTGGCAACCAGGCTGGCACTGGTGGCCCCGGAATTGGTAGCCCCGGAGCAGGCAGGGTTTATCCCAGCAAGGAACCTCACTTACAACCTCCGCACTGTGCTGGGAGCCATGCAGCACACTAGGCATGATACAAAGGCCATGGCGGTGTTCCTCGACATGGAGAAGGCCTTTGACTCGGTGGAGTGGCCCTTCATGCGCAGGGTTCTGAAAAAGATGGGACTGGGGGAGCTCTTCCTCCAACTCCTGGGCGCGCTTTATCATATGCCCACGGCGAGGATCAGGCTGGGGGACGCAGTCTCGGAGCCGATCGCCATCAGCAGGGGCACAAGACAGGGATGCCCACTCTCCCCTCTGCTATATGCACTGGTGGCGGAGCCACTGGCGTGCGCGATGCGGGAATACCACTCCTATGAGGCCATCAGCTACCCTACATACAAGCTTGGCATATCCACATACGCAGATGACACTCTGCTGTACATTAGAGACCCCGCCAATAACCTGTCGTCGGTCCTACGAGAAGTGGTGAGATTTGGCGCGCTCTCGGGACTAAAGGTCAACTGGCCAAAGTCGGTGGCCTTCCCACTGACCCCTATCACAGAACCATTCGAGATGGATTACCCGCTCCACTGGTCCACGGAACCAGTGAGGTATTTGGGCATCATGCTCCACACAGATCCTGACGTGCTGATGAGGGAAAACTACGGGGTAGCATACAGCAAACTTGTAGATGACGTAGAGGTTTGGATCAAGCTTCCGCTGTCACTGATGGGCAGAATAGCCATGATGAAAATGGTAATTCTCCCTAGATTTCTGTTCCTTTTTAATAACCTCCCGATGGTCCTCTCGAAGGCTTTCTTTGCTACCATGAACAAATTACTGGTGAGATTGGCGTGGGCTGGCAAGCAGCCTAGAGTGCAGTGGAAGGCGCTGCAGTTGCCGTACGAGCAGGGTGGCCTAGCTGCCCCGGACCTGGAGCGTTACTACCGGGTTGCGCAAGCCTCCCATCTGCACACCTGGATTCACGGTAACCGGGACATCCCGCACGTGATCCTGGAGCGGCTGTTTGCGGACCCCACCCCACTCCCGGCTACCATATGCGGACCCAAGGACCGCAGAGTGGGAGTGCTGGACTCCCTTCTGTCCACTAATCATGCCTGGCACTCTATATTGCAGCGCCAAGACAAAGTCCTGATGTACGCATCCAACATGCCGATACAATGGGCGCTATGGCTCCCAACATTGGCGGAACCCGGTGTCTACAAGGCCCTCAACGAATTAGGCGTACGCACCATGGGTGACCTCTTTGCGCAAGGGAAGGTGAGGACGTGGGACCAACTCGCACACGAGGGGGTGCGTGCCTCGGTGCTCCAGCGCTTCCAGTATCATAGAGTGAGGAGTGCACTGCTGGATCTGTTGGGCCCCGACCTTGAGGAACCCCCTGACGTCCCGGAACTAGTATACGTCATAGGTACCGAGAACCCGAAGAAACTGATTTCTAGGCTTTACACGATAGGTCATGAGCACACGGCACTGCACTACACTAGGGCGCGGTTAGCTTGGCAGACTGACCTAGGGACTCCAGTTGATGACAACATGTGGGGGTACTGCTGCGCGGCATCCAGGCGCATTTCCCTAAACGGGCGGCACCGTTTGATCCACTTTAAATTCCTGCAGCGGGTGTATCACACGCCGGAACGCTTGCATAGATACGGCCTACGTGACTCGCCCCGCTGTGAGAGATGTCATGCGCAGGTGGCGGACTTCCTGCATTTAGCCTGGTGGTGCCCTGGAGTTCAGAAGTTCTGGGCGAGCGTATTCGCAGAACTTAGTATTATAGTGGAGCTGGACTTGACCCTTAGCCCGGCCCTCGCACTGATGGGTTACACGAAGGAGATACCTGTCGCGGTAAGGAGGCTGGTGAGCATGGGCATGCTCCTTGCGAAAAGGGTGGTGGCACTGTGCTGGCTGCGGGGGCCCCTCCCCACACTGAAGAGGTGGACTTGCGACATGAAATACTGCAACACGCAAACAGACACATACAGCGAGCTCCTCCCGCCCCGAAGCCGCCCTAAGAACTTCTGGGGGCTGTACCAGAGTTACCTAACCTCCAGAATAGAAGGGGATGCCTCCACGGAGGGAGAGGGGGAAGACCTAGACGGCGAACTGCACACGGAGCCTGGATAGTCTTTTACACTGCACTGTAACACGTCACGGGGGAGAAAGGACACCACTCCCCTGCCTGTATGGGATATTAGAGAGCCTCTGCTGGGATGCTGGGAAGCTGTGAGTGACACGAGCCGTACACGCCACTGGGATGCACACTACCGCACACGAGAAGCACACACACGGGACCGGGTGTGGGAGGGGGGGGTTCATGGGTTGGGAAGTTAGTTGGGAGAAAATGATAAAAATGTACAGTTTTTGTTTAAGATACGCGCAATGCACACCGCAACGCAGTAAGGAATAGCGAGCGGGGGTTGCCCCGCTTGATCCGTATTGCCACTGAGACCTAAGCTCTGATCTACTGGTCCTTCTGCTTGCTAAATGTAAGTGTCATGACTATGGCGAGGCAGTCCACCGCCGGCCTGTGAAGGGTTGTAGGCGAAGGGCTCCTCGCACATTGTACTGTGCTGTTATCTTTGCATAATAAACGGATAAAAAAAAAAAAAAAAAAAAAAAGTGTTTGAATCGTCTTCTTCTACCTCCTCGTCATCAGCAGATGACAAATCAACGTTTTCATTACGTGCAATTCCGGCTTTCTTGACCGCCTCTAGGTGCGGAAACCATTCGACAGCGTGCCTTCTCTCAAGATGACCTCTCTGGCCTCCGGTACCATAGTTAGAACCAAGCTTACCACGACTAAATCGAAGCTTACAAAGGCTACAAATGGCTACGTTTTCCTTTTTTGGGCAAACACTAAAGAAGTCCCAAACTGGAGACTTGAAATGTCTTCGGGGGCCGGAGGAGGCGGCGATACTGGTGGTGGTGGTCCTGCTGCTAATGACAGATGAAGTGGAGGATGTGGATTGCCGAACTTCAGTACGTTTTGCACTTTCACCACCACGAATTGAGGTCGAGGACGAGGTGGGTACCTTCTTGCGAAGAAATATGGAAGCGGTAGGTTTTGGTGTACTACTTAACTCCAAATCTAATAATTCCATTTCCATTGCCTCCTCGCCGACATCATCATCACGCTCAGCAGCTTCTCGGGATAGGGTCAAAATGTCTCTTTGCTGCATGCCCGGTGGGGCTGCAGTGACCTTTGTGATGACTGGCTCGTCGTCATCGTGAGAGGCTTCATCACCAGCAGTATCTGTCACTTCTTGTTGAGCCTCATCACACTCCATAGGTTTGAGTTTTTGGACGACCTTCCTTTTACGCTTAGGTTCCGGTGTCAGATCATGGTGTGCCTCACTGTCAGACCGCAGTTGTGGTTCCCAAGCTGGATCGTTATCATCAGAAGGAGGTGGGCTTGAAGAAGATGTAGACACCCCCCTTGATCTTTTCCTTGCTAGGGATGTGGAAGACAATGAATGATCATCAGGAGGAGTGGCTTCCAATGATACCTCGGCTTCATTGTCGATTTCCTGATGTGCCCCTACTTTGGGAGGAACAACTATTGTGGGCACTTGTGAACCTCCATGCACCTTTGCTTGCGCATCTCCTTTTGCTGCCTCTCCTTCCACATGTACTTGGGCGTGTACTTGCACATGGTGTTGTTGTTGCGGCTGTGTGAATTCAGGGACATTGCTGCTACTTTCTTGCGATGAGCCAACATCACTGGTCGATGGTGATTGGAGAAGTACACTGACTGCCTCTGAAGCACTCAAGGGCTTTGACTTAAGTTGGCGTGGTGGTGGAGGCACTGAACCCAATGGAGCAGGGGTGCTGCTCCCAGCTTGGTCCCCAGCAGAACCTGCTGCAGCAGGCGTACTTTTTTTTTTGCTCCCAAAAAACGTGGCGGGTGGCACACCAGCCTCCTTGGTACCTTGCTTCTTCTGCTCCTTACTAGCAACTTTCTTGCTAGAGGAGCTACGGAGAACTTTCTTTGGGGGCGGGGCCATCTTCTTCAGAGCAGGTCAGAGAGCAGGCCGCAGTTGCACGAATTGTAGAGTTGTCTGAGGCCAGACGTGACGTCGCGTGACGTTATGCTGCACACACACACCGCTGCAGGACTTCTTCCTGGCACTGGTGGTTCTCTTGAGTCTTGTGCACCTAAAAAAAATGGAAGACAGAGGAACATCAGTTCAGTTATAGAGCACAAAAAAAAATCGAAAAACACTGCAAAATCATCACAATCCCAATCCATCCATGCCCTCCATAATGTTTAAATTCAAGACAACCCACAGAAAGACTAGGCCCATGCAAGACTCACTAGTACCCCTGGGCATAAATAAAGGTTGAAAAGTAGGCAAAATGGTTGGAGGCCTAACAACAAAGCCTGCATTCAAAATGGCCACTTGCCTGCCAGCACATGGCCAGTGCCTGTAGCTGCACTCAAAATGGCCACCAGCCACATGGCATGTCCCTCCCCATGAACACACCCAAAAATCGAAAAACACTGCAAAATCAGCACAATCCCATTCAATCCATGGCCTCCATGATGTTTAAATTCAAGACAGCCCACAGAAAGACTAGGCCCATGCTAGACTCAAATACCCCTGGTGAAAAGGCCACAAGTACAGGCCCAAAAATCGAAAAACACTGCAAAATCAGCACAATCCCATTCCATCCATGGCCTCCATGATGTTTAAATTCAAGACAGCCCCCAGAAAGACTAGGCCCATGCTAGACTCAAATACCCCTGGTGAAAAGGCCACAAGTACAGGCCCAAAAATCGAAAAACACTGCAAAATCAGCACAATCCCATTCCATCCATGGCCTCCATGATGTTTAAATTCAAGACAGCCCACAGAAAGACTAGGCCCATGCTAGACTCAAATACCCCTGGTGAAAAGGCCACAAGTACAGGCCCAAAAATCGAAAAACACTGCAAAATCAGCACAATCCCATTCCATCCATGGCCTCCATGATGTTTAAATTCAAGACAGCCCACAGAAAGACTAGGCCCATGCTAGACTCAAATACCCCTGGTGAAAAGGCCACAAGTACAGGCCCAAAAATCGAAAAACACTGCAAAATCAGCACAATCCCATTCCATCCATGGCCTCCATGATGTTTAAATTCAAGACAGCCCACAGAAAGACTAGGCCCATGCTAGACTCAAATACCCCTGGTGAAAAGGCCACAAGTACAGGCCCAAAAATCGAAAAACACTGCAAAATCAGCACAATCCCATTCCATCCATGGCCTCCATGATGTTTAAATTCAAGACAGCCCACAGAAAGACTAGGCCCATGCTAGACTCAAATACCCCTGGTGAAAAGGCCACAAGTACAGGCCCAAAAATCGAAAAACACTGCAAAATCAGCACAATCCCATTCAATCCATGGCCTCCATGATGTTTAAATTCAAGACAACCCACAGAAATACTAGGCCCATGCAAGACTCACTACCCCTGGGCATAAATAAAGGTTGAAAAGTAGGCAAAATGGTTGGAGGCCTAACAACAAAGCCTGCATTCAAAATGGCCACTTGCCTGCCAGCACATGGCCAGTGCCTGTAGCTGCACTCAAAATGGCCACCAGCCACATGGCATGTCCCTCCCCATGAACACACCCAAAAATCGAAAAACACTGCAAAATCAGCACAATCCCATTCAATCCATGGCCTCCATGATGTTTAAATTCAAGACAGCCCACAGAAAGACTAGGCCCATGCTAGACTCAAATACCCCTGGTGAAAAGGCCACACGTACAGGCCCAAAAATCGAAAAACACTGCAAAATCAGCACAATCCCATTCCATCCATGGCCTCCATGATGTTTAAATTCAAGACAGCCCACAGAAAGACTAGGCCCACGCTAGACTCAAATACCCCTGGTGAAAAGGCCACAAGTACAGGCCCAAAAATCGAAAAACACTGCAAAATCAGCACAATCCCATTCCATCCATGGCCTCCATGATGTTTAAATTCAAGACAGCCCACAGAAAGACTAGGCCCATGCTAGACTCAAATACCCCTGGTGAAAAGGCCACAAGTACAGGCCCAAAAATCGAAAAACACTGCAAAATCAGCACAATCCCATTCAATCCATGGCCTCCATGATGTTTAAATTCAAGACAACCCACAGAAATACTAGGCCCATGCAAGACTCACTACCCCTGGGCATAAATAAAGGTTGAAAAGTAGGCAAAATGGTTGGAGGCCTAACAACAAAGCCTGCATTCAAAATGGCCACTTGCCTGCCAGCACATGGCCAGTGCCTGTAGCTGCACTCAAAATGGCCACCAGCCACATGGCATGTCCCTCCCCATGAACACCCCCAAAAATCGAAAAACACTGCAAAATCAGCACAATCCCATTCCATCCATGGCCTCCATGATGTTTAAATTCAAGACAGCCCACAGAAAGACTAGGCCCATGCTAGACTCAAATACCCCTGGTGAAAAGGCCACAAGTACAGGCCCAAAAATCGAAAAACACTGCAAAATCAGCACAATCCCATTCCATCCATGGCCTCCATGATGTTTAAATTCAAGACAGCCCACAGAAAGACTAGGCCCATGCACCACTCACTACCCCTGGTCAAGGCCCCAACAACAGGTCAAAAATCGAAAAACACAAAATTTTACAACAAAAAAAAAATCGAAAAACACAGAAAAATCAGCACAATCCCAATTCATCTATGGCCTCCATGATGTTTAAGTTCAAGACAACCCACAGAAAGAATCAGTTCACCCACCACTGGGCAAAAGGCCCCAAAACAGCCCAAAAATCGAAAATCCCAAAATTTTAGTTGCAGCAACTGTAATGCCCCAAACAAACTTACTTGTAAAATTTCTAATCCAACAGTGATCCAAAGAAAGTCAAAAAGGCCTCAAATCCAAAGATCCAGCAGCATCCACAAAAAGTAATCCTTCCAGGTCCACATCCAAATGAAAAGTGACCAGGAGATGGACAAAGCACTGGGAGGAGCCTGCTGAACAGGAACAGGAAGTTGAAGACTATGGGGCACTTCCTTCCTCCCACCCCCTTGCCCCCCTCCCCAAAATGGACTCCTCGCTAAAAAAGTGCAGGCAAATGTCAAACTAAGGAGTTATTCACATAAAAATCATCATTTCTAGAAGGTTTATGCTGCTTGCTGGTGGATTTCTTGCGCAGAATTGCAAATTTATATTTTCGCTCGCCGCATCTCAAATCTCGCAATTGCGAAGTACCGCGAGACGTGATCTCGCCGTACTCGCGTTGACAAGCTATCGCTGGCAAGCCGCGATGACGTAATCGCGCTCGCCAATTCCCGCGGGATCACACAGCAAGATCCAAAATGGCGCAGCACTCGCAAACTATCGAAAAAAACAACTCGGCAAACGATGATAAACGCCGCGCGCCGCAAAAATTGTATCACCAACGCCGCGCGCCGCCAAAAAAATCCGCTGCGTGCGAATTTGCGGATTTTGCGGGAAATCCGCAAATCTCGCGGATTGCGGATTTCCCGAAAATCCGCAAAATCCGCGAGCGGAACGGATTTTCCGCCCACGCTTACTTGTAACCATAAGCAGGGAAATTATAAAATATGTTTTATATACCCTTGTGAAGGAAAAACTGTCAGTTCTTTTTCCCCATTGTGGAATATTAGCTCAATAGGCTAACATTGGAATATCTTACTTAAGAAAATATAGCTAGTAAGGGGATAAAAATGTAATTCAAGGACTTAAAAGATTGGTGATAAAAAATCCAACAAATTGCCACTGTTGAGTTTTTCATAACAACGCGGGCTCACCTTCTGGTCGGTACTCCTGACGTCCTTCTGGGCTGTCTCGGGGAGGTACCGACCCGAGGAAAACTCATGCACTTGAACGCATTGTTTGTGCTACGTGAGTGGCGTCCTGTATGTCATTATTATGCGCAAGTCCGTGGGCACTTGGGAAATGTAGTTCACATCCCACTCCGTTCAGAGACACAGTCTAAGTTTCTGCTCAGTAAAAACTTCTATATTTGCACCTAAACGTCTCCCATTTTTCAAATACTGGGATAATAAAAGACGTTCAGAAGAAAAACACCATTACGAGGCAGATTTCGTGTGTACTCTTAGTTATCGCTGATCAAGTCGCGGCACATCTTTGTCAGCCCTCCCTAAGGTACTTGGGAGTTATGGTTTATACTGGATTTTTTTTGCCCTCATTACTTTGTAGTAATAAAGTTGAGACAAACGAAAAAACAAGGAAACATGTTTTTCGAGCCCAACTTAGTAAGGAGCCTCAGTTTGCACGTATAGTATTTAATAGGGCAATACCCCGGAGAAGGACATGTTTTGATGTATCTCAGTTTATAAAAACACAAATGACGTTTGTGTGTACCATTAGTTACCACTGATTAAGCCGCGGCATACGCCCTATCTCGGTCAACCCTCACTAGGGTACTTGGGAGTTGTGGTTTTTACTGGCTGTTTTTTTGATAGAAAGGCAAAGTATTGAGGTTCCGTGACAATTGTAAGTGATGTTTTCGACTCGCACGAATATGGTCGAGTCTGGTATCTATGAACCGCAAATGACGAGTTTAGTAAGTGTGCGCAGTTTCGCTGTGCTAACTTAAACCGTTCGTTTGTTATGTGGGTTTTTCATCTGTACCCACGGGTTCCATCTTAGATACGGCATTCATTTTGTCTCTTGCCCTCAAGTAGCCAGCGAACGGACGTTGTCCGCTTCGCGACCCTGGGACTCCCAAGATATTTGCGGAAGACACATGTCCTTTGTAAGTGTCTTTATGATGAGGGGGATGATACTGTAAGGCAGATGGCCCCGCTCGAGGCTCATCTTGCCGTGCCGGTTTATTGTCTCAGCCGTGCATCTCATTAGGCACGTCCCTTTGATGCCTGTATCTCGTGTTTCCCGATACCTCCCCTTTTACACCCTTTCCGATCTCCCCACTGTCTCCATCTTCCTCTGCACCTGTCTTTGTTCCTATTTCGATCTGTTTTACTGCCGATTGGAATGCACTAATGTTGGGAAGATGGGTTTTTACAGTTGGGAACCGCCAAATGTTTCCGCACTTATGTTCCGGACCTTGTGTGTATCAAAGTGACCAAAGCGACCCCTCTGGGGGATGATTGTGGGAACCGGGTTGTAAACCTTTGTCTGCTATGCGAACCTATGGGAAAATCGTGTATAAAAGGAGCGATCCACAGAACCAATTTGAAGCAGTCTCCCCAAGTTGCACGTGTTGTACTTGTCGTGACTTCTGTGTTCCCTGCAGTAAATAAACCTTGAATCTTTGACGCCGAAGGAAGTGCCCCGTGTCTCTGTCATTCGTACGCCGGAGCAGGTTACCCACGAAGGTTTCAGGTGTTGTGCCCTGGCACCGCTGGGTCTTAAAGAACCCAGTCCTTCAGTTGGCGCCCAATGTGGGGCTGCATCAGTGGTACCGGTCCAAGCCCGACGATCGTGAGGAACTTCGTGTGAAATCTCCGAGGGAAGGTGCACTCCGCTTCATCGATCCTGTTGTCGAAATAAGTGGCCCGAAGACTTTTCCCGCGAAGATTCCCGCCTCCTGACGGCTGCGACGGACTGCTGCCCTGACTGTAGACCTGTTTTGGCGCCTGGCGTAGACCTTGGTATAGCGAGACGATTGACGGGCCTTCCTGGTGACGCCATCGATCTTTGAGTTAAGTATTTGTGGGTCGCTCCCAGAGTCCTTGGTTGTTGACACTTTAGCGAGTGTTTTTGTTGTTGACGCTGTGTGAGTGTTTTTGTCGGTGACACTTTGCTAGCGTACTTTGTTGTGTTATTTGACGACTGCAGCCGCCAAAAACCGAGGGTTTTTGCTCTTTGCTGGGACTTGGTAAATCCCGTAACCCTTGAAGTTTGTGAAACTCGGCTAGTGTGCAAGATGCCTGGTCGTAGTACTTTGTTCAGTTGTTTCAGACCTTGTGGTGCGGATTCCCGACTGGAGGATTCGTGTCCGATACCTCCGGTTGGAACTCCGACTTATGAACTGTACAGTAAACATGGGCTAGGCCCGATTACTTTTAATGATTATTGGATTCGTTATACAAAGAAGGACGGTGTCCTTAGTTGGCCACCTCATGGTAGCTTTGAGACCCCGATCCTAGATAACCTAGAGGCTAAATTGTTCGAGAAAAAGTCAAGGCCGGCCATGTTTGATGCCTTTCGGTTGTGGCGTAAAGAAGCCCGACAGAAAGAAATCAGACAGACTAAACGAAATCAGAGAGATAATGTTGCTACTATTGTAAAGAAAGCAGAGCAATTTCAGCATGATAAGGAGGTTAAGGAGAAGGAAGTGTTTGATAGATTACAGCGTATGACTATAGATAAATGCTATCCTACTTTGCCTACGGAGTCGGAAAAGAAGGAAGAGGCAATTGAGGATCCTTTAATGTCCTATCTTATGAAGTCGCCACCTCCGTATGTACAGGGTACCACAGCCCCTGTGATTCCCCCTGTACCTGTTCCTGCACCTATTCTTCCTTTGCCTGTTCCTCAACCTGCACCCGTTCTTCCAACTGTTCCTGCTCCTTTGGCTGTTGCTATCCCTACTGCTCCTCCGCTTCCACATACTCCTGCTCCTGCTCTGTTAACTCCTGCTGTTGCTTCTGTTTCTACTCCTTCACTTGTTAGTCCTGTGTCCTATACTTCTCCCTCTACTCGTAGTCGTAATTCTCCTCTTGCGGCTAGTTTCTTTCATTCGCTCGGACCTGTTCTTGAGTCTGCTGGTTCAGATGGTCCTCAGAGACGTAGTCAGCTTCCTGGTAACAGGGAACGCGCTTCGCTATATAATATGGCGATGGGTTGGATGACGCATCCCCTTAGAAATCCACCACGTATTGTACTCGATACGTTTTGTCAATTCAATATACCAACCCAAAGATTTGTGTTCGAGGAAATGTGTAAGGTCCTTCGTGATCAGATATCGGCCGACGCACCTGACGAGGTGCTGACCGCTTTGTCTGATTTACAACTTCAGTTTTCGGCTGGACTGATAGTGGATACCAATGTTCGACGTGCTGTCGAACGGTTGCTATCTTTCCGTCTCACTCCCATACCTCAAGCCTTGTTTGTTGAGGATATTGAAAGACAGCCAGATGAGTCTGGTCAATTTCCTATGCGCGAAGTTCCACCAGTGTGGATGCCAGGTAATCCTAACGCTGCTCCTCCGATCTTGCCGTTCTTCCAGAGAGTATGGATACATCTCCCATGGAAAAGATCAGAAGTGTTGCAGGTGAAGCAATCTTTGCCTGACCCTCGCAAAAATCCTGCAGGGTATTATAAGGAATTATCACAGCTCGTAGATGCTACGGTAATGAATCTTGCCGATATTGACATGCTGTTTGGCAATGTCGTACCGCAACCGGTATGGGCTAAGATTCGTCAGGAAAATCATCCGAATGAATTAGGTGGTGCTTGGGCTGCCATAGTAGCGGCGGATGCCCGACAGACTGGTGGTGCTAAACCCGATCAGCTGGTTGCTGATCTTCCTCATAGAATAATAACGTTAATGAAAACTCTTATGCCAGCTATGAGGGTAAATTGGGACAAATTGTCAGCTTGTAAACAGAAAAAGGACGAGAGTGTCTCCGACTTCTTTACGAGGTTTGAGGAGGCATTCATTGATCATAGTGGTCAGGATATGAGCACTGAGGGTGGTCGAAGGTTGTTCGTGGATAAATTTGTTTCGAACTTATTGCCCGATTTGAGCAATAAATTGAAGAATTCAGAAAGTGCGTGGGCCGTTTCTACTTCAGCTCAGATATTGGCCACGGCACAATATTATGAGAACAGAGAGAAAGAAGAGAACGACCGTGCTGATAAAAAGACGAAAGAGCTTAAAACTAAAGTGTTGTTACAGCAGGCCTATCCTCCGCGTTCGAATCAGAATACTTCGCAACAAAATAGATCACAGCCGCAATCGAACAGATCACAATCTCGTAATGACTCCTCTTCCCAAAGATCCTCGTTAGGGTACAATCAATGTGCCTATTGTAGACAGGAGGGTCATATCAAATTCAATTGTCCTGTTCTGAACGAACGTAATAGTGGTAACTCATCTAGAGGAGGTCGTGGTGGTTCGCAGCAGGCACCACGTGGTAGAGGTCGTGGTGCTCAGAATGATCGTTCAGATAACTCCTCAAATTCCGATAATTGTTTTGATCAACGTGGATCGTCGCAAGGACGATCTGCGCAGTACAATGTAGACGATTATTACGTCGATCAGGGAACTGACGACAGTAATTACTAGGACAGCCGAAGACAAGGAGAGGGAGTAGTATCAGTTCCGGTTGATCAGAGAGGGCCTTACGTCGCAGTTGCTACATCGGGCGTCGTTGAGCCTTTTCTGTTGGACACTGGTGCAGCGAAAAGTTCCATTAAGCATTCGAAACTCCCTGGCGCACCTTTGTCTGGCTTAACAAATGTTTCCGTTGGATTTTCTGGCGCCCCCGTTAGCAATCCAGTTTCGCGCCCTTTGCCCCTTACAAATGGGCCTCGTGAGCTAGAAGGTCCGTTGATTTTAACCACGGGTTGTGGTGAAAATCTTTTGGGCCTGGATTTGCTTAAACGTTTGTATGCAACTTTGTATTGTTCTCCTGCGGGTGTAAAGCTTACGTTGGGAGAGAGGGTTGTCTCTCCTATGTACTTGTCTCTCGATAAGCTTCCACCGGAATTGAGTTCTCTTCCTGCGTCTTTGTGGGCAACAGGTCCCAATGATGTGGGCCTGCTTGATATTTCACCTTATGTTGTTCAGTTGAAATCCAATGTGCGATTGCCACGTATTCCCCAGTATCGTATCTCTCTTGATGGTGAACGAGCGCTGTTAGCGATCATCTATGATTTGATCGAGAAAGACGTTATTGAGGAAACACGGGGAAACGTGTGCAACAGCCCTGTACTGCCCATTCTAAAACGTACTGATCCTTCGAAACCACCTGTTTATCGTTTTGTTATCGATTTACGGGAGGTGAATAAAATTGTGATTCCTCAGTTCCCCGTTGTGCCTGACATCACGGCGCTACTGACTCTGATTCCAGCTTCCGCATCGTGGTTCTCGGTGATTGATTTGAAGAATGCGTTCTTCAGCATTCCCATTGCAGAAGAGAGCAGAGACCTTTTCGGTTTCTCTCTTGGTGGACGCAGCTTCCGGTTTAAACGCGCTCCTCAGGGCTACTGTGAAAGTCCATCGATTTACAGTCAAGCCTTGAAGGGTCAACTGGATGCGTTTAGGTTGCCGGCTGGTGCGGCCTTAATCCAATACGTCGATGACTTATTGATAGCTGCAGATACTCAGGACATTTGCAAAATTGCTACGGTGTCGTTGCTGCAACATCTCTGCGAGTTAAATCACAAGGTGTCGCCCTCTAAACTCCAATATTGTTGTCAAGAAGTAACCTATTTAGGTCACTTATTGTCAAAGGAGGGAAGACGGTTGACCCCAGAGAGAATTGCAGCAATTGCGCGAATGGCTGTGCCAACAACCCAAAGAGATGTGCGTGCCTTTTTAGGTATTACGTCGTACTGCAGGCAATGGATTCCTAATTTTTCATTGCTAGCGAAACCATTAGTGGCTCTTACGTGCAAGGATGTTTCGACTCCTTTACCATGGACAGAAGAATGTCAGAAAAGTTTTTCTGAATTACGTGATTCATTGTGTTCGGCTCCTGTGTTAGGTACTCCTTACTATAGCAAGCCGTTTACATTATATGTTCACGAGCGAGAAGGTTGTGCTTTGAGTGTCTTAACGCAACCTTTTGGTGGTAAGCAACGTCCATGTGCATATTTTTCCTCGACCTCGGACCCGGTAGCTAGAGCATTGCCGAGTTGTTTACGAGCAACGGCGGCAGCCGCGGTCTCCATCCGACAATCAGCAGGATTGGTCATGGATAATATGCTTACGGTGATGGTTCCGCATGCAGTCGACACTCTTTTGAATCGTACGAAAACTCAGCACTTGACGAGTGCGAGGTTGTCTGGGTACGAGTTGACGCTGTTGGCAAGCCACATTCAAATAAAACGTTGTAATGTTCTAAACCCAGCAACTTTGTTACCAATTAGCTCAGAGTCAGATGAAATAACAGAACACGATTGTTATTTGAGGACAGAGGAGGAAACAAAAGGTCGAGTGGACCTTAAAAACACCCCATTGGAAGACCCAGATGGAACGCTGTATGTGGATGGTTCATGTTTCAAGTTGCCGAATGGCGATGTGACTACTGCTTATGCTGTTGTAAAGTTGACTACTGTTGTTGAGACTGCGAGGTTAAATCAGAATTCTGCCCAAGCTGCAGAGCTGATCGCTCTTACTAGAGCGTGTGTGTTAGCGAAAGGGAAACGTGTGAATGTGTTTACCGACAGCCAATATGCCTTTGGCGTCGCACATAGTTTTGGACGGTTGTGGAGAGAGAGAGGTTTTCTAACATCGCATGGTACGAAGATTCAGCATGGCCAGCTTGTGAATGATCTTTTGGATGCACTTACGTTGCCTAAGCAAGTGGCGATTGTCAAATGTAGTGCGCATCGTAAGGTGACGGATGATGTTGGTCGTGGTAATGCTTTTGTGGATGAGACTGCTAAGGAGACCGCCCGAAACCTTAGCACTCGAATGTATGTGACGAGTTCGGTTAGGTGGCCTACAGAATCGAGTATGTGTGAGGACACTATCGAGAGTGTGAAAGCAATTCAGAATGAGGCCACCGAGACTGAAAAGACGAAGTGGAAAGAAAGTACGGGAAAGTTGGATGCGAATGGTTGTTGGATTGATTTATCGGATCAGAAAAGATGGATGTTGCCTGATGCGTATGTGCTGGCTGTTGTGACTATGGCGCATGGGTTAGCACATATTAGTGCGAAAGGTATTTGTAAGTTGCTCTCCCCTGTGTGGAAGAATGATGGTATTACGAAATGTGCTGAACGATTGGTCAAGAATTGTATGGTATGTATGTTGTACAATCCTGGTAAGGGAACCCCAACTCCTCCTGGTAGCTTTGCTCCCCCTTCATGTCCCTTTGAGGTGATCCAATTGGACTTCATCCATATGGAGAGATGTAATAACCTGAAATACGTTTTAGTTGTGGTTTGCGCGTTCTCCCGATGGATTGAAGCCTACCCTCTCAAAGACAATACTGCTTTGTCAACTGCGAAAATCCTACTGAAGGAATACTTTCCTCGGTACGGAATGCCTAGAGTTGTGTGGTCAGATAACGGAAGTGAGTTCGTGGGGAGTGTGATGAAGAGTGTGTGTAAGGGCCTTGGAATTAATCAGAAATTCCATAGTGCCAATCATCCCCAGTCAGCTGGTTTGGTTGAAGGGTACAATGGCACCCTTAAACTAAAACTAGCAAAGATTCAGGCTACGACTGGTCTCTCGTGGCCTGACGCTTTACCTTTAGCATTACTGTCAACAAGGGCAACTGTACACTCCCGAGTAGGGCTCAGTCCCTATGAAATAGTGTTCGGTCGTCCTGCCAATGTTTGGGGGGTCCCTAGACCGGGTGCTTTCTGTGATCTTGAGTATCCAATGTTGATCGATTATCTCCATGACTTGACTGCTAAACTGAGGTTAATTCACCAACAGGTTCACGAAGCATTGCCGACGCAGACGGAGGGTCCAGGCCACCAGCTCCAGCCCGGAGATTGGGTGGTAACGCGAAACTTTTCGCGCAAGAACAATTTGGATCCCAGGTTCACTGGACCCTACCAGGTCCTCCTTGCCACGAGAACTGCAGTTCGTCTTGAGGGACGGAAGAATTGGGTGCACGCCACCCACACCAAAAAGGTCCCTATCCCGTTGCCAGCAGACTCGTGGGTGAGGAAAGGCATTGCATCAACTGAAACCGAAGGATTGCCGGCGTTTGTACCTTTCAGCGACGCACAACCTATCGGAGAATCCTCAGTGCAGCAAAAAGACACTGTTGAACATTTGTCAGCAAAAGACTCAAGACCAGAACATTCAACTGATCAACAGAACGCTGTCCCTTCAACGGATCCTTTGTTTGACGAACAGACACGTCCTGGGAAAACCCGATACTTTTTGCGATCCAGCACTAAAGACTAATAAAAGATCCTGTTCTGTCCCTTGACAATTGCATTATCCCGTTTTCCACGATCAGTTTGAACACTCATATCACTGTAATTATTTTTGTATATATTCATTGAGTTCCATTCCTTACCCTTTTTGCTTCCACAGCTGAGAAACATTGTTTTCGCATATATATATATATTTGTGAAATAAAGACCGTAGGGCCGCGCGCGTACTTCCTTCTGGTTAGTAGGTCTTGACGCTAGGTTAAAGACCGTCGGTTCCTGGGAACTCCTAGGGATTGACTGCTGCTACACAGAACGAAGTGCGTCAAGAAACGTTGCGGACGGTCATAGGGGATGGCATTTTCGAAGCTGACGGACTTGGAAGGAGCTCAAGCGCAAAGATTCAAGCTGCAGCAACTCAGTCGTACCAAATGTTTTATGTTCCAAATATTCGTATTGTTTTTGACTGTTTCTGCATTATTGGCGGGTGGGGTGTATTACATGATGTCTTACTTCTTACCTTCTGCCATACCTACTCCTACCCCTGACCCTAAACTCACCTCCACTGTTTCTCCTCATTCTTTTCATATCTTACCTGAACACGAACAGGCTAGACGTGCAGAATTCCACAACAATTCCTTTATTCAGCTCCTTCATCAGCATCAGTTAGTGGTTAACACTACTAATTGTTGGGTGTGTGGGTTGATGCCACATACTACGGATAAGGGAATTCCATATCTGGTGTTACCGTATAGTTCCCAAGGGTCTGCTCAAGCATTTCAAACAATGTTTCGAAGCGCACTGGGTTTCCACCCCATTCGAGAACCACGTTCCCCCTACTCTGGTCCTACCTCGTACCAGAAACCTTTGTCTATAGCAATTGAAGACTTAGATAGCGATATCTATGATCCCTCGCTTATTCCTGAAGAAGAGGTACAAGCCTATAGGGTCCTAAGTAGAGGCGAGTATAGTGTGTTCACTAGTGAAAAACAGCTTAAAAGCTCGCCTCCGATATGGGTCGTACCCCACATTGGTAATTTTTGTCTAATAGGTCGCGGCCGAAGATGGAAAGCCCGACTTGGAGAGAGTGCTTGCACTGAAAATTACATTCTGCCGATGGTCTCGTCCCCTGTGTTCCTGGCTGCCAAGGGTACATACTTTATCTGTCATGATCGTGCGTATGCATGGTTGCCCTCTGACTTCATGGGCTCATGTTTTATCGCAAACTTGTTGCCTCCGACGTTTACTGTAGATGCAGATTATCACAAGACTAGAGTTGTGAGAGGCGTAATTAGCGAAGAGGATACTGCCGGTCAAGAGGCAGGAGACTTTTTCAAGGGTTTCCTCCCGTTTTGGGGACCTATGGTTAATAGTAGGAACCTAAGACAGTTGACTCGAGTGGTAGAATCGACAGCTAATATTACTGCCAGTGCCCTTGGTAATATCACCACAGAACTTCAGGCGGATAGACTTATGACGTTACAAAACCGTATGGTTTTAGACGTGATCTTAGCAGATCGAGGTGGGGTATAAAAGGTGATCCATTCGAGCTGCTGTATTTTCATTCCTGATAATGCTCCGACTGTCTATCAAGCCATCTCGAAGTTGCATAAGATCTCCGAATCCATACACGTGGATGTAGGGGATTGGACGCTACTTGGATGGTTTTGGGGCCTGATGTCGACTTGGGGTTGGAAGATTCTGATGATCATCGGAGTCGTTGTGGCGTTCCTGTTCACGTGTTGCCTTTGTGTGCAGTGCGGTCCTGCCTTATGTGGCCTCTGTGCTACAACGTGTATGAGACAGCCACCTGTTACCAAGGGGACTCGGTTGGACAGAGCTATGCTACAGCAACATCTCGATGGTCTGATGAATATCGAATATGATTCCGACTAGTGCTTGCCTACATGAGGGCAAAAGGAGCGTCTGAGGTTCCGTGACAATTGTAAGTGATGTTTTCGACTCCCACGAATATGGTCGAGTCTGGTATCTATGAACCGCAAATGACGAGTTTAGTAAGTGTGCGCAGTTTCGCTGTGCTAACTTAAACCGTTCGTTTGTTATGTGGGTTTTTCATCTGTACCCACGGGTTCCATCTTAGATACGGCATCCATTTTGTCTCTTGCCCTCAAGTAGCCAGCGAACGGACGTTGTCCGCTTCGCGACCCTGGGACTCCCAAGATATTTGCGGAAGACACATGTCCTTTGTAAGTGTCTTTATGATGAGGGGGATGATACTGTAAGGCAGATGGCCCCGCTCGAGGCTCATCTTGCCGTGCCGGTTTATTGTCTCAGCCGTGCATCTCATTAGGCACGTCCCTTTGATGCCTGTATCTCGTGTTTCCCGATACCTCCCCTTTTACACCCTTTCCGATCTCCCCACTGTCTCCATCTTCCTCTGCACCTGTCTTTGTTCCTATTTCGATCTGTTTTACTGCCGATTGGAATGCACTAATGTTGGGAAGATGGGTTTTTACAGTTGGGAACCGCCAAATGTTTCCGCACTTATGTTCCGGACCTTGTGTGTATCAAAGCGACCCCTCTGGGGGATGATTGTGGGAACCGGGTTGTAAACCTTTGTCTGCTATGCGAACCTATGGGAAAATCGTGTATAAAAGGAGCGATCCACAGAACCAATTTGAAGCAGTCTCCCCAAGTTGCACGTGTTGTACTTGTCGTGACTTCTGTGTTCCCTGCAGTAAATAAACCTTGAATCTTTGACGCCGAAGGAAGTGCCCCGAGTCTCTGTCATTCGTACGCCGGAGCAGGTTACCCACGAAGGTTTCAGGTGTTGTGCCCTGGCACCGCTGGGTCTTAAAGAACCCAGTCCTTCAGTATGGCTACAATATCTTTAATATTTTGTGATAATAAAGTTAGGAAAAAAAACGCAAAAACAAGAAAACATGTTTTAACGAGCCCAAATCGGTAGGGAACCTCAGTTTATATATATAGTAATCAGTTCAGTTCATAAAACTTTTATTCGGTTATATCATAGCAAAACCATAAAAAGTACAGAGATAAAATATTACAGTACATATAAAAAGTCTCGATATCATAGTACATTTAAAAACTGTTATCATTTAAAACCATTGATAAAAATAGTTCATTAGGATACTGAGCAGGAATCAAGATATCGTGTAAACAGAAGCTCAAAGTTTACGATTTACAGCAAATTTTTAAACATAATTTCAGGAAACAAGCTACGCACTTAGCAGTGTATTGGGAATCCAGAGACTGCAGGGCCAGATAAGCCGGCCGACGTGTTCTCAGGCCCATTTTTCGGAGTAAAGGAGTGATCCAGCGCTTGCGGGGAAGCTCATAATATCTACAGAACAGAGTTACATGCATCGTAGACTGGGATGATGTACCATCGCATGGGCATTTCATTAGAGTATGAGACCAGTCCTGCTCTTTTGGAAAAGTAACTAGGCGAAAAAAAGAATTAAATCGGAACCTAGTCAAACATATTTTTCATGATTAGTTAGGTGAAATGTTAAATATGGTTGGATACCCAAAACAGTCTGGACTGATAGAATCTGTACATTTGAGGGCTTGCTTACTTCTTGGGAAAGACGCAGTTCTCTAAGATGAGTTAGACATAGTTTTTTCAGGTCTTTCCTGGTGGTATCTATCACTGAAGTGGGTTCTGTGAAATAAGTTGTACAGTTCAAGTCCTTAAGAAAATTGTAGACATACAGAAGCCATGGGATTTTACTCCAATTTGCCAAGGCTAAGCAGTCGGTTATCAGTGAGCGGGTTAGATGGCACTGTGTTTTGGTCCAAATACGGTGCCACAACAAGATCGGCTGGCATCTGATATTATCTGTCAGATAGTCAATACCCAGCTCGATGTGGCAACAGTATATTGGGGCACTTTCGGGGAGTGCCAGTAGGTATTTTAAGAACCCGTTCTGAACCGTCTGTAGGGTATCAATGGGAGCATAACCCCATAACCCTGCTCCGTAGGTTGCTACGCTATGGCATTTTGCGTTGTAGATTTTTAGCAACTCTACTGGGGCAGGTTTGCCCAGTTTCCTCGAAAAGGAAACTAGAGCTGAGGTTGCTCTTTGAAAAAGTAGCTTTTTGGTTTTCATGGCTTGTTTCCAGGATAGTCTGTCGTCAATTAAGATTCCTAAGTAGGGATATTCCCTTGTGCGTACCAACCTAACTTGATCAATAAAAACTGGTTTAGGGTTCTTCGCCCTAGGGCCGATGTGCATAACAAAGGTTTAATTTTTGTTCACTTTTAGGCCCAAAGAGAGCATAAATCGACAGTATTTATCTAGTTGTCTTTTTAGCTGGTTTAAAGTTCTGACTAAAATTACGGAATCGTCCGCATATAACAGGGCGGGAATAGGGCGGTGTTTAATAGATGGAAGATCCTGACTCCCTTCAAGCATGGCCGCTTCCAGCCCGTTAGTGTATAAATTGAATAAGAAGGGAGCCAGGACACAGCCCTGTCTAACACCTTTGTTGACGGGAAATGATGGAGATAATTCACAGTCAATCCCGTATCTAACACAAGCAGTAGCATCTGAGTAGAGTTCACGGAGAAATTGTATAAGAGGGGGATCTACCCCCAGTTCACCGAGAATGGACCACAGTCTTGAGTGAATGACACAGGCAAATGCTGCGCTGAGATCGACATAGACTAGATAGAAGTTACCACTTTTGGCCCCCACGTATTTGCCAATCAGAAGGGCTAAGTTCAATGCTTGCTCAACAGTGCCAAGTCCCTCCTGGAAGCCATACTGGAGATCTGTCAAGATGTTATTCGCAGACGCCCAATCCTGGAGGCGTTCCAAGATCAGCCGGCCGGCTACTTTCCCCAGGGAGTCCAGGAGGGATATGGGCCTGTAGCATGCTGGATTGTTACGTTCACCCTTCTTAAAGATTGGAAGTAAGATGGAAGTGGACCAAGAGTCTATTAAGCCTATATATAGTAATTAAAAGGGCAGTACCCCGGAGAAGGACATGTTTCGATGTTCCACAGTTTATAAGAACACATATGATTGGTAACTACAAGTTTTTTCATGTATTATAACGACATCCAAGGGATGTCTTAGTGCAATCCACCTTTTTAATGTATACTCAGGCTGTACCGGCACATGGGATTGGCGACTCTATCAGCATGTAATAGCGACATCCAAGGAATGTATTCGTTCAATCCACTTTTATCTGAATTTAATTTATACACCCATTTCTGCTCTTTTCTAAACATAAATTTATTTACATCTGTTATGTGGGTGGGAATCTATGGCTGTTCGATCACTGTCCATTTTAAGTCGGTGGGCTTGTGTCCCACTTCCAAAAAATGATTAGTTAGCCTAGTAGCCTGCTTCTGACAGCTAATTGAGCTCTTATGTTCAGAAATGCGGATCTTAATTTTTCGCGTTGTCATCCCTACATATTTCATGTTGGCCAGTCTCCCCGCCAAAATGTTGGCATAGATTTTATAGTCGACATTTAGCAGGGAGATGGGCCGGTATGAGTCCGCACTCTTCAGATCTTTTGTAGGCTTGAGAATCAGTATGATTATGGCTTCCTTCCATGAAGCTGGGATTTCTTCCTCCCCTCATAAATTGAGTTGAACATACTATCATATCTGGAGTTATTTTGTCAACAATTGCCTTATATAGTTCTGCTGGCAATGAGTCGGGCCTGCTGCCTTTCCACTTTTTAGGTATTTAATTTGTTCTCTAATTTTGCCCTCTGTGAATTTAGCTTCTATGATCTCCCTGCCATCACTTGAGATGACTGGAAGGTCCAATTTTTCTAGCCAATTGTGTAATGTCCCCTGTTCTTGTCTAATTTCTTTAGCGTACAGTTCCGAGAACAGGGAGACCAGGCAAGCCTTAATGTTGTCTTCCTTATTTGAAGTATCCCCTTGGGCATTAATAATTAGTTCTTGAATATGATTCTGGGACCTATTGGCCCTAGCCTTCCAGGTTAGCAGTGCGCTGGCCTTCTCCCCATACTCAAATAAATCCATATTACCAGTCACCCACTTCTCACAGCACTTGGTCTCAAGGCTCATCCTATAATTTAGTCTTGCCTCTTCCAGTTGTTTGATTAAGGGCTCCGTGTTTTGGGAGGGATCGAGAGACTGCACCTTTAATTCCAACTCCCCGACTCTCCCTTCCCGACACTTCAATTCGACTTCATCACATTTATTTAAATATGATGCTTGATTTTGCAATACCCCTCGCTTATATGCATTAAAGGCGTCCCATATTATATTTAAGGAAGCAGACCTGGCATGCTCAAAAAAGAACTCCTTAGCCCCTTCCCTCATAGTAGCGGACACCTCTGCCTTTAATAGAATTGATCTTTTTAAGGCCCATCTCGTGTTAAAGCCTACTCTCACTCCGACTTGTGTAATACTTACTGGGGCATGAGCTGGTAAAATATTTAATTCTTTTAGTTAGCAGGCTTAGCCAAGCTGTTTTGATGAGGTGATAAGTGGCCTGCATAGAACAGAGGTTATCTGATGGGGGAGGTTCTGCAGCTGCATAAAGCAGGCCAGGTTGGGGCTGGGTAAATCAGACTGGGCTTCAAAGACAGCAGGATAGTAAGGAATGCCAGCCAATCCAGCCCCCTTCTTCCTGAACCCCCACCCAGATGGAAGGCCCGGTAATGAAATTTGCTGAAGGTCGGAAGAGGGAGTGTTTATGGAAATTAGCCACATCAGTAGGTTGGTTATGCTAGCACTTACTCCAAAGAAGAGAAAATCTCTATCTTGAACTTTAAAGTGCAATTCTTTGTGCGACAGGAATATGCCATAATTTGGAGGAAGCTGTCATGCCTTTTGGGTTGCACACTGAACCTCATTGGACAGGGGTATGCCCTTGCTTACTGCCCAAATCATTGAATAAATATGTGAGAGCTGCACGGCTACTCAGATTTGCTGCCTAAAACTATTAGACAAATGCCCTGATGGAACCCTGGTCTGCACCCCAGAGGATTGCAATCTGAAAAACTGCTCCTGCTGCACACTTAGAACTACAGCCCATAGGACTTTGCTTTGCTTAAAAAAGGATTAGGGCGTAGACTAACTGAAAGCCACAAGTTAAAAGGCGCATCCCTGCACCATCTTCCTCAGAGGGTCCCAAGTGGACATTTGAGGATTTGGCCAGATGCATTGTGAAAATTGAAGATCCAACCTTCCCAGAACCATCTCAGAGTTTCTAGACCCTTGTATTTGAGTTTTGGACTCTCTGAATTCACAAGAGGAACTTCAGGAAGAAGTTCCAGAAGTTTGGAATAACTTTTGGAAAAAGCTTCAGAAATGGATTAACCTGATGTCGAGAGTCAGGCGGAATTTCTTCAACCACAACATTGCCTAGAGTTCAGGTTCATCCAGCTCAAAAGCTCCGGAGCTCATGACTTTCAAACGTTGACCGGGGATCGCACTGGACCAAGCCGGCGAACCTGCTGCTAAGTCGGCCGTCAAGAGGAAATTCTCAGAAATGTTTCTAAGTGTGAAGATTACATTTTGACCGGGGTCTCCTTCATAGTGTATCACACTAGGGCTTCATTGCGGTCTTCCTCAAACTTTGACTTTGTTCGTTCAAGTGCAACTAGATGTCCCAAGTTGGCGCTATATGTTTTTAAGCACTATAAAGTGGTTGATCTTTAAACATTCATATCTCTTGTTCCCTATATTGAATGTTTGTTTTTTAGCATCATTTTAAAGATAAACATATTTCCTATTTTTATATATTGGTGTGGTATTTCTATTGTGTGTTGTGTCTTACTTATTTAATGTATTGGTGTTTTTAAATGCTTTACACCTATCTCCTAAGTTAAGCCTACCTGCTCGATGCCAGCTACCAAGGGTTGAGTAGGGGAGTAATTTATTGAGACCTTGTCTGGACCTTATATCGGTTTGGTGACCTTATTGCTAGTGGTAGTTGCAGACTCACCCCTACTAATAGTCCACCTTCCAACAACCACGACTTTGTGAGCAGATGTGGAGCTTGTGATAGAGCAGAAGCTGTCACTCACAGTGAAGTTAGCCAATTAGTGAAGTGGGCTGATCCATTGCCCGTGCTGTATGTATGCTGTAGTGTGTGAGAACGGTACAGCACATCATTTAAATGGATAAAGAGTGCTGGATAAAATGCAGTATAAGTAAGTACATATGATACATGTAATTTTAGTACAGCCAAAAAGTCTAGGCTAACACAAGATCTAATAATATACCCCTAATGAAGGTATGGTAGAATGATGTCAATATTAATGGCTCACAAAGATTGAACACCGGAGATTGATTTGAGATTGTAAAGTGTTTGCCATCTCAAACCATTTTTGTTGATGCCGCAAGTCCAGTAAGGAATCTTTAACGTTTTGACTTTTCTAAGGAGTTGTAAACCTCATAAATGTATGCAGCGATATCTCGGAATTGTGTTTAGCTGCAATGAAATTGAAAAGTAACAAACGGTTTCTTTCTATTCCAGCAAATACATCACTTTTTAGTTATAGTGAGTGTGGAGCTGTGCAGCGCATGACCTATCTGGAGTGATTTCAGCGCTAAACAATGCATTCCCTAATCGGCTTGATTTCAGCACTGGACAGCGCCTTTTCTTTCTGATGCGATTTTCACTTTTAGCACTAGAGGTTGCATTCTTTACGTGCGTGATTTTTTTCAGCACTGGACAACATACTTCCTAAACGCACTTTCTAGCTGGAGCAATTTCAGCATTGAATAGTGGACTTTCAGGCTTGGGTGATTTAATTACCGAACAGCGCATTTACGACCTGTACGACCATTGGGCACTGCACTTCCTTCTTGGCCTCATTTCTGCACTGGGCAACACAATCCTTGACTGATTTGATTTCTGCACCGGAAACTTTCTGCTACTGTGGATTAAGCAGCTCATAGAGTAGCTCCGGCTCCGTAATTTTAGCAATGTCTGAAATAGCACTTTCTGATTACAGTGATTTCAGGAGTGGGCGGCAAACCACCCACCTCCGTGCACAGCACACCGGCCTACATAAACAATAGGAAGATCTTCCTTTTTCACGAATTCCTTTTGCAGACTCTTAACCCCAAGGAAGCCTCTGTTTTCCCTCTCTGACACACTGAGCTGTAAAAAAGAGTTGACACCCACCCTTAGGGGCTTTGTCCTATTGATATATAAATGTAATGATTATTGATAGATGAAAATTGACCATTCGTTCTTTGGTCATGTCCAAAGTTTGATTTATTTTCTCAGTTTTCATCAGTTTCATTTCCGTGCGAAACACAAGGAAGCTTTCTGGGAGATATTTAAAATACAAAGCCTTGAGAAAGGCCCCTCCCACAAGGGGTCTGTTTCATTTTGAAGTAGCTGCTAAAGTCAGCACGTGCCAGTTCCTTATTCTGGAATATACTATGCTGCATTGTATTTCAAAAAGCACGACATCTTTTATACAATTTGGTCCCTCCAGTAAGATGAGACAAACATTCAATGTGAACTGTATAACCAAACAATGTCCAAACACAGAAATAAAAGGAAACCCTCATATACTTCTGAATCAATACAGGATTTTATGATCAATTGATGTAATTTGTGCAATCAAAAAGTTTTAAGTAAAACAAATAGATACACACACAAATATGCAATTATACCTAAATCGGTGAAGTGAAGTGAACAAAAACAAATATATTTACATACCACAGCTTTTCCTTTTCTTTTCTGTGTTTGGACATCGTTTGGTTATACAGTTTCACATTGAATGTTTGTCTCATCTTACTGGAGGGACCAAAGTGTATAAAAGATTTCGTACTTTTTGAAGCGATACGGTGGCAGAACCGCTGTTCCCTTAATGTACTAATCCCCAGGTTCTGCACGTAACTGGGTTACCCCATTAGCTTATACTGGCATTGTATTTCAAAACATGACAGAAACACACCTATTTTTGAAGGTTCTCCTGGCATTTCTCACATGTTGGATTTGGTTGGTTTTATTTACAATTGTCAAGAGTTTCATCACATCTATATAAACAGAGGTAAGGTGCATGTTGGTGTGTGATACAAATCATTCACTTTCATTCAAAGATGGACCCCCTTTGCGTTAATTTACCGCAGAGCCCCGCACTGCCAGCCACGTAGAGCATTCTCTGTAGTGTTTTATAACTGTGTCCAGTGCGCAGTGATGCTTCTGACCCGGCAGAGAAAAGAGGCTCTCAAACCCTTTGAGATGAATGGCTGGGTTTATGACACTCATTTACACAATAATTACTGCCGAGGCGCTGTGGCCGATGGGACGAGTGTTCAGGGCCCGAGCTCTCCTGCGCTGGTTGGCTCGGGAACCTCACTGGGAGAACAATTAAAGGCGAATGGATAACAGAGGCAGAAGTTATTTGCATCCTTGAGACCCGCAGGTCTTGCGTAGAGCTAATTCCAGCTCTGGCCCTCGTGGTGTAAAGGCTGCGTCGATAAGCGTGTGAATTATACTGTCAAAATGCTCCTTGTTATGAAGATTCGACATTGTTGATTAATGGCAAGAAAGCAGAAACCATAATGCGAGCTCTGGTCGCCTGGGATCATGAAGGCAAATACGGCAGAAGGAAAGGTTGGGAGATAAGCTGTGTTGCATGCACGGGTGGAAAGGAGGTTCTCCTGACAGGAGCGATTCGTGACGTAACTTCCTGGAAGGAAGTCTTGTGTATTAATGTGATGTATAGGGCCTACTCAGAGAGCGCGGGCGGAGGGATGCTCTTCTGAGCCCAGTAGTGACAGGACCTCGAGAGAGCAGGGATGATAGATGAGCTGTTGTTTTCGCATCCGTTTTGCATTGATGTGGGAGGAATAGCAAGTACCTTTTGTAAGCAGGCGAGGAGGAATAGCTTGGACTCGCCTGTACAGCTGTCACTGGCTGTGCAGAGTATGTGAGTATAGAGATCACCCGATAGGCCAATGCCCTGTTGCAGTGTTTCCCCATGGATGGTGCATTAATGCAGGTTTATGCATCCCAGTTTAAAGTGCCAGTGTTTGTACACATTGTGGGACGGGGACTTGATAGTACTACATCTCCCACCATACTGGGGCAAATGTATCGCTTTGGAGGTTCTGCTAGCTGCCAGATTAGTGGGGTGTAAAGATTGCACTGGGTCGCGTTATCTTTCCTGGATGTGGTCTTTCTGATCGATTTGAGAAACTGGGAGGATGGTTCAATGATTTAGATCAGCTGTTCTTAGCCTGAAGTCTACTGACCCCCGGCAGTCCACAATTCCTACTCTACACTGTCAGTTCCCACCTGCCATTGTCATTGAAACATGCTCCCATGTCAACAAAACAAGATGTTTTCCACAGATATTCTCCTTCTTTACAAACGGACCTATTGAATGGTTTGAGTAGGTGGGACATCAGATATTTAGGGGCATATTAGCAAGAACCTCGTTAAAATTATCGCAGTTTTAGCGGCAGGAAACTGCAGCTAAAACGGCGATAAAGGGCTTGCTATAATGCGGTATAGAATTCCAATAGAAGCCCAGGTTAGATGTCCTGCACATCTAACCTGGGCTTCTAATGGAATTCTATAGCGTATATTGCCAAGCCCATAATCGCCGTTTTAGCGTCAGTTTCCTGTCGCTAAAACGTCGATAATTATAACAAGGTTCTTGCTAATGTGCCCCTTAGTTATATGTTAATCTTAGTCTTTACAGAGTCAGAAAATAATCTAAGCAAATTAGATAGTCCCGTTAGAGATTTTAATAAATGAGCCGTGCCATCTGTAAAGACAATGTGTGTGATTAGTTTGTCAACTAATCAAAGGTCATCCTCGGCCATGTTGCAGAACAAACTAGTTCATTCAATTATACATAGGGCTTAAAGAATGGATGCCACTTGGCATGCAATCTGTCTCACTTTAAAGTACTTCCATATTGCACTTTCACGGCTAATAACATAAGCTGAAAAATGTAAATGTTCGAAATCTCCCAGGGTTTAGTATGAGGGACACTGCCATTAGCTAATTTGAAATCGACAAATAGTACATAAAGCAACAATTTTAGGTTCTTATTTTTTTTTTAATCAGAAGATCAGGACTATGAGTTTGGTCAACCATGCTAATTATACACTGGTAAATAGCCTGATACTTGAAAGGAATAGCCATCGACCATTTTTCCATGTAGGAGGCCGAGGAGATTCAATCAATCAATCAATAAATCAGACCACTTGTACTCACCCGGAAGGGTCTCAAGGCGCTTGGGGGAGGGGGGCCGCTACTGCTCGAACAGCCAGGTCTTGAGTTGTCTCCTGAAGGCGAGGTGGTCCTGGGTCAGCCAAAGGTGGATGGGGAGGGAGTTCCATGTCTTGGCCGCCAGGTAGGAGAAGGATCTGCCTCCAGCGGTGGCTCTTCGGATGCGTGGTACGGCGGCGAGGGCGAGGCTAGCGGATCGTAGCTGGCGGGTGGGCGTGTGGAAGGTCAGGTGGTCGTTGAGGCACTTGGGGCCCAGGTCATGGAGAGACTTGTGTGCGTGGGTGAGGAGTCTGAACGTGATCCTCTTGTTGACGGGGAGCTGGTGCAGGTTCCTCAGGTGGCTGGAGATGTGGCTGCGTCGAGGCATGTCCAGGATGAGTCGGGCAGAGGCGTTCTGAATTCGTTGCAGTCTTTTATGTAGCTTGGCTGTGGTTCCGGCGTAGAGGGTGTTTCCGTAGTCCAGCCGGCTGGTGACGAGGGCCTGGGTGACCGTCTTCCTGGTTTCAATCGGGATCCACCGGAAGATCTTGCGGAGCATGCGGAGGGTGTGAAAGCATGAAGAGGAGATGGCGTTGACTTGTCTGGTCATTGAGAGGGAGGAGTCCAGGATGAAGCCCAGGTTGCGTGCATGGTCTGTCGGCTTGGGGGCGATGCCCAGGGCTGGGGGCCACCAGGAGTCATCCCAGGCGGAGGGTGATGGTCCAAGGATGAGGACTTCCGTCTTGTCTGAGTTCAGTTTCAAGCGGCTGTTCTTCATCCACTCGGCGACGTCTTTCATCCCTTCGTGGAGGCTGGTTCTGGCGGTGTTGGGGTCTCTGGTGAGGGAGAGGATCAGCTGGGTGTCGTCGGCATAGGAGATGTTTTTGAGGTTGTGTTGGCGTGCGATGGCTGCGAGAGCACTCATGTAGACGTATTGTGGGAAAATCCACTGAGTTTGATGGGACAAAAATTGTCTGGATCAAGGAAAGGCACTTTCTCATGAATAAGGACCAATAAATTAGCCATAAATTAGGCGATTTCTCTGAAACCAAAAAACATTTGTTAGAAGTAGGAGGTAAAGGACCCATGATCAGGCGCCAGGACGCCCCTTCGCTGGGGCAGCTGTGCGCTGAATAAAAGTTATTAACATATTAACATAACATATGTCAGGATTCAAAGAGTACAAGTCCAGAGAAATATTTTTAATAATAGGAGAGTTAGAAATGGAGGTCTCTAGTTTGCAACGGTTTGCACCTTTGTTCAAGTAGGGACCCTTCTTTCTAGTCAGGGTGAGAGTGATACACTTCTAAAATAACCCCAGCTTATCCCCTTGGTAGCTTGGCACCAGCAGACATGCTTATTTTCAGAGGCAGCGTGCAAAGCATTTGTGCACACATACATTAATACAGTGAAAACACAAGAAATGGACACCACACCAGTTTAGAAAAATAAGTAATCTTTATCTAAACCAAACAAGACCAAAATAAAAAAAATCCACAATACAGTAATCAAAATATGACTTTTAAATGGTAGAAATAGTTCTGTTCATAGAAAATGGTGGCTGCAACACTTTCAAAATAAAGTACCTTAGAGGCGTCAAAAACACAAGCAAAAATGGTCACAGGGAAGGTGATTCGTTGGTTCCTTATACAAAGTGAAGGTGATGCGTCCGTTCCTTGCTCTGAGGAAGGAGATGCATCGGTTCCTTACTGCTGCGCACGGAAGGTGATGCATCTGTTCCTTACTGGAGAGGAGGTGATGCATCGGTTTCTTACTGCATGGGGAGTTGATGCATTGATTTCTTACTGTGTCCCCCAGCAATATGATAAACCTGGCACCTCGATGTGACGCGTGATGATCCGGGATGATGCAATGCAGGAAGATCCGGAATGTGCTGCGACTATTCCGGCTGCATCCCCTTGATGTGTCTGTTCCCACACAGCAGAGCCTGCATATGAGCCTTTGCGGTGATCTCAAAAGTTGGAGATCAGTGCACAGGACTCGTCGCACGGCAGACACATCAGCCGCGGGCATGCACTGCATCGATTCTTTGGCTGTGGTGATGCATCAGAAGTTCTTCTTGCACCGCTGTGGTGAGTCAGAACCAGGCAATGCATCGATTGTCATAGTTCTTTAGCCTTTTGCAGTTCCCAGGCCCAGACACAACCTACAGATGCCCAGAACACTGGCACCACTACACCAGCAAAGGAGTTCAAGGGGTCTGGGGGTGAATTATTTGTGTCCCTGAGACTTCAGAACAGGAGGCAAGCTCTACTTCAAGCCCTTGGAGATCTTCCTCAAGCAGGTAATACAGCACACATCACATTCCTTGTCCTTTCCTTGGTAGAAATAGCTACTGCAGGCCAATCCCAGACAGTACACAGCAAAGGGGCAGTACTTCTCCTGGGTTTCTCCAGCTTTTCTCCTTGGCAAAGGTTCCTATTGAATCCCAGAAGTAATCTAAAGTTTAGGGGTCTGGACCCCACTTTTTATAGCACAAATCCCTTTGTTCTTCGGTGGCAGAGAGGCTCTGTGCTTAGTCAACACCAATTCTGTCCTCTCTTGTGCAGTTTCCCGGCAAGAGATGGAGGCAGCATTATGTAAGGCAGACAGCCCTATTCAGGTACAAAGAAATCCCCCCCTACTCTAAATGCAGCCCCGATTTATTCAGCAGAGCCCTGACTCAGTCAGGAAAGGCAAGACACGCATCAACTCCCCCCTCATTGGCTGTCTGAGAGAATGCACATTCCAAGCCCTGTCACTCCAAAGCCAGACAATCCACAAACCAGCAGAGGCACACATGATGGCTAAGCAAGAACATAGCCACCTTCTAACTGTGGTATTTTCAAACACACAATATAAAAATAATCTTTCCTAAAAGATGCATTTTTATATCGTAAATTCAGGCTTACTAAACTCCATCTTTCAATCTTATCTCAGTTGGAAGTTATTTTTATAAGATGTTATAAATAAACACCCATTCTATCGTACGGGACAGATAGCCTTTCAATAGTGAAAAACTAAAAACGCTGTATTTCACTATCAAGACATGTCACACACCTCCGTACATGTGCTACCTTTCAGATGCATTGCACCCTGCACATGGGACAACCTTGGGCCTACCCTAGGGGTGTCTTACGTGTAAGAAAAGCGAAGATTAGGGCCTGGCAAATGGGTTTACTTGCCAGGTTGACATGGCAATACCAAACTGTGCACAGACTCTGCAGTGGCAGGTCTGAGTTACATTTACATGCTGCTGATGTGGATAGCACAATCAGTGCTGCAGGCCCCATAGCAGCATTTGACTTACAAGCCCTGGGGACACATAGTGCACTGTACTAGGTGCTTACCAGTAAATCAATTATGCCAATAATGGAATCACCAATCCATAAACACAATTTATAGAGAGAGCATATGCACTTTAGCACTGATCAGGAGTGGTAAAGTGCCCAGAGAAAAAAACCTCCCAAAAAACAGGGTTGAAAACAGGAGGTCTAAAAGCAAAAAGTCTGGGGATAACCCACTGGAAAAGCCAATTCTAACACAGAGCTTTAACCTTATTTGGCCCTTGAATCTGTACTACTTTCTCCTATGTAAAGCTGGTATTGCCAATTATTTCCCTGGGGCACTGAGAATATGACATTGTCTTTGAGTTTGGGCTCAGGTCCACCATGTACCAAGTACAGAAATAGATGGTGGTAAAGTGGTAGGTCAAGATGTTGCTAGAAATGCAAGCTTCTGGTGAGGCAGTTAGATCAGAGGTCACCTGATCAACTAACAAATTAAATACCAAAGCTCTGATTGCAAGCAATGCAGATTTATGTTAGGTGATATAAAGTGCCCTGAAAGAAAGTTTCTCACCTGTTTCCGGGTACATAAACCCAACTATTCCAAGACAATGTCCAATAAATTATGAATAACTGCAGACCAGGGTCAAAATCCGCTTGGGGCACGGGATGATGACAACGGACAGGGATGGATGTGGTCTGCCATTGTGAAGGCAATACATGCGCCCTCATTCTTTAGAAGGGGTATGCTGGGCCCCAAAGGCCAGAGGGCCTGGGGTCATGGTAAGGCTACACTTACAGCCGAAGCCTAATTCGATTTTAGTGACTGAATTTTCTGGTTGCTAACATTCGGGCAGAGGAACTCCCGTCCAGTTTTAATTGGAAAGAATGGTATCCCATTCAGGGCTGTTGCTCCATCCAAACTGTATTTGGGCCCTAATTTCCATTATTTTGGTGTCAAAAGAGTCCTCAGTAGGACTCATACTTTTGAGAATATTCATATCTGTCAGCAGAAATCAAGGTCCAACATTAGTAAATACATAAGAAATGATTGTAGAACGTGCACTGGTGCAATACGTTGCGGGGATGCTAGGCAGACACAGACTGACCACAGCAGGCTCACAACCACTGCAGAGTTGAGTCAATAGGTTTCTGACAGAGGGTGAGAACAAGGTAACCATGGGGCAGTCCTTTCCAGGATGCCCCAGCACTCATCCTCAAGCGCAAAATTATCTCCAACAACAGACGCAACAGTGGTTTGAACTGACAACGTTCCCAGTTGAATTAGTCACATACTGTATCACTACATCTTTCACCTACATAACTGTTCAATAAAGAGTTAGCATACATAACGTAAACGTGTCTTGCCTGGGTGGAGGTCTAATATAAGTGGTAAATTAGTTTGTAAAACTTTGGGAAACACGAAGACATGATTTTGCATATCTGAGCACCCAGTTGACAATTGTTTTAAATTATAATTGAGATCTGGTGTAAACTGTATTGCTAGCTCTACTTTACGGTGTCGCTTGGTTTGTTCAATAGTCAGGTAACCCATTTAGCGATGGTATCACAGCACAGGTCTCCAGAAACATAACGTTGTTGAGAGTTTGAACCATTCTCAGTCACAAAGTTTATTTGGAAGACCAGTAAAGTTCCTTGAGAGTACTTCAAGTTGTTTGGTCGAGAAATAGAATGCATTATATATATTAACCCGCTATTGCACGGTTGCCCCTATGAAGAAGTAATTCTATTCTGCATTGCATTCTATAGTCTCTTGCAGTAGTATAGATGAACACTGGACCTGTGTGCTGAACATGATATAATCAGATTTGAATTTGCTTGTAGAAGGCAGGCCTAGGATGTGGCTAGATTGCAAAATCAAACACAATGTTCTTTGTGGAAAATGTTCAGTTTATTAAATGACAAAATAATGTGATATTTAAAAAAAGAAAAGATTGTTTAATTTTTGCAACAAATACAGTACAGCAACATTTGCTGATTAAGGTAAGATTCAATATAAATGCACGATTGCCCTAAAGAAAAATGTACCTAATTATCCTGTTTTTGGAGATGATGCAATGCTGTATGAAATGCACGGTAAAAGTAGTACAACTTTAAGTACTTCTGGACATTGTTACATGAATAATTTATTTGTCGATATTAAGGGTGTGCGGTAAACTTCATTCCGCCGGCAGAGTTTGCGGCGTTTTAACACTCCACGCTCTGCTTCGAATGAAGAGTTCAGTATAAACTCTGCGTTCCACCGGGAGCCCACGTATGATGTATTGAAAGAAAATCCTGATCAAGTAGTGCCTGATCCTAATATGGCTGTGGTGCAGATGAGGCCCGGCCCCCCATACTGGTTGACTTGTGCAGATCGGGCTGGTCAGTGTCCTTTCTCAGTTTTTCGCGCTTTTTAGGTCGAGCCCAGTGCAGCGTGCATGCGCTGCTCTAGGAGATGACCTTTTGGAAACGGTCTGCACTTTTGTAACACTTGTGCGTGTGGCAGCATTCACCATGCAGGAGCGAGCCCCGGCCCACAGGGCCATCTGTTTCTAATTAGCGTGGCTGCATCCGCTTGTTTACATTTCCCTGTCTCGTGGTCATTTTCATTTTCTTGCCTGTCTCGCAGTCGCTTTCACTTTCCTGTTCCCTTTGGTCACTTTCACTTTCTTGCCTGTCTCGTAGTCGCTTTCACTTTCCTTTTCCCCCCTCTCTTTTTTTAATACACGCAACACTTTAAACAAACAAAGCAACATGTGCAAGGTAAGAGTGCTTTAAATGGGGCGCTACCAGCATTTTACTTTTATTTTGCGAGGGAGAGTGCTTGCATTTCTCAAGAAAAATGTAATCGTTTTAATTGGAGAGTACCGGCACTTCTAAAAAATGCAGGTACTCTGGTACAGCAGTTCTATTTTTCCATTTCCAGCATTGTCCGCGGGCATGCACTCTGATGTCTACTCGTGCACACGCTTTTCTTGAACATGCACACTTTTCCTCGAGCTGGCTGTTCTTGATACTGTAAACCGCTCCCACACATGCACAGTGCACTGGTGTGCATTTCTACAATCATTTGTGCAGACAACACATGCAAAGCCAAGTGCATTTCAAGTTGTGTGTTTCAAGGATATTCTGATTGTAGCAACGGACGACTGCTTTACTTACATTAATTCCAGTGGAAAGAACACAAAAGTCCTGATTCAACAACAGTGTAACAGTTTCATATATGACAACGAGTCTGTTTGTGCCAAAGCAAACATGCGAGTTGGGAGTCTGAACCCCTACCTAAATGAAATCTCCCTAATCCGTATGTAAACTAAACACAAGGCAGGGTTTTTAAAGTTTCTAGTGCCATGTGTACCTTTAACACCAACCCAGTTTCCTTGCATGGAACCCCTGCTATACAAACACAACACGGGCACTCCATCTCGGATAACTTACAAATCCATTTGAAACTAGTTTGAGCTGGTATCTGGCCTAGTTCCAGGAACCGGCGTGCTGGAACCTCCCCTTGCTCCTGCTGTCCCACAGACAGGGTTTGTGTATACCCGGAGGTTGTGTAGTTTATTGGCCAACCTGCGCTGTCTAAACTGAGGGGCCTCTGTTTTCATAATTCTGGCTTTCCTACTCAGCAGTGTGATAATGGGCGGATAGTTCTATCTATCGCAGCATTTGTTTCCTTTTAGCAGAAAATGGGGACCACTTTCAGATTGTTATATGATGTCCCTGGACGTTCGCTTTGTCCTTCTTTCAAAAGGCGACCCTCCTGCATGTCAAATAAGCTATGAAAGTGCCTCTCTTTGATCTTACAGTATTGGAGTTTTTTGAAGTGGCAGGACTGTGCCTTTAGTTTTAAGTTGATACATGGCCTGTCTGTGTTTGTAGATAAACTGACGAACTTTAAGTGGTATGAAAAAACTGGGGCGTCTAGAGTCAGAGAACATGTGCTGCTCTGCGAGGCATGCTATATTCTGTGAGGTTTGAAAATGCCAACTTAGCTAACAAACATTGGCAAAAACCAATAGCTCTAGCTAAACACTTATAAAGCCCCAAAGGCAAGACCTTTTGACTATGCCAATTCTTGTTTCAGCTGTTGTTGGTGGAGAAGTGGTGTCATCATTGGCTCCAGAACTTCTTTGCCATGTTCCAGGCTTTCCCAGCCCTTTATAGTTTGCATGTATGCCATGGAATTAATATATACACCTGAAGATTGGTACATTTATAGGTGTATGCTTCACTTTGCCGTACGTCAATACGAAAAATGACGCTATGGAACTAATTCATTCAAATCATTATTCGAAATAGGTTTGTCAATGACCTATCTGACCTGACAAAATTCTTCTAGAGCAAATCAATTCAGTTTTCTATATATATCATTTAACTCCTGAAACCTTAACAAATCAATTACATCCATAGGATATGTAGTCCTCTTTTTAAAGTATGTTTTATTCACTCAAATATTTTTTGCCGTAGGGACTGATGACGTGAGGCATAATGTGCTTCTTTGAAACAAGTGCTACGTATTTCAATTTTTGAAACATAAACGTGCACAAAGCAGAGATGCAAAATGGAAATAAGCAGCGTGGTTTGGATGCTATGCTGTACGCATTTGCAGATAAACACTGCTGCACTAAAGCTGACTTGGGTTCTGAAATGCTAGTTTATAGAATGGTTTCCTTTACTCAGCAAGCAATCATCCATCATGTTTAGTTTGCATGCTGTTATCAAGGCCCTGAATTTGATTTAGCCCGTACACCTCTGAGGCAGCTGCTGCATCACAGACATATTTATGAGGATCTAAAATATGATGTTTAAAAGAAAATGTTTTGATGAAAATGTGTCAGACTGTACAATCATTTTTACCACGTGAACTTCACGAGCAGTCCCAGGTTTAGGGCGGGGAGGTCTCTGCTCTGCAGACCAAGAGGAGCAGTGTGAGCCCAAGAGCTGACCCACCGCGCCCTAGCTCATAGAGCTGTGAACCACAGACTCACTCTGCAATGTTCTTCTAGGCGCTCGCCTCTCCCTGTCGGACAGCCAGCTCATTACTGTCCCAAATCTGTTGTCTCCCAACTTGAACCAACCTCTCCAAAAGATTGTTCTCTAGTTTGGTCACTTTTTTGGCAGTACAGGGCTGGGGAGCCATCTGGATCTATTTGCTTTCAGCCTTTTTTGGTTCTTCTGTAAGACGAGAATGTTAACCGCAGTCCCGGGACTGGGGCAAAGTGTGAGGCAGACATCATTTAGCTCCCTTTTCCTCACTCCTACCACTGGCAGCCTGCACAGAGGTTCTCTCCCTTAATGAACCTCTGCCGGCTCCGCTCTTGCAACAGGGAATGAAACTTCACACTTTACCTCTTGCACTTCCTCCTCAGAGTGAACAGTTTATCGACACCCTCACAAGCGAGCCCCCTTCAGGTACATGCAACCGCGACCACCTTCCTCTGTCCCTAAATGAAAGCAGCGCCTTCGACAACCACTGTCTAATTGCCAACATGACTCATTTTCTGAATCATGCTTTCACTTCAAAGCTGAGGGCTTTATTATTATCAGAGAGTTCACCATAAACCAGCAGCCGTGTCTGGTGTTTGTCTTGTTGTTTCCACACATTTGTGCAGAAATTTGATATAATAGCATGGTCTTATTTCAATGTTGGTCTTACTTAGGGGTGGTCGAGCAATACCCCGACCACTCGCAGAACTCTGCAGAATTCAACGGAGTTTGTCGGCAACTCTGTGAAATTCCGTTGAGTAAAACTCCGGTGAGCTCTGCCCAGGCCTAGTCGATATAGAGGAAGAAATAATCATGTACAAACATGAAATACCATATATGATACTGTTTAATGAACTTACACTACTTAAGTGATTATCTGATTTGCCACTACTTCCGTCTCCAATGTGTGGTAGTTGAATATCATCTAGAATGTATGTAGGAAATTGGGAAATTGGTTGAGAGGGGTGAAACCTTACTCAAGCAGCAACCATAATTCTGGTCAGGGTGAAACACAAGCAAAACCCAAATTAACCTGTGCTTCTCCCTCTGGTAGCTTGGCACAAACGCAGCTAGGCTGAACTTAGAGGCAATGTGTGAAGGATTTATGCAGCCCACAAACATTAATAAAGTGAAAACAATAGAAGAAAAACCCACACCAGTTCAGAGAAATAGAGCAAGATTTTATAAAGTATTTGACACCATAGCAACAAAAATACAATTAGCAGAACCAGAGTTATGCATTTTTAAAGGTTCTGGGAACATCAAGTGCTAAAAAGCAAGGGCACCAACCATGGTTATCTGGTTGCTGTAGACTAGGTTCAATTCCAAATTCAGGCGATGCGATGGATTTCGGTTTTTGCTGGTCTAGATGCTTTAGGCACTTTGCCACTGCTGATCTGTGCCAAAGTGCAAGTGCTCCCTCTGTAAATGGTGAATGTGGATTGGTGTTTCCATGATTGGCTTGTTTGACTTACTACTATGTCCCAAGTGTAGTGCACTGTGTGTGCCCAGGGCCTGTAAGTCAACAGCTACTAGTGGGCCTGCAGCACTGATTGTGCCACCCACCCAAGCAGCCCTTTAAATGATGTCATACCTGCCACTGCAGTGACTGGCGCTGTTTCTACTGCCATGTCAACCTGACAAGTGCACCCACTTGCCAGGCCCTAACCATACCTTTTCTTACTTGTAAGACACCGCTAAGGTTGGCCCAAGGTACCATTGTGGACAGGGGGCAGTGTATGTGAAAGGCAGGACATGCACTGGTGTGTGCGACATTACACAATAGTGAAACACAGTGAATTTCGTTTTTCACTATTGAAAGGCTGTTTGTCCCATAGGATAGAATGGGAGATCATTTATAAAATCTTATAAGCGTAACTTTCCACTGGGACAAGGTAGACAGATGGAGCTTAGTATGCTTGAACTCAGGATATAAAAATGCATATTATATTAAAGATGATTTTTATATTGTGTGTTTGAAAATACCTCTTTTGGAAAGTGGGTATTTTCTTACTTAGCCATCCTGTGTGCCTCTGCTGGTTTATGGATTGACTGTCTGACTTTTTGAGTGACTGGGGATGTGCATTCAATATAGATAGCCACGGGGGGGGGTTGAGGTGTGTCCTGCCTCTCCTGGATGAGTCAGGGCTGAATAGACCCAGACTTCATTTAGAGTAGGGGAGGAGATGTGCTTGCATCTGAATGGGCCTGGTCTGCCTTACACAATGACGTCTCCACCTCCTGCAGGGAGGCTGGACCAGAGCTGGTTTTGACTACTGAGCACAGAATCTCTCTGTCACCAGACAACAAAGGAAAATGCTGTATAAATATTGTGCCCCAGAACTTAAGATTACTTCTGGACTCAATTGCTGGGAAAGCTGAAGAAGTACTGCCCTTTCACTGTGTGCTATCTGGGGTTGACCTGCAGTGGCTGTTTCTGCCAAGAAGAGGACAAGGACTTTGCCATGTGCTGTTTCACCTTCTTGAGAAAGATCTCCAAGGGCTTGCCTCCTTTTCTGAAGTTTCAAGAACACAAAGACTTCCCCACCAGCCCCCCTGAATGTCCTTGCTGAGAGTTCTGACCTGCCAAGAGGTGCCTGTTCCTGTGCTGTAAAAACACACAAGATGATGGACGGAATGTTGCACAAAGGCAAAAGATTCACCCCCAGTCACAGATCTGGGTTTAATCCATCGTTATTTTGCTCACCAAGCCACCCCAGTTCAGACATGGCCATCTGCAAATCAGTCTTGACCCTGTGCCTCATGGGAACAGTCCAGCCTGAACTGCCAAGCCCTGTCTTTCCTGGACCGGAATCAAGCATCCTAGGACCGGTTTCTGGCTGAAAACTACTGATAGCCAGAAACCAGTCCTAGGATGCTTGATTTCAGTCCAGGGAAGACATGGCTTGGCAGTGCGGACTGGACTGTTCCCATGAGGCACAGGGTCAAGACTGATTTGCATATGACAATGTCTGAAATGGGGTGGCTTGGTGAGCAATATAACGACGGATTACACCCAGATCTGTGACTGGGGGGGAATGTTTTGCCATTGTGCAACATTCCGTCCATCATCTTGTGTGTTTTCTGTTCACCCTATGTGGGAAGGGTATGCCCAGACGTGGGTCCCGTGCTCACTAATCCACTGGAGTCAAGCTATCCTGGCTGAAGACGGATGATAGGCAGAAACAGGTCCTAGAATGCTTGATTCTGGTCCAGGGAAGACATGGCTTGGCAGTTCGGGCTGGACTGTTCCCACGAGGCACAGGTTTCAAGACTGATTTGCATGTGGCAATGTCTGAACTGGGGTGGCTTGGTGAGCAAAATAACGAAGGATTAAACCCAGATCTGGGACTGGGGGTGAATGTTTTGCCATTGTGCAACATTCCATCCATCATCTTGTGTGTTTTGCTGTTCTTGTGCTAGGCCTCTGGAAGTTGTTCCTGCTGCTGGGAACTGGGAAAAGGGAAGCAACTAGAGAAGTGTGACGCATCAGCACACGTTTCCAATGCAACACCGCCGTGCGGGAAGAATTCCCATGCATCTCCATTGTGTTGCTGAAGAAACCAACGCAGCGCCTGCCTGTGGCTGGAGAAATTGCTGCACACCGAGTCTTGTGCACTCATCTCCGAATTCCGAGATCAAAGCACCAACTCCGATGCAGGCCCTGCTGTGCGACTGCAAAAGCCGGCGCATCGTTGGACTGCAACTGGAAAGATCAACACAGAGCTGCTGCTGCCTCATCAAGAACTAATGCATCATGAAAGCCACGCATCGCACTGAGGCGCCAAGTCTACAGCAACACCAGAGCCGCTGTAACAAACCAACCCATCACCTCCCGCACAGTAAAAAAACGACGCATCACCTCCTCTTCAGTAAGGAACCGACATATCACCTTCCTTGTAGCTATTTTGGTACTGATTTTGATGCATCCAAGATACTTTGTGTTGAAAGTGTCTCATCTATAGTTTGCTATAGACAGAACTGTTTTTACCTTTTAAAATTCCTATCTTGATAACTGTATGTTGGATTTTAGTCATTCTGGTCTTGTTTTATTTTGAAAAAGATATATCACTTTTCTAAACTGGTGTGGTGTCGATTTGAAATGCTTTCAATGCTTTACTATATGTTTGCACAAGTGCTTTACACACTGCCTCTGAGATAAGCCTTTCAGCGTGTGCCAAGCTACCAAGGGGGTGAGCAGGGGTTATTTTAGAAGTGTATCCCCCTTATCCTGACTAGAAAGAAGGGTCCCTACTTGGACAATGGTGAAAACCATTGCTAACAAGAGACCCCCATTTCTAACAGATTATGATGTGCAAGTGTGGTAGGTGACAGCTCCACCCCTATCAAGTGAGAAATGGCTCATTGTAAGAAAATGACCTCTTTTTGCATTGTTGCCCCCACCTTTTGCCAAACTGTTGATGTGCTTTGACTGAGTGTGCCCTGGGCTCCTGTAAACCAGGTACCAAGGGCCGATGTTCTTTCCCTAAACTGCATTGATACAAAATCATTGTAAGTAGTACCATAGGTACCAAGGGCACTGTGGCCAGGGAAGGCCTCTATGGGCTACAGCACTTCTTATGCCACCCTTAAAGGCTTTGTACCTTTACACACTCACACTGCCATTGCAGGCTGTGTGTATTGGTTGAGAACAAAGTGAAGAGTCGACATGGCACACATCCCTGTGTGCCATGCCTACAACCCACTGCCCTGGCATAGGTAAGCCACCCCACTAGCTGGGTGCACATTACCAGTGGTGAGAGTACAGAGGCAGGAGCCCTATACCTCTACAGTGTCTAAACCAATTCTTAGGCATTGTAAGTGCAGTAATGCCATTAGGAGTATATGGTGCTGAGAGTTGGTCATTAAGAACTCGAGAGCACCGTAATGGCTTTACTAAAAACTGGGAAATTTGGTATTGAACTTCTCAGCACATTAAACCCACACTGATGTCAGTGTGGAATTTAATGAAAAATGCACTCAGAGGGCATCTTAGAGATGCCCCTTCCCTGAAAAACGACCTAACTCTACTGTCCTAGCTGAGTGGCTTCTCGCCAGCTGCCAGCACCAGACATATTTCTGGACCCCTGGGCCGAGAGCCTGCTGTTCACGGGGATCTGAAGCAATGCGTATCCTGGGACAAGGTGCAAAACCTCCTCCCCAAGGATGGGCAGGGTCCACGAAGGGGAAGCTTCAAAGGCTTGCAACCTTTTTGAGCTACCCCAGCCATTTGCTGCTTCCAGTAATTGGCCCATAGCGGTTCTGACCCCACTTTGGGTGGGAGAATTAGCGGGAAAACAAAGTAAGGGAGGGAAGGGTGCCTACCTTTGACAACCCCACCCTTCAGGTGGGGAGACAAGGTAAAGCACAACTCTCAGTCCCTGCCATCTTGTAGATGCGGGGACCCAGCCAACCACAGAGAGGCATATGCCCCTCCCTCCACTGGAGGGTGGCAGAATAGGGGGTGGACCCACCCCAAGGAAGGGACCCATTGGTCCCGAACTTTACCGACCTGTGGAGAAGTGTGGCTCACTGGTTAGAGGAGGCAGACCTGGAAGCAGAGGTCAGCCCGGGACCAGGGTTCAATTCCCGGCTCGGCGGGGTCTTGAGTCCTAAAATGTCCATGGACTCGACAATTCTCGTTCCGGTGCCTACTTGATTCACGGGTTCACACTCTGCGACTCTGGGCAATAGCTTGCTTAATCTCCACAACAGCCCCTCGCGGCGGGATGCCTGGCTTTCACCTTGCGGATACCCTGCCGGGGTTATCTCACAGGGGAATACCAGGACGGGTTCCCTAAGCAAGCGCTTAGAAACCGCTTGGTGATTTGCGCTATATAAATTCCTGTACATTTACATTTACATTTACCTATAACACACCTAAATCTGGTATTTTGGGGCAACACCAAACCTTGCCTCCTCAGACAAGAACCAACCAGAAGAAGAGAGTAAGAAGGACGAAGAAGCTGTGCTGACATAAGAAGAGAAGGATGCACAGCGACTTGGCCCTAGCCCTAGCCCTACCGGCCTGTCCCCTCCTTGAACCTGCTCCAGTGAAATCATGATGTGCCCTGCAGTCAGCAGCCTCCCAAGTACTGAGGACCTGCCCTGCCTTCCTAAACAAAGACTTTGGGGGTCATTAGGATGGCGGGCGACTTAGTCCGCCCGCCATCCCATCGGTCCTTGGGACCGCCCGCCAAAAGTTTGCATTAACAAAGTGGCAGGCACAGCACGGTGCCTGCCGCTTTGTTAATGCAAATGCAGGGGGGTACCACAGGTACCCCCCATGTGCACCCCCCACCTCTCCTTCGCTCCGGGGGCCCGCAGGGGGCCCCCGAACTGAAGAACACATGCCGATGCCGCCACAGAAAGGCATCTATCCTGGGCCATCCTAATATGGCTGGCGGTGTCAAATAGAGATCGCCACCATGTTAGACCTTTTCCGCCCCGCTCGCAAGGCGACTGGGGCGGAAAAAACGGCGGACGGTCTTTCCGTCCGCCACGGTCACCCCCGCCATACTAATATGGCGGGGGCATTTAGCTGAGGATGGCGGGTGGATTGCCCCCACCAGGCCGGCCTGGCGAGGGCAATCCGCCCGCCATCTTAATGACCCCCTTTGTCTCTTGTGAGCACCAGATGTGCTCACCCACAAACTTTGGCTCGTGCCAAAATCTGCGACTCGAGTTCGAGTGACCCAACTCCATGAGGAGGTTTGCCCGGTGATCCTGACCTGAGATGAAATGACCTCTGACCTGCCTCGAATCTCCAATCAATGCCTGCAGCCCCTTCTGGAGGATCCCCCCGACTGCAAACGGAGCTTTTAGGAAAAACCTGATGCCTAAAGACACCCCTGCACCCGTTTCACCCAGACTACCACAAATTGAGAGCAAGGTGCTATCTACTTTTACCTCTGCCTACTTTTGGGGTTCCACTGGGCTCTGTGCACACTATACCTTACCTTGGTATAGTATATACAGAGCCAGCTTCCTACCCCCATCCTGCTAACACATATTCTTTACCTCTTTGACTCGCTGTCTGGTAGTAATACACAAACACTTATTGACAGTTACACCTGGTTATGTGACCTAGGATAGAGGCTTCAGGCAACAAATGGTTAGGGCATAAAAATGCCAACTTTCTGCAAGTGATTTTCAGAATTGTGACCAATAATCCAACTTTACCATTAAAAAGGTTTAAATTACAATTGTTTAGAGACCAAACTCACCATTTCTACCTGCTCCGCACTGCAAGTCATTCCTTATTAAATATACTAAGGCAACCCAATATTATCCTATGGGAGAGGCAGGCCTTGCAGTAATGAAAAATTAATTTAAGAGTTTTTTTACTTCCAGGGCATATAAAAGATAAAAGTGAATGTAAAACTGTTTTTAATAGACTGCAACCTGGGTGTTTAAGTCCTACCCGATGGGTGACTAATGTGTATTAAAAAGGAAGGTTTATGCCTGGCAGAAGGTTTATGTTGTCAGGTAGAAAGGGCAATTTAAACTGCACCCACAGGCTGCAATGGCAGGCAAAAAACATGTTCAAAAGAGCTTTATTAAGTTTGTGGTGCAATCAGTGTGGCAGGCCCGCTAGTAGTATTTAATTTACAGACCTGGGTACAGGCAGTACAACTTAACTAGGGAATTTCAAATAAATTAAAGGTGCTAATCGGGTGTAAGCCAATGTTACCATATTTAGAAGAATGAGCACAAGCACTTTAGCACTGGTTAGCAGTTGTAAGGACAGCAAAAACAAAGTCAACCAAAGCAGTAGGACTAAAGGGGAAAGTTGGGGAAAACCCACACTAAAGCTGTCAGGTCCAACACAGTACTAAAATCTTGAAATTTAAAATAAGGTCCTGGTGTGCTGCATTTTTTTAGGTGAGGGTATGCCTAACCCTATAAGTGTTATGGATGATTCCTCTTTCTCAATCACTTATCTTAGTGACACCACAACCACACTGCAGACGAGACTGATCAATTCCATAGAGTGAGTGCAGACACAAAGCTAAGCTCGAAGCCCCAGCAATGCTCTAGAAACTAATGGATTGGGTTATTACTTTAAATTATCCTGAATGACAACAGAAACATTAATAAACATACAATTTAAACAACTGTCACATCAAAAACACTTCAAGATGCAAAACTGTAACAAAAGGGGCATTTTCCAGAACATAACAAAGTATACAATTGTAAAACGATTAAACCAAAACGAGCCAAACAGTGTTAATGTTAACAGTCATGGGTTTTCTGTTTTAAATAGTCACACCATTAAGTAATAAGAAGAAGAGATAGCCTATTACCGGGAAATGCCTACTTACAGCATACAGAGAATACTGTGTTGTTGCAGCACATGCACCTTTTCTTTGATGTGAAGAAATGCAGGGTTATGCTATCTATCCTGTATCTGTCCTTTCTTTTAGGAAAACGTGCACAATTGCGGCACATGCTAGACCAGTGTTGCACATTAGTGAGCCTTGCACTGCTTCTCCCCATTATGTACCTGCACTGTATGATAATCAAGCATGTGCTTCTTCTGCATGACAGTGAAGGTTCACTTTTGCTTCCCATGCTGTAACTGTATTATATATTAGAGAAGTTTGAGTGCTTTTTCTGTTGCAATACCTGCACTGTTTGACACTGAAACTTGCAATTCTGCTCCCCATGCTCTACCTGTGTTATACATTAAATAGCCTTAACTTCAGCTGCCCATGCTGTATCTCTGTTATATATTAGACAAGAATGCAGTTCTTTTTCCGATGCTGTACCTGTGCTGTATGACAGTGAAGCTTGCATGTCTGCTGACCATGGTGTGCCTGAGTTATGCTTTAGAGAAGCTCGCATTTCTTCTTTCAATGCTGTACTTGCACTGTAGGAAAGTGAATCTTGCACTTCCGTTGCCCATGCTGTACCTGTGTCATATATTGAAGTTTGCAGTTCTTCTTCTGATGCACTACCTGCATTGTATGACATTGCAGCTTGCACTTCTGCTTTGCCCATGCTGTACCTGTGAAATGCATTAAAGAATCTTCATTTTTGCTGTCCACACTGTACCTGTGTTATATTTTACAAAAGTTTGCTGTGCTAATTCCTATGCAGTACCTGCGTTGTATGACAGTGCAGCTTGCACTTCTGATCTGCCCATGCTGTACCTGTGTTATACATTAACTAATATTCACTTCTTCTGCCCATGTTGTACCTTTGTTATACATTAGAGAAGTTTGCAGTGCTTCTTCTGATCCTGTACCTGTGGCATATGACAGTGCATCTTACACTTCTGTTGGCCATGCTGTACCGGTGTAATATATCGAAGAAGTCTGCAGTGCTTCTTCTAATGCACTACCTGCGTTGTCTGACAGTGCAGCTTGCACTTTTGCTCTACTCACGCTGTATCGGTGTTATACATTAAAGAATCTTAATTGTTGCTGTCCACACTGTACCTATGTTATGCCATCTGTCCTGTATCTGTCCTTTCTTTAGGAAAACATGCACAATTGCGGCACATGCTGTACCAGTGTTGCACATTAGTGAACCTTGCTCTGCTTCTTCCCATTATCTACCTGCACTGTATGATAATCAAGCTTGGGCTCCTTCTGTCCATGTTTTAGATGTGTTGTACATTTGTATAGGTTTCACTGCTGCTGCCCACACTGTACTTGTGTTATACATCAGAGAACCTTGCAGTGCTTCTTCGAATGCTGCCAATGTGCTGTATGACAGTGAAGCTTACACTGCTGTTGCCAATGATGTGCATGCCTTATACATTAGAGAAGCTTGCAGTGCTTTTTCCGATGCTGTACTTGTGCTGTATGACAATGAAGCTTACACTACTGCTGCCAGTGCTGTACCTTTGTTATGCGTTGGAGAAGCTTGCAGTGCTTCTTCTGATGTTTTACCTGAGCTGTATGACAGTGAAGCTTGCACTGCTGCTGCCCATGCTGTACCTGTTTTTAAACATTAGAGAAGCTTGAAGCGCTTCTTCAGATGCTGCCCTTGTGCTGTATGACAGTGAAACTTACACTGCTTCTGCCAGTGCTGTACCTGTGTTATACGTTAGAGAAGGTTGAAAGCTTCTTCCGAAGCTGTACCTGTGCTGTATAACAGTGAAGCTTGCACTGCCACCCTTGATGTACCTGTGGTAAACATTGGAGAAGCTTGTAGTGCTTTTCCAATACTGTACCTGTGCTGTATGAAAATGAAGCTTGCACTGCTACTGCCCATGCTGTACCGGTGTTATACTTTAGAGAAGCTTGCAGTGCGTCTTCCAGTGCTGTACCAGCACTGTATGACAGTGAAGCTTACACTGCTGCTGCCAATGCTGTACCTGTGTTATACTGTTGGGAAGCTGACAATGCTTCTTCTGATCCTTTGTCTGTGCTGCATAACAGTGAAGGTTCACTTCTGCTTCCCATGCTGTTCCTATATTATATATTAGAGAAGTTTGCAGTGCTTCTTCTGTTGCAATACATGCACTGTATGACACTGAAGCTTGCAATTCTGCTCCCCATGCTCTACCTGTGTTATACAATAAAGAAGCTTAACTTCTGCTGCCCATGCTGTACCTGTGTTATATATTAGACAAGGGTATAGTTCTTTTTCCGATGCTGTGCCTGCACTGTATGACAGTGAAGCTTATACTGCTGCTGCCAGTGCTCTACTTGTGTTATACATTAGAGAAGCTTGCAGATCTTCTTCCGATGCTGCACCTGTGCTGTATGACAGTGAAGCTTACACTGCTGCTGCCAGTGCTGTACCTGTGTTATACATTGGAGAAGCTTGCAATGCTTCTTCTGATGCTTTGCCTGTGCTGCATGACAGTGAAGGTTCACTTGTGCTTCCCATTTATTTATTATTTATTTATTTACTTATTATTACAATTTATAGAGCGCATCGAATGCCCGTGGGCGTCTTGGCGCTTTGAGTTCAGTTTATATCTCAACAGAGGAAGTTGCTGTACCTGTGTTATATATTAGAGAAGTTTGTGGTGCTTCTTCTGTGCAATACCTGCACTGTTTGACACTGAAACTTGCAATTCTGCTCCCCATGCTCTACCTGTGTTATTCATTAAATAAGCTTAACTTCTGCTGCCCATGCTGTACCTGTGTTATATATTAGAGAAGATTACAGTTCTTTTCCCGATGCTGTACCTGTACTGTATGACAGTGAAGCATGCATGTCTGCTGACCATGGTGGGCCTGAGTTATGCTTTAGTGAAGCTTGCAGTTCTTCTTCGGATGCTGTACTTGCACTCTATGAAAGTGAGTCTTGCACTTCTTTTATGCCCATGCTGTACCTGTGTTATACATGAAAGAATCTTCAGTTTTGCTGTCCACACTTTACCTATGTTATATATTACAAACGCTTTCAGTGCTTCTTTCCATCCAGTACCTGCTTTGTATGACAATGCAGGTTGCATGTCTGATCTGCCCATGCTGTACCTGTGTTATACATGAACTAATATTCACTTCTTCTGCCCACGCTGTACTTGTGTTATACATTAAAGAAGTTTGCAGTGCGTCTTACGATCCTGGACCTGTGCTGTATGACAATGAAGCTAGACCTGCTGCAGCTGATGCTGTACCTGTTGTTAAACATAAGAGAAGCTTGCAGTGCTTTTTAAGATGCTGTACCTGTGCTGTATGACAGTGAAACTTACACTGCTGCTGCCAGTGCTGTACTTGTGTAAAACATTAGAGAACCTTGTAGTGCTTTTTAAGATGCTGCACCTGCGCTGTATGACAATGAAGCTTGCACTGCTAATGCTCATGCTGTACCTTTGTTATACATTAGAGGACCTTGCAGTGCTTCTTCTGATGCTGTAACTGCGCTGTGTGACCATGAAGCTTACACTGCTGCTGCCACTGCTGTACCTGTGTTATACTTTAGAGAAGCTTGCAGACCTTCTTCTGTTGCAATACCTGTACTGTATGACACTGAAGCTTGCAATTCTGCTGCCCATGTTATACCTGTGTTATACATTAAAGAAGCTTAACTTCTGCTGCCCATGCTGTACCTGTGTTATATATTAGACAAGATTGCAGTTCTGAGTTATGCTTTAGAGAAGCTTGCAGTGATTCTTCTGATGCTGTACCTGTGCTGTCTGACAATGAAGCTCTCCCTGCTGCTTCCCACACTGTACTTGTGTTATAGATTAGAGAAGTTTGCAGTGCTTCTTCCATTCCTGTACCTGTGCTGAATGACAGTGAAACGTACGCTGCTGCTACCCATGCTGTACCTTTGTAATATATCGAAGAAGTTTGCAGTGCTTCTTCCAAAGCAAAACCTGTGTTGTATGACAGGGCAGCTTGCACTTCTGCTCTGCCCATGCTGTACCTTTGTTATACATTAAAGAATCTTCATTTTTGCTGTCCACACTGTACCAGTGTTATGCCATCTATCCAGTATCTGTCCTTTCTTTTAGGATAACTTGCACAATTGTGGCACATGCTGTACCTGTGTTGCACATTAGTGAGCCTTGCATTGCTTCTTCCCATTGTCCATGCACTGTATGATAATCAAGCTGGTGCTTCTTCTGCCCATGTTTTAGATGTGTTGTACATTTGTAAAGGTTTCACTGCTGCTGCCCACACTGTACTTGTGTTATACATCAGAGAACCTTGCAGTGCTTCTTCGAATGCTGCCCATGTGTAGTATGACAGTGAATATGATGTTGCGAATGATGTACCTGCGTTATACATTAGAGAAGCTTTCAGCGCTTTTTTCAATGCTGTACTTGTGCTGTATGACATTGAAGCTTACACTACTTCTGCCAGTGCTGTACATGTGTTCTATGTTAGAGAAGCTTGGAGGGCTTCTTCCGATGCTTCACCTGAGCTGTATGACCATGAAGCTTACACTACTTCTGCCAGTGCTGTACATGTGTTCTATGTTAGAGAAGCTTGGAGGGCTTCTTCCGATGCTCTACCTGAGCTGTATGACAGTGAAACTTGCACTCCTGCTGCCCATGCTGTACCTATTTTTAAACATTAGAGAAGCTTGCAGCACTTTTTCCAATGCTGTACTTGTACTGTATGACAGTGAAGCTTGCACTGCTGCCGCTCTTGCTGTACCTTTGTTATACATTAGACAACCTTGCAGTGCTTCTTCTGATGCTTTGCCTGTGCTGCATGACAGTGAAGGTTCACTTTTGCTTCCCATGCTGTACCTGCATTTTAGGTTAGAGAAGTTTGCATTCTTCTTCTTATGCAATACCTGCACTGTATGGTACTGAAGCTTGTACTTCTGCTGGCCATTCTCTACCTGTGTTATACATTAAAGAAGCTTAACTTCTGCTGCCCGTGCTGTACCGGTGTTATATATTACACAATAGTGCAGTTCTTTTTCCGATGCTGTACCTGTGCTGTATGAGAGGGAAGCTTGCATGTCTGCTGACCATGGTGTGCTTCAGTTGTGCTTTAGAGAAGCTTGCAGTTCTTCTTTCGATGCTGTACCTGTGCTGTATGACAGTGCATCTTACACTTCTGTTGGCCATGCTGTACCTGTGTAATATATTGAAGAAGTTTGCAGTGCTTCTTCTGATGCACCACTACCTGTGCTGTATGACATTGAAATTTACGCCGATGCTGCCCATGCTGAACCTGTGTAATATATTAAAGAAGTTTGCAGTTCTTCTTCCCATACACTACCTGCGTTGTATGACAGTGCAGCTTGCACTTCTTTTCTGCCCATGCTGTACCTGTGTTATACATTAAAGAATCTTCATTTGTGCTGTCCACACTGTACCTGCGTTATATATTACAAACCTTTGCAGTGCTTATTCCCATGCAGTACCTGCATTGTATGACAGCCCGGCTTGCACTTCTGATCTGCCCATGCTGTACCTGTGTTATACATTAGAGAAGTTTGCAGTGCTTCTTCTGATCCTGTACCTGTGCTATATGACAGTGAAACTTGCACTGCTGCTGCCCATGGTGTAAATGTGTAATATACCAAAAAAGTTTGCAGTGCTTCTACCGAAGCAGAACCTGCATTGTATGACAGTGCAGCTTGCACCTCTGCTATGCCCATGCTGTACCTGTGTTATACATTACAGAATCTTCATCTCTTCATTTTTGCTGTCCACACTGTACCTGTGTTCAGTATTACAAAGTTTTTAGTGCTTCTTCTGATGCAGTACCTGTGTTGTATGACAGTGGAGCTTACACTGCTGCTTACAATGCTGCCCGTGCTGTACTATATTAGAAACATTTGCAGTACTTCTTCCGATCCTGTACCTGCGCTGTATGACAATGAAGCTTGCACCGCTAATGCTCATGCTGTACCTTTGTTATACATTAGAGGACCTTGCAGTGCTTATTCTGATGCTGTACCTGCGCTGTATGACCATGAAGTTAACACTGCTGCTTCCACTGCTGTACCTGTGTTATACTTTAGAGAAGCTTGCAGAGCCTGTTCTGTTGCAATACATGTACTGTATGACACTGAAGCTTGCAATTCTGCTGCCCATGTTCTACCTGTTTTATTCATTAAAGAAGCTTAACTTCTGCTGCCCATGCTGTACCTGTGTTATATATTAGACAAGATTGCAGTTCTGAGTTATGCTTTAGAGAAGCTTGCAGTGATTCTTCTGATGCTGTACCTGTGCTGTCTGACAATGAAGCTCTCCCTGCTGCTGCCCATACTGTACTTGTGTTATACAATAGCGAAGTTTGCAGTGCTTCTTCCGTTCCTGTACCTGTGCTGAATGACTGTGAAACGTACGCTGCTGCTACCCATGCTTTACCTTTGTAATATATCGAAGAAGCTTGCAGTGCTTCTTCCAAAGCAAAACCTGTGTTGTATGACAGTGCAGCTTGCACTTCTGCTCTGCCCATGCTGTACCTTTGTTATACATTAAAGAATCTTCATTTTTGCTGTACACACTGTACCTGTGTTATGCCATCTATCCTGTATCTGTCCTTTCTTTTAGGATAACTTGCACCATTGCGGCACATGCTGTACCTGTGTTGCACATTAGTGAGCCTTGCACTGCTTCTTCCCATTGTCCATGAACTGTATGATAATCAAGCTGGTGCTTCTTCTGCCCATGTTTTAGATGTGTTGTACATTTGTTAAATTTTCACTGCTGCTGCCCACACTGTACTTGTGTTATAAATCAGAGAACCTTGCAGTGCTTCTTCGAATGCTGCCCATGTGCAGTAAGACAGTGAAGCTTACATTGATGTTGCCAATGATGTACCTGCGTTATACATTAGAGAAGCTTGCAGCGCTTTTTCCAATGCTGTACTTGTGCTGTATGACAATGAAGCTTACACTACTGCTGCCAGTGATGTACCTTTGTTATACATTAGAGAACCTTGCAGTGCTTCTTTCGATGCTGCACCTGCGCTGTATGACCATGAAGCTTACACTGCTTCTGCCACTGCTGTACCTGTGTTATACATTAGAGAAGCTTGTGGTGCTTCTTCTGATGCTTTGCCTGTGCTGCATGACAGTGAAGGTTCACTTTTGCTTTCCACGCTGTACTTGCATTTTAGGTTAGAGATGTTTGCAGTGCTTCTTCTTATGCAATACCTGCACTGTTTGACACTGAAACTTGCAATTCTGCTCCCCATGCTCTACCTGTGTTATACATTAAAGAAGCTTAACTTCTGCTGCCCATGCTGTACCTGTGTTATATATTATACAATGTTGCAGTTCTTCTTTCGATGCTGTACTTGCACTGTATGACAGTGAATCTTACACTTCTGTTGGCCATGCTGTACCTGTGTCATATATTGAAGAAGTTTGCAGTGCTTCTTCCGATGCACCACTACCTGTGCTGTATGACATTGAAATTTACGCTGATGCTGCCCATGCTGTACCTGTGTTATAGATTAAAGAAGTTTGCAGTTCTTCTTCCCATACACTACCTGCATTATATGACAGTGCAGCTTGCACTTCTTTTCCGGCCATGCTGTACCTGAGTTATACATTAAAGAATCTTCATTTGTGCTGTCCACACTGTACCTGCGTTATATATTACAAACTTTTGCAGTGCTGATTACCATGCAGTACCTGCATTGTATGACAGTCCAGCTCGCACTTGTGATCTGCCCATGCTGTACCTGTGTTATACATTAACTAATATTCACTTCTTCTGCCCACACTGTACTTGTGTTATACATTAGAGAATTTTGCAGTGCTTCTTACGATTCTCGACCTGTGCTGTATGGTAGTGAAGCTTGCACTGCTGCTGCCCATGCTGTACCTGTGTTATACATTAGAGAGATTTGCAGTGTTTCTTCTGATCCTGTACCTGTGCTAAATGACAGCGAAACGTGCACTGCTGCTGCCCATGCTGTACATGTGTAGTATACCAAAGAAGTTTGCAGTGCTTCTACCGAAGCAGAACCTGCGTTGTATGACAGTGCAGCTTGCACCTCTGCTATGCTCGTGCTGCACCTGTGTTATACATTACAGAATCTTCATCTCTTCATTTTTGCTGTCCACACTGTACCTGTGTTCAGTATTACAACGTTTTTAGTGTGTCTTCCGATGCAGTACCTGTGTTGGAAGCAGCAGTGGAGCTTACACTGCTGCTTACAATGCTGCCCTTGCTGTACTATATTAGAAACATTTGCAGTGCTTCTTCCGATCCTGTACCTGTGCTGTATGACAATGAAGCTTGCACTGCTAAAGCTCATGCTGTACCTTTGTTATACATTAGAGGACCTTGCAGTGCTTATTCTGATGCTGTACATGCGCTGTATGATCACGAAGTTAACACTGCTGCTGCCACTGCTGTACCTGTGTTATACTTTAAAGGAGCTTGCAGAGCTTCTTCTGTTGCAATACCTGTACTGTATGACACTGAAGCTTGCAATTCTGCTGCCCATGTTCTACCTGTTTTATTCATTAAAGAAGCTTAACTTCTGCTGCCCATGCTGTACCTGTGTTATATATTAGACAAGATTGCAGTTGTGAATTTTGATTTAGAGAAGCTTGCAGTGATTCTTCTGATGCTGTACCTGGGCTGTCTGACAATGAAGCTTGCCCTGCTGCTGCCCATACTGTACTTGTGTTATACATTAGCGAAGTTTTCAGTGCTTCTTCCGTTCCTGTACCTGTGCTGAATGACAGTGAAACGTACGCTGCTGCTACCCATGCTTTACCTTTGTAATATATCGAAGAAGCTTGCAGTGCTTCTTCCAAAGCAAAACCTGTGTTGTATGACAGTACAGCTTGCACTTCTGCTCTGCCCATGCTGTACCTTTGTTATACATTAAAGAATCTTCATTTTTGCAGTACACACTGTACCTGTGTTATGCCATCTATCCTGTATCTGTCCTTTCTTTTAGGATAACTTTCACAATTGCGGCACATGCTGTACCTGTGTTGCACATTAGTGAGCCTTGCACTGCTTCTTCCCATTGTCCATGAACTGTATGATAATCAAGCTGGTGCTTGTTCTGCCCATTTTTTAGATGTGTTGTACATTTGTAAACGTTTCACTGCTGCTGCCCACACTGTACTTGTGTTATACATCAGAGAACCTTGCAGTGCTTCATCGAATGCTGCCCATGTGCAGTATGACAGTGAAGCTTACATTGATGTTGCCAATGATGTACCTGTGTTATAAATTAGAGAAGCTTGCAGCGCTTTTTCCAATGCTGTACTTGTGCTGTATGACAATGAAGCTTACACTACTGCTGAAAGTGATGTACCTTTGTTCTATGTTAGAGAAGCTTGGAGGGCTTCTTCCGATGCTGTACCTGAGCTGTATGACAGTGAAACTTGCACTCCTGCTGCCCATGCTGTACCTATTTTTAAACATTAGAGAAGCGTGCAGTGCTTTTTCCAATGCTGTACTTGTGCTGTATGACAGTGAAGCTTGCACTGCTGCCGCCCTTGCTGTACCTTTGTTATACATTAGAGAACCTTGCAGTGCTTCTTTCGATGCTGCACCTGCGCTGTATGACCATGAAGCTTACACTGCTTCTGCCACTGCTGTACCTGTGTTATACATTAGAGAAGCTTGCAGTGCTTCTTCTGATGCTTTGCCTGTGCTGCATGACAGTGAAGGTTCACTTTTGCTTCCCATGCTGTACCTGCATTTTAGGTTAGAGAAGTTTGCAGTGCTTCTTCTTATGCAATACCTGCACTTTATGGTACTGAACATGTACTTCTGCTGGCCATGCTCTACCTGTGTTATACATTAAAGAAGCTTAACGTCTACTGCCCATGCTGTACCTGTGTTATATATTAGACAATATTGCAGTTCTTTTTCCGATGCTGTACCTGTGCTGTATGAGAGGGAAGCTTGCATGTCTGCTGACCATGGTATGCCTCAGTTATGCTTTAGAGAAGCTTGCAGTTCTTCTTTCGATGCTGTACTTGCACTGTATGACAGTGAACCTTACACTTCTGTTGGCCATTCTGTACCTGTGTCATATATTGAAGAAGTTTGCAGTCCTTCGTCCGATGCACCACTACCTGTGCTGTATGACATTGAAACTTACGCTGATGCTGCCCATGCTGTACCTGTGTAATATATTAAAGAAGTTTGCAGTTCTTCTTCCCATACACTACCTGCATTATATGACAGTGCAGCTTGCACTTCTTTTCCGGCCATGCTGTACCTGTGTTATACATTAAAGAATCTTCATTTGTGCTGTCCACACTGTACCTGCGTTATATATTACAAACTTTTGCAGTGCGTATTACCATGCGGTACATGCATTTTATGACAGTCCAGCTTGCACTTGTGATCTGCCCATGCTGTACCTGTGTTATACACTAACTAATATTCACTTCTTCTGCCCACGCTGTACTTGTGTTATACATTAGAGAATTTTGCAGTGCTTCTTATGATTCTGGACCTGTGCTGTATGGTAGTGAAGCTTGCACTGCTGCTGCCCATGCTGTACCTGTGTTATACATTAGAGAGATTTGCAGTGTTTCTTCTGATCCTGTACCTGTGCTATATGACAGTGAAACGTGCACTGCTGCTGCCCATGCTGTACATGTGTAATATACCAAAGAAGTTTGCAGTGCTTCTACCGAAGCAGAACCTGCGTTGTATGACAGTGCAGCTTGCACCTCTGCTATGCCGATGCTGTACCTGTGTTATACATTACAGAATCTTCATCTCTTCATTTTTGCTGTCCACACTGTACCTGTGTTCAGTATTACAAAGTTTTCAGTGTTTCTTCCGATGCAGTACCTGCGTTGTATGACAGTGGAGCTTACACTGCTGCTTCCAATGCTGCCTGTGCTGTACTATATTAGAAACATTTGCAGTGCGTCTTCCGGTCCTGTACCTGCACTGTTTGACAGTGTTGCTTACACTGCTACTTCCCATGCTGTACCTGTATTATGTATTAGAGATGTTTGCAGTGCTTCTTCTTATGCAATACCTGCACTGCATGTCACTGAAGCTTGCACTTCTGCTGCCCATGGTCTACCTGTGTTATACATTAAAGAAGCTTAACTTTTGCTGCCCATGCTGTACCTGTGTTATGTAGTAGACAAGATATCAGTTATTTTTCTTATGCTGTACCTGTACTGTATGACAGTGAAGCATGCATGTCTGAAGACCATGTTGTGGCTAAGTTATACTTTAGAGAAGCTTGCAGTTCTTCTTTCAATGCTGTACTTGCACTGTGTGACAGTGAATCTTGCACTTATGTCTCCCATGCTGTACCTGTGAAATATATCAAAGATGTTTGCAGTGCTTCTTCCCATGCAGTACCTGCGTTGTATGACAGTGCAGCTTGCACTTCTGCTCCGCCCATGCTGTACCTGTGTTATACATTAAATAATATTCACTTCTTCTGCCCACGCTGTACTTGTGTTATACATTAGAGATGTGTGCAGTGCTTCTTCCGATCCTGGACCTGTGCTGTATGATAGTGAAGCTTGCACTGCTGCTGCCCATACTGTACCTGTGTTATACATTAGAGAAGTTTGCAGTCTTTCTTCTGATCCTGGACCTGTGCTGTATGACAGTTAAGCTTGCACTGCTGCTGCCCATACTGTACCTGTGTTATACATTAGAGAAGTTTGCAGTCTTTCTTCTGATCCTGGACCTGTGCTGTATGACAGTGAAGCTTTCTCTGCTGCTGCCGATGCTGTACCTGTTTTATACTGTTGGGAAGCTGACAATGCTTCTTCTGATGCTTTGTCTGTGCTGCATAACAGTGAAGGTTCACTTCTGCTTCCCATGCTGTACCTGTATTATATATTAGAGAAGTTTGAGTGCTTCTTATATTGCAATACTTGCTCTGTATGACACTGAAACTTGCAATTCAGCTCCCCATGTTCTACCTGTGTTATACAATAAATAAGCTTAACTTCTGCTGCCCATGCTGTACCTGTGTTATATATTAGAGAAGATTACAGTTCTTTTCCGGATGCTGTACCTGTACTGTATGACAGTGAAGCATGCATGTCTGCTGACCATGGTGGCCCTGAGTTATGCTTTAGTGAAGCTTGCAGTTCTTCTTCCGATGCTGTACTTGCACTGTATGAAAGTGAATCTTGCACTTCTTTTCTGCCCATGCTGTACCTGTGTTATACATGAAAGAATCTTCAGTTTTTCTGTCCACCCTGTACCTATGTTATATATTTCAAAAGCTTTCAGTGCTTCTTTCCATCCAGTACCTGCTTTGTATGACAATGCAGGTTGCACGTCTGAACTGCCCATGCTGTACCTGTGTTATACATGAACTAATATTCCCTTCTTCTGCCCACACTGTACTTGTGTTATACATTAGAGAAGTTTGCAGTGCTTCTTACGATCCTGGACCTGTGCTGTATGACAATGAAGCTAGACCTGCTGCAGCCGATGCTGACCTGTTGTTAAACATTAGAGAAGCTTGCAGTGCTTTTTAAGATGCTTTACTTGTGCTGTATAATGAAAAACCAAAGGGGATTATGGACGGAGCATTGACAATACAAACACTCACCCCCAGTGAACTGATCCGGGTTTAATCCATCACCGTTCTTTAGCTCACTCCGCTACCCCAGTTCATACATGGCCATATGCAAATCAATCTCACCCTGTGCCTCATGGGAACAGTCCAGCCCGAACTGCCAAGCCATGTGTTCCCTGGACCGGAACCAAGCTTCCCAGGACCGGCTTCTGGCATTAAAGCTGTCTTCAGCCGGGCTTGCTTGAATCCAGTGGCAAAGTGAGCAAGGGACTCACGTCTGAGCACACCCTGCCAACTTAGGGAGAACAAAGAAAAGCCAAAGGGGATGATGGACGGAGCGTTGACAATCCAAACACCCACCCCCAGTCAACTGATCTGAGTTTAATCCATCACTGTTCTTTAGCTCACTTCGCCACCCAAGTTCAGACATGGCCATATGCAAATCAGTCTGACCCTGTGCCTCATGGGAACAGTCCAGCCCGAACTGCCAAGCAAAGTGTTCCCTGGACCGAAAACAAGCATGACAGTGAAGGTTCCCTTTTGCTTCCCATGCTGTACCTGCATTTTAGGTTAGATAAGTTTGCATTCTTCTTCTAATGCAATACCTGCACTGTATGGTACTGAAGCTTGTACTTCTGTTGGCCATGCTCTACTGTCTTATACATCAAAGAAGCTTAACTTCTGCTGCCCATGCTGTACCTGTGTAATATATTAAAGAAGTTTGCAGTTCTTCTTCCCATACACTCCCTGTGTTGTATGACAGTGCAGCTTGCACTTCTTTTCTGCCCATGCTGTACCTGTGTTATACATTAAAGAATCTTCATTTGTGCTGTCCACACTGTACCTGCATTATATATTACAAACTTTTGCAGTGCCTAACTCCATGCAGTACCTGCATTGTATGACAGTCCAGCTTGCACTTCTGATCTGCCCATGCTGTACCTGTGTTATACATTAACTAATATTCACGTCTTCTGCCCACGCTGTACTTGTGTTATACATTAGAGAAGTTTGCAGTGCTTCTTACGATTCTTGACCTGTGCTGTATGGCAGTGAAGCTTGCACTGCTGCTGCCCATGCTGTACCTGTGTTATACATTAGAGAGGTTTGCAGTGTTTCTTCTGATCCTGTACCTGTGCTATATGACAGTGAAACTTGCACTGCTGCTGCCCATGCTGTACATGTGTAATATACCAAAGAAGTTTGCAGTGCTTCTGCCGATCCAGACCCTGCGTTGTATGACAGTGCAGCTTGCACCTCTGCTATGCCCATGCTGCACCAGTGTTATACATTAAAGAATCTCCATCTCTTTTGCTGTCCACACTGTACCTGTGTTCAGTATTACAAAGATTTCAGTGCTTCTTCCGATGCAGTACCTGCGCTGTATGACAGTGGAGCTTACACTGCTGCTTCCAATGCTGCCCGTGCTGTACTATATTAGAAACATTTGCACTGCTTCTTCTGGTCCTGTACCTGCAGTGTTTGACAGTGGAGCTTACACTGCTACTTCCAATGCTGTACCTGTGCTGTACATTAGAGAAGCTTGCTGAGCTTCTTCTGATGCTTTGCCTGTGCTGCATGACATTGAATGTTCGCTTCTGCTTCCCATGCTGTACCTGTATTATGTATTAGAGATGTTTGCAGTGCTTGTTCTGTTGCAATACCTGCACTGCATGTCACTGAAGCTTGCACTTCTGCTGCCCATGCTCTACGTGTGTTATACATTAAAGAAGCTTAACTTCTGCTGCCCATGCTGTACCTGTGTTATATATTAGACAAGATTTCAGTTCTTTTTCTTATGCTGTACCTGTGCTGTATGACAGTGAAGCTTGCATGTCTGCAGACCATGTTGTGGCTCAGTTATGCTTTAGAGAAGCTTGCAGTTCTTCTTTCAATGCTGTACTTGCACTGTGTGACAGTGAATCTTGCACTTCTGTCTCCCATGCTGTACCTGTGTAATACATCAAAGATGTTTTCAGTGCTTCTTCCCATACACTACCTGCGTTGTATGACATTGCAGCTTGCACTTCTGCTCTGACCATGCTGTACCTGTGTTATACAATAAATAATATTTACTTCTTCTACCCATGCTGTACTTATGTTATACATTAGAGAAGTTTGCAGTGCTTCTTCCGATCCTGGACCTGTGCTGTATGATAGTGAAGCTTGTACTGCTGCTGCCCATACTGTACCTGTGTTATACATTAGAGAAGTTTGCAGTCTTTCTTCCGATCCTGGACCTGTGCTGTATGACCGTTAAGCTTGCTCTGCTGCCGCCGATGCTGTACCTGTCTTATACATTAGAGAAGCTTGAAGTTCTTCTTTCGATGCTGTGCCTGCGCTGTATGACCGTGAATCTTGTTCTTCTGATGCCCCTGCTGTATCTGTGTTATACATTAGAGAAACCTGCTCTGCTTCTTCCGATGCTGTACCTGTGCTGTAGGACAGTGAATCTTGCAATGCTGCTGCCCATGCTGTACCTGTGTTATATTTAGAGAAGCTTGCTCTACTTCTTCCTATGCTGTACCAGCGCTGTATGACACCTAAGCTTGCACTGCTGCGCTCCATGATGTACCAGTATTGCACATTGGTGTAGCTTAGTGAATACCGTTTTAAGATATAAAATCTATAAAAAATTAGCACTGATGAAGGAAGTTGTGGAAGCTTGAATGGAGAGCTGGGGAGAGGAACCAAGGGCCAGATGTAGGTAGCTTAATACCGGTCGGTAACGGCTAAAAATCAGTAATTTTCCCATTACAGACTGGCATTTAGCCCTTTCCAATGTAGGAAGCCCTAAATAAGGATTCGGTAATTTACTGATTCGTTATTTTAAGGAATCAGTAAAATACTGATTCGTTATTTTAAGGAATCGGTAAAAACCGAATCCTTAAAACCTATGTAGGAACCACTCAAGTGAGTGCATTTCTGCTTTAAGGATTCGTTATTTACCATCAACTACAAGTTGGTGGTAAATACCGAATACCTATAACAAAGCAATTTTTTGCCTTTTTCTCAGTGCCATGTGGCAAACATACATGCCCTTAGGGCATGTATGTGTGCCACATGTGCACACATGCATGATTCAGGTGTGCAACAGGGTGTCAATGTGACACCCTGCCACCCTTGAATATGCTCCCCTTATTACCGATTCGGTATTTACTGAATCGGTAATAGTGAATGGCTTCCCATTCATTCCTATGGGCCTCTGGGCCCATAGGAATGAATGGTAAGGTGATTCCTTATTACCGAATCGGTATTACCGATTCGGTAATAACGAATATTACTGATTCAGTATTTTGTACCGAATTTTTAGTTACATATGAAATACGATTCCTAAATACCGAATCAGTAACATTTGGTATTTAGGAATCGGTATTTCATATTTACCTACATCGGGCCCTTGGTGTTCAGAATGCACGTGAAAAGTTGCTCAGGGCACAAGGTGTAGAAAAGCACAGGGTGAGGTGAAGAGATCAATGCAAGGGAAGTGGAAGCAAATGTGTCTTGGACTCAATGTCTTGATTATTTTATGACTTGCTTCAGTGCCTACATCTTCCTTTAAACTTCGGTGGGTGAGCTTAAATACCACATTCGCCCATTCTAGCAATGACTGGTGAAATATAATTTTTAAAAACATAGATCCTTTGTAATGGTTTCTATGCTGCATCCTGTGAGTGCCTGTGCGAATGCTCTGGGTGCACCGCTCAGGGTACACTCTAGGGCCAGCAGAGCTGCAGTGTGCCTTTGATCTCATTGTGGGGTGTTGAGTTTGGTGCTGACTGAAGGTTGTGACTGACAGTCAGAAGCAGCTGTTAAGAGTTGGTGAGGGGCTGAACACCAGAATGAGTTGTTCAATTAAGGACTTCAAAAGCCTTAGGGAAGTAAGTTCCAGAGTAGGATTTTCTTAAACAGTATGGTGCTGAGGGTGGGAGGAGGACCTGCACTTATATGAGTGTGATTGAATCCTAGGAGCCCATTTTAGAGGCAGTGATGGGAGGTTTACCTCCTTAAGTGTTAGGGCAGAAGATAAGACTGAGTGGCCGGCGTGAGTGGTTAGGTTGCAGTTTCCATGTGCCACCAATAATGTTTGGTGAGCCTGTTTCAGTTTTAGTGGAAACCAGTCCTGGAAACTATATCTTGACAGGCAAAAAAACGTGGAAAGAACTGACCAAAAGTACAGGTCACTTGGATTTTCGGTGGCATTCCCAGTAATAAAATATGATTACAACACATGGAATTGAATTGAATTGTAAAAATGACTTTAATTTGATTTGATTTAAATCACAAAAGGGCGGCCCGACCACCAATGCACATAAAATTAGCGAGCAAATACACCGGTTTGTTGGTTGGTTTGAATTCCATTTAAAATTTGCAATAAAAACAAGTTAAGACAGAATACTATGGTTTCCTACAGTCTTGTTTGTAGCCAGCCATGCTACAAAAGGTATGCTTCTTGTGAGATTTTGCGTAAGCTTTGCACAGCCAGGCTAGGTACGTGATCTCTCAGAGAAGTCCTAGGGCGATAGGCAAATATAGTTGACAGTGTTCATTTCATTACAAGTATAAGGTTCTAGAAGATGAGGTCTTTGTATTCATATTTCTTTTATAAAGTGCTGTGGCTAAAAGTAAGTTCAACGTGGTAATCTAAGATGAGGACCTAATACCGCTGATGATTTCCTGTTTTTTCTCTAAGGTAAAGTGCATCATGCTGTAAACAAGTGGACTGCAGAGGGTTCAATTGTACTTTATCACCTAGCGTGCCCAACCGGTTCGAGTTGTCTGCCACTCTTTTCTAGTTCATTTGCCTGTGCGGGGAATGAGATTTTGATACCTTTTCTGATCACTTTGATACCTATCTCATTCATCTATTTGGATCGATTATTTTCTGTCATTGAGTAAAAGACAAACCCCGCATAAGTTAAATAAACCCCATAAACTGACGCAACTCTGAAGAACCACTTACGACTGATAAAGTTTTAAAAGTTCAATATAAAATCAGAATAAGTTGCATATACAATCCTCTTAGGATAAGATTCAACAAGTATACAGGAACTAAAAGGAACATAAATTCCCTAAAGAACCTCAGTCTACAAAAGAATACAATTAAAGTCAATTCCAATATCAGCAGATTAAAAAGCATAGACACAAAGTGGTTCCGTTGCGTCATCTACAAAAAGAGAATAAACAAGTTAATTCTGTCCCTACTCTGTACTAGGTGACATCCCTACTTCGCAAGTTCCTTACCTAAAAAAGGTGTCAGCAGTTTGACTTCCAAAGAAGTTCAAACTCTCTTAGCCTCTAATGGTAACTTATATCGAGAAGCAGTACCCTCTCTGCCTACCCATCCGCTCTCTAAGGGTCCTCGGCCTACTGCTCTCTTGCGCTCTGTTCTCTCTGCGCTCGCTCCTAACTTCCCCTCCCCAGGGTGCTGTCCCTAAATACACAATCTCAGTATGGGTGGAACGCCCCTTGACGCCCACCACGTACACATACATATGATGTCATTGCTGGCTCTTTCCATAGCTTCATCTCTTCGCGTCGTCCGTTAAGTTGACCTTGCTTCGTAGGCACCATCTTCGTCTTCTTGCTGGTGACTTCATTGACATTCCAATTGACACTTTCAGAGCAAAGTCTATCACCTCAACAGACCTTTATTCTTTACGACTATGTTCTTAACCTCCTTTGGTCCTGTGAACGGTCATTTCTAAACAAGACCCAAATTCCAAGCGTCTCTTATCTCACTTAGGCCATAAACTTCGTCCAGCATTGTCACCTTAAATCTAGCAAGACCTTTGACTCTTGTCTCGCACATTCAGATCAAGGCTATCCATGATTCCTGTGAGCCCACTAAATTACATACAGCGGACTACACTCCTGCGAACTCTTGGTCGATTAGGTTAAAATCACACATGACCAAACCTTTCTAACATTCCTACAAAACCCTTCTACACAGTATAACCTTTAACACACATTTCTATATAATCGAATTTAGCAAAGCAATGATTATACGCGAATGTATTCTACATAAACACAACATTTATATTCTCGTGTATACATAGTGCTATACATACTCTCTGCACATTTCTTCGCTTTACATTTTCGCCGCTTTCTCCGTTTAATAATTACACACGTATATTCAGTTTTGCACGTTCTACTGTTCGTAAGCACTTCTATACATTTCTATATTAGCCCACTATGTATATGGGCCTTTCTAATTCTAATACTCTTTATAGAATAGATACAGATACATTTCCTATTACATTGGTTACATCGGCTAATTTTACGCTACAAGTGTTAACTTCACGTTATAGATTCCACGTTTGCGTTATATGCTTGTGAATATGGTACATACATATTTTTTATTCAAATTGCGCTCTCTCAGTTCCCCCCTTTGATGACCTCTAGGAGTCATCACTAAATGCAATTTGAATAACACCCTTACACAGAACTAGTTACAAGATTCCCCCTTTTTATCGTTTCGAGAGCTCTTAAACTTTTGTACTGTTGATCTTGTAAAGCAGCTAATCTCCTTTCTTGCTCTCTCATGGATCTTTGTAACTGGTTCGACCTATACCATTTATACAATTTCACTAACCCTAACAATGTAATTATGCAAATCAATACTATTAAAACAGGTTTTAATATGTACCACACAACGCTTTTACCAAGGCTGGCAAACCAACTTCCAACCTTTCCTACTCCATGACCTACTTTCTCCCAAACATTTACTTTTGTTAAATCTTCGATTTCTTTATGTATCTGTGTAATGTTCCGTATGACTTTCTCAAGTGGTTTTGAATTGTCTGGAATGTAAGTACAACATTCTTGGACCTTCAAAGCCTTGCAGACTCCGCCCTCTTTTGCTAGCAGTACATCTAAAGCAAGACGGTTCTGAAGAACCATTGCTCTAATCGACTGCATCTCTCCTTCTACTAGCATCAATGACCTTGCAGTACTTGCAGATAATCTATCTACAACTGTAGCTAGCCTCCTGATCTTAACATCGTTAAGTATTAAACCTAACATAGGAAACATCGCTCCAAATATGTCTCCAACTACTTCAGCATCTCCTATTTCCCTTTTCGTTCTTGTCGAAACCTTTCCTTCTATGATCGCTAAATCCTTTGCATGATATATTTTGGGGAAGACAATTGCCAAGTAACACGAACCATACCAATTGTCAGGCAGTTTTACATAGGCATTTCTTCCACATACAAAATATACATTAGGAATCGCTTGCATCCCTTTCATAAAATCCTTCGTATAATACTCTAAACGAAAAGCATGTTCGCAATTTACTTCACCTACAAATACACTCTCATAATACGTCTTGCTTCGAGTTAAACATAACTTTCCTTTCTGCGTTCTATCCAAAGCTATTGGACCATTGCTACCCTTCTTCTTGTGTGCTTTTTCTTCTTCTGTCCAATCTGTTTCCCACTGTCCTGACAATTTGAGAATCTTCTGCCTTCTGTATCGGTCATCTACTTGTCCTATGAACTTTTTCTCTACCTCTGACACTTTGCAAGTCAGATTATTTCTGCGTGCATATGAAGTATCTAATGTATCCCAAGGAAGAAAGAATTTGGCTAATCTATCTTCCTTTTTGTAATAGTCCCACTTATTCATTTGTTTATAATTCGGGACTTCAGGCAGTACCGAATCATAATTTGAAAAGTAGTACTCAAACCCTTCTCTACCATAAAATATACTGAGCAATAAACTACATGTTATCCCATAAGTCAGTGGGAGATGATGATATCTGATGCCTTCATCTACGGAAGCCGGCAATTGCATACATACATAACATTCCTTGGCCTCCATGGCATCGATATACTCATACAATAGCTTGGCATATGCATTGGACCTAAAATTTCCCTGTGACTCGTCTACGTGTAACCTACGAGCTTCGTCTGCCAGTAACGCCTTTTCACGAATTACATTGCTCTCCTCCTCCTTCCCAACAAGAGCAGGTTTCAAAGTCGTTACAGGCTTTACATCTGTTGTCTCTTTTTCACTTGCATGTCCTACCATGTATGATGTGGTAACTACTGTAATAATAAGAAAAATTACTACCGCTATTAGTGTACCTATTATGCATTGAGCTTTTCGGTTTGGGTTGCCATTCTCCATGTTATCCAAACAGCGTAACTCTTTCTTTTTCGAAGAAAAGTTTTCTTTTCAAGTCTTTGTCTTGCTTTGTTTGCTTTCTCAGTCTATAAAGTGCTCTTAATCAACAAAAGTCTCTTTTCACAACAATGTCTTTTTATCTTCAGCAACAGACAACCCTAACCCTCCTCCGTCCTCTAAATGTAATCCCTAATTTTATTCTTCTTTCCACTCGGCGCTAGGTTATCTTCTTCTTTATAGCTTAAACACAAAAGTCTTTATGCATCTACAATGATTCTCGTACCTGCAGCTCTAATAACATGTTCCAATAATTCTAAACGAATGACTTTTTCTTCTTGTTCTGGTATTTGATGACCAAAAGTCGGAAACTCTAATCGATTTAGCACTAGATCTTTGATCCGACTCAGGTAAGGGGGTATGGGAAGTGTGAAAGTCAGTAACCCCTCAGTCTCGAGTCCAGGCGTCAACATCCATATCTCCACTGCCACAAATGGATCGAGATTGATCACTTTCACTTCTTTCACTCTCCCAGATTTCTGTCCCCAAGACATCTGCTAGATAAGTCCACTCTGGGGTGGCGTACCTTCTGCAGGGCACACGTACCCTTCTTGATCTTCTCGGACTCTCAGAGCCTGAATCCGTAGTTTCTTCTTCTTGATCCGACTCTTCAGAGATCGGGACAAGGGTTCTCTCTTGATTTGCCTTTAAGCTTGGCCTTCTCCTTCTCTCCGGCCAACTAGCTTTGTCACTCCTTGTCCTCCTGCTCCTTGTCCTTGGACTTGTTTCTTGATCACTCACAGCTTGTTCGGTATCTGATTCGAACTCCCAGGTGCTCTCTTCTTCTGAGACGACTTCGGTCTCACTGGTGTCCTGACCGTCAGTAGCCTGCTCCGACACAGGCTCAGCTTCTTCGATCACCTCTACAGCTTGGCTTTCCCCCTCTGTGGCTTCTCTGCTTTCTGCTGGATTCTCATCCGAGAGAGGAGCTGTTTCTTCCAGAGGTGTTGGCACTCTTCGGGTGTGTGAGGCGTGTATCCAGTTGGGCAAGCCTCCACACTTTACTGCAGTGTTCGTAACTAGTATGACTTGGAACGGTCCTCGCCAGCGCACGTCTAGACAGTTCTTCCTGACGTGCTTCTTCACCAGGACCCAGTCCCCCGGACACAGGTCATGGCACAAGTCTTGTGCTGATGGAACCTCTGCAGCCTGGACCTGGAGGGACACAGAATGAATGGCATCAGATAGTCCCTTGCAGTAGTCCAAGATCAAATCGTCTGTGATGTTCAACAACGCTGCAGTCGGAACCGATGGCAATCTCATAGCTCTTCCCATTAGCACCTCGTGTGGAGAGAGACCTGTTCTTCTATCTGGTGTGCTACGTATGCTCATAAGAACCAATGGAAGTGCATCTGGCCAACTCAGGGATGTCGATGAACAAACTTTAGCAAGTCTGGATTTTATCGTACTGTTGATTTGCTCTACAATCCCTGAAGCTTCTGGTCGATAACTGCAATGGAGCTTCTGGTCAATACTCAAGGCTGAACATAGCATCTTCACTATTTCACTGTTGAAATGAGTTCCTCTGTCCGATTCCAAAGAGGATGGCACCCCGAACCTCGGTATCAACTCTCTAAGCAACAATTTTGCTACTGTAAGTGTATCGCACCTACGTGTCGGGTAAGCTTCAACCCATCTAGAAAATATACAGACAATCACTAAGACATATCTGAGTCGATTGCACTTGGGCATTTCGATGAAATCCAGCTGCATTCTATTGAAAGGCCCCCCAGACCTCCCTATGTGACTCAAAGTAACTGGTGTTCTCTTTCCTACGTTTAGTTGCTGACAGATCGCACAACGCTGACATACTGCTTCTGCCGCTACTCTAAACTTCGGATTAAACCACGTTTGTCTGAATACTCTCACCATAGCATCTCTACCTATGTGTGCTGATCCATGCAATTTCCTTGCCATTGGACTAACAAGTTCGTTTGGTAAAACTGCTCTCCCATCTGCAGAAATCCAAAAATTCATTTTACTTTTAGTACATCCAGCTGTTTCCCAGCTCTTTTTCTCATCATCTGGAGCATTTTCCTGAACACATTTCAACTCGTCCCATGTATCCACAGTGTCTAAGACATAGTCAACTCAGTTCTTTCCTGTATTCCCCCCACTTCTACATTGGTGTGAGAATAACCTTGTTCTGCACAGTAACGTGCTACCTCATCGGCATAACGGTTGCCTTGCGACACAAAGTCTACATTCTTCGTGTGCGCGGCGCATTTGACAACCGCTATGGCTGTCGGACCTTGCAATGCTTCTAACAATAATCTCACGAATTCTCCATTCCTAATAGGAGAACCCGAGGAGGTCATGTAACCTCTTTGAGACCATAACTGCCCGTAATCGTGAACTACCCCGAAACCATACTGGCTATCGGTGTATATGGTGACTCGAATTTTGTTACCTGCTAAACAGGCACGGGTCAAAGCAATAATTTCAGCTACCTGAGCGGAATGTACTCCTTCCAGGCAGGCGGCTTCCACAACTCTGGTAATTGTACAAACTGCGTATGCTGCTCTCAGCTGACCAATATCGTCTCTTACGCATGAACCATCAACAAAGAATATTTCATCGGGGTCAGTCAATGGCTCATCTACGATATCTGGTCTCGGTTTGGTGCATAGTTCAGTCACATCAAGGCAGTCATGATCTGTACAAATTTCATCATCAATCTCATTTGGAAGTGGCATCAAAGTAGCAGGATTCAAGACGGAACATCTTTTTAGGGTCACATTCTCGGCAGCCAATATGACTTGCTCGTAGCGTGTGAGCCTGCTATTCGTCAGATGCTGAGTCTTAGTCCTGGTCATTAACAATTCCACAGAATGCGGTACGTACACCACTAACTGATGTCCCATAACCACACTTTCACATCTTTCAATGCTGACACCCGTTGCAGCTACGGATTTGAGACATCCGGGCAACGCTGCGGCTACTGGATCTAATGTAGCCGAAAAGTAAGCAACTGGCCTACGCGCATTGCCGTGTATCTGGGCCAAAACTGCTAAAGCGCAACCTTCTCTTTCGCAGCAGTAAAGCAAAAATGGTTTTTCGTAATCAGGCATTCCTAAAGCCGGGGCACGACACAAGTCCTCCCTCAACTGCAAAAATGCCATCAAACAATCTTTGTCCCATGGTACCGGATCACTTACTCCTTTGTGCGTCAGTTGTAGTAAAGGTTTTGCCTTCAGTGAAAAGTTGGCTATCCACTGCCGACAATAACCGACCATGCCTAGAAACATCCTGACTTCTCTTTGTGTTTTAGGCGCGTTCATTTTCATGATCGCCTCTATTCTGTCTGGAGACACCTTCCGTTTTCCCTTTTCAATCCTGTGGCCCAAGTATTGCACTTCGGTGAGACAATACTGCAATTTACTTGGAGACACCTTGTGTCCGTTCTCGGCCAAGTGATTTAATAAGGTGATGGTGTCTACCTTGCAAGCTTCCTCAGTTTCTGACGCCACTAGGAGGTCGTCTATGTACTGGACTAGAACCGAGTTCTTGGGCAGTACTAGACTTTCAAGATTCTTCTTCAGCAGCTGGTTAAAAATCGATGGGCTTTCTGTATACCCCTGGGGAATACGACACCATGTTAAAACACGATTTTCCAGCTTAAAAGCGAAAAGATACTGGCTCTCCTCATCTAAAGGAATCGAAAAGAAAGCCTGGCATAAGTCTATCACTGTGAACCATTCAGCTTGGAACGGTATCTGAAACAATATTACTGATGGATTCAGTACCACTGGACAACATAAAACAACGATATTATTAATCTTTCGAAGATCCTGCACTATTCTGTATTTCCCACTAGGCTTCTGCAAACCCATAATCGGGGAGTTACATGGACTTCCCACGATCTCCTTCAGTATTCCCTGTTTAATCATGGATTCGATCACAGGCTTTATTACTGCAATTGTCTCCGGTGTCAACTTATATTGTGGTGTTCTTGGATACTCAGCATTGGGTTTTACCATGATCTTTACCGGTTCTACCCCTTTAATCAGTCCTATTTCTTCTCCAGTAAAATCGCACACCTCAGCTGACACTGTCTCCTTCAAGTACTGTGGAAGCTCCTCCACTGTTAGGGTAGGATATAGTTCCACGCATTCTTGCGAGTTTACAACCTTAAAATCAGCATCATCATCGTTAGTCTGTACTTCTACTCCTTCAGGTGTGCAATATATTGTGCAATTTAGTTTACACAACAGATCTCTTCCTAACAGACACACAGGGCTAGAATCACAGATCACAAACTGATGTTCATCACTGTAATTCCCTATCTTCACTGACACTGGTTCAGTTAGAGGATTCGTCATTCTCCTGTTTGCGACTCCTACCACCTGAATCGTCTCTCCCGACATTGGCAAACCTGGGACTACCGCCGATCTCAAAGTGGATCGAGTGGCCCCCGTGTCTACCAAAAAGGTCATAGGACATCCAGCCACCTCAGCCTCTACGTATGGTCCTCTCTGGTCTACCTCCAGGGCTGCTCCTAGAGTACAGTCTTCTTCCCTATTCACTCGTTGCCCCGTAAGAGGATCAACGTAGTAGCATTCTTCTCCTCCTACGAACAGTGGCAGTTGTCTATAGGTTTTTCCTCCATTTGTAATGCGAGGCGGTTGAGGGAACGGGGCTCGAGGAGTCTGAGTCCCCCCTTTGATAAACTTTCCCTTCGGGACTGCTGTTCCCTTTACCATGCTGGTTTGAACCTCATTCTCCTCCTGTTCTATTTCCCCCGTCTCGACATTATAGGGACACTCGCGTCTCCAATGTCCCACCTCGTTACACTGATGGCACCTCGTTGTCTTTTTCAGTGTTGCGATATCTACCCTCGGTCTCGGTCTTTCCTCCTCATCTCTGCTTTGATTATTCTGTTTCTTTACTGGTGTTCCTGTTCCCTGTTGCCGCTGTCCACCCTTTCCGGCTGATTGCATCTGCACCAACATCAGCTTCTCCTTCAGTTTCTTTGCTTTTGAATCTATTTCATCGCTACAGTACCTTGCATACCTCAGAATCTCATCTAAAGGTTTGTTTTGCCAACAGATCAAATGCTGTTGAATCATTAAGCTTATGTCTGGCCTCAATCCTAGGACAAACTTCGACACAAACTGTCCTATGTCTTTGGGGTCCATTACATCCAACCCACTGTACTGTTTGAATGCTTTCAGCAATCTCTCATAGAACTCGTGAACGGTCTCTTTAGGTTCCTGAGTTGTCCGATCTATCTTAACCCAGTCTATGTCTTGCACCGGTACTTTCTCTTTTAACCATGCAATTACTCTCTCGTACTTTTCCATTACTCTCTTTGATGGACCGTTTGTCTGAGCATCCCTCGGGGGTTCACAAGCGGGCCATTCAATACTAAGTTTGCATGCCTTCCACAAATCTCCGGGTACTACGATATCAAACAGAGTGTTCAAATCGATCCATAGTACTTTAGAGATCTTCACAAACCTCTCTACCTGCTTATACCACTCAACGGGGTTCTCCCTGAGCTTTGGAAAGGAATTGGTAAATGCCGCTAAATCTCCCCTACTCCAGGGTACATGCACGTAGCTTCCGTTCGCGATTTCTCGCAAAGGAAAAGCTTCCATTCGCATTAGCTCTCCATCTTGGGACCTCGCAAGTGTACCCCTTCTGACGGATCCCCTCTTAGACCATCTTTCCTCCCATTTATCCAAATCCCTCCATACTCTGATACTCAGGATCAGTTCCTTTATGTGTACTTTCAGCCCAATCGTCCTGCGATCATCCAGATCTTGATCCGTGCAATTTAGCCTATGGTTACCCTGTAACGCTTTAGTTCGTGACATGTCTATCATATACCTGTCCGCCAACTCAGATAATTTTTCATGAACTGACCTCGCTTTTCGAGTAACGTCCTTAGACATAAACAGTATTTCATCATGATCATACAGCTCTATCCTTTCCATTGGCAATGTGCCGTCTATTATTTCATCCAAGTCTGATTTTAAACTCATTACATCGAGCCGTTTTGCCTTTATCTCAGCTTTCAGTACCTCAGTCCTAGGTGGTTCGCTTACATCCCTCTCACCCCCACTACAAGCCCTACGTCTCGGTGCAGGTGAGTTATGAGGCGTCCTTCTTGTTTCTCTTTGTTCCCACCTCTCTAGATCCCAAGCTCTCCCATCCTCCCTTGGGGTATGGTGGAACATGGATCTATTCCCCATTACTACATTCTGTCTTTTTGGCTCGGTCTCTCTAGATGCGAGATAGGATCTTCCGTTCTGTTCCACATCACTGCAACTTCCTTGCTGTCTGGTGTCACTTAATAAATGGAAAGGTCCTTCACGGTCCTCCATGTTCCCGTGATCCCGTCCGTGATCACTGGATGTATGGCGAGACCTTTCGCGACTCTCTATATTCTCGTGACTCCAATGTCGCACATTCTCATCTGGGGCATGGTGAGTGCACCTGAAACTATTTCGGTACTCCTGTGTCTTTACGTTCTCCCTCACTAAGAATGAGGCGAGGCACTCCCCCACACCCTGCACTCCAGTCGTCGCACATTTGTCTACTGCCACTAGTGGTATGGCAAGTATCTCCCTTGCTTCCTTGACTCCCTCTCTCCCACTCTGGGCTGCTTTCGCCAGCTCCGCAGTGAGAGAGGATCCTGTTATCCTGATCTCTCCATTCTGCTTCTGTTTCTAACTTCTTATTCTGAGTCTCTTCGGCAGCATCCCATTCTTTCAAATACTCCCTTAATTCCTTAAAGGTTTTCGGTTTCGGTCCCCTCAGATCCATCTGGCTTCTCTCCCTCTGTTCTATCCAGGGACCCGTTGCCGAATCCAATGGGGTACTCCGACTCTTTGGTCCTAGCAACTGCCTTTGGGAATTGATCGTATTATTCCTACCCTCCATCTCTGCCCTTTCCCTGTCCCATCGTGCCTGTTCCTCCTGCTGGACTCCCTCTGGGTTGTAGATTGACACTATAGGACCTATGGTAACAGGTACTTGTAGAGCATCTGGCAATTGATACGACCTTGCATGCTGTGTTTCTAGCACCTTCTGGACCACGAATCTTCCTACTACTCTCTGTACGGGACTAGATTGAGGTACTTCCTCACCTTTCTTGGGATCCCACTCTGATACTGGGAGCGGTTTATATTCCCCCCATCTAGCTCCGTCCTCTTGCTGTAGTTCGGGACTTTCGGCTTCTCTGTTGTACGGAGGTGGTCTATCTAACAATAGCCTATCTATCAGATCCTCATCTGGCTCGCTATCCTCATCTTCTTCTAGAGGTTTCTTTTCTCCCGTAGTCTCTAGCATTGTGAACAGTTTGTCTGCTTCTATCTTTTGCACCCTCCACTTTTTAGCTTCATCGTCCCATTTAGCATCCTGCACTGCTTTTACCGATCGTCTCACTCTTTCTTGGCGCCTATTCAAGCTCTTTTCGTGTGCCGTTCTAAACCATGCACTAAGGGCTTCGAATTGTGTTGGCCTCGGTAGAGGTCTCGTTGCAAGCATTACCGCTTTCAGTTGGTTCAATACTTCTAGCTTAAACGTCCCGTATCTCGGAAACGTCAGTTCCTTATTCCCTTCTGTTAGCTTATTCCACTCAGAGATCCATAGTATTGAGTGTAAGCCTACATTCACTGCCATATGGTAAGCTGGTGTGCCTTCTGGTGGAGCTTCTTCTCCTGCATACAAGTTTCCTCTATCTCTCTTAAAGATCGCCCTTAAACATTTAAAACACTTCATTTTCGATAATCTACGATTTTCCTTTTCTCTTCCTTGTTTACGTCCCGATGACAAACCAACCAATCCCTACGCGGCTCTCGCTGATCAGCCTATCCCAGCGCGACTCTACGCTAACCGACCAATCTCAGCGCGGCTCTACGCTGACGTCACTCGTCCCCTCTGCAGCAGTTCCCCTCCTTTCTCAACTCATCTCACGGTCTTGCATGCGTTTTCATTCATACGCCGAAAAATTACTACTTCCGTCCAAGCGATCACTTTTCTCTGACTGTACGGCCACAGTCTAACTGTAATTGTCACCTCAACTGACGAGACGTCTTTCCTCTCACGTTCAGACGCTCGCCTTAACTGATAGGTTACTTACACACAGTAAACGTCCGACCAGCGTCCGTTACTCATACACTCACTCTGTCACTCCCTCTATCATCGGTCCTTCGGGCGATCGATGGTACCTCATGACCCCCTTTCAATGGTAGACAATTACTCTGGGTGTTCGATACACCCGAACCACTTAAGCCCTTCTCTGGATCTTAAGATTTTATCCGGTTGAGCGCGCTCACAACCCCCCCTCAATCACACTACAGGCATTCAACTCCGCTTGACATTACAACACAAGTACAACACAAAACACCGCAATCTGGCAACGCATGACCCTTATACTCACTCTCGACCGACTCTGCTGCTTTTCTCTTGACGCACCGTCAGCACCGTCTTCGGCAGGGATTCTTCTTCTGGTCGTCGATGACTAGGGACCTTGGGGTAATCTAGACCTGACCTAGGTTGTCTTCCTCAAGAAGAAAACCATCTTTCTCTGCTACCAACTGCGGGGAATGAGATTTTGATACCTTTTCTGATCACTTTGATACCTATCTCATTCATCTATTTGGATCGATTATTTTCTGTCATTGAGTAAAAGACAAACCCCGCATAAGTTAAATAAACCCCATAAACTGACGCAACTCTGAAGAACCACTTACGACTGATAAAGTTTTAAAAGTTTAATATAAAATCAGAATAAGTTGCATATACAATCCTCCTAGGATAAGATTCAACAAGTATACAGGAACTAAAAGGAACATAAATTCCCTAAAGAACCTCAGTCTACAAAAGAATACAATTAAAGTCAATTCCAATATCAGCAGATTAAAAAGCATAGACACAAAGTGGTTCCGTTGCGTCATCTACAAAAAGAGAATAAACAAGTTAATTCTGTCCCTACTCTGTACTAGGTGACATCCCTACTTCGCAAGTTCCTTACCTAAAAAAGGTGTCAGCAGTTTGACTTCCAAAGAAGTTCAAACTCTCTTAGCCTCTAATGGTAACTTATATCGAGAAGCAGTACCCTCTCTGCCTACCCATCCGCTCTCTAAGGGTCCTCGGCCTACTGCTCTCTTGCGCTCTGTTCTCTCTGCGCTCGCTCCTAACTTCCCCTCCCCAGGGTGCTGTCCCTAAATACACAATCTCAGTATGGGTGGAACGCCCCTTGACGCCCACCACGTACACATACATATGATGTCATTTCTGGCTCTTTCCATAGCTTCATCTCTTCGCGTCGTCCGTTAAGTTGACCTTGCTTCGTAGGCACCATCTTCGTCTTCTTGCTGGTGACTTCATTGACATTCCAATTGACACTTTCAGAGCAAAGTCTATCACCTCAACAGACCTTTATTCTTTACGACTATGTTCTTAACCTCCTTTGGTCCTGTGAACGGTCATTTCTAAACAAGACCCAAATTCCAAGCGTCTCTTATCTCACTTAGGCCATAAACTTCGTCCAGCATTGTCACCTTAAATCTAGCAAGACCTTTGACTCTTGTCTCGCACATTCAGATCAAGGCTATCCATGATTCCTGTGAGCCCACTAAATTACATACAGCGGACTACACTCCTGCGAACTCTTGGTCAATTAGGTTAAAATCACACATGACCAAACCTTTCTAACATTCCTACAAAACCCTTCTACACAGTATAACCTTTAACACACATTTCTATATAATCGAATTTAGCAAAGCAATGATTATACGCGAATGTATTCTACATAAACACAACATTTATATTCTCGTGTATACATAGTGCTATACATACTCTCTGCACATTTCTTCGCTTTACATTTTCGCCGCTTTCTCCGTTTAATAATTACACACATATATTCAGTCTTGCACGTTCTACTGTTCGTAAGCACTTCTATACATTTCTATATTAGCCCACTATGTATACGGGCCTTTCTAATTCTAATACTCTTTATAGAATAGATACAGATACATTTCCTATTACATTGGTTACATCGGCTAATTTTACGCTACAAGTGTTAACTTCACGTTATAGATTCCACGTTTGCGTTATATGCTTGTGAATATGGTACATACATATTTTTTATTCAAATTGCGCTCTCTCACCTGTAAGCTCAGAAACTTTATTGCCTTGCATGCCAATTGTACTGCCGAGCCTCCTAGGCATTTTGTTACGGCAGATCTGCAAGTCATTATTTGCTCTCTTTTCAGTGTTGGCCATAGGAATTCTTTCCGTTTGGATAATAGTGCAGGACAAATAGGTTAAATATGTCAGTTGAGATTCTACTTGGCTTATCCTAAACTGTTGAATTTCTCAAAAAAGTAAAGTAAATGCGAGTCACACAGGTTAGGGGTGTTAAGATATAACATTTTTGGACAATTCAGAAATATGCACATCACAAAACTTTAAATATGGAATGGTGTGTGAAGACAGCAACTCACTGAATAGTGTGTTACTCTCCTTTACCCTCTTGGGTGTTTGTTTTCAATTTAGTTTAATTTTTCAAAGTGTAAACGGAATCACTTTCACAGGGGCTGCACTACTCCTTTCATTGCACTGTCATGTTGTTAAACTGTGATTACGTATAATAACATGACATGGGAGCCCATCACGAGGAATGGTTGTTGTGGTTTGGTCGAGTGGAATGAGCGCTCACATAAGAGCAGCGTGAACACTCTCTGTGCACATGGTTTAGCAGTTCCTTCACAAATAGAATATACTTTACACTCAAGTTGAGTGGACAGTGTTTTTGCAACTGCCTATCTACTTCCACATGAGGTATGTGTAATATCTTTGCTCATTCTGCTGAGAAAAAACTGCTTATTAAAGCGCTTGGAAGATAAAGAGGAGGTAGAATTGTAGGAGTCTTCCAGGGTAGAGAAAAGAAGCAGTTCTCTATACCCAGTTCTGCATCTCAAACAACCACTAACCATGGGAAGTCTAAAGCCTTGTTTTGTTCAAAGATGTCTGATTGGGTTTAGAGACACATTGTGATATCATTTACAGTATGGCATCAAAACCTTCTTTTAGAGCTAGAGTTAGATTAGCTAGCAGACTAGTTGTACATTGAAGCAATGCTGAATACTGATTAGATGGACTGAGATCAGCTTCACCTTGTATTTATCGTAAGAGGATGAGAACCCCAGTGCAGTTTGAATTTGTATAGAAAGGATTTCAATGGAAATGGATTAACTAAAAAAATGAATTGTGGTTGTGTTGCAGGGTAGTGCTCTTGTTTGAGTCATATTCAAAACACGGAGAGTTAAGGAAGTCACTGCACATAGGGTGGAGGCCTCAAAGTCCTCAGTTATTTTCTCTTGAGGTGGAACCCATCTTGATCCCTTTTCTGTGAGGGGGCAGGCTGGACTTTTTTGGGGTGCTGTGCATCTCTGAAAACTGTGATGGATCTTCATTCACCCCGAAGTAATGCTGTTGACCCCTAAGATTAGAACTCTTTTGCTACCTCACCAGCAAAGTTGTGTGGTTGAGGTACACCAAATGCATTTTCGACCAGAGTGTGGAGATTACTCCGACAGTTTATTAGAGCAAGCAAGACAGCGTCCTCTCTCTACCAGTCCTTCTACAACTGCCGCCCGCTTCCGCTCCCATTCTATTCTAGAACACATGGTCTCCTGTCTCCAGAATACATTGACCATGATTACCAAGACACCACACAGAGGAGCTTCCTTGATTACTGCCCGGCTGGTATCACATGGTCACTGTAAACCTCAATGCATGACAGCAACAGGAGTACCCCACTTTACACAACAAAATACTTTCTCATCTTGTCTGCCAAGTAAATAGACTAAAATTCACAGTTGATTGTTCAGAGCAGGAGAACATCTGTGAAGCAACCACAGCTTCACACAAACAAAATGTAATTGTACATTTCAATCAAACAGACAGGGGGCTGCTGATTAACTACCCAGAACTGAGCATACAATAAGAGCTAACTATCCTGTACAGCAAAGTTTCTGTCCTTAATAAGGCCTCCATGGAAGTTCCTGGTGCCTTCATGGTCAGCAAAGTCTGGCAGAAGTGTCTCGGAGCACCCTGTAGAGCTCAGCACTAACTACTTGTCATGGTTGCCAGCAACACCAATGTTCTTCATAAAGTACAGGTTAGCTACCCTATCAGGATAGCTGACTCTATCAATTAAGCTCACGCAGCTGTATCAAAATGTGCTTCCCTATACCTGTAGCAATGCCCTACAGTTTCCCCAGTAGACACTAACCTCAATATTGTAATAGAGTACCCTACCTACCAGAAACAGTTTACCAATGTGTGGTATCCAATCCTGCAGCACTGTGAATAGATCCTTGTCCTAGTTTCCTCATGTGACTGGCCAATTCAGAGATTAGGTTAAATGCCACAAGGCCTCCTTTTAGGCCCTTTGGGCCTATTGAGTCACCTGACTATAGAGTAAAAGCCAATTCTAAAAGCTATGAACAACAAGAATAACTTCCCCGGTGACCAGAACCTTTGACCATGTGGTATATAAGCTTGGTTTTAAATGTCACATTCCCGCACCAACGTCTTAGTATTTCCTCTAAAGTACTCCTGGGCACATCCATATTCTTCATTTCTTTTTATATAGCACCTTATAGATCACGCTGTCAAGAAAAGGCACAACCATTCCTCAGTTTACTGACCAGAAGGATGAAAGGCTGAGTCGGCCTGCCAGGGTTTGAACCCGTGACCTACAGGTCACCACATATTTCAGAGGTAATTATTCAGCTCACTGAGCCATCCTTCCAACTTATTTTTAGGTCCAGTGTTACCAACATGTTTAAATTTTTCCAAAATTATATGTATATTTTTCATACTTACGGATCACTGACAGAAAATCGAGAGTCAGAATATTGACCTACAGAAATATCAACACAGCAATATCGACATCCAGAATATCGAAGTCCTTTCTACATAATGGTAAGTACTAAAATATTGATAAAAAAATATCGTTGTTAAAAATATCGTTTTTTTAATGTATAATAAATAATGTAAAATCAAGTAAATAACACATATAACTAAACATAGTTAAAAATATTAGAACATGTTTAAAATTATAAGTAATGCGTATCATGTAAAAATCTATTTAACATATATATCTATAAAATATAATATATATACTTAATATTATTTTTAAATAAATATTTGAATAACTTATAAATTGTTTTGAAACATATTAAACATTATAAATACATATATATATATATATACACATACACCAATAATATAAATTAAAATTAAAAAATATATATGACTAATTACATTTTTACAATATTTTTAATTTTAAAATACATTTTACACTAAATTAACTAAAACAGTAGAGAAAATATTGGGTAGCGGAGGGGATGAAAATTACTATTCCTACTCCAGAGAATGCAACAGTATATTTCCACTCCAGCGAGTGCAACAGTAGGGAAAGTGTTGGATAGCGTAGGGGTAAAAATTACTATTCTCACTCCAGTGAGTGCAACAGTAGGGAAAGTGTTGGATAGCGGAGGGGTACAAATTACTATTCCCACTCCAGTGAGTGCAACAGTAGGGAAAGTGTTGGATAGCGGAGGGGTACAAATTACTATTCCCACTCCAGTAAGTACAACAGTAGGGAAAGTATTGGATAGCATAGGGGTTAAAATTACTATTCCCAATCCAGTGATTGCAACAGTAGGGGAAGTGTTATATAGCGTAGGGGTAAAAATTACTATTCCCACTCCAGTGAGTGCAATAGTAGGTAAAGTGTTGGATAGCCGAGGTGTACAAATTACTTTTCCCACTCCAGTGAGTCCAACAATAGGGAAGTGTTGGATAATGAGGGGTAAAAATTACTATTCCCACTCCACTGAGTGCAACAGTAGGGAAAGTGTTGGACAGCGTAGGGGTAAAATTTACTATTTCCACTCCAGTGAGTGCAACAATAGGAAAAGTGTTGGATAGTAGAGTGGTAAAAATTCATTTTCTCACTCCTGCGAGTGCAACAGTAGGGAAAGTGTTGGATAGCGTAGGGGTAAAAATTACTGTTCCCACTCCAGTGAGTGCAACAGTAGGGAAAGTGTTGGATAGCGGAGGGGTAAAAATTACTATTACCACTCCAGCGAGTGCAACAGTAGGGAAAGTGTTGGATAGCGTAGGGGTAAAAATTACTATTCTCACTCCAGTGAGTGCAACAGTAGGGAAAGTGTTGGATAGCGGAGGGGTATAAATTACTATTCCCACTCCAGTGAGTGCAACAGTAGGGAAAGTGTTGGATAGCGGAGGGGTACAAATTACTATTCCCACTCCAGTAAGTACAACAGTAGGGAAAGTATTGGATAGCATAGGGGTTAAAATTACTTTTCCCAATCCAGTGATTGCAACAGTAGGGGAAGTGTTATATAGCGTAGGGGTAAAAATTACTATTCCCACTCCAGTGAGTGCAATAGTAGGTAAAGTGTTGGATAGCCGAGTTGTACAAATTACTTTTCCCACTCCAGTGAGTCCAACAATAGGGAAGTGTTGGATAATGAGGGGTAAAAATTACTATTCCCATTCCACTGAGTGCAACAGTAGGGAAAGTGTTGGACAGCGTAGGGGTAAAATTTACTATTCCCACTCCAGTGAGTGCAACAATAGGAAAAGTGTTGGATAGTAGAGTGGTAAAAATTCATTTTCTCACTCCTGCGAGTGCAACAGTAGGGAAAGTGTTGGATAGCGTAGGGGTAAAAATTACTGTTCCCACTCCAGTGAGTGCAACAGTAGGGAAAGTGTTGGATAGCGGAGGGGTAAAAATTACTATTACCACTCCAGTGAGTGCAACAGTAGGGAAAGTGTCGGATAGCGTAGGGGTAAAAATTACTATCACCACTCCAGTTCCAACTTCAGTGAGTGCAACAGTAGGGAAAGTGTTGGATTTTTGTAGAGGAAAAATTACGATTCCCATTCAAGTGAGTGTAACAGTAGGGAAAGTGTTGGATACCAGAGGGTTACAATTTACATACTTAAAAAAAATATATATATTAAATTATTTCCACCCTATTTCCCTATAAACCCACAAGCAATTCATAAAAAATCACAATTAATATAATTATCAATAAATTAATTGATACTAATTAATACCCACCTTTTTAATTAATTAATAATTTATGAATTATAAATAAGTATTAATAATTACTTTATTAAAATTAATTACTTTGCACCCTACTCCCCTATGAACCCACAACCCACTCCTATAACAATAACAAAAGTAATACAATTATCTATTATTTAATTAATATTAATTAATAACCAATTAATAATTAATTATACAATAATTACTTTATTATAATTAAATTACTTCCCACCCTATTCCCCTATAAGCCCACAACCAATTCATAAACAAACTAGACAATTGACATAGTTATCTATTAATTAAGTAATTATTAATAATTTATAACCAATTAATATTTTTTTTATATAAATACTAATAAATAAACTGTTATAATTACTTTAGCATTACTAAATTACGTCCTACCCTATACCCCTATTAACCTACAACCCGCTCCTAAAAGAAATTACACAATTTATGTAATTGTCTATTAATGAATTAATATTAATTAACCACCAATTAATAATTAATTTTTTTAATAAATTACATAAACTAACAAATAAACATTAATAATTAGTTTATTATAATACATTTACTTCCCACCCTAATCCCCTATAAACCCACAATCCGCTACCGAACTAAATTATGTGAAAAGATTTTTTTTTATATTTACTACTAATAATTTAACACACTCATTAAAAAAAATACACTTATACCCAAAAACTACCTCACATACTTTTAACACACATACTAAGATACAGAACACTAATATAAACATCGATATTATTAACTATGATATTTTTACAAATGATATTACTGTCTTCGATATTAAATAAAACACTATTTCTTACCTTACTGTCAATAATCTGTACCACAATATTCTTGATCTCAATATTCGTGACCTACGATATTTAAAAATCAATATTATGGTAGGTCGAAACAAAAAACTTGATATTCTGTCTGTGCACCCTTACTTACATAGGCTCACAGCCTGTCCTCTTCATCCATGTATTTATTATTGTATCATTTACGTTTTTTCTACCCGCTCCACCATACAGCATGTGGCAATGGGTCAAGACATTTTCTTCTTCCTTTTTTCTTATACCCGGGGCCATCCAGCCAAGTGTGGAAGTGGTTCCCCTCAGTAAGGACAGCAGGAGCCATATATATTAAGTTGAAGGTAGCTTTATTAGGACACGAAGTTGCGAAGACCCCATCCAGTAAAAGGACCAGTTCTAAATCAGTGCTTGGCAACCTACTCCACATTCGAAGGCACGTAGAATATGGGCAACACAAAGCTTCAGGACATCACACTTTCTCCCACCTTCACCATACAAAATAAAATTACAATCTTGGTACAAACTTACCCAAACAAACACTGGAAAAAGAAAGAAATGAACAAAACAGTATGGTTAATGGCCAGAATAAAACAGTTAATTACAGATGTCCTAAGAAGCATAATCTTGTAAGTGGCGAGGAATGTGCTTCAAGCGACAAGGACAACCATCTCTTTCATTCACAATGGGCTCCTCTTGGACTGCATGAGCTGCGGCACCTGCAGTGGCGGCAGAAACAGCAGTAGTCACTTGTCTTTATCGCATTCTTGAACTCTTACATTACCTTAAAGGGCCCAAAGAATTTGGAAGTACCCCCACCTTTCCTGGGAGACTTTATATTGTCCCAGTCAACCACATTGACAATGGTATCCTTCACCCCCTTCCTTTCATCATACCAAACCTTCTTTTTATTCATCACCTCTCTTTCTCTTTCCTTCCAGCCTTCTGTTCTTCCTACTTCACTATCCACCAGCAATTTCTTTTAGGTAACCCACAAAGGGGCAACTTCTATGTTAGGAACCCTTCTTTTGATCAGACGAAAGGGAGCTACACCAGTGGAGGAATGGGAAGTGAACCGATACTCTTGCAAAATTTTTTTACAGCCAATTCCCAACTTTCACCTCAAGCAACCGCTTGTTGCATGGTCTCCTTGAGCACTTTAATAAATCTCTCTACTACACCATTGCATTCTGGGTGATAAAGAGCAGCCCTCTTGTCTCTAATTCCTTTAGAGCTCAAAAACTCTTCCATGACCCTAGACGTGAATTGGACTCCGTTGTCTGACAGAAGCGTAAGAGGAAAACCTTCACGTTCAAAGAGTTCTTCTAGAACTCAATTACCCCAGAACACTCCTAACAATTTCAAAGTCAGACCACTGAGAAAACATGTCAAATGCAAACAGTGACATAAAGGTCCTGAGTCTTAAGCCGCACGGGACCTAAAATATCAATAGAAATGTTCGTCCATGGACCAGAGGCTTGTTCCATAATAACCATGGGCTTTGTTCTGCATTTCAGAACCCTATCTGAACAAGCACACTCTGCACATTCTCGCACTAACCACTCCACATACACATCCATACCTGGCTACCAGTATGCCTCTCTGATCCTTCCCTTTGTTTTTGCAATCCTCATGTGTGACGCATGAGCGCTTTTAATCAACTTGTCTCTCAAGGTAAGTTGCAAAATGAGTTTGCTACCACGCATGAGGAAACCGTCTACAACAGCAAGATCTTCCCTAACATTCCAAAATCCCTTAAGCTCCTCCTCACAGTCCTTCTTCTCACACCAATCACCATTGACAAAGGAGATCACTCTCTTTAAAACAGCATCACACCCCAATCTTTCTCTCCATACACCCTCAGAAATGAGACCCTCAAGGATTAGACACACATTGACTTCCTCTTCAAACTCCTCAACACCAAACCGCTCAACATCATCCGTAAAATCACCATCTTCATAGCCGAGCCTCGAAAGGCAGTCTGCCAAGACATTATTAGAACTAGGCAAATATTAAATATCTAAATCAAATTCTTGTAAGGCCACCACCCATTTCCTTATGCAGTTGGAAACAAAGTCAATACCCTTCTTTGAGAAAACATCCTTAAGAGGTTTGTGGTCAGTAAAGATCTTACATTTCTTCCCCCACAAAATCTGCCTGTGCTTGCGCACTGCCCAGAACACACCAAGAGCCTCCTTCTCCACTACTGAATAACTACATCCCGCACCCCTAAATGGCAAGAAATAAACAAAATGGTTTCCTCCTGTCCATCAACTTTCTGCAACAGAACAGCACCCAAACCAGTTGTGCTTGCATCAGTCATAATGTAAGAGATTTGTCGTGGGTTCAAAACTACCTAGACAAGGTGCATTATTGAGGTGTTTCTTGATACAAAGGAAATCCTTCTCACAAGACTTAGACCAAAACAGATTCACTCCCCTTCTTCAACCGTGATCTTAGACACAAAGGTTTCCCAGCAAAATTTGGAACAAATATGTGATAGAACTCTGCCATACTACACAATTTGACTAGTTCATCCTTAGTTTAGGGAGCTTGTAGACCAATAATGGAACTTACCAAGGATGCTTTAGACTTAATACCTGTCGACGACTGGAAATCACCAAGATACTCTATTTCTTTTTCATCAAATTTGCATTTGTCCGCTCTAAGAATGAGACCTGCATCAGGAAGCTTTTTTAAAACAGACTTGTGTCATGTTGTTTCAGATCCAAACCAAAGATGAGCACGTCATCTTGGTACACCTTGACAGCATGGAGGCCTCTAAGAATGCCCTCCATTGCTCTCTGAAATACTGAAGCAGCAAAAATGAGGCCAAAGGGCATTCTCAGAAATATAAACCTGCCAAATGGTATGACAAAGGCTGTCAGATCTTGGGAAGCAGGGTAAAGCTTGACTTGATGGTAAGCGGAGGTCAGATCTAGTGAAGAGAAATGTTTTGCCCCTTCAAGTGAACACAACATCTCAGTTATATTGGGCAAAGGGTACAAGCCTTCGAATGTTCATGAGTTTTGGCTATGGTGAGAACCTCTTGAAGGGAAGGAGAATTCTTTTGTCACAAGGCATCTCTTTCTTTATCTAGTGTACATCCTAGCGTGAATTGGTCTCTTAAGTGTTCTTCCAAAGTTGACCCAAAGTTGCAGGTGGAAGCTAATTTGTGTAAAATAGTTATATATTGCTCAACCGTTTCATCATGTCTTTGCATTCTTCTTCCGAAATGGTAGCGTTCTAAACAGTGCTTACTTTAGGAAGATAGTGTAAATCTAGTTTGTATGCAAATTTCATATTTGTTTAGTGAGGCAGCTTCATCATTAGATAGATCTGGAAGGTGTTCGAAGATTTCTTGTCCTTCGGATTCCAAGCAATGCAGTAATGAAGAAGTGTGTCTTTCTGCACTCAACGAACTACCACAAACATGAGCATAATGTGAGAATACTTTTTTCCATTTAAGCCATGAAAGTGGTGGATCACCATGAGTGGTTCAGAAAAAGGGAGGGGCAGGTACATTTTGCATGATGATGTGTATTAATAAAAAACAAGACGTAATAATAAATAGTGCTCTTTTGATGAGATATTTATCAAGCAAAATCCAGGCGACACACAGTAAAATCAAGCACAGAGGATAAACTGTGAGGAGCTGTGTGTATCAGCAGCTGTGGCCAACTAGTAAAAGTATGCAGAAGACCTGTGCAAAAGCTGTGTGCATCAGCAATTTATAAATCGGCTGTGTGCAAATAGTAAATTCAACTAGAACACTTGTGACAAAGCTGTGCGCATCAGCGGTTAATTAATCAAGATGCAAACATTTCAGAACACATGCAAAAGGCTGTGCTCATCAGTGGTTAGGAAGTCGGCTGTGTGCAAATATTAAGGGTCGATTCCGATCCTGGAGAAAAACTGTCCGTACGATTCGTATCCGGAGCCCTCTCCCTACGAATCGTAAACATGCCATTTGACCCAACGAGTACAATCCGGACCGGTGTATGAGGACGTGATTCATACGGTCCACGTCAGGTAAGGCGATTTGTATGGAAAAGCACACAATCACATACACACCGTACGGTTCGTACACCCCATGATCGTGGGGTACGGTGCGTACCCCTGCGATCATGGGGTGTACGCACCGTACCCCTGTGATCGCAGGGTGTACGCACCGTACATCCAGCGAACATGGGGTACGGTGCGTACACCCCATGATCACAGGGGCACGGTGTGTACACCCCATGATTGCAGGGGTACGCACCGTACCCCTGCGATCATGAGGTGTATGCACCGTACCCCGGGGGGGCCATTCTGTACCTGTTTCAGGGCAAACTCTGCTGTTACGGCTGTTTTCAGCTCCCGTAGGAAAAGGGTTGTAGGGTGCGTACCCGACACAAATTGTACCTGCTGGGTCGGATAAACCAGCCGCAAACCATACAGATGTCGCATACAGCGGGTTCCGAGGGAGATTCATACAGGGATTTGATTCGTACGGTCTCTGTACGATTCGTACGGAGTCCAGCTCCTGGTGCGAATCGTACTTCGTCGTACATACGGAGGACGTTGAAGGGTACGATTTGTATGGGAAAAGCGCTCCGAATGGCTATTCGGAGTGGCTTTTCCCAAATCGGAATCGACCCCCAAATGTAACAGAATAAATGTGGAAATCTGTGCGCATCAAGGGTTGAAAGTTCAGCTGTGCAATGTATCGGCTGGATGTAATGACAACGTGAAAAGAGCTCGGCAGTACATACGATTTAAAAAAAGCCGGTCCAGGTTGCTAGAGAACCAACTCCCAACAAGTTGGAGAACCTCCTCAAGATGGTCACACGCAATGTGACGGCATGAAGTAGAAGGAGCATCAATCAGATCAGACAGTGAAGTCTCAAGCACTCCAAACAGACCAGGAAGCAAAGTCATGAGCGCTTCAACACGCGCTTAGGTACACAGTAAGGGCATGAGCATGCAGAAAGTGGGGTCCATGCATCTGCCCATGCGCCGAGGTGACCGTTGAAAAGGTGTCACGTGGGTATGTTGCGCACGTGGATTATCTAGCGTGAGGGGACCCTCACGTGCTCAGAAATTGGACCATCTTGTACACTCACATGCTCAGAAATTGTACCCTCTCGTGCCCAGGGACCTCTAAAATTCAATATTGGACGGGCCAAGGGGACAGAGAAGAGAAAAACAGAAGTCCCAAACCAACCACAGATCCTCCTTATTCGAAAAAAAAGCCTTGAAGCCTGAAAGATGACTGGTTCATAATCTTGCCATAGTATGAAGCGGGTGTGTAAAAGGAGGTTTAAACTCACAGTGCGCCGCATGTTCTGTGGTTTTCTTGAGGAAGAGATGATAACCGTTGGGGTCTCTGTAGTAAAAATCGTGTTAGCTCAGTGATAGAAGCCTTGTCAGTTGCGTAGGTAGGTTGTAGCGAAAATGTGGAAGTGGGTCCCCTCAGTAAGGACAGCAGGAGATGCATATATTGAGTTGAAGGTAGCTTTATTAGGACACAAAGTTGCAGAGACCATATACGGTAAAAGGACTAGCTTAACTGCCACACAAGCAGTTCCAAATCAGTGTTTGGCCACATACTCCACATTCCAGGGCCTGTAGAATGTGGGCAACACGAAGCTTCAGGGCACCACACCAAGCCATTGGATGAACCATAATGGCCTCAGGATCCTCTGTCTTCATTCTACTTGTTTTGGGCTCAGTGAACAGGAACCGACAGTGCATAGAAGAATAAAATGTGATATGAATGTGTTTGCACTGCATTGTTTTGTGCTTCTGTTTCTGCTATCACTCACACAGATACGCGCTTGTGTAGTCTGGACTCCTTGGTGGACGATACAAGGAGCGAAGAGCAGAGGAAAGGGTACAGGATCTGCAAAGCTGTGCCTTGGTATTCATATGAAACACATTAAGTCATGCTCTGTTGCTAAAGTTCTCTCTTGCCCGCTCAGCAAGTTTTAACATTAGTCACTGCGCTTTCATTAGAAGTGAAGTCTTAAACGCTGTAAAATGCTTCAGTAATCAGATGATTTTGTGCAGTGCAACTCAGCATTTGGCATTTAAAATGTCCTTCTGTTTAAGAACCATGTGTGAATTCAATTTCAGATTCTACCTCACCAAGGATTTTTTGGGTGTCTGCAGTGGTGTTAACTCCAGGCAGTCTTTTTTTCTGTTTAACAATGTTTTATTGAATTACGAGCTGTGTTTGATTTATATTATATACAATGAGACAATCAATATTGTAGGTCTCAGGGGCGCAGCTGCTGAAAATCCAATTGCATGTATACGTATATATATTACAGAGCGGTGGTAGCCACTCTGTACCTATAGTTAGGGTAACAAGAGATAAGGATTGATTGCATTTTCGTCCCTTAATAACTCTGCACCCATTTGATGAATGTCCACTAAACTGTCTTGATCTGGTGCACCTGTTTCAATCTAAGAGGACCAAATATTTCACAGCGTTTGGTCATGGGGGTGCAAAGAAAAAAGGGGGACCCAAAACTGGCATTAACTAATGCTTTTTACATGGACTTTTTTATTTTGCAAAGCAAGAAAACCATCAGTCGGATTATTATGCCATTTGGCTGCATTACCTATTAGGGTGCACAGATGATTCTGTGGGGGTAGTGCAGGTAAGTAGAGTAAGCATTTTATACACTTTAAGGTTGTTTAACTTACACTCCTGAGGCGGAAAACCGGGAGAATCGTGCAATTGTTGTTGTGAAACTTGTGTTTTATATTGATATATTTTAATTCCTTCACTTTCCCCTGTGCACTCATACCTGTGTCAGGGCACTTCCTGAGACAAACGCGCAGCGGACTTAACGCTGTCACGAAGCTCAGGTTAATTTTGCCGCCATCTCCCCGGGCCACGCACAAGCCACGCCCACTCCCGCTAGGCCATGCCCCTTTCTCTAAACGCATTTAAATCGCGCTGACTACAAGCGCGTCAGAGAACCTCCACACTCCTGAGGCGGAAAGCCGGGAGAATCGTGCAATTGTTGTTGTGAAACTTGTGTTTTATATTGATATATTTTAATTCCTTCACTTTCCCCTGTGCACTCATACCTGTGTCAGGGCACTTCCTGAGACAAACGCGAAGCGGACTTAACGCTGTCACAAAGCTCAGGTTAATTTTGCCACCATCTCCCCGGGCCACGCACAAGCCACGACCACTCCCGCTAGGCCACACCCCTTTCTCTAAACGCATTTAAATCGAGCTGACTATGAGCGCGTCAGAGAATCTCCACACTCCTGAGGCGGAAAGCCGGGAGAATCGTGCAATTGTTGTTGTGAAACTTGTGTTTTCTATACTACTATTATAAAGAGAGAACTTGCACCTTTAGGCAAGGTAAACTCGGGAACCACAGCGCCAATCTACACACCTGATACACCGTTGAAATCGGCAGGGTGTGTAGATGGTCATAGGCTTTAACATTTTATTAAAAAAAACGTTATATAAAAAGTTACATTTTTACAAAAAGTAGTTCCCCCAAAGTAGCGCCAGCCGCGACTGTGTGTCGTCACGTCAGGAGCAGGAGAGGAGCAGCGTCCCAGGAGCGGCGGACATGGCGCGCAGGGGAGGAGCGGTGAAGTGAGGCCAGCGGCGGAGCGGAGAGGCGGATATGGCGCGGAGAGGCAGATATGGCGTGGGGAGGAGCGGCGGCGGACAGGTGGTGAGTGGCAGAGCGGAGAAATATGTACCGGCGGTGTGAGCAGCAGAGGCAAGGTAAGAATCCGGGGCAGCCAGGGTCGGAGCGGCGGGTGGGCGGGGCACGGGCTGCTGGGGAATGTCAGGGCAGGCGGGGGTAGGGGAAGCCAGCATTTCAGGTTTGCGTGCTCTCCCGCCCCGGCCCCCGCCCGCCACAACATTGTCCGGGACATAGACAATGTCGTGGCGGCCGGGGGCCTGGGCGGGAGAGCACGCAAACCTGAAATGCAGCCCCCAGCCCCCTTCTACCCCAGGCAACGCTGGGGCGGGCTGCTAGTATATTGATATATTTTAATTCCTTCACTTTCCCCTGTGCACTCATACCTGTGTCAGGGCACTTCCTGAGACAAACGCGCAGCGGACATAACGCTGTCACGAAGCTCAGGTTAATTTTGCCGCCATCTCCCCGGGCCACGCACAAGCCATGCCCACTCCCGCTAGGCCACGCCCCTATTCCTTTACTCGCCTTTTTATAATTATGTGCCTCTCTAGGACGCGCAGCGGACGAGCGCAGCGGGCGCGCCGTTTGCGCGCCAAAGGCGCGCCTAAGGCAAGCCCGTCTGCGCCCATCCGCGCCTGGACGGGCCCAGGGACCAGGCAGAATGGAGAAATCAGTAGGTACACCTCTCTCGAACTTCGTTCCTTACAAAATTCTGGCTTTACCTCTCTTGATCCCATTACATGCGACCGCTTAAAGACCAATAACATCTATCCTCCCCATTTAATGCAGGATCCCTCCTCTACCACTCCTCAAAGCTCTAACTTAACAAAAGAACAGCTTAACAAACTGCAAATAGTCCAGAATACCGCGGCAAGGTTAGTCCTAAATGTTCCACCAAGGACTCCCTCCCGCCCTCTACTGGCTAAATTACACTGGCTCCCAGTGCGGCAACGCATCAAGTTTAAAATCCTATGTACCATCCATAAATGCCTGTCAGGTACTGGTCCAAAATATTTTACTAAAATCTTCTCACCCTATATTCCAGGGCGTTCCTTATGTTCCAGCAACCTCCAGTTACTGCAGGTTCCCAGAATTAAAAAATCTAGGCAGGGAGGCCGTGCCCTAGCCTACACTGGACCAGCTCTCTGGAACTCTCTGCCCCAGTCATTAAAACAGATCACTCATCACCTGACCTTCCGGAAAACTCTTAAAACACATCTTTTCATAAATAGTTAAAACACCTATTTAATTCAATCTATCACTTTGAACTCAGATCAGCATAAAAGTGTGTTCCCTTCATCAGCAAAAGCGCAGAGATACCCCTCCGGGAGTCTATTCAGGCGCTCTACAAGAACATAAATAAATAAATAAATAAACTCCACCAGCTCTTCCTTAAGTCCTAACGCTTCGACCCTTCGCTGTCTATATCTCAATACTAGATCTCTGGTAAAACACCAACTGGACATCTTTCTATTGCTCAAATCGGATAGACCAGACATACTGTTTGTCTCTGAAACATGGCTTACAGCAGACTCTTTACCGGATATTCTTACAGCCCTACCGGCAGACTATTACATACTGTCAGTGAACAGAAAATCAGGAAAACCTGGGGGTGACGTCGCCGCCATCATTCATAAAGATCACATGTTCACTACTGCATCCTCCTTGGTCCTACCAGACACCGAAAATTTAGTAATTAAATCTGACACAGACAGAGGAACTATGGCGCTGGTATTGATCTAATGTCCACCTACAACTATGCCAACATTTCCTCTCTCTCTGTCTGAACAACTGGCCAGTTTAGCTGTTGATCACGATAAGGTCATGTTAATAGGGGATTTAAACTACTGGTATAACAACTTGGAAGCAGAGCCTCAGGCCACAGAACTATTTGAGCTTCTCACTAATCTGAATTTTTTCCAATACGTCCTGACTCCTACCCATGAAAAGGGACATATCTTGGACCAGATTTGGTCACATAATATCCCTATTTCCACCCCCACGACCGTACCTTGCATATGGTCCGATCACCATCTACTGCATTTCTCCATCACTTTCCAGGGCCATTTAAAAAATCCTGTTCCCGTGGAAGGATTAACCAGGAAATGGAGATCCCTAAACAATCAAGATTTTCTGTCCACCTTGGCCAATTCTTTTCCTACATTCTCCCCCGATATCAACCTGATGGACAAGGAACTTACCGAATGGCTCCTAGCTGCTTGCAACGTGCATGTTCCCCTAACTAAGTTCTCACGTGCTCCCCGAATGGATGCCCACAGGTGGTTTTCCACAGACTTAAAAAATCAAAAATTAGAACTCCGCCAACTGGAGAGAAAATGGAGACACAGGTACCTCGAGAAAGATATACTGTTATATACGGCAGCCCGTAGGAAGTACAAGAGCTCTATCCTATCTGCTAAAGCAGCCTTCTTTTCAGAAAAAATGTCCAACGCCCAAAATAAATCAAGAGAAATTTTTTGAGTCGTAAACGAACTGTGTAATGATGTCAGAACTTCTCCCTCTCAACCCCCTACTCAATTGATGTGTAACCAGCTTAATGAATTCTTTAAGGAGAAGATTGCCATCATAAAGGATAGTATTCAAACCACCTCTACCACTGTTGATAGCGCGGAAATCTGTAAAAATCCCTACAAAATCCATGCTATTCCTCCTAATGATCAACCCAAGCTAGTGGAGCTGATGAACCGAGTATAGTCCGGGTCCCCCAATGACCCTTGCCCCCCCCACATACTGAAGGAAATTTATTCAACACTTCCTCAAGGAATACTCTCCCTCTTGAACGAATCCTTATCACAGGGAATAGTTCCCAATTCATTTAAAAACGCCACGCTAGTTCCATTAATTAAGAAACCTGACGCAGACTCTTCCAATTTATCAAACTATCGTCCCATATCTCTTCTCCCTTATAGTGCTAAGCTGCTCGAAGCCCATGTAGCCAGCTGCATCTCCAATTTTATGGAGACATCTGACTACCTGGAGCCCAACCAAGCCGGATTCCGCCAGGCTCATTCCACTGAGGCAGTGATCCTTGCTGTCCAGGATACTCTGAGGTCCAACGCAGATAAGGGCATACATCAGGCCCTAGTACTCCTGGACCTGTCGGCTGCGTTCGACACGGTGGATCATACCATCTTATTACACCGTGTCGAACAAGCCGGCCTCAGTGGCTCAGCTCTTGGCTGGGTCAAATCCTTCCTGACGGACCGATTCCAGGCAGTCAAGCTTGAGAACTTTATGGCACCCAAACTATCTACCACCTGCGGTGTCCCGCAGGGGTCGTCACTATCCCCCCTTCTATTTAATCTGTATCTTAAACCGCTGCTACATTCCCTAAAAAACAGGAAAGTCACTATATACAATTACGCTGACGATTTGCAGCTGGTGTTCTCACTAAACTCAACGGATTCTGTAGAGGAATTCCAAATCACTATGTTGCATATTCAAGGGTGGATGGATCAGAACCATCTAAAGCTTAATCCTGGAAAGACTGAGCTGGTACTCCCAGGCAATAGTGCAACGAGCTGGGGACCTCATTTTTGGCCGACTTCAATGGGATCCTCCCCATCTCCTTCCTTGTCGGTGAAGAGTCTCGGGGTTACTCTCAGCTCCGACCTCTCACTGAAAAGTCAGGTAGGAACTGTGATCTCGTCCAGCTTCTTTCAGTTGCGAAAGATTAAGAAGATTGCTCATCTGCTTACACACTCAGCCCTTATCCAGGTGGTAATCGCCTTGGTCCTCTCCCGTTTAGACTTTTCGAATTCTATTTATTTAGGCCTCCCCCTGGCTCTCTCTAAACGCCTGCAGATTGTACAAAATCAGGCTGCCAGATTAATCTTTAAAAGCAATAACAGGAATTCGGCGAAACCACTGTTAGCCACCCTTCATTGGCTTCCTATAACCCATCGGATTACTTTCAAAGTTGGCTGCCTGATTTTCAAAGCCCTACATGGCAAAAGTCCTAGGTTCATCAATCATATGATAAATAAATATGAGCCGACCCGTAATCTCCGCTCTGCCCACTTGTATCTCCTCACTGTGCCCCTTTTCAAAAAGAAACGACTGGGCGGATGCCGATTCGCTCATCTGGCCCCCAAGATCTGGAACTCTTTTCCCCTACCACTCCGGAGCTGCACTAAGCTAGCGGAATTTAGGGGCGCATTGAAGACCTGGTTATTCAAGCAAGCGCACGGTTAGGGATCTGTTTACCATCTTTCTCACATTTAGCGCCATGAAACCCCAGGGTGACCGTGCGCTTGATAAATTTCGAATAACATAACATAACATAACATAACTGATATCTGTTGCTGAGGTAGCTCTGCGATAGTATTGTGATACATAGCGATAACAAGTCATTAAGTGATTCACTAATGACTGCCTTTACAGAAGTTAAAGGCAGCCATGTTGTTTTTTGGTCGAGTTTGCTGGGGTTGTGGGTGGCGCCTAGCAATCTAGGTAGGTATTAGGTTTGGTATTTCTCCTATACCTATTACCACTTTAGCAAAGTGGTAATAGATAGGGAAAAATATTTATGCATTCCTATATATATATATATATATATATATATATATACATATATATATATATATATATATATATATTCAAATCCACCTCCTTTGTAACGCCGGGACACCGTGACAGCGGTGCATAAAGGGGCAAAGGTCCCCCTTTGTTGTATACAGGTCCACAAAACGTAGTAAAACTACGTAAATGCACTCCCCTTGGAAGAATCGGAATTAAGAAATCATTAGCAGAGTGCGCTTTTCCAAAAGTTCTTGTTTATTTAGAGTGCAGCATCGTGACAGCTCATGGAAACAAAAAACCCAACGCGTTTCAGCGAGGAAACTCGCCTTGATCACGGGTAGTTTACAAATCCAATGAACAACATTTAAATAAAGTTTCACCTGGTGAGTGCAACATAAACAAAGGACTCAAAGCTTGTAAATGCGGTGGCCATCTTAGAATGGAGTACACCCATTAGTCACGCAGTTCAAAAACATAAATGTATGATTCAGAGGCACCAAATATGCAAATTATATGGCCTAAATGAGCCTGTATTGCCACATATATGTCTTAATAGATAAATATATAGAGACAACTGAAAATTATCTGCACTTTTCTTAATTCAGTCAACATAATAACTGTAAATCCACATGTTCTCATAATTCAAATCCACATTATAAGAAGAGATAATAAATGATAACGTCATAGATCAACTCACTTGGGATTCTATATGTAGTATGCAAGGCACTGTATATATTGGGCACCTTTCTGCTAAGTCAACTGTGAAACTGGACAGCGGAATTATTCACTGAAACCATTGATAGTCAAATAGAGACCTAGTATGCATGTTGGTCGATTTGCAATTCCGATTAGGGTTAAATATACAACCTCACTGGGGGTTCACACGTGATCTATGACGTTATCATTTATTATCTCTTCTTATAATGTGGATTTGAATTATGAGAACATGTGGATTTACAGTTATTATGTTGACTGAATTAAGAAAAGTGCAGATAATTTTCAGTTGTCTCTATATATTTATCTATTAAGACATATATGTGGCAATACAGGCTCATTTAGGCCATATAATTTGCATATTTGGTGCCTCTGAATCATACATTTATGTTTTTGAACTGCGTGACTAATGGGTGTACTCCATTCTAAGATGGCCACCGCATTTACAAGCTTTGAGTCCTTTGTTTATGTTGCACTCACCAGGTGAAACTTTATTTAAATGTTGTTCATTGGATTTGTAAACTACCCGTGATCAAGGCGAGTTTCCTCGCTGAAACGCGTTGGGTTTTTTGTTTCCATGAGCTGTCACGATGCTGCACTCTAAATAAACAAGAACTTTTGGAAAAGCGCACTCTGCTAATGATTTCTTAATTCCGATTCTTCCAAGGGGAGTGCATTTACGTAGTTTTACTACGTTTTGTGGACCTGTATATATATATATATATATATATATATATATATATATATATATATATATATATATATATATATATATATTTTAAATACAGAGAACCGTGGTACTACTGTGGTACGAAAAAGAAAATAAAATAAATAATGGAACTGTCTAATATACACTGTAAGGCACTGTATTGTATAAATATTGTGTGCCACAGTGTATTTTCAATGTATTTATTTAGTTAAATATGCACAAAAACATGTACTCGCCATCAAGCACTGATTCTTCTTTACAATGTTACCCTCACTCTGACTTTTACCTCCTTCCTTCTCCTGTCCATTTCTGTCCTGTCTTGCTTTCTTAGCACTTTGCATGCTAGCTTGCCCCTTCACCCGTAGCTGGTAACCCGATTCCTAAGATCAGCTACCCACAACAACAGTCCCTCGGATACGATATTACAAATGCTGGGCAAGACCACTCTTTCCACCAGACTCCTTCTCCATTCTCTCTACTTCCACTCATTTCCACTGTCATGGTCCCCGTTTTCCACCTCTCACTTCCCCCACACACCACTTGAGGTGATCCTTGTGTTCTGGCATAAAGTGCTAAAGACGTGATCAACATGACACACTACATTATCCAAATATTATTGTTTGATTTACAGCTAAGGGAAGAATCTAAGGGAGTCTGCAGTAATGCAATGGCATTCATTTACTCTGTTATTTTCTTGCCACCCCGTGGTCCAATGTTGGCGCTATGGATCAGAGAATTACGGAATTAAAATGTTCACTGTGATAATTCCCAAAAATTTGCCAGGAAATGAACAGATGAATAAAAAGCTTCTGATTGACGAAATTGTCATTAATGGTTTAGAGCTAATCCTTTTAACACACAAACCCAAATGTAAATAAATTGATATTGCAAATGTACAGCATGGTTGTGTTGAGAACTATTCCCTGGTAGGAAAGTTCCTCCCCGGGCCGCTATCGACCTAACTCCTTTTACAATTACAATAATATGAAAAGTACATAAGTCACGCACATTTCTCTACAGCATCAGAATCTTTCCCAGATCTTTTAATGTGCAGGGTGGGCCCAGCAATTTTAAAGACGAGACTGCTTGGGTCCCAAACTGACCAACCTGGGAGATACCATTATGTCTCAAATAGAAAGTTGTGTCTCAAACCTTCGTAACTCTCCACGATAGCTGTGCCAAACAGTCAAAGCATTGCTCATGAGAGGAGTGTGAAGGTGGAGGCAGCTACACAATTATTGCTCACGCTATACATAAGAATGTCCAGGCAGGGGTATTATTTGGAAATGAGAATGTTTCATAAACTTATTAAAAAATGAGAGCGCAGTAAAAAATAAAGAGAATGTTGGTATGTTTAAATGAAGTACAAACTTAGCTACCATACAAGGGAGGGCTGGACAAGTAGATGAACGTCTAAAGATGTCTATGGCTGAGGGATAAGCTGGAAGGGGCTTCAGTCTGGGGGTCTGGTGTTGGTGGAGAGAGGCTGAGAGGGAACAACTAGTGCGCCAGCAATGTTTGAGTGGGGATGGGGTTCATCTCTAAAGGTACAAAAAACCTGAACTATTTTGAACACAGGTTATATGGTGACATGGTATGCTTGAAGGGGAGGGTCCTGACATATTTTCCAGCCTTAAGTCTCTAGCCCTGACCATTGAAAAGTCATTAAGAAACATTTTCTTGTCTTATTATTCCACAGTTCAATGACTGATCCTGGGTCTGGACACAAGGATACTTTGTTCGACTCTGTGACCGTGAAGATCAATGTCACTCTGATAGCAGAGGTGATATCCACATAGTATCGACCAGCTTGGTGGTTTTAAGACAGCCCTCTTAAGGGAGAGGCAGGTCAGCAGTCAGACGAAGTCCCAAGCAAGATATTGACTATCCACTTCCAGATAGTTCAAAGAACCACAAAGAGGTGAATATTGGATCTGTTAGAAGAGCCCTTGCATGGTCTGCCTGGTTTATGAGAGCACGTACTGTGGGTCACTGATACTCTTGCAATACCCATACCCAAGGCATGAGGGGTTCAAGCCATTGTTGTAAAAAGTTGTGACCCCATGTTAATATCACTTTATGGGTCATGGGTGAGAGTGCATGTGACCAAGTGTTTATTTCTATGAGTTAGATCACCTGCACTTTGCTTTTGTGGTGGTAGATCTCTTTCCTGTCATTCAAGGGATCCCTGGAGGGATTCAAGGTGCCCTGTACACTTTGTCTCGTCTACATCAGATCACCCTGGTCTGCTCTTTGGCAACATTTCAAGGAAACAGATGGAAGATAGAAGTATGGTGACGAGCAGTGATTCATGTCTAGTCTTTGCTGACTAGAGCTTAGACATTGTCTCACAAGAAGTATGGAATTTCCACAGGGATCATGTTTGGAGAAGAATTAAGAGAGTGGGAATGAAGTTAAACTCATATTTTCAGTTTGATTAAATTGTTTAAAGAGGTAACTGCCAATGGATTGAATTGATTATTTATAGTTTTGCACTGCCCAATTTCTCTGGCTGTATCTTTGCTGGGATCCTCCCATAATTTGGGGTTAGAGACTGGTTTATGTTGAGTCTGCGTTTTCTCATACCCGGCTTGGATATGAAATAGAAACTGCCATACAAGGAGTTCATTTCTACCCTTAATGAGAAGATATTAGGTTTTCTTCCCACAGTTCATTTTTAGGAAAGATGCTCAACTGAATGGTTTGCATATTGCCCACAGACAGTAGAACAAGAAGGAGTAGGGCATGAGCTCAGGATGCTGTTGCACAACAGAGGTGTTCTCCTGAGCCCAAAAGTTTTAATTGTAACATTGGTTACAACTACAACCCAAGTGAGGGGAATACACATGCAAAAGCAGAAATTATTCTCTCACAAACAAATAGACCTTGTTGTGCATGCAAACACACATTCACCGTCCTCTCTGTTGGGTGGGAGCAGTAAAGTGGTCCACCAGAAGTTACCACTGAGATACAGTCACAGAGCATCCAGGGCATTCTGAGGAGGGAGCAGAGTACATCATTGCCCATGCCCAAAGCTTTTTCAGGTCCCGCTCTCATGCTTCAAATGTCTTCATTGATTTTGAAGCAAGCTTGACCTGCTGTTTAGAAAAAATGAGGAGGCTTCTAACACAGCTATTCCTATGAATGGTGAGCGATACTGGAGCAGCTTTTATTTCTGTTCCCAAGAGCAAATAATCTTTTTACTTAGAAACAGGAGCGTGTGCTATGTGGGCCTCCACTAAATGTTTCACCCAGGTATGCCTGATTGTACCCACAAAATGATCACCTTTGATACCAAAAAGTTACCTTTAGAAAGGGGGGCTAGGGAAAAGCCCATTCAAGGCAAATGGTGAGAGAACCACTTGGTGGTTCCACTTTTCTAGCACCAGCCTAGTGCTCTGATGCGGGGGTGGTACTTTAGGATAGGTCTACTTGGACATGTTAGAATAAAAAAATATATTTTAATGCCACGGGAAAAAATGAAAAACTGAAGGGTGGTACAGTTGGTACACTCAGAGCTCAAGGTTCCCCTGATAGGAATAGCCTACACGTGACCACTTGTTTCAGAAGAGAATCCTCATATGAGGATATTCCTTTAATAGAATCACCCCACTACCACAGTGTGCCCTTCGCTTCGGAAATCTTTTCATCAATGACAATTCATTTTGCTGTAGTGTTCGATTATTTGCATCTGGTGCTCTTTGATATGTTTGGTTAGGAGAGATCCCAGGTTGAAAGGTCCTATGGCAGACCAGTCATTACCTGAGGCTTGCTCTGATCTCCTCAAGGTCACGGCTCTCTCTCTTGTGAAGTTGCCTCACTTATGATTCTGAAAGAGACTTTTAAGCAGTCTTTTTTATTAAGGATCTGGGCTGATGCACAGGATGCGTTTATTATTTCCGGGTTACTTGCTTTAATTGCTTGTCCTAGCAGAGACAGTCCTTCCTTCGGAATTGACCTTTTCTGAAGATGTAACCTATGTCTCTTAAGAAAGATGACTTGCTGTTCTCAGAAGCTTCCGGAACACTGGCGGGTACGTGACAACCCTCACACACTCTAATGTCTATAACAGCAGCCACAGCAGGCATCTGCTGATAGAACTACCAGGTCTTTGAGCTTCTCTTTTTATTTACTTACTTTTTCACAGACATCCAAAGTGATTAAAGCTTCTCAAAAAGGTACAGGGTCAACGGAGAAGCGGTGAAGGGTCTAATTCGGGGTCGTGGGGAGCAGTGCTGGCTCTACGGGGAGAGGCTGGCAGAGTCCAGGTTCCAGGCAGCCAAGGGTTTTCGATCAGGGACTGCTTCGTGGGTTGAGCAGCGCAGAGTTCAAGGCAACAGCAGTGCAGGGTCCAGGAGCAGTATTGGGGGAGAGGGGTTTGGAGGGAGCAAAGTTCCAGGTTTGTTCGAGGAGTGCCAGACAGGCAACAAGCAGGAAAGGGCAATGACACAGTGGGGCATATGTACAAGGAAATAGCACAGTGGGGAGGTGCCATTTCCAAAATGCAGAGATGCGCTGTCTTTACAAGAATACGGTGCACCCCTGTGTCAGGCTGTGTTTTCCCTAGCACTACAACCAGCACCCTTGTGCCATGGTGCAATAGTGCCTGCGTTGCAGCACACCTAGAAGTAGCAAATCACCATTATTTAATGATTGTTTTTTTGCAGGAAGGGGTACATTCATGCACAAAAACACTCCTTAATGGCGTTTTGCTCTTTCTATGTGTGCTGCAGCACACATTGAACAAGCAAAAACCAGGAGAAATAAAGGTATTTCTCCTCATTGCAGTAAACTAATGCCTGCTTTTCCACAGCGTTAGTGTTTAGCGCTGTCTCAGATTTACAGATCCTTGTAAATCTGGGGCAGCATCAAAAAGCAAGTGGTGCTGCGGTGGAACGGCCACAGCAACACCCATTGCACACCTCTTTCACGTAGATACCTGCGTGAAAGGGTACCATATTTATAAAGCAGCTTTAACCCACAAAAAGTGGCTTAACACCACTTTGTAAATATGGAGCAGGGCATTGCACAACTAACGTTCTGGTGACACAATCCCCTTGTACATATGCCCCAGTGTGACTAAGAGTGAGACGCAATCTCTGTGTATCTCCATCTCTCCTCCTTGGGCTGAAACAGGAATCAGGAAACACCAGGGAAGCACTCAGGCGCCCTTCTCCCAGTGGTTCAAGACTCAGACAGGGACTGGGGGCCTGGGCATGTTCTCCACCCAGGCTGTAATTTAGCCTTCGTGGAGAACATGCAAAGTGTGCAAGACTGTTTGGCTGGCGCGAGAATGCCGGCCAAAGCGCTATGCGTACTTGGAGTGGGCAATTGAAACCGCTCCTCCCCTGTCCTGCTCTGAGAGCAGAGCAGGCCTGCCTACCCTGGCTGCAAAGCAGCAGAACTAACAAAATGATAATAACATTGAGTCATTATCATTTTATTTTTAGGTTGAGCCTGAGTCTGCACGCATGTGCTGCTCTGCGAGACTTGCTGTAGTAGAGTATGGAAGAGAAGCCCCACCCACTCTCCCCCCATATTTGTCATTGGCTTGTGTCATTGCCCCTAGTAAATGCTAGTTTCTGATTTGTTAGTAGGCTTGTTAGTCCCTCCTTAGTACTGCCTTGTCTTCATTTTTAACCTCCCATGAGGACATCCCCTTTTGCATGTGTTGTTGCTCGGTAGGCTTCAATTACAGCCTCCGAGCTCTGTTTCCTTTAATGGTTTTCATATGCCTGCTGTTGCAGGCAGGTCATGCTCTCTCCCAATGCTTTATTACTTTTTTTACATAGCACAGCACTCCACGCTGATAGTGGTGGTCATATCTTTGCTTTACTTGCTGCACCAAACACGACCGCAAATAGATATTTTATTGTACTATTTATTGGCCCATGCTGCACTTACACTATAATGTTGGCAGCGCCCCTTTCCTTAAACTAGCGGAGTCTTACAAAAGGGGCATGGCAGCCATTAAAGTGAAAGCACAGCATGGGGTGCTTTTACATATAAAAGCATTTATTCGTCAACTTGACAAAGACATGCTTTTTTAAAAATTTATTTTTATTGCAAAATTATATAGCGATATCATCTCCGTACACATATATGCCTACAACCCTGAGGCCGGCTGTCAGTATGGAGTAAGTATAATCAGAGCAAAGACCTTGAAACCTCGTCCGGTTGTAGAAACAGTATCAATTATCAAGATGATCAATTGTATGGAACGAATGTAATTTACAGTAAAAATACAATTTGCTTTTTGTGTTTTTTGTTTTCATATTAAACGTAAACTAAAAGAAACTGCACACATGAATCAGTACAACAATAAGGTATTCTTAGCATGTTATCTAGCATCGTGGTTGTCCTGCGAGGGACCAGTTGTGCAAATCTCCCAAATCCACATCCCGCCCACACATTCCCCCCGTTAAATCCCATTGTTACGTGACCAGCCCCGTTCCCTCCATGCAAATAGCCCACCATTGGCCTCGGCCCCTATTCAGTGTTCTCCTCGTCGTCAGAACCTTCAAGATCCTCTTCCGTCAATGGCTCACAAATATCCCCCCTATATGAGTTCCACGGTTGCCAGACCCCATTCCATTTGCGCAGGTTATCTCTTAGTTTGTAGACTGCTCTTTCTGTCAACATAAGCATGTCCATGTTCCTGATCCACTGCGCCAGTGTGGGGAGATCCGCCGATCCCCATTTATGTGCGATATCTCGTTTGGCTGTGACAAGCCCTATCGTGGTCCATACCCTTTCATAGAAAGTAACATCTGTAGGCCCCCACACATTCAGTAAACATACCTGTGGGTCCAGTGTGAGTGAGGTGTGGAGTGTCTGTGCAATGGTGCGTAGAACCCGCTGCCAATAACTAACAACACGTGGGCATTCCCAAAGCGTGTGTATGAACGTGCCCCCTGCCCCGCAGCCCCTGAGACAATACGGGTGGTCCGCTCTCTGCAGTTTGTGTAGTGTTGTTCGGGTGTAGTAAATCCTATGTAAAATTTTTAACTGTACCAAACGGAATTTAGATGATATACCTGCCTCACGTGGAGATGCCATGGCTGCGTTCTACTCGGACTCGTCTAGGTCTCCGACGTCAGTCACCCACTTGTCTTTTAGCTTCTCCAGTGGGTCAGGTAAATTGTTGATTAGCTTGCGATATGTTAATGAGGTTGCGCCTTCCTGCATGAAATCAGTGAGCAGACGGTCCTCCAACGGGGAGGATTCTGGTGGAGATGTGTCTGGTGGGATCGCTGCCTGTAGGGCGTGTCTGATCTGTATGTATCTATACAGCTTGCTATCCCCCAATTCGTACTGTTCTTGAAGGGTCGCGAACGAAACCACTCCCTCCCTAGTCCACATGTCTCCCACGGTCGATATCCCAATGTTGTCCCACTGAGTGAAGCCCTTAGTGCGTCGTAGATGACCCAGCGCCTTGGTGTCCCACAAGGGCGTAAGCTTTGTGATGGTCCCATCCCAGTGTAACTTCGCTTGTGCCTTGTACCACAATTGAACGGTGTGTTTAGTGGGCCCTACGTGTTTTGCCGCAGTGCCCCGATGGTACAGAGGTGCCAGTAAGCTATTTGTACTCAGTTGTATCCTGTCTGCTTTGAATGCTGGGTCATCCTGCGGGGCGTGCAACCACTGATTAAGGATCTTGAGCTGGGCCGCCCAATAATATAATTGCAGATTGGGCAGTGCAATGCCTCCGTTGTACCAGCTCCTATTTAGCTTTGTGTGCGAAATCCGAGGTGGCCGGTTCCCCCAGAGCAGACTCGTGATCTGTGCTGTTACTCTCTGTATGAAGCTGGCTGGTATCAAGTGTGGGGCATTTTCAAAAACGTACAAAAAGCGCGGCAGGGCCATCATTTTAAACAATGCTGCCCTGCCCAGCAATGTCAGTGGGAGTTCTTTCCAGTGTTGCACATCAGTACGGAGTTGGAGCAAGGGAGGCTGCAAGTTGAGCCGTGCAAACTCCGGTTCGTCTCAAGTGATGTGGATTCCCAGATATTTAAAAGAGGAGGGAGCTATCTCAAGCGGACAGGAGTCCGGCAGTGGCGGGAGTGGCCCCTTGAGCTCAAAAAGTATCGACTTCGCCCAATTGATGGTATAACCTGATACTCGTCCATGTGAATTACAGATTGCTAGGAGGTTGGGAAGGCTGTTCTCTAGGTCAGTAAGGTATATTAACATATCGTCCGCGTAAAGGGATAGTGACTGGATAGTGACTGCCAGCGGTTCCAGAACCAGAGCAAAAAGGAGGGGCGACCTAGACGTATGGCCCGAGATATGTGGCCGTTCGCTACTACCCTGGCCATGGCATCTTTATAAAGCATCCGTATCCAGGAGATAAAGTCTGGACCAAAGCCCATACGTGTGAGCACCGCGAAGAGGTAGTTCCATTCCACCAAATCGAACGCCATCTTGGCGTCAAGTGATAGTATCGCTGCCGGTTCCCGCAACATTGAGAGTCTAGCCACAACTCCGTGTACCCTGCGAAGGTTTAGGGCCGTGCTTCTATGTGGCATGAAGCCGGATTGGTCCGGGTGAATCAGCTGACTTAAGCATGGCATAAGCCTGTTTGCCAGCACTTTTGCTATTATTTTGGCCTCCGGATTTAGGAGGGAAATAGGCCTGTACGATTTACAGTCGCTTGGTGGTTTACCCGGTTTCGGGATAGCAACGATAGTCGCCATTCGTTGGTCCGGGGGCAATGTTCCCTTCAACCTACTCTCCTCATACATCTGGAGAAGGGGCGTACTTAGGAATTAACACATGGTTTTAAACCACTCAATGGGCACCCCATTGGGGCCCAGAGCCTTACCCGAGTGGAGGGAGTTAATGGCTAATTGAATTTTGTCGATTGTTAAGGGGGCATCGATATCTTTCGCCGCCTCTTCCGTCAGTTTTGGCAGAGGCACGCATTCGAGGGCGTCCTGGGCCTCATCTTCTGTCACCACTATCGTCGGAGTGTAGACGTCATGGAAGTGATCAACCAGGGCTTCTACTGTGTCCCCCGGTTGGGTGTGGACAGTGCCACATGAATCTGTAATTTGTAATATATTTCTGCCCCCCCCTTGTTTTTTGTCTAGCCATGCCAGGAGTTTACTAGCTTTATCCCCTATGTCATAGACCCTGTGTTTGGTTGCGGCAATGTCCGCCAGTGTCACACGTCTCAAGTGGTCGTTGAGGCGGCGCTGGTGTATCTGTAGGTCATGAAGTGTGTCTTGCGATGGGTCCGCCATATGGGCAGTGTTGGCCCTCTCTAGGCCCAACTCCAACTCCAATGCTTCCTTCCTGTGTGCTTTCTTGTGGTTCATTATTGCTGCAATAGCCTGACCCCTGAACACCGTTTTGTAGGCTTCCCACAGTATGGAGGGGGAGTCCACTGAAGACTGGTTCTCCTCAAAGTAGAGCCGGGTCACCTTCTTCAAATCTTTCCTAATCTGTGGGGCTTTGAGATACCCTGGAAAGATACACCCTCTTGCGTTTGGTACCTGCGCTAGTTACGGTCAGAGTGACCGGCGAATGGTCCGAGATGCCTCTCGGCTGTATCTTTGTCTCGCTAACGTTAAGGAGACCGTTACTCAGTGTGAAAAAGTAATCTATCCTCGAAAGACTATTGTGGGTCGCTGAATAATAGGAGTATTGTTGCGGATCTGGGTGCAGTGTACGGCACACATCCACTAAACCCTGTCCATCCAGAAAAGACTGTAGCTTGCTAGGGCCATCTGTTTGTGTTCGTGAGGGGAAGTGGTCGAGGGTGTCTGTGAGTGTCATGTTGAAGTCTCCACCTATAAGCAAATCCCCTTCAGGGAGTTCCAGCAGGAATTTGCCGAGGTCCGGCAGAGCTACTGAGTGTAACGCCGGCGGGATATAGACGGAGACCACATTTAGCAGTTTACCCTCCCACTGGCCATGTACTGCCGCAAAGCGGCCTTGATCATCAGTTGTTGTGGATCACTATGTATTGGGAGGATTTTCTTAGCAAAATACCTGTGCCGCGTGACCCTGAGGTAAATTCAGCGTGCGCTATCATGTGATATCCCCTCCTATCCAGAGCCCGTGTGGCCGCCCCCAACAAGTGTGTCTCCTGCAAAAGAACTAGGGCGGGTCCCTGTCTCTTAATGCCCTGTAGCACCAGGCCCCTCTTGATCTTGTCCCTCAGGCCCCTAACATTCCATGACATGATTTGCAACGGGGCTGGTGTGGTGTGGTTATCTATCCTAGCCATAGGAAAAACTGGTGGGTGGTCACGAGGCCTTCTCGCCATGTGCGAGGTGGTGTGTGGAGACGAGTGCAGGGCAGATGTGACTCCTCCCAACCTCCCGTCATCTGGCCGACCCCATGACATACGATGCTTCCCAAATACTGAGACATACCAATGAACATGTGTGTGTGCAAAACAAGAACCCGCAGGACCAAGTGGTCCCAAAGTTTAACCGGCGGTCTCTCATTCACACCCCCGGAGGTCCATCACCCAGTGTCCAATGGCGGGAAGTGCGTGTACAGCACTATAAGTCTAATGAAACATAGAAGTCTGGGGATTACTGTTCCTCATTGTCTTCTTGGCCGCCATCTGCTCTCAAGGACGTGCTGCTCTCTGGGCCCTCTCCCAAAGCCTGAAAGTCCGGATGTTTTAGGCCCTTCGGGGGTCGGTTGGTTCGTCGCGGGTGGTGTCCCGGTCTCCACCCCTCCAGCCAGTCCTGCACCGCCTCTGTGTTGTCAAAGAACCAAGTTTTGTTTTCTGCTACTACCCTAAGCCTCGCAGGGAAGAGCATGGAGTATGGCAGTTCTCGTGCCCTCAGTTCCTTTTTTACCTCAAAGAAGGTTCTTCGCCTGCGTGCGACGTCCGCCGTATAGTCTGGAAAGAAGGCAATGGTGGAGTTCTGAAGCTTAATAGGAGGGGATGTCCTGGCCGCCTGTAAGATGGCGTCCCGGTCGCGGAAATTGAACAGGCGGGCTATTATGGGCCGCGGAGCCGCCCCTGGCTTTGGCTGGCCTCTCGGCACGCGGTGGGCCCTTTCTACGGAGAAAAAAGTGGACAAGCCCTTCGGTTTAAGTTCATCCGTGATTAAGCTCTCTACAAACAAGTCCATTGCTCTTATGCCTTCCGACTCCAAGACATGCTTTTTTAAATGTAAAGGTGCCCCATACCTTGCTTTCACTTTAATGGTTGCCACGCCCCTTTCTTTAGACACGGCTCATCTAAAGAAAGGTTAAAGGTTAAAGTTGAAGCACCGCATGGGCATTTTTACAAACTAGCATTTGTAATCAGCCGTGGCCCGTGCAGGTAAGAGCGGTACGGCGGTGGGGCCAGGTAAGGGGAATTTCGACGTAGGATGATGTGGATTAATTAATTATTTATTTAATTTTCCCTTGTCATCGTCCGTCAAAATCCTCTCTCAACCGCCCCTCCGCTCTTACCTCCATTGGCTGCGGCTGTTTGTAATGCAATAGGTGTCACATTTAGGAAACTCTTGTAAATGACATATTGCATTGCAAATGCTTGTTTCTTTAGTTACACTGCTTAAAAGCAGTAACGCGACACTCCTACACCTGAGAGGAGGAGCCTCCACTGACAGATGGAGACCTTTTTAGAGTTTGATAAATTGGCTATTTTGTCCCAAAGATAGCGGATGTCCTGCCCGTGGTATTACAAGTGCATTATCGTCTACACCATATGTAACGTGGCGGATGTGATGTCCATTGTGTATAGAACGAGTATTGGTTCTGCCAAATTCTAAATAAGGCCCTTAGTGTATCAATTAGAGACTTGCAGAGTGGGAGCCCCGTTGTGAACTGCCTGAGCTACAGCTCATCAAACTTGCGCTTCCTTCTGTAATTAGGCAAGTCAAGTCAAGTCAGAAATTTGTATAGCGCGCTACTCACCCAGAGGGTCTCAAGGCGCTTAACCCCTTCGATGCTGGTGACGGAACCATTCCGTCATCAGACACAGTTGAGCTATGCTGATGACGGAATGGTTCCGTCACGACCACACCCATTATCATTGGGGCCCAGCACAGGGGGAAAATATCAATAGCAGCGATGAGGTTAAAGGAGAAGGGTTAGTTACTGATCAAACAGCCAGGTTTTGAGTTGCTTTCTGAAGGAGAGGTGGTTCTGCGTGAGACGGAGGTGGGTGGGGAGGGAGTTCCAGGTCTTGGCCGCCAAGTCGGAGAAGGATCTTCCTGCCATGGTGACTTTTTAGATGCGTGGAATCGCGGGCGAGTGCTTGGTTGGACGAGCGTAGTTGGCGGGTGGGGGTGTAAAAGGTCAGGCGGGTGTTGAGGTGTCTGGGTCCTAGGTCGTGGAGGGCCTTGTGTGTGTGTGGGTGAGGAGACGGAACGTGATTCTCTTGTTGACGGGGAGCCAGTGCAGGTCTCTTAGGTGACCGGATATGTGGTTGTGGCGAGGTATGTTTAGGATGAGTCGAGCAGATGCGTTTTGTATGTGTTGAAGTCTTTTCTGCAATTTGGCTGTGGTTCCGGCATAGAGGGTGTTTCCATAGTCAATTCGGCTGGTGACAAGTGCTTGGGTGACCGTCTTCCTTGTTTCGGTGGGAATCCATCGAAAGATCTTTCGGAGCATGCGTAGGATGTTAAAGCAAGATGATGAGACGGTGTTGACTTGTCTGGTCATCGAGAGGGAGGAGTCTTGGATGAATCCCAAGTTGCGAGCATGGTCCGTTGGTTTGGGTGCGCTGCCTAGGGCCGGGGGCCACCATGAATCATCCCAGGCAGAGGGGGATGATCCTAGGACGAGTACTTCCATCTTGTCAGAGTTCAGTTTTAGGCGGCTATTCTTCATCCATTCGGCTACGTCTTTCATCCCTTCGTGTAGGTTTGTTTTGGCGGTGGTTGGGTCTTTGGTGAGGGAGAGGATCAGCTGGGTGTCATCTGCGTAGGAGATGATGTTGAGGTTGTGTTGGCGTGCGATGGATGCGAGGGGACTCATGTAGATGTTGAAGAGGGTGGGGCTGAGCGATGATCCTTGTGGTACGCCGCACGCTGCAGAGAGGTCCAGGAGGATGAGGGCCGCAGTTTCCCCGTTGTCGAGCAGTGTCCTGATGTTGTCTGTGGCAGCGATGAGGGCGGTTTCGGTGCTGTGGTTGGCTCGGAAGCTGGACTGCGAGGGGTCGAGGGAACTGTTAGACTCAAGGAAGGCGGCGAGCTGACTGTTGACGGTCTTCTCTATGACTTTGGCGGGGAACGGGAGGAGCGAGATGGGGTGGTAGTTCTTAAGTTCGGTGGGGTCTGCTGTAGGTTTTTTCAGGAGGGCGCTGAGCTCGACATGTTTCCAGCTTTTCTGGGAAAGTAGCAGTGTTGAAGGAGCAGTTGATGATGTCCCAGAGTTGGGGAGCGATGACGGAGTAGGCCTTGTTGAAGATGTGATGGGGGCATGGGTCGGTTGGTGATCCGGAGTGGATGGAGTTCATCAAGCGGATGGTGTCATCTGTGCTGATTGGGGTCCAGGCGCAGAGGGTGGTGGTGGGGGGCTTCGGTTTAGTGGTGAGGGGAGCGGGCTGGTCGCCGAAGCTGTTGTGTATGTCTGCAATTTTACTGTGGAAGAACGAGGCTAGAGAGTCGCAGAGGTCTTGAGAGGGAGTGATGTTGTTGTTGCCGGCGCTGGGATTGGTGAGCTCTTTGACAATGCTGAAAAGTTCCTTGCTGTTGAGGGCGTTGTTGTCTAGTTGATCCTTGAATGCTGATTTCTTGGTGGTGCGGATCAGCTGATGGTGTTTGCGGGGGGCGTTCTTGAGGGCGGTCATGTTGTCTGTGGTTGGGTTTCTTCGCCACGCTTTCTCGAGGGTGCGGCAGTTCTTTTTGGAGTTCTTGAGGTCGTCGTTGAACCAGGAGGCTTTTTTTGCTTCCAGGTTTGTTGGGATGGATTTTCAAGGGTGCTAGTTCGTTAGCGCAGTGGGTGATCCACTGTTCGAGGTTGATGGCTGCTTGATTTGGGTCCGTTGATATGGCGGGGGGTTTCGGTTCAGAGATGTGGTGAGCTGGTCGGAGGTAGTAGGTAGTAGGTAGTAGTGGGGAAACTCAGGGTTTCTACTTGTGAAGCCTCAGCTAGCTTCTCTAGCTTCTCAACCCCTTAAAATTAAACGAGTTCCAAGGTGGGTGTCAAGGCAAGTACAGGTAATCGTAGTGTTCTCGAGTAATTCCAATAAACTGAATTAATTGTGAAAATAGTATTTATCAATTATCGTGACCTAATGTACAGCCCAGCTTTTCATCAATGGCCCCAGCATTTGGCCAGGCAAGATAAGGGACTGTACGTTTGTTTTTTCATTACCTTTAGCACAAGCCTTCTTAGGATTCGAAATTTCACTGCAGGTGAGGAGGCACCCTCTCTATATGTTGCCAATATACGTGACTCTCTCTGTATGTAGCTGAGCTGTTGGCATTTTACTTTCTGTTCTGGCTGTAAATGGGGTGATTCCTGTTATGTTATATTACTACATTTTCTAAAGCACACATTCACCAAACAGTTTCTTGGTGCCAGGTAATTGAGGGTCATAGCTCCAGAATTATGCGTAAACCCGTTTAAAGAGATAGGTCTATAGCATCTGTCTGAATTTAGCAGAGTTAGTGGTGGTCCTAAGTTCCAATGGCAATTAGTTCCATGCTTAAGGAGGAGTGACTGAGAACCTAGTCCTGCCTGTCCTCTTCCTCTTAAATTGAGGGATAGCAAGGTAGTTTAGATGGCTGGATCTTAGTTCTCTGGTGGGGTAACATTTAATAACCCGAGATTTGATAAAGGCGGCACTGTCCATATGCAGGGCCTTGAAGATAGGCAGCATACTTTGAACAGCGTTCTCTGTACGACTGGCAGCCAGTGGAGCTCTATAGTCACCTGAGAGATATGACAAAATTTGGGCAGATGATATATTAGCCCGGTTTTGGATCAGCTGGAGCCTGCGTGTGAGGTACTTGGGAAAGCACAGATAGAGGATGTTGGCATAGTCAATTCTTGTCAGGACTATAGCCATAATGACTTGAATCAAGGCGTCAGTGGTGAAATATTTTCTTTATCTTCTCAATGTGGCAAAGTTGAAGGAAGCTGGAGGATGGCACTGCGCCAACCTGCTGCTTAAGTGATAGCGCCTCATCAATGATGAAGCCGAGGCTTTCTACCTACTTTTTAGGCGGGGAAGAGAACATCTTGCTGGGCCAGAAGGAAGGGTTTCAGCTATCAAGCTTGTTTTAGGTGATTACTATCTCTGTTTTATAGGAGTTAAGCGTCAGATGATTGCTGTTCATCCAGTCCCGGATGAACAGCATGGTTTCTAGACATGGGGCTATCATTGATAGTAAATGGCAGTTGCATGTCGTTGGCATAATTAAAGATGATCACTTTCCTGTTTTTGAGCGAGTTAACGAGAGGGCGTATATAAATATTAAAAAGATGGGGTAAAGAGAGGGGCCCTGTGGCATGCCCCAATTCAATTGGACCTCCGACAAATTACATAAGGGAAGTCTGATCGATTGGGATCTGTCTCTAAGAAAATAGACAATCCAGTTGAAGGTTGCGTCCCGTAAGCCTGCATCCATGATATGGTCTGCCAGGAGAGTGTGTTTGACCGTGTCAAAGGCCGCCGACAGGTTGAGGAGCACCAGAGCTTGAGTATTGCCACTTTCCACTTCCTTTCACATATCATCTACTACCGAAAGAATACCTGCTTCCGTGGAGTCTGCAGGCCGTAACCCTGCTTGACAGGGGTCAAGAAAGTCTGAGGCCTTGATGAATGAACAGATGGCGGGCTACATGTGTCTCAAATAAGTTTGCTGGATAGCGGAGGAGGGAAACTGGTTGATAGTTTTTCATGTTGAGGGGATCTATCCCTGCTTTTTTTTGTAGTGGCACTATGAATGACTTTTTGAAGGATGTGGAGACTGAGCCAGTACTGATAGAGTGATTGAGAAATTACAGTACTAGATCTGAGAAGAGGGCGAATACTACTTTTAGGACATTTGAGGGGCAGGTGTCATTACGTGATCCTAACTTGATTTTGGTCAGTAGATTTACTAGGTCCTCTTGACTTATTTTAGGAAAGTAGGTGAGCGTGCAATTGTTTGTATCACTGGGTGATCGATTATAGTGAGTTGAGCAGGGGGGGGGAGTTATTTCTGATAGCCGCACTCTTATTCACAAAAAATTAGTTCAGAGAATTACATAGGCTTTGTGTAGGTATGACAGGGAGTGTGACACTGTCTGGGTTGGATAGTTCTGTAACAATCTTAAATATCTCTTTAGACATACTGGGGGCATTCAGAATTTTACCTGTGAAGAATCTGACTTTAGGTTGCTTGATGAGGGCCTTGTGTGTTTTAAGTTGTGTTAATTACATTGTTCTGAGGTCAGGCACGTAATTGGTCCACCATTTCCATTCTGAACGCTGCAGATTCAATCTGGCAATTTTTAGATTGTCTGAGAACAACTTGGTAGCCTCATGGCATCTTGTAGGTCTAGTTTTGCAAAGTGGGGGGGGTGCATATATATTGTTGGTGTCAGTGAGCCAGCTAGTGATTGCTTTCTTGAAGAACTCTATGTATTCCTTAGGAGGTGGCAGAGATTTTCCCATTCCGTCACAGAACGATATTGTGTTAACTTGAGCCCAGTTCCTGGAAGAAATGGCAGCACTGGTTAAGGGTCAGTGAGCGTTAAGGAGAGTCAAGGAGAAGGAGATCAGGTGATGGTCTAACCATCCACATGGGCCTATCTTCAGGTTCATCAGAGGGAATTCGGTGGTCCATATCTGATCCAGGACATGGCCTTTAATGTGGGTGGGAATGCATACCTGCTGTTCTAGATTCAGATGATTATTAAGGGCATCTGTAAGATCAGGAGCTTGCTGCCTGCACTTTTCCACATTGGCGCAGTAGTTCAGATCCTCTATGAGTAATGCATTGGCATGAGCTATGATTAAAGGTGCAATTTATTCTGCCAAGATATGAGAGAATTTATGCATATAATTGGGGGGCCTGTATAGAAGGACACACATCACAGATGAGTAGGAGACCCCATATTTATTACAAGATTCTCCACTAAGGGAAGTGTTATATTCCATTTTCCTTACTTAGGTTTATTATAGTTGGACTCCTTGGGAAACTTGTTATTAATCTTTCCCTTGCCCCCGCCCCCTCCCTCTATTCCCCATTAGGTAAATTCCTTATGTTTAGCCAGAGGCTGCCTTGGAGTGTTGACAAGAGCAGCTTCATTCGACAAGTGAAAAGTGCGCTGTGCCCTGTGCTTGGTGTACTTGTGGAGGCAGAGTTGAGACCGTAATAAAGAAGTTATCTTACCTACCTTGCTCCAGTCTAACACTGGCGACGACTGGGATACAAACCTTAGGTATTATCCAACCAGTTGATTGCACCACATGGGTCGCCCCTGTGGTCATCGCCAAGAAGACCCAAGGTGATGAAAGCAGATTATGCATTGACCTCAGGGACTTAAATGATAAAACCATCATTGAAAGACACTCTTCCAAACATTCACAAAGTTGTAAGCACCATGGGGGAAGCTACGCTCTTTAGTGTTCTGTACCTTTCTAATGCATACCGTCAGGTAGAATTACACCCCGACTCCAGAGAATTAACAGCCTTCGCTACTCCTCTGGGGTCGTTCATGTTCCTTGGAGAAGTGAAGTTCTTTCTTAATTATTGCTGCAACTCCTCCTCCCTTCTTCCATGTTACCTTATTAGTTTGTAAAATGTAATAGTCATTCAGGAGAGCCAATAGTGCATCTGGTGAGGACTCATCCATGAGGTAAGTAAAGGACTTAATTAGCAAACAATAAGATATTTACTGCCCTAATATGATTCATATATCGTTTACATTTAACAAATGACGTTCAAATAAAGCACATGATAAGTACAATATGTATCTGAATTATGATTTATTTTTTATATCTTTTTTAGAAAAATATTTTTTTATCCATTATTTTTTTTCCTTTTCTTTGGTTATTTCATAAAAAGTTTTTCAAAATCCATAAATTTTACATAGACAAAAAAGAATACACAAAAACATATACATAACGTAATTTTGGTCGATGTTTTTACAGATGTAGGCAATATGTTGTTAAACAACGCGCATTTCGGCCTGTAGCCTTCATCAGGTGCCCGTCCTACATATACACTACAAACATTTACAAAACAAGAAATACACAAAGATCTGTAAAAGAGCAAAAAAACTGAAAAAGATGTATAAGTCATTTGATAGCCATGGTTTGAAGCAATATTTGCTTAATCTCGATACATGTAAACGTAAATAACAAGGGTCAGTTCAAATTCATGATTATTAAACTATTACAGCTTCTAACTTTTCTTTCTTATCACTAATTGAATGATGTATTGTTTTAAATAACAGAAACAATGTAGAGAAAGGTCATTACATCAAACATTTGTTGAATTCACTTCATATTGTATTTGAGAATGTATTTCTATTATATTGCATGATTTTTTGTGAACAGTTATAAATAGGTATCCCTTTCCCATTAGATTCCCTTTTCTTTTCAGTTATCATCATCAATATCATCAGTTTTTATATATATTGTCTCAAATGTGGCCTGGCTAATGGATTTTGGTATTCTTATTTTTTTCCTTCTCACAATTTATTATATCTGATACTTAATATGATGACAGCCAAGCTGACTATATAAGGTTAGACATTGAGTTTAATGCATGGAAAACTCCTATTAGGGTCAAGAAACAGATAAAGGAAGATAATAGAAATTCAAAGAGGAATGAAAAACAAAGAGATATACAGTTTAGTGTTAACAATTCATCTTATCCTTCTAACAAGTAGACAATAGCCAGTTGATCAAAGAGTCAATGTTGATAAATATCATCACTTACTTTTAAAAGATCTCATGTTGTTAATTACTCTCTGAGAATTAATTCTATTCTAGCATCATCATTGTCGACTATTGTGGGAACAGCTCAAGATTTTTATTAATATTCTGCAGAAAGAAAAGAGCCTGTCAGAAATGTTTGTTTCCATTCTCTACTTAATGGAGCAGAGCATAGCTGAGTTATAATTGTTGAACACATTCGCTAGTTTAAACTAAAGAAAAGGTTAACTACAGTTGGAACATTACCTCCCACAGTATAATAAGGCTTTTAATCAGCAGGGAAATAGTACCTTGTATTTATCTTGGACTTTCATTCATTGCTCCTCAGTATGATGAATTTATGTATAGCGATGTAGCTAGAGGTTGACACTAGAATATAATATATATTTCCAGTCAATATATTTGAATGGGGCCAAGACGTAAAGTGCATCCATTAATACAGCTATTGAGGTTTAGTTACCTTTGTTTAACTCGATACCGCGGTAACGTGGGGTTCTATTTTAGGTCGATTTTAGCGTTTGATGCAATCATTGGGTTCAGAGAGTCGTGCCTTCTGGGTTACCTCACTCGGAGGTTATCTTACAGATGGGAACACAGAGGAGAGTTTAATTAGCTATTTTAACGATATGTAAAACATCAAAAACATAGTTAAAAATAGTTAGGCTGAAGTAATCTGGTTACCTTGAATATAATAAAGCGCGCTATAGTATGGGGATTCTGTTCAAGCCACCTCGAAATGATGATTCGGCCATGGGTAGAGAGGGACTATTTCTACTTTCTTAGTCCATGTGTTTGATGATAGTTCGCTTCTCTGTCTAAAAGAGAAAACATGCAAACAAATAGCGAGATAGATAAAAGCTATATGTGCATGGTAAAGTAATCTACTTGAGGTGGAGCCCTTCGCTATTAACATACCTGCATTATTGGTGGGCTTGTAGTAATATGGGGTTCTCTGGGGTTCTCTGGTATTCGGTCACGCAAATCCGGTGGTAGCAGGAGCGTTAGTGTTATTGTTCCTTTATATATTAGCACTAACTAGTTGAAAGTGTCTCAAATCAACTCAGCCGGGCAAAAAGTCCCATGGCGCTTGGAGAAATATGTCATTGCGAAGAGACTTGTTTATGAGAGAAATAGACAATGGACTCCGGCGAACGCCAGAAGTGAAAACACGTCATTCTCAAGACATGGACACTAAAAACGGACAAAGATATTCTCCATGATCGATTCCACCACCAATGTGTTCACAGATTCGAGATATATTGAATATCCATTATTATTATAGCGCAGCACTGGTGTAGTATCCAATTAAGGTTATAATGATGGCAGTAATACTAATAAATCACTTTTTTCCTTTTGTTCAGTAGGGTTTCCTAGTTATTGTTTAACTTTGGACTCAAGATTATGAAACAGAGAAGAAGAGTGATTTATTTTATCCATAGTGCAAATTTCAGTGCATCAAAGTATATTTTTTGTGGAAAATTGGAACTTGCTTACATAGTCAACAAGGTACATATTAAAATGAATTTTATGCATAGATATATCCAATGTTATCCAGCCATGACATATATGCCATAATATCTATGTACAGGGTAAAGATGAAAGCTTCTGTAATTAGTATTTTATGGCTATACAATAGCTTGTTCCCATGGAATTTCTAAATTGAGTCCCGACTTGACTGTCTCTAAGCAAAAAATCCAAAAGACTTCACGTTTGCGCCGGATCTTATCTGGACATAGACCAGCTTTTAATTTAATTAATTAATTAATTAGCAATTAATTTGGACCCTTGGTGGCCTCACTGCCTGGGACCCCCCCCAGCACCCAAGACTCACATAAAAAGCCTGGGGATCTGGCTAGATTCCTCCCTTGGTTTTCACTATCAGGCTAAAAAGGTAGCTGCAACCTGCTACGGGCTGTTGAGAGTCTTAAAAAAAGTCCTAGACCTCCTGCCATTCGAAGCCAGACGATTGCTGGTCCAGTCGCTGATCTTGTCGCGGCTGGATTATGCAAACGCCGTCTATATGGGAGCTCCAGTCGGCACCATAAAAGTTCTGCAATCTGTGCAGAACTGTGCCGCTCGGCTGCTCATGAAAGTCCCCAAAAGATGCTCAGCGAAAGCCGCACTTCAACATCTCCACTGGCTACCCATCAAGGGAAGGATTACTTTCAAAACATTGTGCTTGGCGCATAAGTCCATCTATGGCGCTGGACCGCCGATTCTGGATCCCCTCTTCTGTCGCCATCGATCAATGAGATCTCTGAGATCCAACCAGCGGAACTTGTTGGTGGTTCCCAGGATAAAGCTGGCGCGGATGGGTGGCCGCCGGCTCTCTGTGCATGCAGCTAAAGAATGGAACGCACTCCCAGATAACATCAGGCATGAGTCTAATCATCTCGCTTTCAGGAAGCGTTTAAAGACACACTTGTTTCAATAGTGTCTTCCTGTTCCCTTGGTCTTACAGCGCTGGGATGCTCAAGAGTAGCCATGCGCTATAGAAGAAGGTATTCATTCATTCATTCATTCAGCTTTAGGGACAATTTTTTCCAGAGTAATCCATTGGATGTCTTCTGGTTTATGGTCGGCTTCTATGTAATGGGCCACTATGGGTGCATGCATTTTTCTTGTTCTAATAGCTGATTTATGTTCAGCTAATCTGATATACATGGATCTGGAAAATTCTCCTACGTAACCCTTTTTGCAGGGGCATAACAATAGGTAAATGATATTTTTGGTCTTACAGTTTGTCATATAGCTGTTCTTTATTATGACGCCATTGAATTGAAAATCAGTAGTTTCAATGGTTTGTGGGCAGATTTTGCAGTTCCCACATTTGAAATTGCCGGTCACCGGAGCCCCGGTGATCGGATTTCTAAATAAATTTCCTTTAGATTGCGTCATACGTGATCTTACCACCAAGTCTTTGAGATTTTTATTTTTGCGTTATGCAAACAAAGGCTTAGGTATCACTTCCCGTTTTGTTTCATTTACACTTAGTATATGCCAATGGGCATATATAATCTGGCGAACTTGGTTGTTAAATTGGGAGTGTCTTGTAACAAAAACTAGACTGGCTTCTTTCTTCGGTTTGGTATTATTAAGTAGGTGTTGTCTGTCATAATACCTGGCTCTTTTACATGATTCCCTAACCAACCTATGTGGGTAGCCTCGTTATATGAATTTGTCCTTCATTACAGCAGCTCTCTCATCAAAATCTGTAAGATGAGTGCAATTCCTCCTAAGTCGTAAAAATTGACTAAAGGGTATACTGTTCTTTTGTTTCATAGGATGGAAGCTGCTGTAATGAAGGAGGGTGTTGTGAGCACTAGGTTTCACAAAAAGATCCATGACAAGAAGACCTTCGTCATGTTTAATGGTCAGGTCAAGAAATTCTAGTTCTGTTTTGCTTTTCTTTTCCATGAACTTTAGATTGGGATCACAGACATTCAACCATGACATGAATTCCTACAACATATCTTCTTCGTCGTTCCAAATAAATACAATGTCGTCAATATATCTTGGCCAGTAGAGTATTGACTCGAAAAATGGAGCTACCTCATTGAATATGCGCTTCATTTCAAAATGAGCTACATAAATGTTAGCGATCGTTGGGGCGTAAGATGCGCCCATGCTAACTCCCTTCGTTTGTCTATACATGTTACCACAGAATTCAAAAATGTTATCAAATAAGATGATTTTAAGACACTCTAGGATGAAATTAATATTGCAATCTATGTCATACAGTTCTAGAAGCCATTTAGTCGCATCTATGGCACCTATACATGGGATGTTAGAGTAAAGACTCTCAACGTCCAATGTCACCATCCATTGATGGCTAACATTGAACGGTGTGCCTTCAAGTTCTTTGATGACGTGACGGGTGTCCTGAATGTATCCTGGTATCCTATCTATATAAGGACGCAAAATTGCATCCAAATATTTAGAAATTGGCTCAGTGACGCTCCCAATAGTTGTTACAATGGGGCAAAAAGGTGGATCCCATTCATTTTTATGCACTTTTGGGATTCCGTAAATGCTAGCCATTCTGGGATTGTCTATGTTCATATATTGATGTTCTTTAGTACAAATATCACCATTATTTAATGCGTTGGTAGTTAGTATAGATTTTTTATTTTTACTTTTAGACGTAGGATCTTTAGAGATTTTTATGTAGTAGGTGGTGTCGCTCAACATATTTTCTATTGTTTCAATGTATTTATTTGTATCTAGGATGGCGATCCCACCACCCTTGTCACAACTCTTTACGGTTATCTTTTTTAGAGTGTTTGAGTTCCATTAATGAGTGGTGTTCCTTATATGTTATGTTGTAGGGGGTAGATGGTACAAATTTGGTGGCATTTTTAAGTTTCCTAAGAACTATTTTTTCAAACATTTCCACCTCTGGTGCAACCTGTTCCAGGGTGGAAGTAAAGATAGATTTAGTGGCCAAACTCGATCTATTAAGCTCTAAATTGTCGATATCTCTGTTAGAAAAGAAACTTCTTAGTCAGGTTTTGCGAAAAAAGGTCACCATATCATTGAATAATTCAAATTTGTTTAACCCCGAATGGGGAACAAAAGAGAGCCCCTTAGATAAAACTCAGTAGGTAGATTCACTGGCTTCATGGCTGCTCAAGTTGAATATGGGGATAGATTTCATTGTCGCCAGTATCTGGCATTTCGTGTTTCCAGGTATCGATCTGGGTTCAATTGTTGATGGTCCTGGAAGTTGGGTTGAAATTGTACCTGCAGTTGGTAGGGTTGTTGATATTGTTCTTGTGGTGGTTGATATTGTACCTGGGGTTGATATATTTGATCTGATTGATACTGGCCCGCTGGTTGATAGGATTGGTTTTGTTGATGTTGGTATTGGGGTCGATACCGAGGTCGATAATTGGGTCTCCAATTTCCTCAATTGCGGTAGCGCCCTCCTAAAAAGGTCTATATCCTTGGTTAGACCTAAATTTATTGCCTCGTGGCTGGAGTGACGACAGACTGGAATTACTGCCAGAGTCTGAGGAATTGGAGAAAGTGCTGTATTTTTTCGGGACCTGATTATAAAAGTCCGTTGTGTTGTCCTGATTAGATGTATCTGGTTGAGCATAAAAATTATCTGCTGAGTATGGGTATATTTTTTCTTTACTAAAGATCCGTAAATCTTTTTGTAATTTGTCCGTTTTTCTTTTGAATAGATAGTCACTATATCAGTTGAGATCTATTTCAATGTCATCTAGCTTCTTTTTAATGTCAAGTATTACGGTAGAGGATTTAATTTTATCTTCCAATTCAGAAATTTCCTTTAAAAGTTGTTCCAATACCTCCTTAGCAGTACCCACTATGAGCATCATATGGTCCCTCGAGCACCGGTTAGAAATGAGGGACCATCACTCCAAAAAGTGTTTGAGGTGTACGAAAAGACCAGGGATGTTTTTAACTTGAAGGCCTAGAGGGATCGTTCCAGCTTTTAGATAATCTAGTATAAATCTACCATGAAGCTCCACTCTTTTGGCCTTTTTCTTAAGAAATGACAAGTTTATGAGGTCTTCATTCTGTTCGGTATTGGTAGTATTCCTAGAGTCAAAATCTACTGTGGATCCTACCATGGAGGCAAAATCCTCTTCTGTAAAGCCAAAAGATTTAAGTGTGGCCATTTTTAACAGGATAGGAGGAGATATAGGAGTAAGTGGAATTAAAGTGAGTTTGTTAATCTGCTTGATCAAAAGTAGATGGATTGAAACACATGAATTGTGGACAAAAGGGAAGAAAAAAGCGAGAAGGGAAAAAAAGTGTAACACACAGGAAGAGAGCTCTTATTATACTAATGTTTCACCGAGACATAGTGCATTTGTAATGACAGAAGCTGTAATCTATATGTTATAAATGACATATATGTCTAAGAAACCAGTATTCCCCTCATGGACAGACCATGAGAATATATGGTTTTGAAAGCAGGGGACCCCTACCTATTGTTGAGTTTGCTAACTGTAGGGACTAATCAAACAGGTAAGTAAAGGACTTAATTAGCAAACAATAAGATATTTACTGCCCTAATATGATTCATATATTGTTTACATTTAACAAATGACGTTCAAATAAAGCACATGATAAGTACAATATGTATCTGAATTATGATTTATTTTTGATATCTTTTTTAGAAAAATATTATTGTATCCATTATTTTTTTCCTTTTCTTTGGTTATTTCATAAAAAGTTTTTCAAAATCCATAAATTTTACATAGACAATAAAGAATACACAAAAACATATACATAATGTAATTTTGGTCGATGTTTTTACAGATGTAGGCAATATGTTGTTAAACAAAGCGCGTTTCGGCCTGTAGCCTTCATCAGGTGCCCGTCCTACATATACACTACAAACATTTACAAAACAAGAAATACACAAAGATCTGTAAAAGAGCAAAAAAACTGAAAAAGATGTATAAGTCATTTGATAGCCATGGTTTGAAGCAATAATTGCTTAATCTCGATACATGTAAGCGTAAATAACCGGGGTCAGTTCAAATTCATGATTATTAAAATATTACAGCTTCTAACTTTTCTTTCTTATCAATAATTGCATGATGTATTGTTTTAAATAACAGAAACAATCTAGAGAAAGGTCATTACATCAAACATTTGTTGTATTCACTTCATATTGTATTTGAGAATTTATTTCTATTATGTTACATGATTTTTTGTGAACAGTTATATATAGGTATCCCTTTCTCATTAGATTCCCTTTTCTTTTCAGTTATCATCATCAATATCATCAGTTTTTATATATATTGTCTCAAATGTGGCCTGGCTAATGGATTTTGGTATTCTTATTTTTTTCCCTCTCACAATTTATTATATCTGATATTTAATATGATGACAGCCAAGCTGACTATATAAGGTTAGACATTGAGTTTAATGCATTGAAAACTCCTATTAGGGTCAAGAAACAGATAAAGGAAGATAATAGAAATTTAAAGAGGAATGAAAAACAAAGAGATATACAGTTTAGTGTTAACAATTCATCTTATCCTTCTAACAAGTAGACAAAAGCCAGTTGATCAAAGAGTCAATGTTGATAAATATCATCACTTACTTTTAAAAGATCTCATGTTGTTAATTACTCTCTGAGAATTAATTCTATTCTAGCATCATCATTGTCGACTCTTGTGGGAACAGCTCAAGATTTTTATTAATATTCTGCAGAAAGAAAAGAGCCTATCAGAAATGTTTGTTTCCATTCTCTACTTAATGGAGCAGAGCATAGCTGAGTTATAATTGTTGAACACAGTCGCTAGTTTAAACTAAAGAAAAGGTTAACTACAGTTGGAACATTACCTCCCACAGTATAATAAGGCTTTTAATCAGCAGGGAAATAGTACCTTGTATTTATCTTGGACTTTCGTGTATTGCTCCTCAGTACTATGAATTTATGTATAGCAATGTAGCTAGAGGTTGACACTAGAATATAATATGTATTTCCAGTCAATATATTTGAATGGGGCCAAGACGTAAAGTGCATCCATTAATACAGCTATTGAGGTTTAGTTACCTTTGTTCAACTCGATACCGCGGTAGCGTGGGGTTCTATTTTAGGTCGATTTTAGCGTTTGGTGCAATTATTGGGTTCAGAGAGTCGTGCCTTCTGGGTTACCTCACTCGGAAGTTTTCTTACAGATGGGAATACAGAGGAGAGTGTAATTAGCTATTTTAACGATATGTAAAACATCAAAAACATAGTTAAAAATAGTTAGGCTGAAGTAATCTGGTTACCTTGAATATAATAAAGCGCGCTATAGTATGAGGTTTCTGTTCAAGCCACCTCGAAAAGATGATTCGGCCATGGGTAGAGAGGGACTATTTCTACTTTCTTAGTCCCTGTGTTTGATGATAGTTCGCTTCTCTGTCTAAAAGAGAAAACATGCAAACAAATAGCGAGATAGATAAAAGCTATATGTGCATGGTAAAGTAATCTACTTGAGGTGGAGCCCTTCGCTATTAACATACCTGCATTATTGGTGGGCTTGTAGTAATATGGGGTTCTCTGGGGTTCTCTGGTATTCGGTCACACAAATCTGGCGGTAGCAGGAGCGTTAGTGTGATTGTTCCTTTATATATTAGCACTAACTAGTTGAAAGCGTCTCAAATCAACTCAGCATGGCAAAAAGTCCCATGGCGCTTGGAGAAATACGTCATTGCGAAGAGACTTGTTTATGAGAGAAATAGACGATGGACTCCGGCGAACGCCAGAAGTGAAAACACGTCATTCTCAAGACATGGACACTAAAAACGGACAAAGATATTCTCCATGATCGATTCCACCACCAATGTGTTCACAGATTCGAGATATATTGAATATCCATTATCATTATAGCGCAGCACTGGTGTAGTATCCAATTAAGGTTATAATGATGGCAGTAATACTAATAAATCACTTTTTTCCTTTTGTTCATTAGGGTTTCCTAGTTATTGTTTAACTTTGGACTCAAGATTATGAAACAGAGAAGAAGATTGATTTATTTTATCCATAGAGCAAATTTCAGTGTGTCAAAGTATATTTTTAGTGGAAAATTGGAACTTGCTTAAATAGTCAACAAGGTACAGATTAAAATGAATTTTATGCATAGATATGTCCAATTTTTTCCAGCCATGATATATATGCCATAATAGCTATGTACAGGGTAAAGATGAAAGCTTCTGTAATTAGTATTTTATGGCTATATAATAGCTTGTTCCCATGAAATTTCTAAATTGAGTCCCGACTTGACTGTCTCTAAGGAAAAAATCCAAAAGACTTCACGTTTGCGCCGGATCTTATCTGGACATAGACCAGCTTTAGGGACAATTTTTTCCAGAATAATCCATTGGATGTCTTCTGGTTTATGGTCGGCTTCTATGCAATGGGCCACTATGGGTGCATGCATTTTTCTTGTTCTAATAGCTGATTTATGTTCAGTTAATCTGATATACATGGATCTGGAAGATTCTCCTACGTATCCCTTTTTGCAGAGGCATAACAATAGGTAAATGATATTTTTGGTCTTACAGTTCGTCATATAGCTGTTCTTTATTATGACGCCATTGAATTGAAAATCAGTAGTTTCAATGGTTTGTGGGCAGATTTTGCAGTTCCCACATTTGAAATTGCCGGTCACCGGAGCCCCGGTGGTCGGATTTCTGTATAAATATCCTTTAGATATCGTCATACGTGATCTTACCACCAAGTCTTTGAGATTTTTTTTTGCGGTATGCAAACAAAGGCTTAGGTATCACTTCCTGTTTTGTTTTATTTACATTTAGTATCTGCCAATGGGCATATATAATCTGGGGAACTTGGTTGTTGGGAGTGTCTCTTAACAAAAACTAGACTGGCTTCTTTTTTCGGTTTGGTATTATTAAGTAGGTGTTGTCTGTCATCCATGAGCCAAGTCTCTGTTAATAAAAGTACATCAAGGCTGTCAGAGTCCAGGTGAGAAAGATTTTCATCCTTGTGCTTTACTATGGAGCACGCGCAGTAACTCGCCCGCAGCACAGTGTCATTTTGCTTATGTGTCATGGTAGTGGAACTGATTGATCTGCTGAGCTTTTCAGCTTTTAGGTGGCCGCTTGAGGTGCAGGTAGAATCCTGGGAGAGTAATAAGCCTAGCTCGTTTAGTAGCACAGCAAGTGAGGGAGAGATGTTTTGCCTCACTAAATGAAGGTCTCGTAATTATTCCTGTGAGTAAATGATAATTGGGGCATAGTGGCTGGCCCTTTGCTCCGGTCGGATGTGGAAGGGCGCAAATGGGCTTGCCTTTTGTGTGCCACGGGCGCGCCTGCTGCCATGCTTCTTTTTAAGTAGGCATGCCTTCAACCCCTTTCACGGCCTACGTCCAACAGGCTCTCTAATTGGTTTCCCCCTCTAACCAATCAGCCTGTAGATGAGCCCTGTGTAGCAAAGGCTGCAATTTAATTGCACAATGTGAATCAGTTAAGCACTGTAATTTTTAAAATGCCATCAAATACATTCCTATCGGTACGGTTTGAAAACACATTTCCCAAACAGGTCGCGAGCTATCAGAGTTATTGGCACAGGCACGCCTTGCTTCTCCTTAAGTAGACGCGGCTTCAACCCCTTCTGCAGCCTATGTCCAACAGCGTCTCAGATTGTATTCCGCATCTAACCAATGAGCCTGTAGCTGAGTGCTATGTAGCGAATGCTGCAATCTATTTCTGCAATGTGAATCAGTTAAGCACTGTAATTTTTAAAATGACATCAAATTCATCAAATACATTCCTATCATTGCGGTTTAAAAACAAATTTCCCATACAGGTTATGGGAGATCAAAGTTGCGAGTGGTTGTGTGATGTCTTGCGGATGTCTTGAAAATGCCATTTCTCAAAGGTTTACTAAATAAAAGTTATAATTTTATTAAGGACAAGGAGGCTAGAATTATGCATAATCATTTTATTCACTCCTTCTGAGCAGTAATAACCTTCAAAGCTTCATAGAGCACATCTACATCACAATAAAATAGAACTCCCAAGTCCATATAAATCCCCTTGTCCTCCATGTTCTTTCCCTTTTGTTTCTCTTTGACAAACTATCCTCTTCTTTTACACCCTTGAACCATCCATCTTCTAATGGTCTGAAAAAAACATGAACACAAATGTATATTTTTCTTTTTCCTTTAACTTGTATATTCACTTACTTAATATTTAACCTGCATATTCACTTTACTTATCACATATGTACTTATTTTACATGCTACAAAACAATCCACTTCTTCCAAAAAATAATGGGAGGGTGTGGTGGGAGAACACAAGACTCCTTGTATTTAATAAAATTACAATTCTTTATTCAGTAAACCTTTAAGAATTATGTCAAGACAGAAGGCTAGCATTATGCATGTTCAAAGTCCCTCAAAGTATAGCATGAGACCAGTGGCGGTCACAAAGTGTAGTGGCAGGAGCAGGGTAAGGGGAGGAGCATGGGAGGGAACACGGAAGGGGGTGAACGTAATAATAATAATAATAAAACATTGAAAAAAGTTATGCTTAACTCCTGCGTTGCACCTTGGTGCTGGGTCTTCCTTGTCTCAGCAGACACTGCAGACTAGTCACAGACTCTCTGTCCAATCCTGCACTGAAGAGCAGTGCAGGGATTGGCATGAGCAGGCTAGAATGTCACTCCGCTGAGGTCAGGGAGTCTATAGGGTGTCTATAACTCTGCTGTTCAATACAGCCAGGTTACAGAAACCTAAGTGCACATGTAAATTTTGGTCGGCCTGAGACAGCCGGCAAAACACACATGAGCACTTAGGGAGTACATTAGCATACTTCCTCCCTCTTGCACGCCTTAGCCCTGCCCCTTCATGCACACGCTGGCTGAGCAAGTGGCTTAAAAATAAAACAATACTGAAATATCATTTTAGTTTTTTGCTGCTGGCTCTGAGCCAGTGGGGCGACACTCCTCCACGATTCTTGAGTAGCCGTCCCTGCATGAGATATATTCTATTGGCTTAAAATTAAACTTCCTAAACATATCAGCATTAGACCAATCCACTACATTCATAATCTCATCCAACCTTCCACCTGACATGAAACTCTTATTTGCCATGGCACCAATTACGGACTGTGCCAAGAATTTAGTCAAATGAATACCTTCTTCTCTCATTGCATACTTAACCCACCTGGTTATGGTTGCATTTGTAACCCCAGGAAATGGTTTCATATAGGAAATCTCCAACATTTTATACTCCTATTCCTTAACTCATTTCATTACACACAATGTTGGTGAATCATCTATAATTTAATAAAATATTGAAGTAGATATAATTTTCGTTCTTTTCCAGATTTTGAATAACACTCCTGATGGCTGATAGAATCTGTTTAATATCTCTAAAGCAGTTACATCCTACACTCATCTCGAAGAAATTAAACACAATAGCGTTGTTAATTTCCAGGACAAATCTTTTTCTCCTAAATACTTATTACTAGGCCATTCTTGAAATAACTTCATCACTAAATCTACAACCCAAAGTGACAGGTACTTTGGTTTCGGACATCTTTTCAACCTTATCCCTCTCTTCACCCTACAAATTAGAGGACTCCTTCTGAGTGAAACTCCCTGGATCACAGAATTACTTGCTGTCACTGCCATGTAATAACAATTCACAGTTCCGTGAGAAAAACCTTTATCAAAGAGACCTGCCCAATGATTAGCAATCTCTACCTGATCAGCCTCCACGAGATCCAAATCCCTTGCCATGCACCAACATAACCAGACTGCCAAAGCACTCCTATATATTTCTTTAGTTTTTTAGTTCCTGGCATCCAAGATTCATTAAGCAACCCTGAAGCTGACTCTGAAAGCTTAGCAAATCTCCCTGATTCCCTGAAACGTTCCAAACCAAAAGGTTGAGCGAACCTGACAAAATTAATAGATGCTCTCGCTCTTCTGCTCCTGTTAGTAAACCCTTCCTGGTCCTGATCAAATCGGGCCTCTCCATGTCCATCTTTAGAGCTGTTGGAAACCAGGCCTCTGTTTCCGAAAAAGATGTGCCCAACACTATCTGACAATTCTATCTCCTACACTGCAACAGTACTCTCTGTATCACTGAAAAAGGTGGAAATGCATATGCCTCTTCTCTGTCCAATCCTGCATACATGCATCCACCGCCACTGCTCTTGCAATAGTTCTTCAACTGAGAAGTTAGTCTAGATGCAAAAATGTCAACCTCTAATGGGCCTAACAATCCCTGTATTTTTGTGAAACAGCTGCTCTCCAATGTCTAGTCTCTGAAATCCACCTGATGCCTTGAATTCCAGTCTGCAAACCAATTGCGTTCCACTGGGAAATACGCTGCTTTCAAACTAATCTTGTGTTCCAAACAAAAGTTCCTCATTTCTATTGCTAGATCTGCCAATTTCTTTGACCTGCTTCCCCGAGTTTGTTGATATCAGTCACCGCTGTTATGTTGTCCATCTTTAAGAGGACTGACCTCCCTTGTAGCTGTTTGAAACTGCAAAATGCAAATAATCCTACCTTCATATCTAAACAATTGTTATGTTGCCTCCTTTGCAACATTCTCCAAACCACACTAGTCTTCTGATTTGAACAAATTGCTCCCCCAGCATGATCTACTGGTGTCTGTCTCCAGAACAAAATCTGGCTTTGTTCCAATAATTGTACCCCCATTCCATGCTTTAAAAATTTTCAGCCACCACCTCAGCTATTCCTTTGGCTCTACGTTCTTCGGTATCCTGTCCCCATACCATAAATCTCAGGCTAATGCAGCCCTCTTCAATCTCTGGAATGCCCTGCAATGAAAAGGGCCTGGAAACACTTCCTGAATTGAGGATGAAAATAGGCCAATCAACTGAGCCAAACCCCTCAGAGTTATACACTTTTCTTTCATCACTTTCCTTATTTCCTCTCCTATTTTCTTTACAGGTAACTCCAGCTGACACCTTTGTGTATCCACTATAAAACCTAAGAACTCCAGAGCCTGGCTTGGAATGGCCACAGATTTCTCCACATTCACTATGAAACCTAAGGCTTCCAGAAGATCCCTTACCATAACCAAATAGATCCTCCATTTTTATAAACACTGATTTACTATCAGAATATCGTTCAGATAAACGATCGATCTTATAACTCTCTCTCTAAAATATCCTACCACAGGCCACAACACTTTCATAAAGCACCAAAGGGCTAATGGCAACCCGAAAGGAAGACATTGAAACTGGTACAATTGACATTGACATCTGAATTGCAATAACGGCTGACTGAAAGGATGAATATGAATTGTGAAATATGCATCCTTGAGGTCCAATTTCACCATCCAATCCCCTTCCAACAACACATCTCATAAAATATGGATATCTTCCATCTTGAAATGTCTCTATGTTACAAACTGATTCAAATCTCTCAAGGGTACCACTGGTTCCCACTGTGTGTCCTTTTTTTCTACCAAAAACAGGGTACTGACAAAGCTACTATGCCTTCTGTTTTTCATACGATTTCATTCTTTGCCAACATTTGGCTCACTTCCTCTGTCACAATTTCCTTCAAATTCTTTTGAAAACTCAACTCTCTTGGTTCCTTGCTCTAATAAGGCTTCATATCCAATTCTATCTGATAACCTTTCAGTTGAAATACTCCATGGGTCATCTGGGATCTTTTCCCACTGTACTACAAACAATCCTAGTCTTCCACCAACTCCTTCTTGGATAAAACTAAAATGTGTCCTCATAATCACCTTGTCCTGTGGATGAATTATTTCCCTGTCTCTTGCTCACAAAGTTCTTGCCCGGCCTCCTCTCCGTCTTTGGGGGTAAAAATCTGTATTCTATCTATAGTATCCTCCTCCTTGGTAACCACTTTGGTTCCCTGAATAATGAGTCTTATAATACCCACTGCTGGGAGGTTACCCTCTCCTCCTAACCCATCCCTAAAAAATGCTCCCTGAGAACACCCTCTGCATATCAAACTATGCCATATCAAGGTTTGTAAATTTCTGTACATATTTGCCATTATTTTTCACCATTCTTTCCCCGAACAAGAGACCTTTCGCCGATTCAGTAGATTCTTTGACACCGAAATCCCCCAACTTAGGGTTACAATGCCTAAGGATGGTCTTATGCCTGTCAGCCAGTAAACGAGAATTGACATTGCCAATAAAACATATAACCCTTTGGCACCATCCTCATACCAAGTGGATATCCACATCCGTCCTTTTTAGACAAGCTTCCTCCACTCTATCAAAAATTCTTGTCACTGCGCCAAGAATATCCACAACTTTGTCCTGACAGAACTCCATCCCCTTCCATGGATCCTTACCCATTTTAACCAAATATGTGATCATTTCTGGATCGATTTTTGTTGACATAGTAACCTCTTCTATGATGGGGCATAGACATCTGCCTGCATTACATTCCTCTCATCATTTTCTAATGGTCTTCTCGGCCATAGCTTAATATAATCTGCCATGTGTTCCAGTGGCCACCACTCTTTGCTTCTAAGGTATTTTAACTCCCTCTGGTCAAATAATTTCTCACCCATTGCTCCCAAAACCACGTTTTCCTTTTCTGCTTCATCTTTAATTTCTCACTGATCTCCTTCTCCAACCTGTCCTTATAATCCAAATCCAAAATATATTCATAAATATCCTGACTATCATCATTCTGGTCAAACTCATAAAGTTTACCATCATCCAAAGCAAAGCTTGACTGCCCATTCTGCATGCTGCTTAGGACCAACTACTCTCCTTAAGCTGCTAGGGACTCCCTTCTCAAAAACACTCACAGTGGGTTTCCTCGTCTTTACATATTCCCCTTCTGGACCCCTTAGAGCTTCTCCTTCTTCCTCTGAAATGGAGATTAACTCATCCTCTTTGTGACCTCTGGCTGACCTTTAGTGTTCATTACCTCCTTCACAGTCTCCTTAAATGACAACTGGAGCACCTGGGAGACAATCTTCCTCATCAGATCTTCCTGAGATATTTGAGCAGACCCTTGCTCTGGGATTTTCCCACCAATTAACCTCTGAAGGAGATCATTCTCCCTCTTGTTTTTTATTTAATACAATATTAATCTCTCCTTTCACTCAATTACATATTTTTTATTGTCATTTTTGAATTAAATTCACCTTTATATATAACTTTCTTCTCAAACGAAATCTCCGCACTGCACCGCTATAAGTGCCCCAACGCTGTTCAGTCAACTGCCAATCAACAGCTGATTCAGACTTACGAGCTTCACTGTAGCATGTCTCTTTTCTCACATGAAAAAGCCTGAATTCCTTTAGAAACATGCGCTGTAGGCCGTCGGCTAACTCGCTCAGATGTCGCATTCATCCAAGATGGTGGCGCATCAAATGAGGCATTCTAGCTTTTTTCCGTGCACAGCAATGCCGCAGCGCTACTTCAAACCCAAGAAGCCCACTTGTGAACCTGAGCTACAACAGCAAGTACGATAGTTGAAAAATTATCCAAACAGCCTAATTTCCACACACTTTTTGTTTTCTTGCGATACCTTGTATTCCTAAAGTACATTAAAATGCGCTAAAAGGCTCAAGCATCACAAAACCTAAAAAAACAAACCCATCACACATACTCTTATAAAATTTACTTCTTTAAACCAATACATTGATTTTAGTTAATTCTACAAAACACTTAAAGAAATTAAATTCTCTCCTACAAACAAGCTTAACATTCAAATAAACGCTCTTGAAATATACTTTTCTGCTGAGAAGTAGCAAACAAAAGAGTAAGAACATGGAGGACAAGCGGATTTATATGCACTTGAGAGTTCTATTTAATTATTGTGATGTAGATGTGTTCTATTTCATGAAGCTTTGGAGGTTATTGCTGCTCAGAAGAAGTGAATTAAAGGTGTATGCATAATGCTAGTCTCCTGTCTTGCCATAAATTGAGGACCACATGCCTCAGAAAGCAAAGCTCCTCCTATGTCTACAGTGTGAACATTGAAAACAAATCTGAGTAGTTATTGAACTTAAAACAGCTTGGTATGGGCCCCAACAATGTGCAGAAGAGCAACCGACCAACAGAGTCAGTCTCTGGTCCCTATTAGTCTTTCACTCTCAGGCGATGTAGTTGTTTTCTGGGTTTGGACATGCCCAGCTAGGTGGAAGATTATCAGGACTTCTGGGTCTCAGTAAGCTGGACTTTGTGTTTGTTGTCCAGGTCATGGCATCACCTCTCCTAACAGAGGTCCTGCACAAACGTATTAATGTGTGCCAGTGGGTGTAAGAACAGGGCACTTGCCCTCGTTTTTGAGGCTTAAGATTTACTTTTTATTGACAGACTTTAACCAATAGGAAGAGAGAAAGGCAGAAAGGGGAGAAAGAAGAGGATAAGAAAGATAGGAAACCCATGCCAGAGGGAGAAAGCAATGATAAGAATCTGCAAGAGTGAGAGATAGAGACAGGAATTGATAGGTGGTAAAAAAAATAGGCATGAATTGGAATCAATGCTATGTAACCTGCAGTTGGTTCATCAGAATACCTTTGTGCCCCTGCACTTATTTCTTTATGAAATAAGCATTACCCACACTTGTGCACAGTATAAAGAGAGGTGTGGTGCAGAGGCCAGAGTGGCTGACTCTGGAGCGCAGGGTTCACTGTTTGATCACTGGCGGCAGCTCAGCTCAGCACCATGTGACTGTGGAATAGCTCACTTATTCTCCCCGATGGCCCCCGGGCCCCAGCACCTTGAAACCCTTAGGGGGGTGATATGTTTGCGCTTTACAAATAGGAATTACTATTATTATCTAGAGCAGTGGTGTAGCATGGGTGTTATGCACCTTAATTGAAGCAAAGAAAATTGACCCTCATTCCCTAGATTGGTAGTAAAAGACAGACATAATTGAGGTGCAGTGGGCTCCTCACAGGCGCGCAACACCAATTGGACTCACCGGGCTTCAGCCCCCCAACCCCCGTCGTGTGTGTCATCCCCGGGCACACACAGAGCCACACCCGAACGTTTCACAGGTCTTTAAAAGACCATTTGAATGTTAATTAAGCCTTGCAGTATTTCACCCCCTTCTAAGAGCCCCTGCAGCTCCACTCTGCCTACTGATTAAAGGTTCAGCCCCCCCCCCCCGAAATTTTTTCTTAGCCCCCCCCCCCCCCAAAAAAAATGTTGGCTCTAGTTGCGCCTCTGGCTCCTCACACCACTCCGCTGCTGAGTTACTGCCCTTGATGCATTCTGGATGCCAGCAGGCCTTAGTCACAATGAATGGCCTGGTATTTTGCTAGCCCTGAGAAACAGTGGACCTCAGTGGTAGCAGATCAACTTTGTAGTGCCAACAAGGAGCGAGTCCTAATCATAACACCCAGGATCAGACTGCCCTGCTGTGCAATCAGGCAGTGATCAGCGCCAGGAAACCCACGGTGACAGAGCGCTCTATAAGCTCACCTTAACAGTGATGGCCAGACTAGGAAGAGAAACCAGCCCTGGCAATTCCACTCAACCCCCCCCCCCCCCCCCCCCCCCCCACCTAGAAGCTCTAGTGGTGAGCACCGATATTGCAGCACTACTTCAAAACCAGCCCTCAGTGACAAAACCGGCCCCAACAGATGCAAAACCGGCCCCCACCCCTCTGGCCCACCGAGGAAATGCCCTGTGCCCGCTACAGCCAGTCAGACCCTGCTAGCGGTACCTACTAGCTAGTCTGAAATGTAAATGTGTAAGTCACTTTTTTGGCTGTTTGTGGACCTGTTTTAAGGTCTGCTGAGACGGTTTTACTGTGATTTCCCAAACATTAAAACAAACATTGCCTGCAGTAAGCTGAAATCCGTGCAGTGTCCCATACCTTGCAAAACACTAACAGTGCATCTTTACAAATGTCAATCTGCCAGTTTGCAAACATGGGCCACTTTTTTAGGCATCTAATTCACTAATGGGGGCCAGTTGTTTGGTGCCCGGGACTGTTTTCTGTCCCAATCCGACTCTGATTACAGACATGATTTCTGCAAGTATCGGGAGGCAGCGAGCCCATCAATAGATCTATGAAATACCAAGCACACTTTTCGCAATAGCGTCAGGTGGTTTCAACAGCCACATCCGCATCAGCCATGAAGTGTTCAGTACAGAGGCCTCAAAGATGCCAAACTCAATGTTGTTAAAAAAAATGATGAGTAGCCCATGGAGACCCTTACTCTCAAGATCCACTGTTATTTCTAGTGCTGAGAGGCAAAGTGCATAGATCGAGGAGGCTTAAAGTTACCTTTAGCGTCTAGGGGCGTTAATGTATCTCTCAATGAAGCGCATTGCTACCTTTAGAGTCGAGAGGTGCACAAGCGCCTAGCACGGATGCCGGCGCTAGAAATCCACGCAGAGCACCTGTGAGGAAGGCATTGGGTTCGGAGCGGATCGAAGACGCGGGCTGGCTGGCTGATCGCATCAATCCTTGGCTCCTGCAGCTCCCGGCCCGCGCCCGGCTGCATCCAGCTCATGTGTATTTCACGCGCGTGCCGGCGGACTGACAGAATGGGGCTAGGATGCGGGGAACAGCACATTAGTATTTCATCCAAGGGACGGCGCAGGACGAGGTGGAAGGGAACACTTGCAAGGTAACGCGCTGAGCTGTGCCGGGGCCTGAGGAGAGAGAGAGGGAGAGGGAGAGCATATGCTGGCACTTCAGAACAGAAAAGAGATGGCGGAAAGGACGAACTGTGGACACGAGGACAAATCACAACAAACAGACGCACATGGGAATAAGACCAGAAAGGAAAAGTAGGGACAGGTCGGTGAGCATGCATCAAGAAAGTATTGTTTTACACCGAGTGGAAGGTTACAAGCTGCGTAAAATACACTCAAGAGAAAAAAAAGGGTGTGTTAGCGCATACTGGGGTTGCAAGCCATAGCATATAAAGCGTGAAGCAGAAAAGGTCTATGTATATATTATGTACAGGCTGCAGAATAACCTATATATCGACTAGAGAGGTCGTCACCCAGATGGGAGTTAGAGCATAGACGCAGGGAAGGAGAACACTTCCCACTGAGGGTTACAGGCTGCTGAAAATAGAACCTGCACATGGTAGAGGGCCCTTTACCCAGAGTGAGGTGACAGGCTACAGAGGATACACCCAGATGCAAACAGGAAATAGCAAAGCCAATAGGACTGAATTTCATGTGGCAATGCCAGCAAACACAGGCATGCATAAATGCGGTGATGGTGGGAAGGGGAACTGAGGCAATGATAATTGTGGTAGAAGTCGTAAAGCTTGTGATAATAGTGGTGTTGTGATGTGATAATGTGTTGTAGTAGAGGTGGTAGATGTAATAGGAGGGGTAATCGTGGTGGTGGTGGTGGTTATTGTGGCACTTGTGATGGTGACAGTAAAGATGGTAATGGTGGTATTAATAATGGTGATGATACTAATGGTACAAACTACTGTAGTACAAAAAAAGATTACTTCCTGTATGTATGCGATAAAGAATTGAATGCGTGATGACTGAGTCTGTTTAAATGTAAAACAGCTCCTCATGCATTGAAAGACAAGCAGTCCAAAGGAGGTGGGATGATACACGAAACACCCAATAGTATTTGCTGAAAGAGAAAAACTTTTCTGAGTGGAGCCGAAGACCACTTTATGTATGTTTTGCAGAATTGGTAAGAGTAACTCTTGAAAACAGATTTGCTTCCAAGACCAACGTAAGTCAGAAATCCTATCACAGAGGCTGCAGAAAATACAACCTAAAGACAGGGGGCCTTATTTATGAAAAGTGACGCATCGCTGCGTGAAAACAGCGATGCGTCACTTTTCACTGCGCACTCCTTGCGACACCAATGATGCGTCATATTTAATGTATGGCGCATCATGTCGCAAGGAGGTACAGATACGTCAGTATTTCAGACGTATCTGTAAGCGCAAAAGTGACGCATTGCTGCATTGTTGTGTCACAAAAGTGACGCAACTCCAGCAATGCGTCCTTTCACATGGGGAAAGCCCCATGTGAAAGGGCTTGCGTCAGTCTTACGCCTGCTGTGAGGCAGGCACAAGATTTTGACGCAACAGCATCCTAAAAGTGACGCAGTGAAATCTCATAGATTTCACTGCGTCACTATTACGAGGCTTTTTGCGGGGGAACGCCCCCTCTGCATACATTATACCTGACGCAGGTATAATGTGGCGCAGGGGTTTAAAAAGTGACGCATCTACCTAGATGCGTCACTTTTTAAATATGGCGCAACAAGGCGCATGTTTTACGCCGCCGATGCGTCACAAAAAGTGACGCATCCGCAGCGCAAAACTGACGCAAGGCCTCATAAATGAGGCCCAGGAAAGGGCTCAGCTAAAGAGGGTCTGCATGATATGAGATATTCTGAGTACTAACAGAAATGGCGCTCAATGCTTTTTTTTGTTTATTTTTCAGGATATAATGAGTCTACTTTCTGTTTTTCTCTTTCCAGTCTCCAGATCAAGCCACACACACCGAAAAACAGAATAGTTGGTTAGAAATCTTCGCTGAAGGTGTTCAGTTAAAGGGCAGTTGTTTTAGACTTTGTTCTGCACTCTCTGGGCTCGGTGAGGCCAGCAGGTTAAATGTGCACATCTAGGCTCTTACACGACCGACGGTGGCTGTTGGAGTGTGGTAGTGCCACATAGTAATTGTTTGATTGTGCATGTGTATTTAGGAGACATGAATGCAGGCATGTTGTGTGTGCAGGTGTACCTGAGTGTGTTTAAGTCTGTGTTGCATGGGTGTTTATGTGCATATATTTGGAGGCTATATGATTGTATGTTTGCATGTTTGTGTTTGTGAGTGCATGTTGTGTGGGAGAAAAACGTGCATGTGAGGGGACATGTTTGTGTGCATATGTGCAGGTATGTAGGGATATGTGCATATGTGTGAAGGTGAGAATGTATTTACCTAATGCTCTGCTTGATCCTTGACCAATGTGTTTAGGACACAAAACCACTATAATCCCATGATTGCCAAGCTATTGTGCACAACGCAGAGACTGCCCAAGATTCACTCCACCTTTCTGAAGCTAACTATGATCCCCTAAGGTGCCGATTATGACTTTGCGGCAGAGTGGTGGTGTGTAAGCAGACCGCTGCACGACCACTCTCCTGAAGGCCGCTCCGCCTGCCCGCCTGATTACTACTTACAAGAAGTCTGGCAGGCGGACAGGGTGGCAGACCCATGGCAGTGCCTCTTTTAAAGGCAGCTGTGCTATTAAAAAAGTCACCACACTGGGACCCAACTACAAGGTTCCTGCATGGCATGGACTCGAAACCCATGTTGTGCAGGAACCTATGTGCATACACACCCGACCGGCACATGTTATGCCTCCGCTGTTTGCATGCGCATGCAATTAAGATACAGGGGAGCCATGTAGGGTCGCCTTCATTTCCTCTCCTCCAGGTTTGCATGGAGGAAAATCCTCCATACAAACCATGGAGGAAAGGAAACTCATAATAAGCGTGGCTCGACCATTGCGGTCCCACTAGGAATATTGCGGCCTCTCACCGCAGTCCCAGGGTGGTCAGACTGACCAAGTCATAATCCGGCGGGCAGACTGCCGATGCGGTGGTGGCTGTATCTGCCAACACCATGCCACCAAGAGTCTGGCGGTCCTCATACCACCAGACTTGTAATAGGGCTCTAAGTGTGAATTATTAATTCGCTATCTTAAATCAAGCATCTACTCCCAAGAATTACGACATGCCTCCATCTACGTAATACTGTGGAGCAATTAATAAATTAGCTTAAGTGTACTGTTGTAATTGTTAAGCCTGGGCATCATTTTAAATACTCCAGAGTCTTTTAGTAATTTCCAGTTTCTCCTAGGACGTGAACTTACTGTTTGTAATGCCATGATGCAGACTCACATAAACAATTCTCCCGTGTGGGGAAAATTGGAGCGTGAGAAGCACTGAAACAAAGCAAGAGTGTGAGCACTTGCGTTCGTCTTTTGGCAAACTCAACCAGAACGTTCAGAGGTCGTTAAAAAATTCAAGCTGCAGTACTTTATTGTGGATGCTCACCAGTCATAATTTCGAATAGATATTCTACTTGAGCAGCTGGAAAATCAACTTGAAATGTATTTTTGAGTTGATATTTTACCTGAACGGATGCTTTGGGTATTTGTTTCAGTGCAAAATGTACTTTCTTCTCTTTAAACAGTAAGGAAGTGCAACAGAGACTGGGAGGCTACAGTACATACAAAAGCAACTTCGTCTTCCTGTCCTGAAAACATTTCTCTGCTTTGTCCAGCCCTTGGTCACCTTTGATTTAGGTTTTGGAGTGAAAGCTTCACCCGCTCTCTTTGAATGAAATCCCTGCTATATCTACACAATTAGAATCTTAACATCTTGGGAGAAATAAATTAAGTTCAATGCAGCACTTTTTGAAAACGCTAGTTGTTTGAGGGAGAGCAAGTACCAGCATCTTCCAGTGCTTAATTTGTAAAAAATGAAGTCCAGGTGCTCACATTTTTGTAGGAGGCCACACCCATTTCCCCCTGGCTCCACCCACTTACTCTATTGGCTCCACCTACATCCTCAACTGGCACGGCTGAAAGCCACATGTAATACCCGATCTGAAGTCCTACCTTGGTAATATGATGTTTGAATTGATAGGTGTTGGTTTTCCAGCTCCTTGGAAAGTATCTTAATGAAATCAAGACAAAGGCTGAAAAGGGACTGGATATCATGACTTTTGGAACCGAAGATAATGAATGTTTTCTCACCATTAAAGGTCTGCTATGACTATCTACTTCCGTTGAATTTTGTGACTCCCCTCAACGGCCCCTGACCAGTCTATTACTAAAAGACAGTATGATATATGGCATTATAGAGCTCAGAGGTTCAAGCCCACTATGAAGGCATCTATAACATGAAGAATTTATTGGACTCTGCAAGAGGCACAATATGCACCTCCCTGGCATATGCACAACCTGTAACTGATTTATGCACATCATTCAGTCCTGTAATATACCCAATGTTGTAATTGTATCTATATAGCGCTTCCACCCATGACGAGGCATTAAAGCCCTTTTTTGGTGAGTATCATGCTACTTCGGAACCCAAAAAGGATTAGTGGTGGGTTAATATAGGGAAATATATAATATTTTGAGCAATGGACATGTGAGTCTGTTTGTTTCATTGAATGGGATAATGGAGGGATAGAAGAGGGAAGCGCCTATAAAGTGTTTTTTAGGAGAAGGTAGTAAAATGAGGTTTGGGATGGGTCAAGGGAGGGATAGAGGAGGGAAGAATCTAGAAAGGGTTATTAGGGCAATCATAGTGGTGAAAGGAGGTTTGAGAGGAGTAAAAGGAGAGATGGAGGAGAGACAAGTCTTTAGAAAGGGATTTACTCTCACAGGTGCCTTGTAAATGGGCATACACTGAACATTTCTTACCCAATTGGCACCCCTTAGCCTTAGCCCTTAAAATAATGTTCCCAACATACAACAGTGCCTTTTTCTCCCTAACGTGAAGGTAATACACAATGAGGTAGCTGTTAAACTCCAACCAGCTCAGAATACAATTGACAACAGACTATAAAGAGGTCTTTGTTTGAAAGTGTGCATAGAAGAAGAGATAATGGCCCAAAATAATTTGAATGTTGATACCATCCTGTTTCATTTTCATGTATAGCAAACACGACATTTGAAGGTTAATAAACACAACTGTACAAAATGCACTATACACAATATTACAAATGCACAGCCTCCTTCCTGTAATTGCTGTTGTCATGTGTGACAAAGTTGTCACAGCTCCACGTGCGCTCTGAAGACCTATGGATAAAAGGAGTGATTTGAGGCTTTGCTTATTTACTGAGTATTTACTGTATAGCGACTGTAATTTTAGTTGAAGGAGTTTTGTACATTTTTGCTGGCATAATGGTAATGAAAGATTGCCAGGGTTAAATTCTGATGTGAGAAAACTGAATAATTAACCACTTGTGAAAGCCATGAACCTCACTGAAGGGAGCTGAATGAAGTCTACGGGTTTCTCCATTGGCCCGAGCTGCAAGAAGGCCCTTGCAAAGCACTATGATTAAATAATAATGGGTCCGATTCACAACAATAGTTGTAGACTAAATTTCTCTGACAAGAACATCAAGGGATACAGAAAACCCGAGAGTATATGAGAGTTTAAATTTTCGTAAGTGAAGGAGAGTGGCATAAATATGGAAGTCCTGTAGCTTTTGTGTGTGGGGGAATTTGAGGTACTGTAAATTGCACTGACCACACACAAACTGTTTGTTTCTATTCCTGATCAGTTTGCATGCAGTTTTCACCCATGAAAACTAATGTTAAATCACGCTGTTGTTTTTGTGAATGAATTGTCATGTAAATGAGACATTTGCCTGTTTTTTTTACAACCATCTATTTGGAACTGTATTTCCACTTGTGGGAATTCTGCATTGTATAGTACTGAAGTGTTACCATGATGCTTTCTTTTATTATATTATTGATGTTATTTTTATCATCATCACTAGTCCCTTTATAGCTACTAATCGGCAGACAGTTTTGAGTAGAATAGCAAGGTGGGGTACACATCCATGGTTTATACAGAGCATAAGCCCATTATTTATTAACAACTAGTCCCAAGAGAAGTTATCGGGTTCAAGCAGTAACTTTAAGCCCTTACTATACAAAGTGTAAAGCAGACGTGCCTTTAAAAGTACTTCATTACTGACCTAGAGAATGTTATGTTAGCCATGTAAATAGTAGCTATGTAAATAGCTTATTCTGTGTTGCTGATCTTGAACTACAAAAGACCTGGCCTTGAATATGTACCATTCTTTCTCAGATATGAAAAAAAACAATATTCATTGTAGCAAGACCGTCTGTATGACGTTTGGGAGTAAAAGAAACAAAAATGGCATATTGATGTCTAAACTTGAAGGTAGCTTATGAATAAAGATATTTGGATAAACTGTATTCGGAGGGAAAAGGAAACTTATCGAAGTCATGTCTAAATAGACTGCAATGTTTTTAAACACTCTATGGTGAATTCTAAGTCTTTACATTTGGGAAAGTATACGTTGCCAAAATGGACCATTATCTGATTTTTTCAACGAGGCCTCAGCTAAACCCTGTGAGTAAAGCAGGATGGTGGACTGTAATGCTTTCAGAGCGTGGAAGAAGGTGAACACCTTGGACTGGGTGGCCTTCCTTGCCACTACCGTCCCCTGTCTGACTAATGATGTCAACCAAAATGTAGAGGCTGATAACACCTGTCCACTGGGATCAGCGGATGTACTAGCTCTTTTACAGGAACAGAAATAGAGAAAAGGCAAATCTTTTGATCCGTTGTGCTCCCCGCACTTGGTCCACTAATCTTACTTTATTACCTGCTCGTCCATTGCCATCTACACCTAAATGGTTTCTTTTAAAAAAAAAAAAAGATTTCTTTGTAGAAGCAGGAAGCAAATTGTTGTCCACCTCTCCATCTTACAAACGCTCTTTCTAGGCATATACATACTTGCTCATTCATGCGCACATAAGTCATCAAACATGTTCGCTCTATGAGCTGCTTCATTTATTTACTTTGCCCTACACTGTACCACACTGGCAAATTTTTTTTAACAGATGCTGCATGGTATCCGCAGTCAGCAGCATTGTCAAATCCAATACGTCCAAAAGGCGAGACCTATTGGCTTTGCCAATGCTTGTTTTTATTAGTGACAGCCTAAAAAAGATGAATTTCAGTTGCACGCCTGCCAGCCAGGTGTGCATGTGTTAACGAATGGGTGAGAGTGAGAGGCTGAGCAGCAGAGATGACGTGGGACAAGAAAAGCTGTCCTACTTTGCATTTTGTTTGAAAATTTTTTGTTTACCACCACTGCCTCCTGAAAAGAATTTATAGCCCTGGCCCTGACAATAAAGTACAGGTGCTGAGCACTGGAAAGCACCGGCTCATATTAAGCACTGGTATCTTTTGTTCCTTTTTTCAATGTTTGTATTTTTTATCTTTGTTGGTGGGTGCCCAGGAGTTTGGCTGCAGTAGGGGTAAATCCATGTGGGATTACCTGTTTTTCGATGGGAAATGTTGAGATATTTTTCACGGAAAAGGTCTAGAATTAAATATATTTTACCTCATTTTTTATGTGTTTTTTTAATTTTAAACTGATTTGTTTACCATTTCACTGTAATGTTGTTTTCGTTTTCAGGGAAGTTCATCCTGCACAAGGCAATGGGTATCTTTTTGATGTATGTTTCACTTGATCACTGCTCCTAGGGGGTTGTTGATAAGTGTGGATAAAATGCAAAAATAAGTTATTTTATTTTTTGTTTGCATGTGCCTGATAATATCTTTGCAATCTTTTTCCTGCAATGCTACAAGATGTTTTTTTCCGATTGGGGTGGGTGTGGGGGTGTGTGCTCCAGGCAGGAGAAGGGAACTGTCTTCTTTGTTCTCCATGTTCCTATCTTTGCTGGCTATTTTGTGTAGCCAGTATGTGTGTGTTTTTAGTAGGCTGCCATGTATTCTTTGTTCTCAATGACCCCTCTTTGCTGGCCATTTTGTCTAGCCATTGTGTGTGTGTGCACACACATTTCTATGTGTGTGTGTGTGTGTGTGTGCAGTGGCTTTTTGTCTATGTGCTCTATGACTCCTTCTTTACTGTCCATGGAGTGACCATCATTTTGTGAAGCCAATTAGTGTGTATGTGTTTGGTGGCCATTCTATTTATGTCTTCCATGCTTTCTTCTTCAGTGACCACAGGGTATGAGCTAGCCTCCACCATGTTGTGCTGCCAGTGTGTGCTTCAATCCCTTTATTCAGCTTTTAAAAGCAATTTCCTAGGACCACTGATAGAAGAGGCTGTAGACATTTTTGTAAAAAAAATTCTGATATAGTTATTTGTGCTTTGTTTCTTGTTGTGGTACACAGTGATATTATTTACTTAATTTTTCTATTTTGTTTCCTGCCTCCCATAAAGTTCCAGTGCACCCTGGTGGAACACACACAATGTTTTGATGTATTTATTTCTATGTTTTGCCAGTGTCTGTTTGCCTAGTCATAGTCTGCCATGTGTTTGTTGTTCTTCATGCCTCTACTTTGCTGGCCATGTGGGTGGTCATTTTCTATGGCCAATGTGTGTGTGTGTGTTTTACAGTGTGTGTTTGTATGTGTAGGTGTGTGTGTGTATTTGTGAGTGTGTGTGGTCTTGGTGGCCATTTTGACTTTGTTTTTGATGCTGCCTCCTTCTTTGCTAGCAATACAGCAACCACCATTTTGTAGAGCTAGTTAGTGTGTGTGCTTTTGGTGGCCATTTTGTCTTTGGCTCCTATGCCTTCTTTTTCAGTGGCCTTGTGTTGAATGATCTAGCTTCTACTATTGTGTGCAGCTAGCAATTATTTAATGCATTTTTTAATTTTTACTACAATAGAGTTACTAATTTTTTATGTATTTATTCCCTGCATACCTTGCCTCCTATAGGGTTCTAATCACGACTCTTGAGGGACATGTAATTGTGTTGGTCATGTGAAAAAAGCAGTTTATGCATGGTTTTGGGTACACTACTCTAAAGCATTTGGGATGAAGAGGATGATGATGATGATGACTTCACTTGTGTTACATTGGAAAGATTCTTCTGATTGACTCTGCTTCATTGCCTTTCGATTTGTAGCTTTGCTTGCAGGTGCTGCAGAACACATCTCACAAAGTACCGAAGTCTCTGAAGCAATCAGCTGACAGTGACAACTGAGTCCTCCCCTGCTAAGTGCTTCTTCTCCCAGTGCTAAGTGATAACTACTAGAACTAAGAAGATGGCCCCAAAGAAGGAGGTTCCCTCAAGAAAGTAGTTAGTGGAGAAGAGAAGAAGCAGTTTGCCAACACTGGCATCAAGCTTAATCATTTTCAGGAAGCTTGAGATACCTGCCGAAGAGTCTCCTGAGCAGAAAGAGGCTGAGTCTTCTGCATCAACTGCACCATGACCAGACGAAGGCAATGTCTCTCAGCGCTACAGTAACTGTAGTCATGAAGAACAGTGAATCTGAAATGGAATTGTCTCAGCCACACACCGAATCATCCCAGGAAAGTAGACAACAGGAGCTGCAGTCAGCACCAGATCTTCTTGATAAATGAGAGGAATAGGTGGTTGAGGTTCTTGATGAGCTTATATTGTCGAGAAGACTGTTCTTCACCCATCATCTTCATGAGCTCTAGCACGGAAAATAAAGATTACTCCCCCATCTTCTCCGAGCCCCCGTCTGATGATCTGAGCATGGATTAGAGCCTGGCTTAGCCCGAGACACAAAGGAAAAGGAAGCTTCTTGAAAGCCTTGCAAATGAAGAAGGTGGTGACAATGAATATTAGAAATTGTGTTTCTGGTTGTTGGCAGAGGTATACACTCTGCCGAAGCAGAAACCACAATCCTAGTCAGGATAAGTCAGATGCTCAATAAATGATAACCAGTGCTCACCCTCTTGTAGTTTGGCACAGGGCAGTCAGGCCTATCTAAAGAGGGATTGTGTAAAGTATTTGTGCAACACACACACAGTAACACAATGAAAACGACAAAAATCAAAAAAGTAGAAGTCAAGATATGAATTTCTAAAGTGTAAAAAGAGTACTAGTGCATAAAAGCAATAAGCCCCAATGGGCGTTATCTGGTCTTTCTGGCCCGGGACAAAAACAACAGTTCAGTATGATTGCAATAGAGCGCAAGCCAGTTAAAAGAGCCATGCACTGATGGTGAACAGAGTACCTTGATCCTGGCTGCAACAGTGCAGGTCAATTTTCTCCATGCAGTGGTGGCGATGCATCAGTTTAGAAAATGAAATGACTAGCTAAGATGTGTTTGTTCTGATGTGCGAAGTGCTGGGTTTTCTTAACACAGTTGAGAATACGTTGATCTCTTCACACTGCTAATGCAGCAATGTGAGGTTCCGATGCATTGGGCTCTCCAGGTGATGCATTTGTTCCGAGAATGATTCGCTGATTCTACTACCACAATAGGGTTGATGTGCTGGTTCTGCTACATGGAGATGTGTTAATTTCTGGAGCAAGTATCTGGGTCCACTTCTAGTGGAAAGGGGAGACCACTCGGTCCCCCCGAACGTATGGACGGGTGCCCCGATCCCCCGGGAAACCATTGTGGGCGGGGGGCGTGTCCCGGCTGGTATGCCCAAAGCGGCGTGGCCAGAACACGCTCCTCCCGCCCTAAAAAGGGTTGTCTAAACACCCGCCCGGAAGTCCGTGCACCGATGGGCGTGCTTGGGGCGGGGCCCCGCCCTCCCGCAGCTGGATAAAAGGTGAGGGAATCCAAGGAAGCTTCCTCTTGTTCCGGCGCTCTGAAGGCTGCACCACTCGTCGCTCGTGAGCCCTCAAGGGAACAAGCTGCACTTTTTGAGAACTTGTAATCTTTGTTTTTCTGTTTCAGTCGTCAAGGCGTAGCTGGAAATCGAGTCGCTTCCGCAGGACAGGCCGTGCTAATTAAACGCGGACATGCCTGGCAAGAAGCCGGGAAAGAGCTCCGAGATGGAAAGAATGCTGCGTACCTTGGTGAACCAGGTTGCGGTGATGGACCGAAAGTTCGGTAAAATAGAGCGGCTGGATCGCGGCTTGGTGGCCCTCAGGAAACAGGTGGAGGCCCAAACTGCCCCCTCAGGGCGACCTAAGAGGGTCATAGGACCGGCTTTGCCGAATGTTACCCCAGGGGATAAGGGAAAAAAGAAGAAGGTGAAAGCGGGTCCTAGCGAGGCCCCAGTCCCGGTGGAGACTCCACCAATCCCAGTAGCGCCAGCGGCCAGCCCGGTACCCGTACCGGATGGGGGGGTTGCCTATCCCCATGGTTATCACACCGCTGGTGAACGACCAGATGCCCCCGGAATTAGCGTTTCAGTTAGCGGCAGTGTTACCATGGTTGAAAAAGGGAGTGGGGGGATCTGCGGCTGCGGGAGACCCGGCCGAAGAGGTCAGACTAATTATTGAGCAGTTACGGCAGGCAAGGGATGCCGGGACAGCGAATGTGCCTTCTATTTCCCCACAGGTGGCGAAGGTGGTCCCGGCTGACAACCAGGAGAAAACAACGGACGCGGCTAGAAGCGCAGCAGAAGCCGGTAAGAGATCGTTACCGATGGTGGGGTAGGGCGCGGTACCCTCAAGGCAGGAAAGCTTGGCTCAACATGTTCCCATGGTTACGAAAGAGATGGTGTGGGCCAACAAGTATATTAACATGTTTTCACTGTTGACTGATCATCGAGAGTTAGAGTATGCAAAGACCCAGAAGGATTTATGGCACCCGAGTGTATGGTGGGCCAAGATGGCGGAATTCAGGGTCAAAGAGTCAATTATGAACTGGATCAGGGCCTTTTCTATCTTTGTGGCGATTATCGCAGAACGTACACCAGATGTGTTGAGTGACTTGGCATGTTATTAGAGCAGGATCACGAACTTCCATGAGAAGTATGGAAGGTGATGAATGGAAACGCTATGATATGGCTTTTAGAAAAGCAAAAGAGTTTAACAAGGCTTTGACATGGGATTGTCTGGATACAGTAGCATGGCATGCACAGCTCTTGCCAGGATCAGCGAGTAGTTCAGGGTCGAGCACGAACGTCTCCAGGTCATTCCCACAGAGGCAGTCACAGCCCTTTCGTGCGAGCTACGGGGGGGAGTCCCAGCCTAGATCGGGCGGGACCGGAAGCAAGCGAGGGGTGTGTTGGGGCTTCAATAAGGGAACGTGTAACAGGCCGCAAGGAACGTGTAGGTTCCGGCACGCGTGCTCTGGCTGTGGAAACTCCTCACACCCGGAAACCAGTTGCCGATCCAAGGCCAATGGCACAGGAGGGAAAGGGGTCCCAAGCAGGATTGATACAGTGCCTCGGAAGCGAACATCTTCGCCCGTAGATATCTTGGCTTTGACCCCTTGGCTAAACAGATACCCTGATCATGTGTCCGCCGGGACTCTGAGAGATGGCTTCTCATATGGCTTCAGGATCCCGGCGAGCAATTTTCGTGGGAACACTTCCTGTAAGAACCAATTGTCCATTCAACACAACCCAACAGTTGCTGCCAAAAAGATCGCAAAAGAGGTTAGCTTGGGGCGGGTGGCAGGACCATTTGCTGACCCACCAATGGCTGATTTTGTGTGTTCCCCATTAGGGGTGGTTCCGAAGAAGGACCCGGGGGAGTACAGACTCATTCACAATTTGTCCGCCCCGAGGGGGGCTTCTGTAAACGAGGCGATTGACCCCGAGGTCTGCTCTGTAAAGTATGCATCGTTCGATGACGCAGTGGTGCTGTTGAATCGCCTGGTTCAGAAAAGGGGGTGGTGATGAACAGAGTGTCTGAATTAAGCAGACCACTCTTACCCAGTCCAAAGATCAAGGCTTGATCCATCACCGTTTTTTAGCTCACTGCACCATCCCAGCTCAGAACTTGGCTATATGCAAATTAGTCTGACTCTGGCCCAGTGCATCATGGGAACAGGGCAGACCAAACTACCAAGCCAATTCTTATACTGGGAAGGAAACAAGCTACCGGGGACCGGTTTCTGGCATTTCAGCCGTCTTCGGCCCTGCTTGCTTGAATCCTGATGGTGCAATGAGCTAGGGACTCACATCTGAGTATACACTTCCACGCTTATGGTGGACAAAAATGATTCAGAAAAGGGGGTGGTGATGAACAGAGTGTCTGAATTAAGCAGACCACTCTTACCCAGTCCAAAGATCAAGGCTTGATCCATCACCGTTTTTACATATAGCCAGGATCTGAGCTGGGATGGTGCAGTGAGATAAATAACGGTGATGGATCAAGCCCTGATCTTTGGACTGGGTAAGAGTGGTCTGCTTAATTCAGATACTCTGTTCATCACCACCCCCTTTTCTGAATCGTTTTTGGCCACTATAGGTGTGGCAGGGTATACTCAGACATGAGTCCCTTTCTCACTGCACCATCAGGATTCAAGCAAGCCGGGCCGAAGAAGGCTGAAATGCCAGAAACCGGTCCCCGGTAGCTTGTCTCCTTTCTGGTGAAGAATTGGCTTGGTAGTTTAGTCTGCCCTGTTCCCATGATGCACTGGGCCAGGGACAGACTGATTTGCATATAGCCAGGTTCTGGGCTGGGATGGTGCAGTGAGATAAATAACGGTGATGGATCAAGCCCTGATCTTTGGACTGGGTAAGAGTGGTCTGCTTAATTCAGACACTCTGTTCATCACCACCCCCTTTTCTGAATTGTTTTTGGCCACTATAGGTGTGGCAGGGTATACTCAGACATGAGTCCCTTTTTCACTGCACCATCAGGATTCAAGCAAGCCGGGCCGAAGAAGGCTGAAATGCCAGAAACCGGTCCTCGGTAGCTTGTCTCCTTTCTGGTGAAGAATTGGCTTGGTAGTTTAGTCTGCCCTGTTCCCATGATGCACTGGGCCAGGGACAGATTGATTTGCATATAGCCAGGTTCTGAGCTGGGATGGTGCAGTGAGATAAATAACAGTGATGGATCAAGCCCTGATCTTTGGACTGGGTAAGAGTGGTCTGCTTAATTCAGACACTCTGTTCATCACCACCCCCTTTTCTGAATCGTTTTTGGCCACTATAGGTGTGGCAGGGTATACTCAGACATGAGTCCCTTTCTCACTGCACCATCAGGATTCAAGCAAGCTGGGCCGAAGCAGGCTGAAATGCCAGAAACCGGTCCCTGGTAGCTTGTCTCCTTTCTGGTGAAGAATTGGCTTGGTAGTTTAGTCTGCCCTGTTCCCATGATGCACTGGGCCAGGGACAGACTGATTTGCATATAGCCAGGTTCTGAGCTGGGATGGTGCAGTGAGATAAATAACGGTGATGGATCAAGCCCTGATCTTTGGACTGGTAAGAGTGGTCTGCTTAATTCAGACACTCTGTTCATCACCATCCCCTTTTCTGAATCGTTTTTGGCCACTATAGGTGTGGCAGGGTATACTCAGACATGAGTCCCTTTCTCACTGCACCATCAGGATTCAAGCAAGCCGGGCCGAAGAAGGCTGAAATGCCAGAAACCGGTCCCCGGTAGCTTGTCTCCTTTATGGTGAAGAATTGGCTTGGTAGTTTAGTCTGCCCTGTTCCCATGATGCACTGGGCCAGGGACAGACTGATTTGCATATAGCCAGGTTATGATCTGGCATGGTGCAGTGAGATAAATAACAGTGATGGATCAAGCCCTGATCTTTGGACTGGGTAAGAGTGGTCTGCTTAATTCAGACACTCTATTCATCACCACCCCCTTTTCTGAATCGTTTTTGGCCACTATAGGTGTGGCAGGGTATACTCAGACATGAGTCCCTTTCTCACTGCACCATCAGGATTCAAGCAAGCCGGGCAGAAGAAGGCTGAAATGCCAGAAACCGGTCCCCGGTAGCTTGTCTCCTTTCTGGTGAAGAATTGGCTTGGTAGTTTAGTCTGCCCTGTTCCCATGATGCACTGGGCCAGGGACAGACTGATTTGCATATAGCCAGGTTCTGAGCTGGGATGGTGCAGTGAGATAAATAACGGTGATGGATCAAGCCCTGATCTTTGGACTGGGTAAGAGTGGTCTGCTTAATTCAGACGCTCTGTTCATCACCACCCCCTTTTCTGAATCGTTTTTGGCCACTATAGGTGTGGCAGGGTATACTCAGACATGAGTCCCTTTCTCACTGCACCATCAGGATTCAAGCAAGCCGGGCCGAAGAAGGCTGAAATGCAAGAAACCGGTCCCCGGTAGCTTGTCTCCTTTCTGGTGAAGAATTGGCTTGGTAGTTTAGTATGCCCTGTTCCCATGATGCACTGGGCCAGGGACAGACTGATTTGCATATAGCCAGGTTCTGAGCTGGGATGGTGCAGTGAGATAAATAACGGTGATGGATCAAGCCCTGATCTTTGGACTGGGTAAGAGTGGTCTGCTTAATTCAGACACTCTGTTCATCACCACCCCCTTTTCTGAATCGTTTTTGGCCACTATAGGTGTGGCAGGGTATACTCAGACATGAGTCCCTTTCTCACTGCAACATCAGGATTCAAGCAAGCCGGGCCGAAGAAGGCTGAAATGCCAGAAACCGGTCCCCGGTAGCTTGTCTCCTTTCTGGTGAAGAATTGGCTTGGTAGTTTAGTCTGCCCTGTTCCCATGATGCACTGGGCCAGGGACAGACTGATTTGCATATAGCCAGGTTCTGAGCTGGGATGGTGCAGTGAGATAAATAACGGTGATGGATCAAGCCCTGATCTTTGGACTTGGTAAGAGTGGTCTGCTTAATTTAGACACTCTGTTCATCACCACCCCCTTTTCTGAATCGTTGAATCGCCCTGGGACCCGGCGCATTGTTAGCTAAATCAGACATTGAATCTGCATTCAGGTTGCTTCCAGTATATCCTCAAGAGCAGCGCCTGCTGGGTTTCACGTTTCAGGGGAAATACTACATGGATATGTGCATGCCAATGGGTTGTTCAATTTCGTGTGCCTATTTTGAAATGTTTAGCTCGTTTCTGGAGTGGGTGTTCACAAAGGCCACAGGGCACAAACATATGATGCATTATCTTGATGATTTCCTCTTTCTTGGCCCAGCGGGCACTCGGGACTGTGCGCGGGCATTGCAGGACTTCTGCGTGCTCATGCGGGGTTTCGGGGTTCCATTGGCGCCAGGTAAGACAGTGGGGCCGACTACCTCTCTTGCCGACGGAGAAGGTTGCCAAGTTTAGGGCTTCCCTGTTACAGTGTCTCCGGACGGAGAAGGTGACCCTGCACCAGTTACAACAGACAGTGGGTCAGCTTAATTTTGCATTAAGAGTGATACCGATGGCTCGCCCTTTCTCTCGATCCATTGCCCAATCCATGGTAGGCCTTAGGGAAGGGCACCACTGCACGAGACTGTCGGCAGAGGTTTGCCAGGACATGCTCATTTGGCTAGCATTCCTGGCGGGCTTCAACGGCCGAGTGGTCTGGAGCAAACCCCCAGCCTCGTCGGCGGAACTCGGCTTATCGACCGACTCGGCGGGCAGCGTGGGGTTTGGTGCGATCTTCAGAAACCGCTGGTCGGCACAAAAATGGCCGGCGTGGTGGCAAACAAGCGGCCTGACGAGTAACATTGGTTTCCTAGAACTATTCCCCATCTGGGTGGCTCTGGTGGCATGGCCGGAGGATTTTAGGAGCCGCTCGGTGGTGTTTTGGTCCGATAACATGACTGTGGTCGAGTGCTTTAACCAACAGGCAGCACGCTGCAAATGGATCTTACGACTGTTGAAAGAGATTGTATTGCGATGCATGAGATTAAACGTACAGTTCAGGGCAAAAAATGTGCCGGGTGTACTGAATAATGCAGCTGATGCGCTCTCTCGTTTCAAAATACAGGCTTTCAGGGATTGTTTACCCTCAGCGGAGCTAGTGGCGGCACCATTTCCCGAAGCACTATGGCAAATCGGTGCCCCGGACTACAAAACCTCGTGGCAGCCAGTTTAGCGCCCAGGACAAGGAAAGCTTATGAAGGGGCGTTCCGCTCATACTGCGCCTTTCTGGGGCCGGTAGGGGAGCATAGATGGGAGCAGGAGGAGTCCTTGGTCCAATTTTTGGTGGCACTTCATAAGGAAGGCCGGTCGGCGGCAACCGCCAATAGGTATAAGGCCACCATATCATTTATGGCACAGCTCCATGGGATAAGGGACCCGACGGACTCCTTTTTAGTCAGGAAGGCTCTCCGCGGCTGGCGGCGCCTAGAGGGTTGCAGACAGGATAACAGACACCCGATTGGGTTTGATGAATTGACCACTTTACTGGCGAAACTGGACGAGACATGCTCCTTGCCTAGGGTGGTAGTACTATTCCGAGCAGCTTTCACATTGGCATTCTATGGGGCCCTGCGGGTGAGTGAACTAGTGGCTGGGAATAAGAAAGATGTGGAAGGAGGTCTGTGCAGGGATCACATCCAAGTAAGGGGAATTCTCTGCTGATCTCGATAGCCAGGTCAAAAACGGACCAGGAGGCCCGGGGGAATAGTGTGGTGTTGCAGCGTGCTCCAGGGAATCCCGGTTGTCCAGTGAGGCATGTGGAGGCCTACCTAAAACAAAGGTTGACATCATGGGGGGGGCCCTGCTCCGACATAGGGATGGCACCCCATTGACAAGATTTCAATTGCAGAGGGTGCTGGCAATTACGATTGCAGCAGCGGGCTTGAACCCGTGTGATTTTGGGACCCATTCATTTAGAATAGGGGCCGCTACAGAAGCTACGGCTCGGGGTCTGCAGACAGACAAGGTGAAACAGTTAGACCGTTGGTCCTCGAATTGTTTCAGGAGATATGTGCGACTGCACATGTTGTAAAAGACTGATGAAATGCACTCACGCTTGTTGTCTTTTGTTTGGATTACAGTTTCACGAGCCTGTGACGTGGGGCGGAAATTGGGATCAGCCCAGCATCAGCTGACCACCGAGACAGGATTACAGAATGGAGATCGAGTGGTCTGGTCGTGGGCCACTCATACGTGAGGCGTGCCGGGGACATATTCAAAGCAGGTGATGCGATCCACACATCTGAGGAATATGGGTTCAGAGTGACCTTCCATGGGAAGTACGGCCTCTGTATTGACCGATTGCAAAGTTTTGTGGAGGAACTATTAGGGCGGCACAGGTCACCGCCATCTGTAGTCATAGTGCACATAGGGGGCAATGACTTGGTGAGACTGGGAAGACGGGTTTTAGTTGAGCACATACTGTCTGTAGTTAGCTGGTTAGCCAAAAGGCTCCCGGGGTGTACGATTGCCTGGTCCCACATGATTCCCAGGAGGATATGGCGGGGAGGTTTGTCTACGGCAGCGTTGAACCACTCGGTAATGAGGGTCAACAATAAAATGGAGAAATTGTTTCGCTCTGCTCATCTCCAAAGCATTTCTCATGGGTGCATCAGGGGCGATCACTGTTATTCGAATGATGGGGTACACCTGTCCAGGGTGGGTAATGACTTACTGATAGGAGACATCGTAGCTTGGCTAGTGGGTTTGAGGAGACATGACCTATAGGAGGTGTGGGGGGCCAGATAGTCGGTCAACTATCTGGCCTGTGGCGGTAAGGTCATGATCGGTGAGCAGTGATTTCAAGGTCCCTAGGGGGGGCGCCACCCATTATGGATGGGAGCGCCCGGGGGGAGGCGGCCATTGGCCCCTCCCACGGGGGGGGCGGCACCCACTACGGATGGGTCGCCCAGGGGGAGATGGCCATATGCCCCTCCCAGGGGGAGACGGCTATATGCCCCTCCCCAGAATTTCCTGGGGGCCGGATATCCGCTCCAGCGGAAGAGAGTGCGGGGAAGGGGGGGGAGTCCACGCTGTCCTTCTTACGGATACCTCGCACACGAACTCGGACGACCTTAAGATGGCATCGAGTGAAAAGGGGCCCTCACGACAAGGGAAGTTACAATTGGCGGCGAGGGTAAAGTCCTCTGCGCATGCGCCACTCACACGTGAGGGCGGGAAGTTGGTGATAGGGATCTGACACCGGTTAAGACCTTGCCATTGGCCCTTAATGTTAGGCTGTACAAATTCAAAATGTAATGCATTTTGTCAGGTTGCTAGACTCGGCTAGGAAACCTTTGTATTAGAGATTTGTTAAGGTTAGCCTGAATACCTGTCTTCATCAAAATGTAATTGAAGTTGAATTTGTACATAATTCATGAAACGTTTTTAATTTAAAGTTTTAAATTTTGTTTCATATTTTAATAAATACAGCCGGGGGGGTCGTGAGGCCTCCCCGCCTTCCAAAAGTTCAAATCTGTGTCTGTCTCCTCCCATGGGGAATTGGTGTTGGGAGGGGTGGCGGACATCCCGGCCCATATGGAAAGGGGAGACCACTCGGTCCCCCCGAACGTATGGACGGGTGCCCCGATCCCCCGGGAAACCATTGTGGGCGGGGGGCGTGTCCCGGCTGGTATGCCCAAAGCGGCGTGGCCGGAATACGCTCCTCCCGCCCAAAAAAGGGTTGTCCTAAACACCCGCCCGGAAGTCCGTGCACCGATGGGCGTGCTTGGGGCGGGGCCCCGCCCTCCCGCAGCTGGATAAAAGGTGCGGGAATCCAAGGAAGCTTCCTCTTGTTCCTGCACTCTGAAGGCTGCACCACTCGTCGCTCGTGAGCCCTCAAGGGAACAAGCTGCACTTTTTGACCCACCCACCAGCCCCTTGTTGCAAAATATTTGAAATGAATAAAAGTCGTATGTTGCTATTTTATGGTAATAAAACATGTATTGGAATCATTGCTTGCATCATAAGTGGATGACAAAAGTATGCACGTAATTAAATACTTGCTTGTAGGCCTTTTTCTCCTTTGTAGAAATGTAAAAGAATGGATTCAATAAAGATTGTGCTTTGCTTTAGGACCTTTTTTCCTTTGTAGCAATGTTGAAATCAGTGGATTTATCAAGCTGTTGCAAGTTTAAGCATAGTTTTTCTTCCCTTAGTAGGTAAAATAATTGTTGTATTTATTTAGTCTTTGGTCAGGCGGTAAGGTCATGATCGGTGAGCAGTGATTTCAAGGTCCCCAGGGGGGCGCCACCCATTATGAATGGGAGCGCCCGGGGGGAGGCGGCCATTGGCCCCTCCCACAGGGGGGCGGCACCCACTACAGATGGGTCACCCAGGGGGAGACGGCCATAGGCCCCTCCCAGGGGGAGACGGCTATATGCCCCATCCCAGAATTTCCCGGGGGCCGGATATCCGCTCCGGCGGAACAGAGTGCGGGGAAGGGGGAGAGTCCACGCTGTCCTTCTTATGGATACCTCGCACACGAACTCGGACGACCTTAAGATGGCGTCGAGTGAAAGGGGGCCCCCACGACAAGGGAAGTTACAATTGGTGGCGAGGGTAAAGTCCTCTGCGCATGCGCCACTCACACGTGAGGGCGGGAAGTTGGTGATAGGGATCTGACACCAGTTAAGACCTTGCCGTTGGCCCTTAATGTTAGGCTGTACAAATTCAAAATGTAATGCATTTGTCAGGATGCTAGACTCGGCTAGGAAACCTTTGTATTAGAGATTTGTTAAGGTTAGCCTGAATACCTGTCTTCATCAAAATGTAATTGAAGTTGAATTTGTACATAATTCATGAAACGTTTTTAATTTAAAGTTTTAAATTTTGTTTCATATTTTAATAAATATGGCCGGGGGGGGTCGTGAGGCCACCCCGCCTTCCAAAAGTTCAAATCTGTGTCTGTCTCCTCCCATGGGGAATTGGTGTTGGGAGGGGTGGCGGACATCCCGGCCCTTATGGAAAGGGGAGACCACTCGGTCCCCCCGAACGTATGGACGGGTGCCCCGATCCCCCGGGAAACCATTGTGGGCGGGGGGCGTGTCCCGGTTGGTATGCCCAAAGCGGCGTGGCCGGAACACGCTCCTCCCGCCCAAAAAAGGGTTGTCCTAAACACCCGCCCGGAAGTCCGTGCACCGATGGGCGTGCTTGGGGCGGGGCCCCGCCCTCCCGCAGCTGGATAAAAGGTGCGGGAATCCAAGGAAGCTTCCTCTTGTTCCTGCACTCTGAAGGCTGCACCACTCGTCGCTCGTGAGCCCTCAAGGGAACAAGCTGCACTTTTTGACCCACCCACCAGCCCCTTGTTGCAAAATATTTGAAATGAATAAAAGTCGTATGTTGCTATTTTATGGTAATAAAACATGTATTGGAATCATTGCTTGCATCATAAGTGGATGACGAAAGTATGCACGTAATTAAATACTTGCTTGTAGGCCTTTTTCTCCTTTGTAGAAATGTAAAAGAATGGATTCAATAAAGATTGTGCTTTGCTTTAGGACCTTTTTTCCTTTGTAGCAATGTTGAAATCAGTGGATTTATCAAGCTGTTGCAAGTTTAAGCATAGTTTTTCTTCCCTTAGTAGGTAAAATAATTGTTGTATTTATTTAGTCTTTGGTCGGGCGGTAAGGTCATGATCGGTGAGCAGGGATTTCAAGGTCCCCAGGGGGGCGCCACCCATTATGAATGGGAGCGCCCGGGGGGAGGCGGCCATTGGCCCCTCCCACAGGGGGGCGGCACCCACTACGGATGGGTCGCCCAGGGGGAGACGGCCATAGGCCCCTCCCAGGGGGAGACGGCTATATGCCCCATCCCAGAATTTCCCGGGGGCCGGATATCCGCTCCGGCGGAACAGAGTGCGGGGAAGGGGGAGAGTCCACGCTGTCCTTCTTATGGATACCTCGCACACGAACTCGGACGACCTTAAGATGGCGTCGAGTGAAAGGGGGCCCCCACGACAAGGGAAGTTACAATTGGTGGCGAGGGTAAAGTCCTCTGCGCATGCGCCACTCACACGTGAGGGCGGGAAGTTGGTGATAGGGATCTGACACCAGTTAAGACCTTGCCGTTGGCCCTTAATGTTAGGCTGTACAAATTCAAAATGTAATGCATTTGTCAGGATGCTAGACTCGGCTAGGAAACCTTTGTATTAGAGATTTGTTAAGGTTAGCCTGAATACCTGTCTTCATCAAAATGTAATTGAAGTTGAATTTGTACATAATTCATGAAACGTTTTTAATTTAAAGTTTTAAATTTTGTTTCATATTTTAATAAATATGGCCGAGGGGGTCGTGAGGCCCCCCCGCCTTCCAAAAGTTCAAATCTGTGTCTGTCTCCTCCCATAGGGAATTGGTGTTGGGAGGGGTGGCGGGCATCCCTGCCCATATGAACCAGGCACAGGAACAGGTGTAGAAACTTTGATAGCCCTGAGTCTCCAACAACTGGAGGCTATCCAACACGCCCTAGAAGATCACTTTGGCTGCAAGGTAGAGTCCAGCTCTCCCTCAGAAGGGTCAGAGAGCAGCAGTCAGGAGGGCACCACAGCAGAAATCCAGGTCTTCCAGATCAGCAGTTCGTGAAGCATCACATCAGTTCTTCTGACAGAGTTTAGTTTAAGGTCCAGAAGTGTCTGACTTGATGAGGTCAGAGCCTCAGTACTTATACCCAGTTGTGCCTTTAAAGTGAGGGTGACTAAAGAAGAGCCTTTGAAGTGCACAGATGCCCTTTCTTCCCAGCCCTGGTTTCCGACTAACCGTAAGGGACAATCAACCCTTTGCATGGGGGCAAGACCATGCCTATGTAGGTATATGTGTCAGCTCCTCCCTCCCTTCCTGCCCAGGAAAAGCCATCAAATGGTGACAAGTACTCAGACAAACCTAACCGATCCATGTTTGTGGGTGTCTAGTGAGAATGAGTAAAGTGTAGCTGTTACCCACCCCAGATGTGCATTTGAGACAGGCTGCAGGCACACAGAGCTGTAAGTGCAGATAAAGGTCCACTTTCTTAAAGGGTCATTTCTAAAATAGTAATGTTAAATTGAACAGTAAGGAGGATTTATCATTACCCTTCCAAAGATATAAAACGTGAGACAGCTACTATTTTCTATTCAGGAATTACAGCTTAAAGTATATCAGAAAATTCCCAATTTTAGCCTTTGAGAGTAGTCGGCCTCACAGTAGTGAAAAACTTTGCAAAATATTTTAAATGCCATGCCAAAATGGCAGTAAAACTAGCACACATAGGCTCTGTGAGAGAGTTAGGCACAGCCTAGCTGCTGGTCTCACTGTGAATGATGCTTTTCCGGGCCTTTGGCAGCATGCAAAAGTTGTGATGTTTGCCATGGAGAAATTGCATACAGCTACCAACGTCTTGGAATAGTTTAATACCAAGGTCTGTGGATGGCTTAAACCCAAAGGTCTCACAATTGGGTTTGTTTCCAGTGACAATGGCAGTAATATACTAAACACCACAGCTGATGGTTGATATGAGTCTTATATTTAGCGCATTGCATCAATTTAACTGTGCAGGATTTTCTCAAATAGAAGAGATAGTCTGCAATTTACTGGTAATCTGCCAAAGAATATGCACTTATTTTGGTCATTCATTCAAAGCCTGGAAGAAATTGAGAATCCTTCAGTGTGTTAATAAATTACCTGTTAAAACCCTTGTACCGGAGGTGCATGCATGTTGGAACTCAGCCTACTACATGCTGGAACACTGTTTGAGCATTACAAATTTATCAATGATTATGGAATTCAAAAGAAAGCAGATGCATTGGCTAAAGCCATGACAAGGAAGGTGGACAAATGGGGGCTCCTGGAATGCCTGATACACATGCTACTTTCTTTCAACATTATGACAGAGGAAGTCAGCAAGGAAGACAGTAACCTGAGCCAATCAATCCCATTGTTGCATCTTCTACAGGAGAGTTGAAAAAGGTGAAACAAATGTGCACCTGTTTCAATAAAGAAGCAGCTTCTTTGGTGGATAACTTAATCCTTCCCTTGAACCCTAATCAAAGGCAGCAAAATGAGATTGTGGGGCTTATTTACAAGAACTTAACACTGCTGTAGCATCAATTTTTTGATGTTCTAGCGATTTTTTTAATCGCAATATTTACTAGTTGCGGCTAACTGCAGTTAGCAACACTTTTCAGCATAAATGTGACAAGATTGCCACTTCTGTTAACAGGATTTAGCGAAAATAAGATGCAAGTTAGGCGTTCCAGTGAAAAAACTGCTGCACAGTTCTCGATATTTACAATGAAATTCCTGTACATCAATAACCCCCAAAACTGCCGCTAACTACAGTTAGAGGCAGTTTTTTAAAGACCTAAAAGTAGCTGGTCTTAAAATTGGTGCAAGCACTTGGATCCACATATATAATATTTGTCTGCTGGACAGCACTGCAAGGAATATTGCTGCGCTATTCTGTGCCAGAACAAAAGGTCAGGAATGCACCCTATCAATGAGATAGGGGGCATTCCTGGGCCTCATTCATGAAAAGGGTTGCATCGCTGCGACAAAACAACGTTGCAACATTTTTCAGTATGCTGTCCTTGCAAAGCCATGGATGCGCCATATTTACTGTACAGTGCTACATGTCGTAAACAATGACAGATACATCTGGAATCCTGAAGTATCTGTCAGCGCTAAAGTCACGTATTGCTGCGGTTGTGTTGCAAGCATAACACAACTCCAGCAATGCATAAGGCCAGCCTATCCCTATGACACTGTGTCGCCCTTATGCCTGCCATAAGGCAGGCTTAAGGTTTTGACACTGTGGTGTACTATAAGTGTCTCAGTGAAATCTGGGAGATTTCACTGTGCAACTCCTACGAGGCTTTGTATCGTTGGAACACCCACCCTGCATACAATATACCTGACGCACGTATAATGTGGCACAGATCTTCACAAGTTCATGTATTTGCCTAGATGTGTCACTTTGTGAATATGGTGCAATGTGGTGCAAAATTCACGCTGCAAGTACGTAAAGAAAATGACGCACCAACAACTTCAAACTGACAGAAGGGACTCATGAAGGAGCACCACTGTATTTTTCCCCTATGTTGATGCACAATGGCGCCATACGCCAACGCAGGCCCCCTTGCGCCATAATGCAAGGGTGACTGTGTTGCGGAGTTGATTGATGTTGTGGCTCCATCTCTTCTCTAGACGTCTGCAGGTGGGGCTGGATTAGTGGGGGAGGGGTGAACCAGTTGGCCATCTTGGAGAGTTGTTTACCTAGTTTTCTCTTGAGGGGTACCAGGGTGTCAGCGCAGTTGGAGATCCATCAGTTGAGGTTGCATGCGAGCTGTGGTGATGGTTTCTATAAGTGTTGACGGGGTGGTGGTGCTGAGGGATTTGACGAGAAGTTCTTCTGTGGCCTTTACCCAGCTATGAGAGGGGGGTGATGATGGTGTTGGTGTACGGTGGGCGTATGAAGGCGTGATGTATACAATGATGGTCGGTCCAGGAGAATTTAGGGGCATATTATCAAGGGGGCGATAGGAAATTATCTTCGCTTTAGCGGCCGTTTAGCTGCCATCAACCCTGGGTGACATTATAGCCCACTCGGGACAGATGCACAGCTGTCCACGTGCAGCTAATAATTAATAATTACTCTAATTACTGCCAGACACAGTGATCAGGATGGTGCAGCTAAACCTGAACCAGTAATGTACTGTAAAAAAGGTCTCTGGAGCCTCCAGGCCGAAGCTCTGCGCCAAGGAAGAGCTTTCTTGCCTCCTTTTAATTGTATTGCCCCTTTTCTGCAGTCTTGGCCACGGTGCCCCGCACCACTTAAATTACAGGTAGGTCAGTTGCCCTCGCCGTCTGCACCCTCCAACCACTGCGGTGTGGAAGCTGCCGCCCGCCATAGCATACACTCTAATTATGTTTTGCAAGGTACTGGTGATGGTGACTGTGCATTTAAACTTGTAGCACAGCAAATTAAACAAAATACACAACAATTCAGAGTGCCCCCAAACTGCCACCGCTTTGGTATAATATCAGCGAAATCACCATCCTGTGCACAAGACCCAACAAGGCCTGCAGGCAGCCAAAACAAACTAAAGGAGCACACACTGACCTGCACAGCTACCGGCACTTCAGAACTATACAGCACAGGCGGCAGCGCGGCAAAGAAAAAGGAAACTGCTGCCCACTGCCTCAATTTAAGGGGCCAATCAAGACACTACATGGTCGCTGCTACATTTGTTTACCACGCAATGCGCTGACGTGCCATATGGTATGCTTGAGGGGGTGGCCAGGCAGGGCTTGAATAAATCACAGTTTTGGCACTCAGTGCCAATAATTATACAGTGCAGTAATGACAGATTGTGACTAAAGGTGGCGTGAGTATCAGACAGCACTTCAGAGACTGGCAGATGAGCACAGAGCAGAGCACACTCATTATCATTGCACTAGGCACTTAAATAAAGTTCCTAGGTGAGCGTGCCTGGCATCACCTGGTGGTCAGGGTGCTATAAATGTGTGACTTTGTATTTCAGTGTAGTAAAGTGGATCTCCACACTGAAATGGGTTAGTCTAACACCTGATGCATGGTACTTGGCAGGCCTGAGGAGGGTGCTGGTGTTTTGGTCACTTAGGTTGTTCAGGTGGAAGTTGAGGTCTCCAAGTAGGATGTAGTTGGTGATCAGAGAGCCTGGAGTGCGATGAGGTCTACAATGGCATCAATGAATGAAGGATTATGGGTCGGGGGACCTGTAGACGAGGGTGCCTGCTGAGGATGGAGTTGGGCTTGGTCTTTGTAAAGATTAATCCAGGCAAGCAAGTAGAAATAAAAGGTTTATTGAAGAGTTGTACAGGAACCTCCAGCTTCACCCACAACCTGCTTCACAGCTCAGTTCAGTCCTTTCTAATCATAACACTCTGAGCTGCTAGGCAACACATTAACATTCCAAATGAAACATCTCTACACACCTCCCCCCACACATGCTACCATACAAGAAAACAAAATTGGAAGAAATCATTTACACAAAGAATGATAATAAAAAGAATGACAATAAGTGAAATTTAGTCACCATCCATTTGGGGAGAGAAACATTTAGCAACATTTCCAAAACTCCAAGTTGACCCATCACACAAAATTACAACACTCTTTTTCACTTCGTTGACTTGAATAAGTTTAGAAAATGTGCTGTCTCCTTTAGCAACAGTACCACCACGTTTAACTACCACCCAATCACCTGATTTGATATTAGGAATCTTGACCCCTTTAGAATGATCATAATGTTTGGCAACAACAATTTGTTTATTAGCGCCTTGCTTTCCAATCACATCATGATCCACCCACACACAATCTCTGTCCTTCAACCACCCTGGTATCTCCTTCAACCCCGGTTCCCTCCCTTTAAGAGAAATGAAAGGTGATATACCAGTCATGGAGTGCGGTGTTACTCTATAAGACCACATCAACTTTTTCAACTCCTCAGACCAAGATAAACCATTGCATAAAGAAAGTTGTATATTGTCCATGGTCAAACGTTTGATTCTCTCAACTAAACCATTCGCCTGCGGTCTAAACAAAGCAACTTTTTCATGCCTAACACCCTAACTACAAAGAAATTCTTCCATCCTTTTGGAAACTAGCTGAGGACCATTATCTGACACCAAAACTTTAGGAATTTCCTCATTTAGGAAAACTTTTTCTAGAAACTTGATTACTTTTTCCGTTGTGATAGTCTCAGATGTTTCAACCACAAACCACTTAGAATGGTAATCAACTAGAACCATTAAAAACCTACAATTTGACCCTAATCTGGAAATAGGACCAATAAAGTCTATTGCCAACCTTTCCCAAGGACGTTCAGGAAATTTCACAGGAGCAAGAGGAGATTGCCGTACAACTTTGGTCTCATCACTAGCAGCACAAGCTTAACAATCCTTGACGACCGCTTCAACCTCTTTATCTAAACCTGGCCACCAGAATGATTGACGCACACAACAATTGGTCATGTTTCTGCCCAAGTGACCTTCATGTGACATATTATTAATCTTAGATTTAAGACTCTCAGGTGGTACCAACTTGTCTCTCCTCCACAACTTTCCATCTCTCACACTTAACTCTTCAACAACATTGAAGAAGCCTTTGAAGCGCACATCATTGTTTAGTTCACAATCCCAACCGTTAGAAATAGCATGTATGACCTTCTTCAACACATCATCTTCTAACATCGCAGCATTCCATTGTTCCAAATCAAAAGCTTGTTCTTCAGTGTACATTATCTCCTCAACATCAACCTCAGAATCCACTTCAGTCACCATAATGGGAATCCTTGAAAGACAATCCGCTATTACATTCTTCAACGCTTTCATGTACTCCACCTCAAAATTATATTCCAACACAGACAAAATCCACCTCGATATCCTTTGAGTAACACTCCCTTCTAAACCCTTACCACCCTTAAACAAATGAATTAAGGGTTTGTGATCCGTATGGAGTCTGAATGGTAAACCCCACACAAAATATTTAAAATGCTTAATACCCCAACAACATGCTAAGGCTTCTTTTTCTATTACAGAATACGATCACTCTGCACCCTGTAATCTCCTTGAAGCAAACCCTATTATTCTTTCTTCTCCACCACAAACTTGGGTTAAGACTGCTCCAATACCCACAGCACTCACATCTGTAGTAATATACGTTCTGGCCTTAACATCAAAGTGTCCTAGGCTGGTTGCTGAAAATATACCTTCTTTGACTTCTTTAAATGCATTCTCACAAGAACTGCACCATACAAACTAAGCATGGGTGAATTTTGCGAATTTGCGATCTGCGAATTTGCGGATTTGCGAATTCCCAATCCGCAAAATTCACGAATTCGTGCGAATTTGCAGATTTTTTATTTTTGCGTGTTCGCGGGTGTTTGCGGGTGTTCGCGGGTGTTCGTGGGGAACTTTGCGTATTCGCGGAGCGCTTTGCGTGTTCGCTGTTTTTTTTTTGCCTGGTTCATCACTGCCACCCTCTCGTTTTTATGCCCTTCTGCCCTCTGTACTACTTGTTTTTGTGTCTTTCTGCCCTCTGCCCCACTCTTGTTTGTGCCCTTTTGCCCTCTGCCCCACTGGTTTCTGTGCCCTTCTGCCCTCTGCCTAACTCATGCCCTCTGTCCCACTTTGTGCCCTTCTGCCCTCAGCTATAAGTCAGCTTCAACAGGAAGCACTAATAGATAAAGTAAAGCAGGTGCTTGAGTTGAAGGTCAAATTAAGTTACGTAGTCATTATTCACCCCAAGTTTGGGGTGATTAACAATTGCGTAACTGAATTTGAGATTCAACTCTAGCACCTGCTTTACTTTATCTATTAGTGCTTCCTGTTGAAGCTGACTTTTGTAACTATTTTAGAGGCTCTGGCAGCTTGCCGGCGCCATTGTAAAATAGTTACAAAAAGTCAGCTGGAACTTTTGACCCAATCCGTTCCGTTCGCGGATTTTGCGGGAAATTCACGAATCTCGCGGATTACAAATTTACCGAAAATCCACAAAATCCGCGAGCGGAACGGATTTTCCACCCATGCTTATTACAAACTCAATACCAGTTTTCATAAATTTGCGCAAGGGTTCCACAATATCAGTAAAATTCCTTACGAATTTTGAGCAATATTCCGCTAAACCCAGGAAACTTCTAAGTTGATCTTTATTAGTAGGGGTAGGAGCATCTTTGATGGCAGAAACAATACTCTTTTTAGGTCTGATACCTTCCTTAGAAATCTCATGACCCAAGTAACTAACCAAATCCTTCCTCAATTGACACTTCTCTTTCTTGATTGTTAATCCATGCTCACGCATACGACACAAAACACTCTCCATCACTTGATCATGATGACCATAATTTCTGCCAACAATTAGTACATCATCTTGGAAACAAAGTACATCATCAATACCATGAAGAACTTTCCCCATAACTCTTTGGAACACCGCCGAGGCAGAAGCTAACCCAAAGGGCATTCTACTGTAACGAAAAGCTCCCAGCGGTGTTACGAACGATGTTAAATGTCTGGATTCCTCATTGAGATCAATCTGGTGATATGCTGACGACATATCAATAACACTAAAAACGCTACCCCCACCCATTGCTGTCAACATTTCTGAAATATTTGGTAGAGGTTGGCGATCAACCCATATATTTTTGTTTAAGTCTCGAAGGTCAATGCATAAACGAATTTTCTTCCCCCCATCCTTGGGAGCGACGACAATAGGTGCCAAGCACTCAGAAGCCTCAATAGGCTCAATTATACCCAGCTTTAATAACTTTTCAAGTTCTTCTTGCAAAGGACCTTTCATAAGATGAGGCACAGATCTTACTTTGTGAATTACCGGAGTAGCATTACTCTTGAGAATAATTTTGTGAGAAAAATTCCTGAGTTTTCCTAAGTCATCATGAACACATCAGAATACTTTTCCATAATCAACGAGTCACAATTATCATCATTAACTAAACATACAGATTGTACTGGTTTGGTAGCATTAGGATTTAAAACTATACCTAAATCTTTTTGATGACGCCACCCCAACAAATTTGACCCTTGCTTAGTCAAATAGACTCGACCATAAACTTTTTTGTTCTCAAACTCAATTACCATCCATTTTAAACCCAAAATATCAATGCTCTTCCCACCATAACCAACAGCTCTGATATCAGATGGATTCCACTTTTCCTTATCTGCTAATGCACCCCAAGATTTGATGTACATTTCTTTTGACATCAAAGTATATAAGCTCCCAGAGTTAATTAGCATTTTTACACATTTTAAGCCTTAGCAAGATGACCTTTCATTCCACATGTTCTACAAATTGCATTTCTAGCGGTGCACTTGACACTGGAAGCTATGTGACCGGGGGCACCACAACAATAACACTTGATTGGACGGAAAGTTGTAAACTTAGCATTAGTAGATTGGTGAAATTCTTTACTCTTATAAGAAAATGTATTATCAGGTTTAACTTGGAATTTGTTAAATGGCTTATTTATTTTAGTTTCATCAACATTGGCATGAACTTCAGAATCTTTAGAAATTGAAACCTTCACTCCTTCATCCTTATTAACAAGAGAACTAGAACCTTTATCCATTTCTTTTATCCACTTATCAGTATGCTCTAAACCCTTTGATATTTGTATAGCCTCTTCCAATCCTGAATCTTTTATAAGTAACTTCTCACATACTCTTTTGTTATTAGTGCATCTAACAATTTGATCACGTATAAGAGAATCTGTTAAAGCCCCAAATTGGCAAGTCAACGATAATCCTCTTAAAGCGGCAACATAAGATGCAATATCCTCATCCATTTTTTGCATTCTACAGAAAAATGTATGTCTTTCAAGAACCACATTGACTTTCATCGTAAATCTAGTTTCTAACATCTGTAAACTCATTTCATAAACATTTGTAGCTTGCCCATCTCCATTACCAAGAGAAACTTCAGGTAAATTCTCATACAACCTACGACCTTCCACACCCAAATTATGCAATAATATAGCTTGTCTACGTACTGGGCCATATTTATCAGCACCAGTGGCAAGAATATAGGTAAGAAATAGCTTTTTCCATTCTTTCCAGGGAATGGTTGGCTCACCCGGAGTTGGTAAGAAAGCTGGTGGAGAGGACAAGGTTTGATCTCCCATAATAAACACAAAAACACATACAATGAATTTTTGTAAAATAATCCTGAAAGAGAAATATTAGTTACAAATAAAGAAACTAAAACAACAAATCAAAATAAAAACCTTCTTCCAAAGTTGAGTCAATTCTTTTCCTTGCTCGATGAACCAATGTAAAATGTGTGAGTCAATTTATAAATACGTTGCGAGGAGACACTCTAACAGTCTTAGAAACGTAATCAAAAATGAAGATCACCGCAGTAACAACGTTTCTGAATATAACTCTTCCCAATGAGTTAAAATGGCCGACAGACGCTGCAAGACGTCAAGTAGCCACCACGTTATTGACGTATAATCTCTGCGACGAAGGAGGACGATGGAAGCATCAGAAAACAAACTCACGAGAAGAGCTCAGTTGATGAATGCCAGCGCTTCGTCGACAAACGTTCCAGTAAAGTTAAGTGTCAACAAGTATAAACGGAGCCGATTGACTAGTACAGAAACCGTAGGAAAACCCTTGGTGAGAGATATTCACATTCAGCGACTTAACAGTAACGAGTAATGCAAAGTCGTAAAGAAACATACGAAAACACTGAGAGAGCTCTTTTAAAATCCAGCAGATCGGGTTCTCTCTCTCTCTCTCTTTTTTATTTAAACGATAGAATAATCTCTCTATAAGATTTAAAGGGTTTCTTTAAACTGAAGCAGATATGGAACAGTCTTTCATTAACTCTTTCCTTAAAGGTTTTTTTTTAATTGAAGCAAAAATGCAGCAATCTTTCATTAACTCCTTCCTTCAAGAGTTTCTTTCAATCAAGGGTTTCTTTCAATTGAAGCAGAAAAGTGGCAATCTGTCTTTCATATGTGCATTAACTCATTTATTGCTCATTTAAGATCAGTCAATCCAAGAGGGCTTAAGTCAATCCAGGAGGGTTTAAGTCAGAATTTAATCAGTTTACTTACAAAAATTGGGTGAAAAATTCTTAAGTCCAAGGGTGGAGGCACCAAGATCTGCCCCATGCGCAGAAAATGCGTAGGTTTCCCTCGTCGCCAGTGTAAAGATGAAACCTGGGAAGCAAGTAGAAATAAAAGGTTTATTGAAGAGTTGTACAGGAACCTCCAGCTTCACCCACAACCTGCTTCACAGCTCAGTTCAGTCCTTTCTAATCATAACACTCTGAGCTGCTAGGCAACACATTAACATTCCAAATGAAACATCTCTACAGTCTTGATCTGGAAGTGGAGGTGTTTCATGGTCGCCATTGGGTCAGTTGGAGTGTGCTTTTGTAGATGATGACAATGCCTCCTCCTGGGCAGTCAGGGTGGTCCTTGTAGGTGATGTTGTTGCCGTCATGGATGGCAATGTCCAGTCCGGAACAGAAGTTGGTTCAAGTTTCCATGAAGAAGACGATGTCTGAAGAGTTGGCATCGAGGAGGTCCCAGATTTCTGTGGCGTATTTGTGGAGGGACCACACATTGACAACGATGGAGTTGAGACGGTCGGGTTCGCTGTTGATCGGCTGGGTGGCAAGAGGCATTGGTGTGTTGATGTGGCAGAAGGTGCAGTTGCAGGAGAAAGGTACAAGGGTATAATTCTGTGATGCATGATGATAGCCGGCATGGCATCCAGGGTTGAAGGCGAGGAGGGTGCTGGCATCACAGAGGTGGAGTGTCCGGTAGGCAGTGTCCCTGGCACTGGACCTGGGACCAACATAACCGAAAGCCTCCTCTGCTGCCTGTCACACCTTCTCCTCACCTGGACCCCGACAACTGTGCTCAATCTGCCGTGCTCACTCCGAATCTGTGACTCAGCCAGCAGGAGCCTCAGCAAGGTGAGATTACACATGCCTGGGTACAACACTTGCCACTGTTACAAATAAAGAAACTAAAACAACAAATCAAAATAAAAACCTTCTTCCAAAGTTGAGTCAATTCTTTTCCTTGCTCGATGAACCGATGTAAAATGTGTGAGTCAATTTATAAATACGTTGCGAGGAGACACTCTAACAGTCTTAGAAACGTAATCAAAAATGAAGATCACCGCAGTAACAACGTTTCTGAATATAACTCTTCCCAATGAGTTAAAATGGCCGACAGACGCGGCAAGACGTCAAGTAGCCACCACGTTATTGACGTATAATCTCTGCGACGAAGGAGGACGATGGAAGCATCAGAAAACAAACTCACGAGAAGAGCTCAGTTGATGAATGCCAGCGCTTCGTCGACAAACGTTCCAGTAAAGTTAAGTGTCAACAAGTATAAACGGAGCCGATTGACTAGTACAGAAACCGTAGGAAAACCCTTGGTGAGAGATATTCACATTCAGCGACTTAACAGTAACGAGTAATGCAAAGTCGTAAAGAAACATACGAAAACACTGAGAGAGCTCTTTTAAAATCCAGCAGATCGGGTTCTCTCTCTCTCTCTCTTTTTTATTTAAACAATAGAATAATCTCTCTATAAGATTTAAAGGGTTTCTTTAAACTGAAGCAGATATGGAACAGTCTTTCATTAACTCTTTCCTTAAAGGTTTTTTTTTAATTGAAGCAAAAATGCAGCAATCTTTCATTAACTCCTTCCTTCAAGAGTTTCTTTCAATCAAGGGTTTCTTTCAATTGAAGCAGAAAAGTGGCAATCTGTCTTTCATATGTGCATTAACTCATTTATTGCTCATTTAAGATCAGTCAATCCAAGAGGGCTTAAGTCAATCCAGGAGGGTTTAAGTCAGAATTTAATCAGTTTACTTACAAAAATTGGGTGAAAAATTCTTAAGTCCAAGGGTGGAGGCACCAAGATCTGCCCCATGCGCAGAAAATGCGTAGGTTTCCCTCGTCGCCAGTGTAAAGATGAAACCTGGGAAGCAAGTAGAAATAAAAGGTTTATTGAAGAGTTGTACAGGAACCTCCAGCTTCACCCACAACCTGCTTCACAGCTCAGTTCAGTCCTTTCTAATCATAACACTCTGAGCTGCTAGGCAACACATTAACATTCCAAATGAAACGTCTCTACAGTCTTGATCTGGAAGTGGAGGTGTTTCATGGTCGCCATTGGGTCAGTTGGAGTGTGCTTTTGTAGATGATGACAATGCCTCCTCCTGGGCAGTCAGGGTGGTCCTTGTAGGTGATGTTGTTGCCGTCATGGATGGCAATGTCCAGTCCGGAACAGAAGTTGGTTCAAGTTTCCATGAAGAAGACGATGTCTGAAGAGTTGGCATCGAGGAGGTCCCAGATTTCTGTGGCGTATTTGTGGAGGGACCACACATTGACAACGATGGAGTTGAGACGGTCGGGTTCGCTGTTGATCGGCTGGGTGGCGAGAGGCATTGGTGTGTTGATGTGGCAGAAGGTGCAGTTGCAGGAGAAAGGTACAAGGTTATAATTCTGTGATGCATGATGATAGCCGGCATGGCATCCAGGGTTGAAGGCGAGGAGGGTGCTGGCATCACAGAGGTGGAGTGTCCGGTAGGCAGTGTCCCTGGCACTGGACCTGGGACCAACATAACCGAAAGCCTCCTCTGCTGCCTGTCACACCTTCTCCTCACCTGGACCCCGACAACTGTGCTCAATCTGCCGTGCTCACTCCGAATCTGTGACTCAGCCAGCAGGAGCCTCAGCAAGGTGAGATTACACATGCCTGGGTACAACACTTGCCACCGTCCACTTGTCCACGCGTAACCTCCCGATGCTGGTGATGCAAAAGTCCCCCCTTAGGCGTGCATTTGCAGCACTCCCACCACACAAGTTTGGCACAGCTCAGGGGTCTCACCCTCCACAGCATCTGGGCAGCACCACATCATCTAGCCTGGGGTGCAGAGAGGCGAGGCCCACCACTGGCAATCTCCTCTGTGCATACACCGTGGTGTAGTGGTGGTGCATGTTGTGCGATGTGGGCTTCCCTACGTTAGTTCGCAGGAGCTCCTCTACTGATCACAGCTCCAAAGGGTGCCAGGCGGTCGTCTCACACAGGTCAGCAACGTGTCTCCATGTGACCTGCCAACCTTCACCACAAGGTAAGGGCAACCCACCTCTACCATCATGCCACAGCAACTCCACAGGACCTCCGCCTCCCCAGCGAGGCCTCCGGGCCCTGGGAACTGTCCACACTTCCAAGCTTCGGGTGCCATGCTGTCACTAGGAGAGCTTTATGAAAAGTTATGCATCACTGGTTTTCCCCAACGATGTGTCTCTTTACATAAATAGAGCCTTGAACCTGCATTTCCGCTTCCCCTCAGACTCTGGCTAGTCATCATTGATGTTGGGGGATCTAGGTGTTGTTTACCTGTACTGAACTTGGCCTTGGCTGCTCCATTCTGCATTACATTGTTTTTATTTTATTTTTATCATTGGTGTTGGACTTATAGTCTATTTTTGCCTCTAGAGGCAGAAAAGGTGACGCTGGGCTGACTAACAGGAGTTTTTTGCCTCTAATTGGCCTTTTGTCACTTTTCTCTCGCTAGTGACAAATGTTTTATCGCCTAGGCGCTAGTGTTAGCAGCAGTTTTCGCTGTGGGTAGCTGATACTATTACTCTGCAGCAACGTATTGTACATACGTCAGTAACAAGGTGATCGTTTTTGGCAATAGGCAGTGTTACAAAAATTGCCGCTAATGCTAGTTGGTGGGAATTATTGTAAATATACCCCTGTGTCTTCTAAATACTACACCTTTAGCACAGTGATGGACCCATGATACAAAAAAGCAATGGCCACTTCCATTCCATTTGTTTCATTTATTGAAATGGATGTATTATTTTACAAGACTAGGATCATTAGCGAGAAGTTTTGAAGTGCAACCTCCACACAGGATGCAAAGCTGTGCTATTGGTTTGTAGGCTCTGCGGAAACAGCCAGCACCATAACCAGCTCCACCTAAACTCACAGCAACGATTGCTTCAAGTTCACTGACACCTTCTGCAATGTGTTGGTTTGATTTAGCAGGACTTAGGTCAAGTACAGAGTTGCAAGCAAATCAAGTAGCAGCACCAATGACTATTCAAAATATGGGCAAAGACTATCTGGATGACTCAACAGAAGTATACCTGGATCAAGACCCAGTGTTCTATTGGTATGGTGGCAAGAGCTCAGTAGGCTTTTAAAAGTATCTTACATGTCAGGTAACTAGTGTTTCTCCGGAAACTGTTTACAGTGCAGCTGGCACTGTTATCACAGTCAGAAGGACCAGTCTCTCACCTGAAAAATTGAAGAGACTGATGGAGATTAAAATGAACAAACAGTTCCAAAAGATTGTAGTGATCCTGAAACAAAATAGACAGCACTCACACACTCACACACCCACTCAGAGACTCATGTATCCACACATAGACCCAATGAGACACTCATCCATGCACTCAGAAACCCTCTCAGAGACTCATGAACCTACTAACAGACCTACTCAGTCACTCATGCACCCACTCACAGACCCATTTAGACAATCATGTACCCACTCATAGACCCTCACAGAGACTCATACACCCACTCACAGACCCACTCAGGCTCAAGCACCCACTCAAAACCTACTCAGGGACTCATTTATGGACCCACTCAGAAACTCATGCATCCACTCACAGACCCACTCAAACACTCATGCACCTACACACAGACCCACATATACAGTATACACTCACACACCCACACACTGATCCACTTAGATACTCATGCAACAACTCACAGATCTACTTATATAGTCATGTACCCACTTACAAACTCACTTAGAGACTCATGTACCCACTCAAATACCCACACAGAGAATCATACACCCACTCACATACCCATTCAGGCACTCATGTACGCACAGACAGTTGCAATCAGACTCTCATCCACTCACACACACAGATCCACATCTACACTCATATACCCACACGCAGACATACTCAGACACTCACACACCCACTCACAGACCCATTCAGAGACTCACTACTGATGCACTCACTCACAGACCCACTCAGAGACTCACACACCCAGACAGATCTACTCAGACACTCACTCACCCACTGAAAGACCCACTTAGAGACTCATTCACCCACTCACATACCCACCCAGGCACTCACACACCCACTGACAGACCCAATCAGACTCTCATATAGCTACTAACAGACCCACTAAGAGACTCATGCTCCCACTCAGAGACTCATGCACACTCAAAGACTTACTCACAGATTCATGCACCCACTGAAAAACCCACTTAGAGACTCATGTATCCACTCACAGATCCACTCAGAGAATCACACACTCACTACTAGACCCATTCAGGCACTCACACACCTACAGACAGATGCAATCAGACACTCACACACACACACACACACAGACCCACATGTACACTTATGCACCCATTCACAGACCTAACCAGACACTCACAGACCCACTTAGACTCACAAACCCAGATAAACCCACTCAGACACTCACTCACCCACTGATAGACCCGCTCAGAGACTCATGTAGCCACTGACAGACCCACTCAGACACTCATGTAGCCACTGACAGACCCACTCCGAGACTCATTTTCCCATTCACAGACCTACTTAGACACACATGCACCCACTCACAGTCCCAGTCAGTCACTCAGGCACCCACTTGCAGACTCACACCCCCAGTCACATACCAACTTAGAAACTCACACACCAACCCACAGTCCCACTTAGACACTGACACACCCATTCAGAGACCTACTCAGACACTCATGCACCCACTGAGAGACCCACTCAGAGAGTCACACACCCACTCACAGACTCACTCAGAGACTCAAACACCCACTGATATACTGACTCAGACACTCACATACCCACTCACGGACTCACTCAGAGACTTATGCACACTCACAGAAACACCGAGAGACTCATGTACTCACTCACAGATCCAGTCAGACACTCACACAGCCACTCACAGTCCTACTTAGACACTCATGCACTCACACACAGCCTCAAAGGTTAGTGGTTACAGTTAGAAAATAAAATTTAAAAAAACATAGAAATCTACTTAAAAAAAAAGGTTACAGGGACATTGTAGTTAGGAATTAGAATAAGAAACCTTGGAAATTCAATGTAAAAAAGCATACGTTACAGAGATATTAAAGTTAGAGTAGCATTTCACGTGTACAAAACCAGTATAATACAGCAGTTATATTTAGCTGAGCTCACTATAACTTATGCCCCTGCAATGCTCTGCTTATGACCTTACATAATACATCACTCATGGTCAGTGCCATCACTGATGAAATCTCTGATGACATCGCAGATGACATCACTGATGACATCATCTACAGAAACACTCACACACCCACGCTCACCCCTCTCATACACCTACACAAACACTCATATACCCATTCACAACCCATACAAGTACTCACACAGCCACTCAATCATGCATAAAGTCACTCATACACCCTTTCATTCATAGAGCCACTCACACCACCACTCACTCACTATTACCGCTACTGAGACAGACAGCCACTTACACATACAGCTACTTGCACTCCCTCACACTCACCCATACAGCTTCTTAACACAGCCGCTTACTCACCCATGCAAGCACTTACACACTCACTCACAAACCCACATAACCACTTACATACACAGCCACAGATCCATACAAGCATTCACAGATCCACTCACTCACCCATATATCCAGTCACATGCACACTTACTCTACAATACAGCCACTCACACACCAGCTCACTTAACTAAACCCTCACTCAAACATCCACTTACCTATTCATGCAGCTACTTACACAGCCAGTCACATACTCTTACAGCCATCCATACACCCACTCACTTACCCATATGGTCATATGAATACCAATACAACCACCCATATACCCACTTACACAGCTACTCACTCACCCCTACAGCCAATGACATACCCACTCTCTCATCAATACAGTTTCTCACACAGCCACTAAGTCACCCACACAGCCACTTACACACCCATGTATATAACCATACAGCTACTCACAAACCCACTCACATGTCTGTACAACCACTCAAACACCCACTCACACACGGATACACACAGTCACACAACTGCTCACATAATCTATGTAAAAAATGGAATTACTCATTAGTAATATAGAAAGTATACTATTTTAACATTGTAGCACCTTGCATATATGTATACACTTTTAGAAAACACTCACACTCACTGGATGATGTCATCAGTAATGTAATTTGAGATGTCATAAGTGATGGCACTGACCATGATATGAGTGATGTAATATGTGAGGTCATAAGCAGTGCATTGAGTGGGTGTATATAGTTAACTCAGCTAATTATAACTGATGAATTTCACTGGTTTTCTAAGAGTGAAATCTGAGCCTAAATATAACGTCCGTGTAACCTTTAGTTTTTTAACTAAATAATTTTTTTTAAAACAGTTTTTGACTTCCCTATATGTCGTAAGGTGACCCCAGGGCCGGCACTCTAAGCTAAGGACAGAGAATCAGTAGGCAAAAAGGGTCTTAGGGAGTGTTATTTTATGTTTCCAATACAGTCTTTGAAAAATCTTCAAGTCCTCAGTCTGCTTCTTCCACCTCACTGAATGCGTTTCCCACGAAGGACCGGCAGGGTATGAGGAAAAGAAAAGAAAACAAAAACAAAATTCGAAGTCCTCTTCCTCTTTCTGTGTCCCCGCCTCCTATGATAGGATCACTGACGATGACATCACTGGGTGGACTCCTCCTCACAGACAACATACGGAGTCTTAAAGGTATATTCCTCAGCCTGTATATGAAACAGCAAAACCTCAGGCTCGGGATAGAGCGGGCACACGTCTCCAGTTACCCTAATTCAAACTTGGGTTCCTGACACTATAACTTTAGCGTTGTTTGACCAATCTTCATCAAATTTTCCCAAGAATGTGTGAAAGTAAGCACTGTGTGTCATGGACAGTTTGGGGGTGATCCCTGTAGTGAGGACTGAGAAATAGGGGTACAAAATGAGGGTGAGTTTGTAATGTTAATTGCCATAAGAACATGTTCCCGAACATTCATCCCAAACTGCTGGATAGAATTACAACCAAATTTGGCAGAAAGGTAGATGTTGTTACACAGATTGTGCTTTTTGTTATTTGGTGTTAATCCATTCAGCAGTTTTTCAGAAGTGTAAGAAGAAAAAGATAGATATATCTTTGGTCGTGAAGCTCTTGCGATAAAAGACGAGCTTGTGCAGGGAAATGCTCTGATTGGCTGCCAACACTTCAACCAGGAAGTGTTAGCAGCTATTTTGGGACTCAGCTTCACAGAGTGTGTGTGTGTGTGTGTATATATATATATATATATATATATATATATATATATATATATATATATATATATATATATATATATATATATATATATATATATATATATATATATATATATATATATATATATATATATATTACCTAGGTATATATAGTTAGGATTTTTTTCCTATGGGATTTTTGAAAATTCTATGTCGAATAACTTTGGCGTTTGTGAACGGAATTGGCTGAAATTTTCAGGAAAATGGCACATATTGTTTCTGAGCAGCCCTTGAAAATTTGGGGGGGTTTCATCAAGGGGGGGCCGAGAAAAAAGTGGGGTCTCAAAACGCATTTTTCCCATTCATTTTTCCATAGGGCGGTTGGAATCACTTTTAGCTCGAACGGCTGAATGGATTTACACGAAACTTGGCAAAATTGTAGATATGGTTTGCCCGACGTGCCTTTGCTATGTCTTAAAATATGTGCTCCAGTGGATTTTGAGAAATTAACGTTTTAAAAAACAGATATATCTGTGACAGCGTCCCGGTTAGCGCCCCGGTTCGCGTACCTGACGCGTAACGGAACTTCGCTAGGAGAAGCGGATTGGCTCCCCGGTGACTGTGAACATTCTAAACAGTTTGGGGCGGCCGCCATCTTGTGTCTCGGTAGGATCGAGACACAAGATGTGGCAAAAACAAAGGGGGAAATGAGCATAAGGGGGCAGAGTACATCCTCACTGACCCCCTACGTTTGATGAGGGGGCTTTAGAAGGGCCCCGCGGGGAAAAAAATAAATCATTTTTATTATCGTTTTTTTGCGGGGGGAGCGCTCGGCACGCGCACCGGGAAGCGGTCCGGGAAGCGTAATATAGGGAAAATAGGATGAAAGAATGTTCAAATAATGTATGTATATTGATTGTTCTTTTTGTTGGTTTTTTTTATTTTTTTTATTTAAGTACTAACATGTAGGTACCAATGCAGAGTCTAAAAATAAAAATACACCGTTTCCTTTTTAGATATCTTGCATGTTGTTTTAGAAGTTATTGTGGTATATGGAATCCATAGCGTAGTCTGTCAGGAAAGCAGAAACACCATGGAGGCCGGAGATGATAAAGAGATGTTAAATACACATTGGAAATAATATAGTGGGAGAAAGGAAGTAACTATGAGCAAACTTACTATGTAACACAAAAAAGTTGCAAAGTATATTTAAAGTCTGATTTTACATTATAATCAATTTGGTACTAGTTTAAAAAATACATATAAAAATGAATAATGTCTCAAACAATTTTTGAATTATTAAATATAAATTTATTTCTCTGATTCGTTTTCAAAATTTAAAAGAACTTCTAATAATTGATTGTCAGAAATTTTCTCATTTTCAATCAGGTAATCTACTGATTCTACACATTGCAGAAGTTCAAAGTCCCGTGATTCATTGGGTAGTAGTTAGTAGTCCTAACTTTACTACTACTAAATTGAGAAAAATCGTAATTTTAGGACTTTTGGTATTAACAGAAGGCATTTAGGAGTCCTAAAGTTAGGACTCCTAACTTTAGTACTACTAAACTGAGAAAAATCCTAATTTTAAGACTTTCAGTATTCACAGAAGGCATTTAGGAGTCCTAAAGTTAGGAGTCCTAACTTCTGTGAATACCGAAATGAGTAAGTTCCTTCTGTGAATACCAAAAGTAGTAAGTGCATTCTGTGAATGCCAAAAGTAGTAAGTTCATTCTGTGAATACCAAAAATAGTAAGTGCAATCTGTGAATACCAAAACAGTAGTAAGTTTAGGATTGAGTCTTAAGTTCATTCTGTGAATCGGGCCCCATGTTCCCAGGAAGAAAAGATTGGGTCTTTTGCTGTAAGTTGACTGACCCTATTAGCGGTTACTAGTTAGAGAGGATAGGACAAGGGCAGCAGTTAAGTAGTACATACATGTTAGTGACACTGGGGGGGGGATGCTGCTCAGCCTCATCAAGCAGGGATGGGAAGGTTGTGTATGGTTAAGTCACTGATATTCTGTTATACAACACTTTTTGCTGGGACGGTTGTGGGCTGGTTGAAGTAAGATAAGAAGAGTAGTTAACAACACATGGAAAGAGAGATGGGGTAAGGAAATATTAAAAACGTGAAAGGGGAAGGTGATACACACAGTGGGAAATTGTTTTGCCATGGGACACGTGCAGAGAAGAACAGCCTCTGTTGTCACTGCGTTAGAAGAGCTTCCACATTAACCAAGTATGAGGTTGCTCTAACTAGTAGTGAAAAGACAGATATTCATAATAAGCGATAACTCATTGATGTTATTGAAGAAAACAAAAATGTATAAAAGTACCACCATCTCCAACCATGAAAGGCCTGCACCCCATCTAAAACAACCCTGTCCTTCCCACCCTCACCTCCTACAACAAGTCCTATGCCTCTTAAATCCAAGCCTCCAAAGTCTCCCCCCGCTGCAAATGTTCCTTCTGGCAGTGTTCAGTCTCCTCTAGATCCTTACCAATTCTCGGGAGGATGGCAGAGTAAAGAGTGTGGTAGTGGTTTGAGGGAGGGTGGTTTGGATGACTAAAGATCTCAGCTGCCTGCGGTGGTGAAGATGATGTTGCCGGTGTCCCTCCAAATGGTGGCCTAAGCCAGCAGCATCTGCCTCCTCCTCGAGCTCCACCATCTGACGATACTCCGCCGCAATCGTCTCCATTTTCAGGAGGCACAGCCACGTAGATGAGTCCCACAGGGAGTGGGGCTCCGGGACAGGTACTCCAGCAGGAGTAGCTAGATGATCCAAAGGAAAAGACATGAGTTATAGTGCTCAACTCATTGTACACTAGCCCCAAGATTGATGTTCCCTTAGGGCAATTGGAAAAAAATTCTTGTGATTTTTTGTCAGAAGGCACATTTTTTCTATACCTACTTCCCACAATGCAGTAGCAGTGCATGGTATAAATTAATATATGATCACCACCATAATAAAAAATAGATATTTACTTAAAAAGATGAAAAAATGACATGTGGTAGGGGTGACATCCGCAACACATGCTTAATGTGTGCAAATTAATGAATGAGCTGCCAAATATAAATATACATTGCCATTAATGAATATGAGCATTTAATTAATGCTGCACAATTTACTTGAATATAATATGCAACATTAATGGAGACATCCAGGAGGGGCAGCATGTATTTTTTAGGACATATAGTGATGAATCATCATAAACTTCAATGGCCCTGCTATTCCTACTCCCTCCTGAATCCCACGAGCACTATTATAGATTGAGTTCCAATCCATACTGCAATCTACCCTCAAAATGACTTTATACAAATACTTTTTCCCTTGGTACGGGGAAAGTTAGTGACAGTGCAGGGTAAAGTTAGGTAAGTTAAGCAGCGAGCCCTGGGCTAGGTTTATATTTGGCAATGGAGTGGATGGGTGTCACATACTCGTAGGTTTAGTCGCCATGTTAATGAGAGGTAGAAAATGGAATTGTAATGAAGCCATGAAAGTAGGCAGAACATTTTGGCAAAATGTGGCCCATGGTGAGATGGGCTTGCATCTTATGGACGGGGCAGGACAGGAAGAATTGAGTAAGTTATAGGCAGGGCCACTAGAAGTATGCAGCAGGGGAAGGCCACATTATGTGGCATTTTGGCTACACTTTGAAGCAGGAAGAGGCAAATTATGCTGCATAATGTGGCGTTTTTTGCGATAGAATTTGCTTCATTTTTCCTCATTTTAACACTTTTTAACACTGTCTGGGCATAGGGTGCACCTCATTAGTGCGAGTTTAACCCCTTGCATGCTCATGACGAGCTCAGCTCGTAAAGAGCTACAGTGCTCCGGTGCTCATGATGAGCTGAGCTCGTCATGGCCTTTAGAACGCTCGCACGCTGGGCTAATTCCCCTGCTGTGCTGAGCGTTCTAAAGAAACGGGTGCGGTCGTGACGAGCTCAGCTCGTCATGAGCACAGGAGCACTGTAGCTCATGACGAGATGAGCTCGTCATGAGCATGGGAGCGCTGCGCGCGCCCCCCTCCCCCCAGCACAGCAGGGGAATGTGCCGAGCAGGGAAGGGGTTAAGAGCTTAAGACACAAATACAGCAATAAGCAAAGAAAGATGACCCGTCAACCTTTTCAAAAGGCTGTCCACTACAGTAACTTTTGAATTATTTGAGCTAGAAACAATTTTTTTGGTTAAAATCTGCAGATTATGCAGCAGGTGATGGATTATGTGGCAAATGCAGCAAATTCATAATTATGTGAAAAATGCAGAAGCCGCACAAATTCATAATTCCAGTGGCCCTTTTTATAGGTTAGTGGACAGTGGGCTAGCACACATTTTCTTCAAACAATTGAATGATAGGGAGAATGACTCCAATAAATAGGAGGCTGGGTCACTTATAAAGGCCTTGCTAAATGGGTTTGGAAGAAAAGGAGGATACCTCAAAAAATTTAGTAATAACCACAGAGCACGGAAAGAGACTTACCACTTATCCCGCCAGCCACTCCTTTCCCTCCACTTCCCTTCTCTGCCCTCCTCCACAGATGCCTGAACTACTTCTGGTCCTAGACAAAAACATAACAAACATATTTGGATACCTGCTGGAAGTAACGACCAACATATTGTTTTGCACAAGTTACAGAAGCAACACATCACTAATGTTGGATTAATGAGGAAAAACAAAGAAGAGATTGGATAGTACCTAGTGGTGGTATTCCAATCTAATGCCTGACCAAGGAATCCTTTACTTCCCTTCCCTAAAAAAAGAAAATATAAAATTTCTCCTCTGCCCTTCCATCATACCGTTTTTAATTTATTTGACCCTCTGAAATCTATAGGCAAAGTCAATACTCCTTTGTGTACTGCACCACAGAGAGAGACAAAGAGCATAGCCCTGTACAAGAGGGGTACGGTAAAGCTTTCTGGCACCATAACAGTGAGATGTTGAAAAAGGTTACAAATAGGAGGACCCAGCTGCAGAAACAGTGAATAGAGAAAACACAAGCATATATGTGTGAATTACCAACATTAAACTTAAAGGAAACCAAGGGAAGTTGGGAAAAATACAGAAGGCCACAGTGCAAAATAAGTGGAAATAGTTAAAGTAAGAAATAAATAATAAACATTACTTACCAGAACCAGCAAGGATGCCTTCTGTGGATGAAACATCTGATTAAAATTGTATTTTATGAAGGATATTCAAGTTTACTTTGCTGGATGATGTCATCAGTGATCTCATTTGAGATGCCATCAGTGATGTCATCAGTAATGTCACTGACCATGTCATCAGTGACATACTATGAGAGGTCATAAGCAGGGCATTGTGGGGGCATACATTGTAGGTAACTGCTGAATTTCTATGGTTTTGTGTGTGGAAAATCTGAGACTAACTATAACATCCTTGTAACCTTAGTTTTTTTCTGTGAATTTCTAAAGTCTTTTTAATTCAATTTCCTAATCCTAACTATAACGTCCCTGCAACCTTTGGTTGGTTCAGTGAATTTCTAAGTTTTTTTTTTAATCCTAGTTCCTAATCATAACATCTCGTTTACCTTTATTTTTTTGTCAATTTCCATGTTTTTTATAACGTCCCTGTAACCTGGGTGTGTGAGTGGGTGTTTGAGTGGTTGTGTGGGTCGTTTGAGTGGGTGTGTGAGTGCCTCAGTGGGTGTGCGAATGATTCTCTTAGTTTCAGAGTGGGTGTGTGAGTGGCTGTATAAGTATGTAAGTGGGTGTTTGAGTGGTTTTTTGGGACTCTGAGTGGGGGTGTGAGTGGCTGTATGGGTGTGTGAATAGTTTTTGGGGGTTCTCAATGATTGTGTGAGTGGGTGTGTGAGCGGTTGTGAGAGTGTGTAAGTATGTAAGTGTGTATGCATGAGTATGTGGTGGGTGTGTCACTAGCTGAGTGTGTATATGGGTGTGTCAGTTTCTGAGTGGATATGTGAGGGCCTGTGTGGGTCTGTGAGTGGATGTATGAGTGCTTCTCTGGGTCTGTAGGTGGGCATGTGAGTCCTAAATGGGTGTATGAGTTGTTTCTGGGTCTTTGAGTGACTGTATGGGTGTCTGAGTGGGTCTCTGAGTGGGGTTCTGGGTCTCTGAGTGGGTTTATGGGTCTCTGAGTAGGTGTGCAAGTAGCTGTGTGGGTGTATGAATGTAGTAGGCTGGCTCTCTATATAGTATACTGAAATGAAGTACATTGTGCAGAGAGTAAGCATGGGCGGAAAATCCGTTTCGCTCGCGGATTTTGCGGATTTTCGGGAAATTCGCAATCCGCGAGATTCGCGAATCTCCCGCAAAATCCGCAAATCCGCGAGCAGCGGATTTTGCTCGCACTGCTCGCACTGTTCGCGTGAGTTCGCGGCTTCCCAGTACAACTTCGCGCCCCGCGAATAAGTGCTAAATTGCAGAAATACGATCTTAGCAAAACTGAAACTACTTACCAGGTTCAAAAGTTCAGGCTCATCATTAGTAGCCATTTCCTGTAGTGCTTCCTGAGGGGCCCCTCCAGAGTTCAGTTGCCAGTTGCAACTATTATGTGACCCTGCTCTGAACCTCAGAATAGTTACACATATGCCACAAAGGTCCTGAATTACAGCTAAGGGAGACAAGCAGGAGCCAGGCTGGAAGTTAAAATCCATTAATCAGCCCCTAATTCATTATTGTCAGTTGGGGCAGGGCAGGTGTTGTAACTAATTTTGCAACAATGAAAGCACTTAGCAAGTGCAAAAGATCACTAATCAAGGCGCACTAAGGAAGCAGGTGCCAGCTAAAAAAATATTCTGTGACACATTAATCAGCCCCAAATTAATTCAGGTCACTTGAGGCAGGGAAGGTGTGCTTTGCTTTGCCGAAAATAATGTACACTGGACAACCAGAGGGTGTGGTGATGAAACAGAGGGTGGCATGGGTGGGCCAGAGGGTGGCATGAGTAGTCAGAGAGTGGCAGTGGTGACAGAGAGTGGCAGTGATGAAGAAGAGTGTCCCAAACAGGCTGGACACGTAGAAACAACAAGTTCGCAAAACTTGCGACCCGACAGGTAAGTTCGCAAATTGCGAAATTGTAAAAACCCTCGCGAACTGGCAGAAACACGGGCGAACACAAAAAAAAAATCCGCAAATTCGTGGGAATTCGCGGATTTTGCGGATTGCGAGTTCGCAAATCCGCAAAATTCGTGAACGCGAGATTCGCAAAATTCGCCCATGCTTAGCAGAGAGCCCACTGGATCCTATATTGGTATACAAAGGCAACAGTAGATAATATGGATGCTTTTTTTGTGGTAATGTGGGCATGCAGTTAGGCTTATCAGAGAGAAGTGCTGAACATTTGTTGTACTAACAGAGGCAATAAATGAGACACACACACACACACTCAAGAATAAATCTGAGAGCAATTTGTAAAAATAACATTGTTTTTTATATACTTTTTCAGACCAAGAACTTTGTTCTATGGTAAGTACTTTTTGAGTTCTGATTTTTCAGGTTTGCCAAAACAAATCACTGTTGTGCGCAATTACGTACAACAGAAGTCAATGGGAGAAAATAAGAAAAAGCATATAAAAATCACATAGTGGGTTCACCTTTTGGATTTAGGTAAGTAGCGGGCTAGGTCCAATATTCCTGCAGTGGAAGAATGGGAGCTTCCCAGATTCGGTCGGGAGCAGGATGCTGAGGTCATTGCTAGCTGGCGTGCTACCGAAAAGGGGACCTTCTGAAACCACACTGCACAGAGGGACTTAAAGGTAGGTCCGGGGGTTCTACTCGAGGGTATAGGTTGCAAGGGCCTCATTCTATGGGATTACATCTGATTCATTGTCACCCAAGCCGGGTAAGCTGGGTATAGAGCAAATAGGGCAGCCTAGCATTGTCAGTCAAGATGATCCTCGCAGTCAGGGGCAGACAGGATGCAAAGAATGATTTTGGGACAGCTAGGCCACTATTGGAGTGGGTCTTAGGGGCCTTGAAGTCCCTCAAAGGGTGTCTCTGTCCTGAATATTTGTAATCCAGATTGGACTCTTTCTTCTTGGACTTCTTGGACTTCGATGTAGGGGGTCCGTTATCCGACTATTGGCACAGCTTGTCATCGGTAGGTCCTGGTGTCCTCTCACTTTGTGGGGGGACAGATCTGATCTTCCAGAACTGGTATACCTGTTCTGGCTTAGGTGCTGCATCAGAGTCACTGGGGAGAAGCCAATCGGTACACTGGACTTCGCAGATTGGGTCCTGCAGGCTGCAGGGGAGTAGCTCCTCTACTCCAAGGGAGGTTCTGTTCAATTGGTCAAAGTTCAGAGTTACTCTGGGGTTCTTGGAGGCCTCACAATTGTAGAACGAGACAGCACACCATCATTGTTGAGTCCTGGATGCAGGGGCAGGGTTTGGTGCCAATTTTCTGCAGCAGGTCTTCGGTTCTCAGGTCAGCAGTTCTTATTTGTCTTCCTTTAGGTTATCTACACCCTCTAAGTGACCACTTCCTGTGGAAAGGGGCACTACCCAAGCCTTGATGGGTGGATTTCCTACCATCTCAAGATGGAGGAATAGGAAAAGTAGTGTCCACATCACCTGTCACACCATAGGGGTAGTGCTGGCTGAGTATGGGCATACCTCCTAATCTAATTTCCCGCCTGTCCTACTACCAAAAGGGGAGCAGGAAAGGGGAGTTGGCATTTTCCACTCTCTGGAAATGCCTGGGTTGCATATCAAAAGCAGCGTCGCCTTTGAAGCTTTCCGCCCTGGTATGCGCTCCCTGCCGGCTGGTGGTGTGAAGCACCTCCACCCAGAGCAGGATTTGTTTCTGGCCTCTGAGAACGATGGCTCTCACTCCATGAGGTCAGAAACATGTCTGGTGGTGGCAGGCTGACTAAGACTAGTCGGAGACCACACCAGTGCTTAGTAGGTTTTCAGGGGAATCTCTAAAAGAGTACCCTGCGTGTGTTTATTAATAAATCAAACACTGGCATCAGTGAGTATTTATTAAGACAAAATATTTGGCACCAAATCTCTAAGGAATCAGTGAACTCATCATGGATCTGGAAAACTCGTAATGGCAAGTATCCAGCCCATGCACTTCCCTGTGCACCTGCAACATCCAGAATAAACTGGACATTGTAGGGGTATAACTGCTGTTGCTGATATGTCCTGACATAGGATATAGTACATCCTGCCTTAGGGCTGAAGCCCTGCAGTATGGGCTACTTACTTATACCATTTGCATTGTATGGGAGGCATGGCACACAGGGCTGTGTGTCATGTTGACTCTTCATATTTCTCTGCAGAAAAACACACTGCTTGCAATTGCAGAGTGTATTACCTTGGTGAAGGGTTCCTGGGGTGGCAAAACCTGTGCTACTGCCCCAGAAGACTCTCTACAGTACACATGCCCTAGGTATCAGGGGTACCATTAACTAGGGACCTCCATGAGTAGCTGAAGTTGTGCCAATCATGTCACTGTGTTTGAGTAAGAAATCTGGCACTGGGAACCTGGTCAGCAGGGACCCAGTGCACTTACAGTTTGAAATCACATCAGGCATCAGGCAAAACACGCGGGCTAACCATGCAAAAAAAAGGGAGATTCCTACATGACCCGCTACAAATGAAAGAGGATGAGACTGACTGTTCGCTAGAAAGTCTTCATCTTCTAAGTGGAGAACCACGAAAGGCCATCTGCATTGCCATGGTTAGTCCCAGGTGTCTGTTCCACACAAGAATTTGGGGTTTTCTATTTTCATCTGCATGAGCCATCTGAAAGGTCTTGGTCAGTTTTGACAAGGAAGTGAGAACCAAACAGGTATAGTCTCAACTTCTTCAGGGACCAAACCACAGCAAAGGCTTCCCTATTTATGGCACTCCAATCCTGCGAAACATCCTGCTTATAAAAGAAACAAGTTGGTCATGACCATCATCATCTGTCTGGGTTAGGACCACTCCTATCCAATGTTCAGAGCCATCTGTCTGCACTATGAACCACTTGGAGTAATCTGGAGCTTTTAGAATTGTTGCTGTGCACATTGCCTCTTTGAAGGCGTCAAAAGCCTTTTCACAGCACACTGTCCAGTTTACATTTTTTGGACCTTTTCTTACAGGTCAATTTTGTGAGGAGGGCCACAATGGACCCATATTCCTGCACCAACCTCCTGTAGTACCTAGTCAAGCCAAGGCGTGCCCTGACTTGGGCCTGGGTGGTTGGAGCCTCCCAATCCAGAATGGTCTGGATTTAGGGCTATCGGTATGAGACAAAATGCCAATCTTCTATCATTCCGGAAAGCACTCAAGACATATCTCTTCTGTGAGACATAGCTCCCTATTCACACCTTCTAAAGGCACCAAATCTGGCACCATCAGCGTATCCGGCAACATCAGCGACTCAAGCGCGGAGATACCCCTTCGGGGGTCGAGTCCAGCGCTATATAAGCAAATAAATAAAATAAATAAATAATAGTGGATGAACTTGGCCTCCACCCACAAGGTGGCTCAAGGATACCACCTAGGCCTTCCCTATCTGGCACCTGCTTGCCTTGACATTGAGGCTTGCACTCTGCATAGCCTTCAGGACCTTTGGGAGGTGGATCAGGTGATCCTGCGAGGTGGAGCTAAGGCAGCAATATCGTCAAGATAAGCAGCACTATTGGATTCCAATCCAGCAAGGACTTTATTCACCAACCTCTGAAAGGTAACAGGGGCATTCTTCAAACCAAAGGGCATCAGAATAAACTCGAACTGCCCATCTGGAGTGGAAAATGCTGACTTGTCATTTGCTCCAGGGGTCAGACCTATCTGCCAGTACTGATATGAGATCAAGGGTACTCATATATGTGGCTGCCCCCAACCTGTCAGTTAGCTCATCAGTTCTTAGCATTGGATGTGCATCTGTTTTTTGTGAATGCAATGTGGCCCCTTTAGCCAACACAAAGCCTCTTTTCTTTCTTTATACTCTGGGAATGATCCTTGGAGACTAACACAACTGGGCTGGCCAAGAGGCTGTCTGAGGGTTCAATGACACCCAACTCTAGCATCTTGGTTATCTCAGCTTTGATGCTTATGTTGACCTGGTAGGACATCCTGTATATTTTGTTTTTGACAGGTAGTCTGTCACCTGTGTCCACATCATATGTACACCAGTTAGTCTGACCAGGGGTCAAGGAAAAGAACTCAGCCAATTGATTTAAGACTTGCCTGCAATCAGTCAGTTGTTGGGCAGTGAGGGTATCCGAAAAGACTACTCCTTCAAATGACCCATCTTTTGCATTGTGGGAATATTGATCAGGAAGTGGTTCACTCTCGGCCTCCTGTTCCTCATCTGTAACCATGAGCATGGCTACATCAGCCCAGTCATTGTAGGGTTTAAGGTACTCACATGTATCACATTCTTGGAGTTTCTACATATACCATGGTCAACTGAGGGCACTAGGTGTCACACCTTCTGCTCCGGTTGGAACTCCACCATAGTAGCCTTTTGGTCATGCCAGAGCCTCTAGAGGTCTTGTCTGGCCTCAAAGTTTTAGTTTGCTTTTTTCATGTAATCACTAATCAGCCATCCTTGAACAAAGGCCAAGCACTTAATCCACTATATCTTGCTTTGGTTCCTGGAGGGTTTGCTCCCATCCTCAAGACAGAGGGGTCCTCTTACAGGGTGTCCAAACAAATGTTCAAAGGGGGAAAACCCTACTACTTTTTGTGGCACCTCTCTGTAAGCAAAACTCAGGCAATGAAGTGAGACATCCCATCTTCTTCTGAGTTTTAATGGGGCTCCACCAATCCTGTCTCTTAGGGTCTTATTAAATCTTTCAATAAGCCAATTTTTCTGTGGTTGGTATGGTGTAGTTAAGCTATGGGTCACCCCACGCTCAGCTCACATGTGGTTCAAGTATGCAGGCATGAAGTTTGTACCTTGGTCTGAAACTACCTCCTTAGGGAAGCCAATTCTAGTAAAAATACCAAGGAGGGCCTTTGGCTTGGCAGATGAAGTGGTGCTCCTTAGGGGAATTGTCTCAGGGTACCTGGTGGCATGATCCACTACTATCAGAATAAATGTGTTCCCTGATGCTGTTGGAGGGTCAAGGGAACCACCAATGCCAATCCTTACCCGTTCAAATGGTACCTCAACCACTGGAAGTAGAATTAAGGGGGTTTTCAGGTGGATATCTGGCCTCAGTGTATCGGAGTCCCTCCTCCCAATAGGTCCTGTGGCAACCACTGACATCTCTTTTCCTGAACAGAAGCTTGCTGCATCAGGCTTTTAAGAGTGGGATGGGTTCTCTGTCCCTGGCACAGATCTTTTCTAGACAGTTTCCCTGGGACTAAGCGCTTGCCCGTGCAATGCCCAACCTCCTGAGGCTCAGTTCCCTTGGGGCTGATAATTCTTCTTCCTGAAGAGAGATGACTTTGGCTGTGTCTATTTTGAAGCTGGTTCACCAGTCTTCCTGCCCTGTGTATTGGAAGGTGGGTCCATAATTTCAGGCTTCAAAACTTCTTTTTCACTCTGGGTTTTGCTTTGTGTTCTGGTTTTCACATACACCCATTCAGGTTTTCCCAAGATGGCTGCATGGATTTTCTTTTCGACCTCAGCCCATACTGAATACTTCAAATCATTTCCAAACAGACACTGTACAGGGGTAGCTGAAGACACCACTACCCTTTTGAGACCACTGCCCCTGGTGAGGCCAATCTAAGCTCACCAAGGCCATTGGATGTTCCTTAGCCTGATTATCAGTGTTGAGGTCTGTATAGGTCTGTCTAGGGAGATATTGATTTGGGAACACCGGGGGCTCAGCCACCATGGTGATACGTGCCCCAGTGTCCCTCAGGGCGTCCACCCTAATTCCATTAATATTTGGCTCTTGTCTGTATTGATCCAGGGTACTGGGTGAGACAGTCAGGATAGCCACATCCACCCCTCCCTCTGAGATTATAGTTGCCTTAGTAAGCACCTTGACAAGGTCAGGGCTCACCTGTGATCCCATCTGGATACTCACAACTGCATTTGCTGCAAGTAGGATAGAGGCATTCTTTTTTCCTTTTACAGCTAGAGTCTCCAAGTGTCTTACAGTTATGACACCACACATTTTTGGGATCCCAATTTTTACCCTCATATACAACCTTGGGCGGTGATGAGTTTGGGGAGCCACATTCCTGAAAAGGATTTTGGGGGCCTGAAGAAGACATTTTGGTCACCATCTTTCCCTTGGAGGGTCTTTTTGGCCTCTTTCTTTTGGTCACCCACACCAGTGGTAGTTCTAGTCATTCTTGTTTTGACTCAGTAGTCTGCCTTCCTACTCAACTCTAGAGAAGGTGGACTTAAGTCTACCAAATGCGGATGTAACTTTTCATTGTAACAATCAGTTAAAAGATGCTCCTTCATAATTAAATTGTAAAGCTCATCATAGTCGTTCAAATTGTTACCTGTTAACCAACCACCTAGTGATTCTACTGAAAAGTCAACAAATTCCACCCAGGACTTACTCTGAGTTTTTTTAATCTCCCTGAATCATATTCTATACTCTTCAGTGGTGAGTCCAAAGCCCTTAATCAGGGTATCCTTCATGAGTTCATCAGACTCAGCATCTTTTTCAGGCAAAGTTAGGAGTCTATCCCTGCATTTTCTTAAGAATAGTTCCCACAAGAGAGACGCCCATTTTTTTCTAGCTACTTTTCTTGCTAACCAGGGGGCATATTAACAAGGGCTTTATCTCTGCTTTTTTGGCTTTAAAAGCCAAAGATGCGGAGATAAAATATCTCCCTATCAACAACAGGATGCTAACATGCAGAATTGGATGTTAGCACCCTTTTTCACTATGCTTCCCTTTGCATCTCTAATGAGATGCAAAGTGGGCATTCCAGTGCAAAATATTAGGAGAAATGTCGCTAAGAGACATTTCTTCTATTATGAAGCTTCACGCTAACCCTGTTAGAGACTAAAAATCAGCGCTAACCACGGTTAACGCTGCTTTTCTACGTCTGCTAATTTTCAGACTTAGTCATGTAATCCAATGGGAGGTGGATTACATGGCTAAGTCCACCATGGGCTGTCAACAAGGATATCCCTATCCTTTTAGTTTTATCGCTGCAGCGATAACCTCCCAAAATGCCGATATCGCTGGATTTTTTATCGCCTAGGTGGTTAGAGTTGTTAATAACATGATAACCCTGTTCCTTGTTAATATGCCCCCAGGTTCTCTCAAATGCAATGAACCATTTGGAGATGCCATCACCTTCTGAATAATTACGGGGCAATGCCTTTGGGGAGTTCTGAGTCATAAGAACCTTCACTCTCCCTACTTGTGTGTATCCTGCCACCAGAGATAGGTCCTAGGCCCATCTCTTTTCTTTGCCTTACTATATCCAGGAGCTTAGCTTTCAAATTCAGTCTTCTTTTCAATCTTTCGAGGAGGAGGGCCTCGTCTGATGGGCCCTCAGCTGTATCTGAGTGGACTGACTCATGCTCATTCTCAACAGCATCTTCATTGGTATTATTATCATCCTCAGACTGGGCTACCAGTTCTGTGTGATCTTTCTCAAACTGAGCTATCAGTTTTCTGAGATATTCTTTCTTTGGACTTTTGCTTGGTTTGATATCATAACCCTTTCAGAGAGCCCTACATTGAGCATGGCCCAGGTCCATGTAAGGGGTCAGGTCGAGCTACTGATCCTGGTTATCGGTATCAGTGATAATTTTACAAAAGTTGGAACCTTTTTATGGATTTACAAAAATAACTACATACTACATACTTTGTCCTAAATAAAGTATACACTTTTATATTTCTAATCAGTTAGTTTCAGAAACTTAACAGTTAATTTTAAAAATTTAGAGAAAATAGACTAATTAAAAATTGACTAGCGAAAGACAGTTTTGAGATTTACACATGTGGTCACTTATTGAAAAAGTGGTTCCAGTAAATGTAAAGGAGCTTATTTATGAGCCCTTGCGTCACTTTGACACCGCCGGTGTGTCACTTTTTGTGATGCACCAGCAGTGTAAAAAATGCACCACGTTGCACCATATTTACAAATTGACGCATCTAGGTAGATGCCTCACTTTGTAAACCCCTGCGCCAAATTATACCTGCGCCAGGTATAATGTATGCAGGGGGGTGTTCCGACACAAGAAAGCATTGTTAAAGTGACGCAGTGAAATCTATAAGATTTCACTGAGCAACTTCTAGGACGCAAATGCGTCAATATCGTACGCCTGCCTAATGGCAGGCGTAAGACTGGCGCAGGCACATTTAACATGGGACTTGCCGATGTGTAATGACCCATTGCTGGAGTTGCATCACTTTTGGAACACTCCAGCATTGAGTCATTTTTCTACCAACAGATACGTCAGAAATACTGACGTATCTGTAACTCCTTGCGACATTATGTGTCATACTGTAAATATGATGCACCATTGGTGTCGCAAGGAGGGGGCAATGAAAAGTGACGCATCACTGTTATCTCACAGCGATGCGTCACTTTTCATAAATGAGGGCCAAAGTCTTCTATCCCGCTCCCGAACCACCAAATGTAGGAAGTTGGCTCCCATATAGCGCACTAAAATGAAGTACACTGTGCAGAGTCCAAAGAATCCCCAAATGGTACACAGAGGTAAGAGCAGTTAAGCTTATCAGAGGGTATTGCTAAGCATTTATTGTACTCCACAAAGGCAACAAATGATACGCACACTCAAGAATAAATCCAAGACCAATTTATAAAAAATAATATACATTTTCATAGAATTTTTAAGACCAAGAACACAGTTCTAAGGAAAGTACTCTTGGAGTTCCGATTTTTCAAAGTTCGGAAAATATATCACTTTTATGCGCAATTACGCACCGTAGGAAACAAAGTGGAAAAAGCAGAAAAATATTGAGAAAGTCAGGTAATGCTTTCACAAAGTTCACATTCTTGTTTTTAGGTCGATATCAGGACCAGATCCAAAGTTCTAGCAGAAGGAGTTTGGGAGCATCACGTATCAGCTAGGAGCAGAGCACTGAGGGTCTGGGTAACTAGTATGCATAGATGAAAAGGGCCATTTGGAAACACACTGCACAGGTGGACTTACAGGTAAGTCCAAGGGGGCTCCTTTGAGGGAGGAGGTTGCATGCACCTGGGACCACAGGAGCACAGAGGGTTAGTTGATTCCAGGGTCCGTTGGGGCCAGGTGCAGAGTGAACAGGTCAGCTCGGCAATGTCTGTCTGTAGGTTTTCATGTTCAGAAGCAGTCAACTTTGAGAGGTGATTTACAAAAGGGGGTGGTGATGAACAGAGTGTCTGAATTGAGCAGACCACTCTTACCCAGTCCAAAGATCAGGGCTTGATCCATCACCGTTATTTATCTCACTGCCCCATCCCAGCTCAGAACCTGGCTATATGCAAATCAGTCTGTCCCTGGCCCAGTGCATCATGGGAACAGGGCAGACTAAACTACCAAGCCAGTTCTTTACCAGAAAGGAGACAAGCTACCGGGGACCGGTTTCTGGCATTTCAGCCTCTTCGGCCCGGCTTGCTTGAATCCTGATGGAGCAGTGAGAAAGGGACTCATGTCTGAGTATACCCTGCCACACCTATAGTGGCCAAAATCGATTTACAAAAGGGGGTGGTGATGAACAGAGTGTCTGAATTGAGCAGACCACTCTTACCCAGTCCAAAGATCAGGGCTTGATCCATCACCGTTATTTATCTCACTGCCCCATCCCAGCTCAGAACCTGGCTATATGCAAATCAGTCTGTCCCTGGCCCAGTGCATCATGGGAACAGGGCAGACTAAACTACCAAGCCAATTCTTTACCAGAAAGGAGACAAGCTACCGGGGACCGGTTTCTGGCATTTCAGCCTCTTCGGCCCGGCTTGCTTGAATCCTGATGGAGCAGTGAGAAAGGGACTCATGTCTGAGTATACCCTGCCACACCTATAGTGGCCAAAATCGATTTACAAAAGGGGGTGGTGATGAAAAGAGTGTCTGAATTGAGCAGACCACTCTTACCCAGTCCAAAGATCAGGGCTTGATCCATCACCGTTATTTATCTCACTGCCCCATCCCAGCTCAGAACCTGGCTATATGCAAATCAGTCTGTCCCTGGCCCAGTGCATCATGGGAACAGGGCAGACTAAACTACCAAGCCAATTCTTTACCAGAAAGGAGACAAGCTACCGGGGACCGGTTTCTGGCATTTCAGCTTCTTCGGCCCGGCTTGCTTGAATCCTGATGGAGCAGTGAGAAAGGGACTCATGTCTGAGTAAACCCTGCCACACCTATAGTGGCCAAAATCGATTTACAAAAGGGGGTGGTGATGAACAGAGTGTCTGAATTGAGCAGACCACTCTTACCCAGTCCAAAGATCAGGGCTTGATCCATCACCGTTATTTATCTCACTGCCCCATCCCAGCTCAGAACCTGGCTATATGCAAATCAGTCTGTCCCTGGCCCAGTGCATCATGGGAACAGGGCAGACTAAACTACCAAGCCAATTCTTTACCAGAAAGGAGACAAGCTACCGGGGACCGGTTTCTGGCATTTCAGCCTCTTCGGCCCGGCTTGCTTGAATCCTGATGGAGCAGTGAGAAAGGGACTCATGTCTGAGTATACCCTGCCACACCTATAGTGGCCAAAATCGATTTACAAAAGGGGGTGGTGATGAACAGAGTGTCTGAATTGAGCAGACCACTCTTACCCAGTCCAAAGATCAGGGCTTGATCCATCACCGTTATTTATCTCACTGCCCCATCCCAGCTCAGAACCTGGCTATATGCAAATCAGTCTGTCCCTGGCCCAGTGCATCATGGGAACAGGGCAGACTAAACTACCAAGCCAATTCTTTACCAGAAAGGAGACAAGCTACCGGGGACCGGTTTCTGGCATTTCAGCCTCTTCGGCCCGGCTTGCTTGAATCCTGATGGAGCAGTGAGAAAGGGACTCATGTCTGAGTATACCCTGCCACACCTATAGTGGCCAAAATCGATTTACAAAAGGGGGTGGTGATGAACAGAGTGTCTGAATTGAGCAGACCACTCTTACCCAGTCCAAAGATCAGGGCTTGATCCATCACCGTTATTTATCTCACTGCCCCATCCCAGCTCAGAACCTGGCTATATGCAAATCAGTCTGTCCCTGGCCCAGTGCATCATGGGAACAGGGCAGACTAAACTACCAAGCCAATTCTTTACCAGAAAGGAGACAAGCTACCGGGGACCGGTTTCTGGCATTTCAGCCTCTTCGGCCCGGCTTGCTTGAATCCTGATGGAGCAGTGAGAAAGGGACTCATGTCTGAGTATACCCTGCCACACCTATAGTGGCCAAAATCGATTTACAAAAGGGGGTGGTGATGAACAGAGTGTCTGAATTGAGCAGACCACTCTTACCCAGTCCAAAGATCAGGGCTTGATCCATCACCGTTATTTATCTCACTGCCCCATCCCAGCTCAGAACCTGGCTATATGCAAATCAGTCTGTCCCTGGCCCAGTGCATCATGGGAACAGGGCAGACTAAACTACCAAGCCAATTCTTTACCAGAAAGGAGACAAGCTACCGGGGACCGGTTTCTGGCATTTCAGCCTCTTCGGCCCGGCTTGCTTGAATCCTGATGGAGCAGTGAGAAAGGGACTCATGTCTGAGTATACCCTGCCACACCTATAGTGGCCAAAATCGATTTACAAAAGGGGGTGGTGATGAACAGAGTGTCTGAATTGAGCAGACCACTCTTACCCAGTCCAAAGATCAGGGCTTGATCCATCACCGTTATTTATCTCACTGCCCCATCCCAGCTCAGAACCTGGCTATATGCAAATCAGTCTGTCCCTGGCCCAGTGCATCATGGGAACAGGGCAGACTAAACTACCAAGCCAATTCTTTGCCAGAAAGGAGACAAGCTACCGGGGACCGGTTTCTGGCATTTCAGCCTCTTCGGCCCGGCTTGCTTGAATCCTGATGGAGCAGTGAGAAAGGGACTCATGTCTGAGTATACCCTGCCACACCTATAGTGGCCAAAATCGATTTACAAAAGGGGGTGGTGATGAACAGAGTGTCTGAATTGAGCAGACCACTCTTACCCAGTCCAAAGATCAGGGCTTGATCCATCACCGTTATTTATCTCACTGCCCCATCCCAGCTCAGAACCTGGCTATATGCAAATCAGTCTGTCCCTGGCCCAGTGCATCATGGGAACAGGGCAGACTAAACTACCAAGCCAATTCTTTGCCAGAAAGGAGACAAGCTACCGGGGACCGGTTTCTGGCATTTCAGCCTCTTCGGCCCGGCTTGCTTGAATCCTGATGGAGCAGTGAGAAAGGGACTCATGTCTGAGTATACCCTGCCACACCTATAGTGGCCAAAATCGATTTACAAAAGGGGGTGGTGATGAACAGAGTGTCTGAATTGAGCAGACCACTCTTACCCAGTCCAAAGATCAGGGCTTGATCCATCACCGTTATTTATCTCACTGCCCCATCCCAGCTCAGAACCTGGCTATATGCAAATCAGTCTGTCCCTGGCCCAGTGCATCATGGGAACAGGGCAGACTAAACTACCAAGCCAATTCTTTACCAGAAAGGAGACAAGCTACCGGGGACCGGTTTCTGGCATTTCAGCCTCTTCGGCCCGGCTTGCTTGAATCCTGATGGAGCAGTGAGAAAGGGACTCATGTCTGAGTATACCCTGCCACACCTATAGTGGCCAAAATAGATTTACAAAAGGGGGTGGTGATGAACAGAGTGTCTGAATTGAGCAGACCACTCTTACCCAGTCCAAAGATCAGGGCTTGATCCATCACCGTTATTTATCTCACTGCCCCATCCCAGCTCAGAACCTGGCTATATGCAAATCAGTCTGTCCCTGGCCCAGTGCATCATGGGAACAGGGCAGACTAAACTACCAAGCCAATTCTTTACCAGAAAGGAGACAAGCTACCGGGGACCGGTTTCTGGCATTTCAGCCTCTTCGGCCCGGCTTGCTTGAATCCTGATGGAGCAGTGAGAAAGGGACTCATGTCTGAGTATACCCTGCCACACCTATAGTGGCCAAAATCGATTTACAAAAGGGGGTGGTGATGAACAGAGTGTCTGAATTGAGCAGACCACTCTTACCCAGTCCAAAGATCAGGGCTTGATCCATCACCGTTATTTATCTCACTGCCCCATCCCAGCTCAGAACCTGGCTATATGCAAATCAGTCTGTCCCTGGCCCAGTGCATCATGGGAACAGGGCAGACTAAACTACCAAGCCAATTCTTTACCAGAAAGGAGACAAGCTACCGGGGACCGGTTTCTTGCATTTCAGCCTCTTCGGCCCGGCTTGCTTGAATCCTGATGGAGCAGTGAGAAAGGGACTCATGTCTGAGTATACCCTGCCACACCTATAGTGGCCAAAATCGATTTACAAAAGGGGGTGGTGATGAACAGAGTGTCTGAATTGAGCAGACCACTCTTACCCAGTCCAAAGATCAGGGCTTGATCCATCACCGTTATTTATCTCACTGCCCCATCCCAGCTCAGAACCTGGCTATATGCAAATCAGTCTGTCCCTGGCCCAGTGCATCATGGGAACAGGGCAGACTAAACTACCAAGCCAATTCTTTACCAGAAAGGAGACAAGCTACCGGGGACCGGTTTCTGGCATTTCAGCCTCTTCGGCCCGGCTTGCTTGAATCCTGAAGGAGCAGTGAGAAAGGGACTCATGTCTGAGTATACCCTGCCACACCTATAGTGGCCAAAATCGATTTACAAAAGGGGGTGGTGATGAACAGAGTGTCTGAATTGAGCAGACCACTCTTACCCAGTCCAAAGATCAGGGCTTGATCCATCACCGTTATTTATCTCACTGCCCCATCCCAGCTCAGAACCTGGCTATATGCAAATCAGTCTGTCCCTGGCCCAGTGCATCATGGGAACAGGGCAGACTAAACTACCAAGCCAATTCTTTACCAGAAAGGAGACAAGCTACCGGGGACCGGTTTCTGGCATTTCAGCCTCTTCGGCCCGGCTTGCTTGAATCCTGATGGAGCAGTGAGAAAGGGACTCATGTCTGAGTATACCCTGCCACACCTATAGTGGCCAAAATCGATTTACAAAAGGGGGTGGTGATGAACAGAGTGTCTGAATTGAGCAGACCACTCTTACCCAGTCCAAAGATCAGGGCTTGATCCATCACCGTTATTTATCTCACTGCCCCATCCCAGCTCAGAACCTGGCTATATGCAAATCAGTCTGTCCCTGGCCCAGTGCATCATGGGAACAGGGCAGACTAAACTACCAAGCCAATTCTTTACCAGAAAGGAGACAAGCTACCGGGGACCGGTTTCTGGCATTTCAGCCTCTTCGGCCCGGCTTGCTTGAATCCTGATGGAGCATTGAGAAAGGGACTCATGTCTGAGTATACCCTGCCACACCTATAGTGGCCAAAATCGATTTACAAAAGGGGGTGGTGATGAACAGAGTGTCTGAATTGAGCAGACCACTCTTACCCAGTCCAAAGATCAGGGCTTGATCCATCACCGTTATTTATCTCACTGCCCCATCCCAGCTCAGAACCTGGCTATATGCAAATCAGTCTGTCCCTGGCCCAGTGCATCATGGGAACAGGGCAGACTAAACTGTCCCTCACCACCCCTTGTTGTAAATATTTTTGTCCACCCTAAGCGTGGAAGGGTATTCTCAGATGTGAGACCCTTGCTCATTGCACCATCAGGATTCAAGCAAACCGGGCCGAAGACGGCTGTAATGCCAGAAACCGGTCCCCGGGAGCTTGTTTCCTTCCCAGTGTAAGAATTGGCTTTTGTAGTTTGGTTTGCCCTGTTCCCATCATGCACTGGGACAGGAACAGACTAATTTGCATACAGCCAGGTTCTGAAACTGGGATGGTGCAGTGAGCTAAAAAACGGTGTTGGATCTAGCCCTGATCTCTTGACTGGGTGAGAGCTTTCTGCTTAATTCAGAGACTCTGTCCCTCACCACCCCTTGTTGTAAATATTTTTGTCCACCCTAAGCGTGGAAGGGTATTCTCAGATGTGAGACCCTTGCTCATTGCGCCATCAGGATTCAAGCAAACCGGGCCGAAGACGGCTGTAATGCCAGAAACCGGTCCTCGGGAGCTTGTTTCCTTCCCAGTGTAAGAATTGGCTTTTGTAGTTTGGTTTGCCCTGTTCCCATCATGCACTGGGACAGGAACAGACTAATTTGCATACAGCCAGGTTCTGAAACTGGGATGGTGCAGTGAGCTAAAAAACGGTGTTGGATCTAGCCCTGATCTCTTGACTGGGTGAGAGCTTTCTGCTTAATTCAGAGACTCTGTCCCTCACCACCCCTTGTTGTAAATATTTTTGTCCACCCTAAGCGTGGAAGGGTATTCTCAGATGTGAGACCCTTGCTCATTGCACCATCAGGATTCAAGCAAACCGGGCCGAAGACGGCTGTATTGCCAGAAACCGGTCCCCGGGAGCTTGTTTCCTTCCCAGTGTAAGAATTGGCTTTTGTAGTTTGGTTTGCCCTGTTCCCATCATGCACTGGGACAGGAACAGACTAATTTGCATACAGCCAGGTTCTGAAACTGGGATGGTGCAGTGAGCTAAAAAACGGTGTTGGATCTAGCCCTGATCTCTTGACTGGGTGAGAGCTTTCTGCTTAATTCAGAGACTCTGTCCCTCACCACCCCTTGTTGTAAATAACTTTGAGAGGTGATCATGGAGCAGCTTGGCCACTCAGGAAGTGTTTCTCAGATGTCTCGATGTTCCTCGATGGGTGCCTGCTTCTGGTGCTTTGAAAGTCTGATGTGAACTCTTCTTCTTGACCTTACCCTCTAGGAGTCTGGTACCACTGGAATTGGTATGCTGTGGCTTTTGTAGGTCTGTTGTCTCCCTAACTTGGTGAAGAGACTAATCTGACTCTCCAGAGCTGTTGTACCTTTTCTTGCTTTAGTGCTGTGTTGAGGTCATCTGGGAGCAGTAAGTCAACAAGATGTACTTCACGGGATCAATGCCTGCGTTGTACATGAGAAAGATACCTTCACTCTAATTTGAGCTTCTTGGAAATTTCCTGAATGCTGGAGGTTCTCCAGGGTTCTTGGAGTCCTTTCAGGTTTCAGGAAGACACAGCAGCAGCTATTGTTGAATCCTGGGAACAGCAGGCAGGGGTTGGCACCTTTTTCTTCTGCAGCATGGCTCCAGTTCTCGAGCAGGAGGTCTTCTTTGTCCTGGTCTTCTCTAGTCCAATGAATCTGATGTTCAGGTCTTGGGAGGGGGGGGCCTGAATACTGAACGTAGGGCCATTAAAAAGAGAGACAGGTAGTAACTAATGTGCTACCTACTTTTATGGTGTCTACACCTTCTAGTGACCACTTATCGTGGGGAGAAGCACTACCCTAGCCCTGATAGGTTGTTTTTCCATCATCCCAAGATGGTGGACTTTTAGGAGAGGCATTTGAAATGCCTGCCCAGCCCTAGGGGTGGGGTAGGCTAAATGAGGAACTTACTCCTAATCTAACTAATTTTCCTGCCTTTCTTCCCACCAAAAGTGGAAAAGAATAGGAGGTTTGGCTTCCCCAACTATCTGGAAGTTTCTGGGTTGGATTTCAAAGGCAGCATTGCCTTTGAAGCTTGCCAACCAGAAAAACCATCCTGTCCTGGAGGAGGTATGAAGTACATCCAGCCAGAGCAGCCTTTGTCTCTGTCCTCTGAGACCGCTGGCTCTCATCCCATGAGATCAGAAACATGTCTGGTAGGAGCAGGCTGGCGACAACAAGTCAGGAACCACATCAGTGCTTGGTAGGTTTTCAGGGGACCCTCTAAAAGGTTCACCTGTGTGAATGTAGGTATAAATCCATCACTGGCATCAGTGAGGATTTACCAAGACAAGATGTTTGGTACCAAACACCCTAGAAATCAGTGAAGCCACCATAGAGCTAGGAAACTCGTGTTGACAAGTATCCAGTCCATATGCTTTTTATGGCTTCCCTGTGCACTTGCAACCTCTCAGAACAGTCTGGACATTGTAGGGGCATATCTGCTAATGCTAACATCCCTTCACATAGGATATAGTGTACCTTGCCTTAGGGCTAAAGGCCTGCTGTTGGGATGACTTACTTATACTTTATGCATTGTATGGGAGACATGGCACACAGGGCTATGTGCCATGTCGACTCTTCGGATTTCTCTGCACCAAAACATCCGGCCTGCAATGGCAGAGCATATAACTTTGTTGATGGGTCACAGGGGTGGCACAACCTGTGCTGCAGCCCCATAGGTACCCATGCCCTAGGCACCAGGGATACCATTTACTAGGACTTACAGGGGTAATTGAAGTTGTGCCAATGGTGGTGTAGTGTTTGGGAAAAAGATCTGACACTGGGAACCTGGTTAGCATGGACTCCGTGAACTTCCAGTTTGAAATCACATCAGGCATTAGGCAAAAGGTGTGGGCTAACAAGGCAAAAAAAGACACTTTCCAACAATGCCCACCTGTGAGGCCCTCCCTCCTCACTCCTTCACGTCAGCACAACACTTTCATTTAGATCCCAGAGACCCTTGCTCCTACTATTTTACACTAGGAGCCATCTCCCTGCCCTTCTAAACTTTTCTTACCAGACATTTTCCGATTTCATTTTTGCCTTTTATTAAAAGTGATACCCCAGCTGAGCCCTGCCAACTTTTAATGTTAAATCCCATAATTTCGAGAAAAAAAATGTGTTGACTGGTTTGGTGGTAGCATTTTGCTCAATTACAGTAGCTTATTGTAATATTACCCTAACTTTTCCTCAAACTGATAATCACATATCCTCCCATGCACCAAGTTAGCATTTACCATTTTCAAAAATAGTTTTAAATTAACCTGTCTCATAAATTCTTATCTTCTCTATTAATCCTGAAACCTACTCATTTGTGCCCTTGACTTTCAAACCACACAATGCTCTTTAGCGCAGCCACTAAACATAGCAACATATATTTTTCTGGTTCACGTTATAACCATAAATGTTCTCAAACTGATTCTTCTACTACAATAATGAGATGAGAAACGACACTGCTTCTGCAAAGTGTCACATTTGATGACCCTTTGTTTCAGCTTCGTGCTATGTTTCAGCTTAACACTATGTGAAATCCCACGCTTTGGCTTAGCCTGAAAATTCACTTCACACCGTCTTCAATATTCTCTTTGTGCTCCACATTTCACATTTTTTATATATGATAATGATTAGTTGTTTTTCTTCCACAATGTATCACTCTCAAAAATGAAGGCAGGAAGAATCCTTTTAAGATCACCTAAACTGAGTGATAGCATCTGCAATTCAAATTTCTGGAGATGCAATAAGTGATAACTGGTGTTCAGGCTTATTTAAACCTTTTAAGGGGTATATGAAACATTTACTTTATCTATTGGCAATCTTAATAGTATACAAAGGTCAAATACTTCAAGGTATGTACATGGCATCCAGCCATAGATTAAACTTCCTCCCTCATTAGGTCTCGCCTACTCAGCGCATGTACTGAAACACGTGTTGTTTACAATTCAGCGGACTTCCAACATTCCCACAGTAGACCATTAGATTTTTTCGTTGTAACTCTCTTTTGAAATATTTTGATTCTTTTGCCCATAGACTTCCCTTCCTTTCTTCTGTTTGCTCCACTGTGGGGCATGGACCAAGAACATGCTCCTTGTCTTTTTGCAACACATTTTTTTTACAAGTGTTTTAATATTATTACCGGACATGCAATATGCTTTCCTACTTTTAACACAGATATGCAGCTTCTTATTCATCTTGCTTTCACCATATCTGCCGTCTCAATTGACACTTCTGTCACTTACGCCCACAACTGGACTACTCTACTCCATGCTACTCTAAGCTCCTCCACTCTATGCCTCTCTACACCACTCAGCTCTACACTGCTATGCAACCCGCCACTCCACTCTGTGCCACTCGACTCTATGTCACTCTATGCCATTCTACTCTACCACCCTTTACTCTACTCTAGGCCACTCCACTCAATGCCACTCTACCCCATTCCACTCTACTCCTCTCCATGCAACACTACACCACTTCACACCACCCTCCTCTACCTTACTCTTCTCTACACCACTCCACTCTATTCTATGCCAGTCCACTCCACACAATGCCAATTTACAGCGCTCTACACTACTTCACTCTCTGCCATTCTACTCTACACCACTTTACTCTATACACTCTACTGTATGTCATTCTATGCCACTCCATTCTATGCTACTCCACATTATGCCACTCTATTCTGCAACACTCAACTCTACACCACTTTAGTCTATACCACTCCATGCCACTCGATGCTACTCCACCCCCACTCTATGCCACTGCTCTCTTCTCCATTCTACTCCACACCACTCAACTCCACTCCATGCCCCACTCTACTATTGCCACTCACTCCATGCCAATCTACACTACTTCACTCTACGCAGCACATTCCAATCCACTCTGCACCACTCTACTCTTCTCTATGCCACTCTACTCTAAGCCATTACACACCACTCTAGTCCACTGCATGCAATGCCACTTTAGGGTACTCTATGCCACTCCACTCTATGCCATTCTACTCTATGCCACTGTACAACACTCTGCCCTTTGCCACTCCACTATATTCTACGTCCCTGCACACCACTCTACTTCACATCACTCTATGCCATTTAACTTCATGCTACTCTACTCCAAACCATTCTACTCCACACCTCTCTACTCCACGCCACTCTACTCCACTCTACTCTATGCCCCTCTACTCTATGCCACTCTACTCTATGCCACACCATGCCACTCCATTCTACGCAACTCCTCTTTAGGTCACTCCACTCTATGCCACTCCACTTCTCTGTACACAGCTCACCTCTGTGACACTCTGCTCTACACCACTCCGCATCATTCCACTCCACACAGGGCTACTCTACACCACTCTACACCACTTCATTCTACACCATACTACTCTTTGGTACACTACACCACTCTACTCTACATAATTCTTTGTCACTCTACTCTACGCCATGCCACACTATTCTATATCACTGTACTATATGCCACTTCATTGCAAGCTACTCCACTCTGCTCTACACCACTCCACTCCTCCCCTCTCCTCTCCAGTTCACTCCACTCCACCACTCTACTCAACATCACTCTACTCTGTACCACTGCGGACCTTGACAAGAGCATCTCAGAGATTCAAAGCGATCCACCAAAACTAGCCCAACACAAAATAAGGTGTATGCAGTATGCCGACGATATTGTCCTGTGCAGCCAGACCCCGCTGGGTCTCCAACGCGCTATAACAAAGTTGCATAAATACACCAGCATGCATGGGCTGCAATTCAACTATAAAAAAACAAAAGTGGTTTGCTTTGCGTCTCACCAAGGGCAGCAAACATTCAGATGGCACATTGCGGGAAATAACATAGAGCAATGTCTCACCTATAAGTATCTGGGAGTACTTGTTGATTCAAGATGGTCACTAAAAGAACACACCTTGTACAGAAAATCTCAGGCAATCAAATTGCGGTTTGCCCTAAACATACTAAAAACAAAACTAATATGTCCATCTAACGAATACTTGCTGAAAGTGATCGCTGCCAAATTTTTACCCTCCCTCACGTATGGCTCCGACCTATACAGAGGCAAAGATGCGAATTTCCTGAATCTCCAACAGTCAGCGCTGATCAAATACCTCTACCAAATTCCGAAGTTTGCATCACAGGCGCAGGTACGCCTTGAATTCGGATTACTTAACCAGATTCACGCAAGACAAGCCGCCCTAATAAAAACGTGCTGGAAACTAAGAGCAGCACAAGCGGACACACTGATGGGTCACTGTTGGACTGAAATCAATAATCAAACCAAAGGAAAAAAGGCATGGATAAAAACACTGGAAGAAGCGTTGGAAAATCTTGACATGCAACAGACGTGGAACAATGAACATACCTTCGCGGCCTTTAAAAAAGCGGCCAATAGTGCGGCGAAACATAAATCCAGGATTGCTGACAAAGCAACATTGGCCAAGAAAAAACACGGATGGATGGTACTGGCCACGTACGACAGAAGCATTCCACAGCCGTACCTAGTCAATTACATAACACCATCAACGCAACAAATGCTATTACGTCTGCGTCTGGGAACCTATTCCACAAAAGACCAGATCCCGGCATGGCGGCAAACTTGGCCAACATCATTGTGCAGACTTTGCGGTCTGACAGAAGAATCCCTGATCCACGTCTTGTGCATTTGTCCCGCTCTGAGCAACCTGAGACGTTATTATCTACTTCAAATATTCCGCCTCTTCCATATTAGAACTTGCCGGTCGGCAGTCATGTTAGTACTGAACAGTGAACAGCTGCAGATAGCCTGCAGGGCCACCCGTTTTTTTCAGAAAGTGAGCCTCCTATTGATGAAAAACGAAAATGAGGCAACCAATGGGACAAAATACAAAGTCTCACTGAAACAAAAGACTTTGAAGCCAAACAATGAAAGATAGACTTTTTTTTTTGTACTCTGAAATGGTCACATGTCAGTAGATGTATTCTTATTTATTTTATTGGAATAAGTTCTCTTAAATTCTCTCTTTTTGTAAAGGTTTTTATTAACCATATACAATTAAAAAAATTTACTTACTCTGTACCACTAAAATGTATTACACTCAATGTCACTCTATTCCATTCTACGCCACTCTACATTACACCAAACTACTCTAAGCCTCCCTACTCTACACAACTCTGCTCTACATCACTGCACTCTGTGCCACTTCATACACTCTACACCACTCCACGCCACTCTATGCCACTCAGCACCATTCTTCTTCAGTCCACTCTATGCCCCTCTACTCTAAGCCATTTTACAATACTATACACTACTCCAATTTCCTCCACTTAACTCTAAACCACACCACTGTATTTCACTCTTTGCCACTCTACTAAACTCTATATTAGTCTACTTTACTCTGTGCCCCTTTACCCTACACCACTTTGCGCCTCTCCACTTCACTACACACCATGCCACTCTACAGCACTCTACACCACATCACTCTATGTCATTTTGCTCAATGCTACTCTATGCCACTCTAGTCTATGCCACTTTACTCTACACCATTATTTGCCACTCCACTCTACTCCATGCCACTATACTCTATGACACTCTATGTCACTCCACTGTAACCACTTCAGACCACTCTATTCTGCCACTTTACTCTATGCCACTCTACTCTATTCCACCTCTGCTCTAACCCCCTTTACTCTATGCCGCTCTCATCTACTCCAATCCACTCTGCTCTAGGCTACTCTACACCACTCTACTCTCCTACAGGCTACTGTACACCATCTATTCCCACTTAACTCTATGCCATCCCTTTCTATGCCACTCCACCTTATGCCATTCCACTCTACTCCACTTCACTTTACTCTACTCTAAACACTCAACTCTCTGCTACCCTACTTTACATCACTCCATGTCACTCCAGTCCACACAATGCCAGTTGACGGCACTCTGCACCACTCCTCTCAATGCCACTCTACTCTATGCCATTCTTTGCCACTCAACCCCACTCCATGCCACTCTATTCTATGCCACTGTACTCTACACCACTCTACACGCTCTCCTTTATGCCACTCCACTCTATCCCACTCAACGCTACGCCACCCCATTCTATGCCACTCTACTTTATGCCAATCCACTCTATGCCAAACCACTTCACTCTATACTACCCTACGCCACTCAACACTATGCCATTCTACTCTACATCACTCCATGTCACTCCTCTCCACATAATACCACTCAACTGCACTGTATGCTACTCCACTCTATGCCACATCACTCACCTCTAGGTACTCTATGCCACTCTACTGTATGCCATTGTTTGCCACACCACTCTACTCTATGCCACTCTACTGTATGCCTTTCTACTGTACAGCACTCTTCTCAACTCTACTCTATGCCATTCTATTCTATGCAACTCTTGTCTACTCCACTCCATGCCACTCAATGCCATACCACTCTATGCCATGCCATGTTATGACACTGTACTACATACCACTCTACTCCTGATTACACTACTCCGCCCCACTGCACTTGACTCCACTCTATTTTAAGCCACTCAACTTTCCGCCACTACACTCTATGCCAATTCTTCTTCTTCACTCAATGCCGCTTCATGTCACTCCACACTCTACACCACTCTACTCGACACCACTCTAGTGCAAACTACTCTACTCAATTCCACTAGACTCCACACCACTCTACTCCATGCCACCCAACTCTATACCACCCTGCTATGTGCCACTCTACTGTTTGCCATTTAATTCTACACCACTCTACTCTAGGCCACATCTCTCTACACCACTCCACTCTACTCTAAATGGCTATAAACCACTCCACTCTACTATGTTCTACTATACTCTTCATCACTCTACTATGCGCCATTCCACTCCACTCTGTGCCACTCTTTGTAATGCAATCTACACTACACTACTGTATGTGATTCCACTCAATGCCACTCTACTCCATGCCACTCTACACCATACCACTCTACTCCACATGACACACTACTCTACACCACTCCACATGACTACAACCTACACCAATCCACACCATGGTATTTCATTGCAGTCTACGCCACAGAATACTATGCCACCCTACTGTACACCACTCTACTCCATCCCACTCTATGCCATGACACTATATGCCACTCCTGTTTATTCCATTCTACTCCATGCCACACTACTCCACACCCCTCTACTCCACCCCACCCCACGTCACTCTACTCTATACCACTATACTCCAGGCCACTCTATGCCGCTTTCCTCCATAGCACTCCACTCAACATAATGCCACTCTATGCTATACCACTCTATGTAATCTATTTTATGTCACTGTGTGCCACTTTACTCAATGTCACTCTACTCTATACAACCCTATGACACTTAACTCCACTCCTCACTAAGTATGGGCGAAATTTGCGAATATGCTGTCCGCAAATTTGCGCGAAATCGAATTTGCGATCTGCAGAATCCGTGAATTTGTGCGAATTTGCAGATTTTTTTTGCGTGTTCGTGGGGTTTTTGCATATTCGTGGGCTGCTTGCAGCGCACCGACCGTGAAGTTACCCATGTGGTCGTACATGGGCGTGGCCATCTTGTGCGCGTTGCGTATTTCTGTTTCCCGGCGCAATTGGCAAGCTCGCGTTGTGTGCGGCTCGCTATTATGAGTTTGCGTGTGTTTTTGCGTGCTCGTGGGGGAAATATCGCACAACCTTACCCACGCGGTCCTCAATGGGCGCGGCCATCTTGTTTTTCATTCATTGGTAGGGTTCTGCGCATGCTTTTCCTATCTTCCCCTAATCTCTGCAATACTTTGTTTCTTTGAACTTTTTAAAATATTTTTTACTCATTATCTATCCCTCTATTTTTCTACATCTATATTTTGTGTTTTTTCAACTTTTCATTAATTTTAAAGCTACTTTTTTAAACCCTTTTCTTTTCCTTACTTTTTCCCTATTCTTTTATGTTTTTTTTCTTCAGCTGTCCAGGACCATGCCAAAGGGAGCCGGGAAGAGTAAGGGGGAGGGTCCCGCACCCCGCACCCGGCTCCCAATGCGGGCGTTTGAGGGGGGTGCAAGTGGTGGTCAGGGAGATTTTCACCGCGGTGGAGGTGGCCGCCCTTATATTTTTTGTTCTGCGCCACCTCCCTAAGACCGTGGCAGCAGGGGGCAGGCCCGGTCAAGGGTATGGCCTCCGGGAACGTGGGGTAAGGTGTGCCGGGCCATGCGGAGGGCGTCGGGGGTCCAGCACACCTACGACCAAGCGACGCACCGGTGGGCCGACGTCCTTGACAGGGAGCAGGACATGCTCCACCTGCTAGGCGTGGAGATCCCTGGCCTTGGTGAGTAGCTATTTAATAACTACTTTATATTCTTCTGCTCTGTGTTATATTGCTAATATATATTTTTCCCGAAGAGCAAGAATGCTGCCTATTCGATTACATTGCAGGTAAAATAGCGTTTGAATAGCTTCTGTGATTTCAGGTGCTCGCCTTCTCAGTGGCGTTGCTACTATGCTTACTTGTTTGCAACTTTGTGCTCATTTGGCCTGAATATGTATGAGTGTAGTACTTTACAGAAGTGCGTAATGCAAGAGAGACTAGAGACTCAAGTCTAGTCCTTCCTTTGTACTCCTGCTGCCACTAAGAAGAAGAGAAAGTGATCGATTGATAGGTTGAGTGTATTATGACTTGTTATTAGTAGTAGGACATTTTTTAGTGCTCTGCAATCATGATGACGGACTGTGTCTGTCACGTCGCGTGCTGCTGAGTGCTGGCAGTCGTAGTAGAACCTTTTTGTTGTTGGTTTAGTTAGTGATTTACATAACTTTCCAAGTAGACGGTCTGTGAATCCAGCAATACTGTACTAGTATCCTCCTAGTTGACCAGATCAGATAGGTCAATACATGTAGTGCAATTGTTGCTAATTTGTTTCCCCAAGATAATTTTAGATTGTGGTCAAAGAAATCAAATATTTCCAAAAAACAATCATCCATGTTTGTGTTTATTTCATGATCATCAGTACCTCCCAGGGGCAAGGCAGCAACATCCCAGACTCCGGCGGAACAGAGTGGGCAGGAACGGTCCTCTGCAGGCTCTTCTGCTGGCCCCAGTAAGTTGTTCTGTTGTCAATATAATTATACTTCCCTAACTTTTACAGCTCCTATTCCTTCAAAAATGTTTCCTAATTCTATTATTTACAAAATAGTCTTTGATCTTCTTGTAGACTGTTTCTATTTTCTTATCCTGCCTCTCTACCATCACTCTCTGTCCTACTACTATTTACTATTATTTATGAGTCGGTCTGTGTAGGTAGCTAAGCTTGCCCAGTCGGCAAACAGTGTTAAACAAAACTCTGATCCAGCAATAGCTCTAGAGGCACTCAGTGCAGTCCTCTGGGTTGCCCTTGCTGTCTATTCCAGTCTTCTTAATGTTAGTGCTTTGACAATTTACAACAACAAAATGTCATTGTCCACCAAGAATAAGCTAGTAGTTGGCTTTTTGATTTGATAGTAGCACATACCATACCGCTAGTGTTTCAGGGACTATTTTGCACATACAGAAGTATGGACAAGAGAAATAGCACATTGTTGATAATAGGTGCAGTTCGACTTTCCACATACCTCAGTCAGAAGTAACTGTGCAGGACTCGGGACCCCTCACCTTGTTGGAACTTCAAGTCCTCCTAGTGGTGATGAGGAGTATTTGGTTCTGTCTGTGATTATAAAAATGTTGCACGTTAAAGAGCAAGCATTCATCAGTTGTGCCAAAAAGAGTTGCATGTTATGGCTAAGCATATAAGTTAACACCCTCCCCAAAACCGTGACTTCTTTTCAGTCCCAATAATTAATAATTGTTTAACATTTTCTCTTCCATTATGAGACGAAGAAGGGGGTGGTGTATGGCATCTAAAAATATGACATGTTTTTTCTAGGCATCACAACATCAGATTCAGCACTTGCCCCCACCAGTGCCGGGGCCAGCAGCATGGAGGGGTCCACTCAAGCGGCGGATGCAGTGGCGCCACCAGGAGGAGCTGAGGGGGATGGCTCAGCAGCGGCGGACGGTGGTAAGTTATTATTATACTCCTTACTTATTGGCATTTTAGAGTAGGTTCGCAAAGGAGTGTATGATGTACTGTACAGTAGACAGTACACTACTACAAGTACACTGCACTGTTAAGAACAGTTACTGATTTAGAACTATATTTTTTTAGCCAATCACGGAGGAGACAGTCACCCTTGACTTAGCACTTGACGAAAACGGAAAGAACTTAGGGCCAATGGAAGGACGAGCGGGTCATACCATTTATGACTAAAGAATGATATGTGTTTTTGAATGCAGGCAGAGGTGGCTGTTAGGAAGGAATCAGATGCATGGCTGCTTGAAGCAAGGATGGTTGGAGGAGAATGAAAAAATGACTGCCTGTGTGGGTCAATCAGAAAATTCATGCGTGGTGTGCATTGCAATATATCATTTTGGTGAAACTCAAATGCAAGTCAAGACGGTGGTTTACCAAATAAAATGAAAAAGGTGTTATTTGGTTGTTGAGAAAAAGTAAAGGTGTTACAGTTGAGACATTAAGAAGAATGATAGACGTTTACTTTGGAAGGCTGGATGGTATCTTCTTCCTCATACATAGCAGAGGTGTATGTAGAGCAGACGCTCAGTGCATGAAGAGTGTTACTTTGTTCGAACAGCATGTCCGTACCAGAGTAGCATAGCAGAGGAAATCCAAATACAAAGTTGTGATTGTTCAGAAACTCTCCCTTGCCCAAAGTAACAGTACATTAGTTTACTTTGCAAGCCCAGCATATGTTGTGTATGTATTGTATAGTTGACAATTATATCAAGTCAAGTAAGTCCCTTCCTCCGGCAATTATGGTTACCACACTCACTCCCTATGTTCATAATTTTATTTCTGCTGTATTAATCATGGGTGGACTATCGCTGTTTTTCACTCAATCTATCACAACAAAGTACCTAAAGTGATCCATCATATAAGCAAAGAGATCATGTGATCGGCTGGATACATGATCAGAAATGTATAATCTTCATTTTCCTTTTGTAGTACTGAAGGCCCAGAGGGGGCAGTGCGAAATATAAATTACATTGAGCAGTAGCCCTTGATGTAACCGAGTATGGCCAGTGCCACCCCTATACAAAAGTAAGAGCTTCCCTATCCCCACCTGCATGTACTGCTTAAAGTAATGCATGCAAGTCTGCGTCATCATGGCTTGTGTCTCTTTTTCTCGGGTGGAAGCTGACTGAGCTGGCATTATGCTGGCTACCACAAGTTCACGTACAAGTAATTTCTTTCACAAAACTAGAGAAAAAAGAAGAATACTGGTGTACTCTCTGACTCTCTGACTATGTATTGAGTCCATAGTGCTGCCTGGTAGTAGAATTCATGAAACTCCCACTGTTACAGGCCTACAAAGACGGCGGAAAGATTCATGCCTAAATGGTACACTGTGCTTGCAAATTGCTAGTGTTACTGTGAGTCAACATTCTGTTGAATTATTTTGTCTTATTGTTAAAGAGTATTGGTTACATTATTTTTCTTTCTTTCCTCATATAGATGTTCCCAAAAAGCTCACCAGAAGGGAGATGGCTGTCCGGACCAGGGCCCGGAAGATGGAGGCCATTCGGGTGGAATATTCCCGGCCGTGGGCTCGGGAACAGGAGGAGGGGGCGTCAACAACCTCCTCCAGCACTGCCCCCGTGTCCACCAGCCAGCAGCCTCCGTCACGGCGCCGTGCTCGGACAGCCCCCCGCCGCCACTCAGCTGCAAGAACACCAACAGCTGGCCCCCCACAGAGCCTAGAAGGCACGCATGCGCCACCTAAGCCTAAGAGTTGACTATCTGGAGCGCAAGGTGGACGACCTTGAAAAATAGCTCCGGGACCTCTGTAAGGAGCGCCGGGACCGCCTGTCCAGACACAGCCGGAAGTGACTGTGTCCCTTGCCCCTTTTTTAAAGACTGTTGAGGGGGGTGGGAATCAGGAGTTGGGGATTATTTGGGACTACTGGACTATTTGAAATGGACAATTGTTTGGGGTAGGGAGGGGCGGGACAAGTTTATTTTTGTTAGGGGAAATATATCATTATTCATTTTACATACATCAACATAGTGTATGCGTTGATCTTATTTTGTGGGGTGGTGGGCGGGGGTTACGGCACGTTTGGTTTCCCCAAACTTACCAGCATGAATTATCTAAAACGTCCAAAAATGTTCAAAAGTGCCACTAACAAAGTTAGTGAATTCAATTGGCCTACTAGTACTTTACTAGTACTACTGTCAGTTTCTCCTCCGAGTCCTAGCCCATTATTCGACCTCCCCAAAATGCTTATCTTAACTGTGATTCGTGTTTGAGAATAGAGCTAGGCACAGCACTGGCTGCATGGCAAATGGTGATTACGCCATCCCGGACCGAAATTCCGTTGTTGTGGTGTTAGTAGGAGTGGTACCATACTAGTAGTAGCAGCATATGAAAAAGAAAGTAAAATAATGAGACATTGAGTGGCCTGAGAGTAGTATTAGAAGGAACAGTAGCCTAAGCAATGCTGAAGATAAGTATGGGGAAAAAAGAAATGCATGGATGATTATGGCTACAACAAGAACAGTGACACAGCAGCGTAAAACCATGTCTTCTTGACATGTAGGAGGATGATGTGGATGATGGATCCAATCGAGGGTGGGCATGAAATTCAGAATTTATTTTAAAATACTCAGTGTTTTTTTTTTACCTGAATTACAATATCCTAGGATTCATCTAGCTGCCTTAAAATTGATTTGAGGAGGTCGCTTGCACCTTATCCTCCCCAGCAAGTGTGTGGAATTATTGTTGTAATTTACTCACACCTCAATGAAAACCACACAGCCCGGGGGAAGAGGGTTAGGGTTTGAAACTTGGATGGGAATGGGGTTTGTGGGGAAAGTTTTGTGGAGAGAGGGGAAAAAACACAGCATGGACAAACAACAAATGAAGATAAACAAATCTTTGGATACAAAGCTATCCATAAATCTTTTAAGGGACATAAAGTAAGTGCATGCTCTACTGCATGCATGAAGATGCCTGCTAAATGGATAGGTTACTGAAAAGTAAGTAGTACTTTCTACAATGTACTAACTATGAAGAAACAATGTGACAGTACAGGGCTGCAGTAATTACGCAATTTCACTTGCCTATCTGCCCTCAGAGAGAAGAACCACTTAGTATATTAAATTAGTTTAAAAAATAGCAAAGACAAAAGTATACAATGGATGGAGTGATGAATTGAAGCAGAGAGCAAACGAATGCACAGAGTCACACTCATAGAAGTTCAGAGCAATTACATTACTTAAAAGATAAGAAGAAATGAAGATGGATATTGTAACTGTATGTTGTTGTAGTTGTCCTGTTGAATTTGGGAAGTTGCATGCATCCAGCCATTCCTCTTTTTCGCGGTACTCCTCCATGCCATCTGACTCTCCCTCAATCAATGTTGGGGACCAGAAGACACCTTGTCCACTGCCTGCCTGGCGGATGCTCAATTGCGGATGGCTAAATGTAAGCCTGAGTTCATCCTTTTTGCCATTGCACAGGGTAAAAGCCGGCCTGTAATTGTTGATGGAGAAACAGGAAGTGATATTAAAACACCACAGAGAAAAAAATATAAGGTACGCTGTGTAGTGCAAAAATAACACTTTCAGTTTTAGAGTCGACAGTATTACAATACATACAAGCATCATTTCGAAAGTGCGTACTCTGATTGTCCTTTTCAAGGATAAATAAGTGTGAGCGAAATTTGTGGATCTTTCCACTCAAGCTAGGTGTAAAGTGTAAACTGTGACTTTAGAACACAATTAGACCTTCCCAGCAGTGCCCCCAGACCCCTCAACCCACCCCCAAACATCTAGACCCCCCCAAAAAACATGCAATACTACTAGGCCTAACTTTCAACCGTGCCAAAACGGTCACTGCAACTAGTGCTAGGCCCATACCCCCCTTTCCACCATGGATTTTCTTCAAACCACTTGCATCCAATATTAGATCTTCCCAGCAGTGCCCCCAGACCCCTCAACCCACCCCAAACATCTAGAACCCCCCAAAGCAGCCCACCAAAAACATGCAATACTACTACTAGGCCTAACTTTCAACCGTGCCAAAATGCTCTCTGCAACTAGGGCTAGGCCCAAACCCGCCTTTTCCACCATGGATTTTCTCCGAACCACTTGCATCCGATATTAGACCTTCCCAGCAATGCCCCCACACCCCTAAATCTACCCGCAAAAAAGTAGAACACCCCCAAACAGGCAAAATGCAAAAATGGAAAATGTGACAGAAAATTTTAGGCCTACCTCAAAAATCACTCCAAACGCGCTCTGCAGCTAGGCCCTAACTCCCCTTTTCCACCATGGATATTTTTCAAACCACTTGCAATCAAAATTAGACTTTCCCAGCAGTGCTCCCAGACCCCCTAACCCACCCCCAAAAACCTAGAACTCCCCCAACACAGCCCCCCAAAAACACGCGATACTGCTAGGCCTCAGTTTAAATCGTGCCAAAACACTGTCTGCAACTGTGCCCAAACCCCCCTTTTCCACCATGGATTATCTTGAAACCACTTGCAATCACAATGAGACCTTCCCAGCAGTGCTCCAAGACCCCCCGACCCACCCCCACTAATGTAGAACACCCCCAAACAGCCCCCCAAAAACATGCAATACTGGTATATCCAAAACATGGCAAATTGCGCTGTTCACAAAAAATTGCTCTTTTCAGCACTTCCACTACTTCGATCCTCTTGAAACTTACCTGGACACTTGTTCCAGCGATTCCCAAGAATCTGAGCAAGGCAGAAAAAAATCGAACCACTGCACTCTTTGAAGAAGAAGAACAAGGTCTACGACTAGTTTTTACCCAAACACATGCGCTTGCAAAACACCAAAAAAGGCCAAAAGTCTGCCAATTCTGGACCTAAGAACGCCAACCCCCCCTAAAACCTTGCCAACATCATTATGAATGAGCCTGCATCGGGCCCTGAGCCCTAGACTCAGCGGGAACCCTACCAACTTAAACCCAAAAACTCTAGTACATCGCACTGAACGCTAAACCCTAGATATGATTTGTCTGTCTGGGTCAAAGAGCCTAGGTATGCTACATCAGGATGCTTCACTCAGTGGTGTCTGCCTTGACCATCAGCATGGCCCTGCCGCAAGCATGGGCCAAAAATCCATTCCGCTCAAGAATTTGGGAATTTTTGGTAATTTCGCAAGATTCGTGAAAAACCAAAAAACTGCAAATTTCACACACATAACGGATGTTTGGCCCAAGCTTGAGGCAGGGCCATGCAGACGGTCAAGGAAAAATTTGAGGCCTACCTCAAAAATCACTCAAAACGCGCTCTGCAGCTAGGCCCTAACTCCCCTTTTCCACCATGGATTTTCTTCAAACCACTTGCAATCCAAATTAGACTTTCCGAGGAGTGCTCCCAGTCCTCCAAACCCACCCCCAAAAACCTAGAACACCCCAAACAGCCCCCCAAAAACACGAAAGTGAGCTAAAAAGGATAAACTTTCTCACCATGGATTTTCTCCAAACCACTTGCATCCGATATTGGACATTCCCACCAATGCCCCAGACCCCTCAATCCACCCGCAAAGAATTAGAACACCCCCAAACAGGCCAAAAGCAAAATTTGGAAAATGTGACACAGAAAATTTGAGGCCTACCTCAAAAATCACTCCAAACGCGCTCTGCAGCTAGGCCCTAACTCCCCTTTTCCACCATGGATTTTCTTCAAACCACTTGCAATCAAAATTAGACTTTTCCAGCAGTGCTCCCAGACCCCCAAACCCACCCCCAAAAACCTAGAACCCCCCCAAACAGCCCCCCAAAAACAGGCAATACTGCTAGGCCTCAGTTTAAATCGAGCCAAAGCGCTGTCTGCAACTAGGCCCAAACCCCCCTTTTCCACCATGGATTTTCTTGAAACCACTTGCAATCAAAATGAGACCTTCCTAGCAGTGCTCCAAGAACCCACGACCCACCGCCATAAATCTAGAACACCCCCAAACAGCCCCCCAAAAACATGCAATACTGGTATATCCAAAACATGGCAAATTGCGCTGTTCACAAACAAATGCTGTTTTCAGCACTTCCACTACTACGATCCTCTTGAAACTTACGTGGACACTTGTTCCAGCGATTCCCAAGAATCTCAGCAAGGCAGAACAAAATCGAACCACTACGCTCTTTGAAGAAGAAGAAGATCTACGAATAGTTTTCACTTTTCACCCAAACACAAGCGCCCGCAAAACACCAAAAAAGGCCAAAATTCTGCCAATTCTGGACCTAACAACACCAAACCCCCCTAAAACCATGCCAACATCATTATGAACGAGTATGCATCGGGCCCTGAGCCCTAGACTCAGCGGGAACCCTACCAACTTAAACCCAAAAACCCTAGTACATCGCACTGAACCCTAAACCCTAGATATGCTTTGTCTGTCTGTGTCAAAGAGCCTGGGTATGCTACATCAGGATGCTTCACTCAGCGGTGCCTGCCTTGACCGTCTGCATGGCCCTGCCACAAGCATGGGCCAAAAATCCATTCTGCTCAAGGATTTGCGAGTTTTCTGTAATTTCGTGAGATTCGCGAAAAACCGAAAAACAGCAAATTTCGCAAACATAACGGATGTTTGGCCCAAGCCTGAGGCAGGGCCATGCAGACGGTCAAGGCAGGCACCACTGCATGAAGCAACCTGATGTAGCATACCTAAGCTCTTTGTCAGACAGACAAAGCATATCTAATTGTATGCAGCAAGCCACATAGCCCCAATTTTACATGAACTGCTGTCTGTAGTGGAGTGGACTCTGCCTGGCATAACAACAACAGTACACTGCCTCGCCCTTGATGACTACATACCACGAATAGACAGACATGTAGTTCTGCTGTAGTAGTTGTTGTAGACTGGTTTACCTATTTGCCACTCACGAATTGGCCATAGTTCTTCCGTAAACCGAAGCTGATGAGCCATCCATCCCAGTGAGTGACTGCAAAGAAAAAATATATATTATTTAATCAATCATCATGGTATATTGGTAAGTGAGTCCACTCCAAGGACATTTTGCATATTGGAAAATGCAACATATTGGCCCCTGAAGTTGAAGTACAATTTGAATTAAACAAGGTAAAAAATAACAGAGTAGTAGCCATGAGTTACAATTACTGTGTAAAAGATTAAATAATAACTAAGACAAGACATATGATTCATTTCATGCACAAAAAACAAACAGCAATTGGTTTCATCAGAGCCAGACAGCCATTGCTGTCCACTGCATGCCATCTTCTCATTATTCATTACCTGTTCTACTTTTCGTCCGTATCTTCTCCGGAAAATGAGAGCCCACAGGGCAGCCTCTCCTTTCAATTTCAGATGTAACTCTGTCAGCAATCAGCAAGCATGTAGTCAGTCAGTAATTTCAGTCCCACTTGAGGGGGCTCGTCTACAAAGACAAAGTTTGTTTATTCTTCGTAATCCACCTATCTGCCTTGAGGGAAATGTATAGGGGGAGTCTGGAGGAGGAGGATAGAGGAGCATGATTGAGTTGTGAACTTGTGAACCTCAGGAATGCAGACTGTGGCACCTTCAAATCAATAAGGAATATAAGACAGTGCTGCTGATGGACTTGTTGTGATTAGGTGATTAGAGTTTTGTTGTGGTAAAAGTTGCAAAACAAAGAAAGACACACAGGAATAAAAGTGAATAAGGATGAAAAAAAAGGAAGTCATTTTCTAGCCTGTCACCTAAATCGGTGTCCTCTTCTTCCTGCGTGCATTCACGTATTTTGTAATCTGGTGGTATGAAGTGCTGATTCATCTTGATCAGTGTTAACCTCTCCACATTTTTGGGCAAGAGGCGGGTCCTTTTTGAAGTTACAATGGCACCAGCAGCACTGAAAACACGTTTAGAAGACACGCTTGCAAATGGCAAGACAAATAATTTAGAGCCAGGTTGGTGATCAGTGGCCATAGAGCCCTTTTCCTATACCAATACAGCAATGGGTTCTGATTAACAAAGACCTCTGTTAGGTCATCCAGATAGGCCTGCACCATCGACTCAAGGTTCTCCACGGTTACTCCACTTTGCGTACCATCTGTGGACTTTGCAGCACTGGAACGATCAAACCCTCGATGAGTTAGCCAATCCGCTTCTGACAATATTATGGCTGGGCCTGGTGCAGGTGAGGATGATGATACGGTTGCTGGTGTCGTTAATGGCTGTGAGGGAAAGTGACTCCCTTTGGCCACAGATTCAGAAGTGGAACTTGACGCCGGATGGCCTGCTGATTCAGTTGTACTTCTGTCGGCTCCTTGAATTTTCTGCCTCTCTTTTTCCAACCGAGTGGCTGACACAGCTAGCCAATGTTTGTACTTTGAAACATCTGCTTCATCAAAAGGAATGAATGCTTTGCTGGCCACTGACTTTTTGTACCGTTTATCCAGAATAGTGGCACAAATGTAATGTTGTTCTGTATGTATGTTTTTAAGCCTTTCATTGGCAACTAGGCGGCTTAATAACCTCTCCCCCAACTGATATGCGTCTTGCTTTTCAGCATCATCTCGGAACGTTGAAGACACCGCCTTCAGTTGGTGCTCTAGCATGACCAACAATGGGATAGCTGTGCCCAAAGAAAAGTCCTCCCTGCTGACTTCACGCGTGAAGACCTCAAAAGGACAAAGCATGTCTGTAAGGCTTGCAATTAGCTTCCATTCCACCAACTCTAGCCTCATGTCTTTCATAGTAGAACCCAAATTATAGACATAATCATTTATTACCCCCACTGCTCAGACAGACGCTCAAGCATGTAAAAGCTTGAGTTCCAACGTGTTGCCACCTCCTGGATGAGTCCTTTGACTGGCAGTCTACGTCCATGTTGAATGCTCCTCAGCTCCTTCCGGGCCTTAAAAGAATGGCTGAAATGTGTGCAGATTCCTCGGCAGGTGGTTAGTAACTTGCTGACTGTGTTTTCTTTTTTCAAGAAATCTTGCACCACGTTGTTAATACTGTGCCCCAAACACGGCACTCTGAAATAGTCACCTTGATGAATGGCCTTAACTATATTACTGCCATTATCCGTGGAAACATAACCAACTATGCGATTTCTTAAATGCAGCCATTCATAGACCTTCCTATTAAACTCCTCCAAAAGGTTAGGTGCAGTATGAGTTTTCTCCATCACAAACATGGCTACTGTTGCATGTTTCCGAGTAGCTTGAATAACAGTGTCCGTGTCAAAACCTACTTTTAACTTTTCTATAACCCCTGCAAAAGAGACCCAGTGTGCAGTGATTCACATGCAATCAAGGGCTTGGCAACTGGTCCACATTTCTGTTGTCAGGTGGATAGTGTGAACAGCACTCTTCTGCAAAGCTGCCCCAATCACCTCCAGCACATCTTGATGTTGTGCTGGAACCGCAACTCTGGCAAATAGGACCGGCTAGGAACCTTCCATTTAGGGCAGACTGTTGCCACAAATTCTAGAAAACCCACCCCTTCCATGAAAGAAAAAGGGAGGAGGTCCAGTGCTAACATTTTAGCCAGCTTTGCGTTATACAGACGTGCTGCTAATGGCTGGACTGGTTTACGTGATGATGATGATGATGACTTCTTCAAACCAGTTAGGCCCAGTGATGTACTTTTTCGCATTGGTGTCTCTCCCAGACTCTTAGTGTGCCTCATACATGTTGCAGGGGTAGAGGGTGTGGGCGTTACCACTGCAGTGCTGCTGCCGGGGGTACTGGGTGTACCAGAAAAAATGTCTGTCACTTCTTCACTTCCCCTCTGCATGATCAGCCCCTCGTCATCATCAGATGCAATATCAATGGATACATTTGGATTTGTTTTTCTTTTGGCTTCCTGGATCTTACTTAGGTGCGCCTCCCACTCGATAGTGTGGTGTTTTTTGAGATGACCTCTCTGGCCTCTGGTACCATAGTTGGTACCAAGCTTACCCCGACTAACTAATGTTATACAAATCGAACAAACAACCATGTTTTCCTCCCTTTGGCTAACAGTAAAGAAGTCCAAAACTGGGGACTGGAGATGTCTGCTGGTGGTGGAGGTGCTGCTTTGAGTTTCAATACCAGATGAAGTGGAGGATGGGCGTGGCTGAATTCATTTCTGTTGTTCACTTACACCACCACTACTTGAGGTAATGGAGGTCGAGCTGGATGGAGGTCCCTGCTGGCCCTTCTGCCTAAAAAATATGGAAGCTCTAGGTCGTGTTGGTGTTGTAGTAAACTGCATTGGTGGTGGTACCAGTGCCACGCCGCCCCTATCCCGCTCAGCCACCATTCGGGATAGGGTGAAAATTTCTGTCTGCTGCATGCCCGCTGGGGCTGGAGTGACGACTGTGATGACTGGGTCATCGTCAGACTGTTCATCAGCACCAAAAGACACCACTTCTTGTTCGTCGTCATCACCCATAAGTGGAAGCCTTGCGGGAATCTTCCTTTTATGCTTACCTACCTTTGTCGGCTCATGGCGTGCCTCACTCTCAGAGTGCATTGGTGGGTTCCAATCAAGATCAAGGTCATCAGAATGAAGGGGGCTTGAAGAAGAACTTGTAGTAGTAGTAGCCCTCCTTGACCATTTTCTTGCTGGGGATCTGGAAGACAATGGATCATCATCAGGAGGAGTGGCTTCCTCGGATGATACCTCCGCTTGAATATCAATTTCCTGATGTGTACCTACTTCTGGAGGAACAAGCGTTGTATGCAGTTGTGCCGCTCCATGAACCTTTAGTTGCACCTCTCCATGTGCCTCTACTTGCGCCTCTACTTGCGCCTCTCCTTGTGCCTCTCCTTGCGCCTTTCCTTGCCCATGTACTTTGCGCTTGTACTAGTTGCACCTGTGGTTGTCGTTGGGGCTGTGGTTGTTGAACACTCATCAGCTGAGTTACACCCGGCGTTGATTGGATGGCACTTTGTTGTGATGAGCCAACATCACTGGTCGATGGTGATTGAGAAACTAAAGTGGCTTCCTCAGTAGCACTCATGGTCTTTGACCTAACTTGGTGTGATGGCACTGAGCGCAATGAAGCGGAGGTGCTGCTTCCAGCTTGGTCCCCGGCGGACACCGCTGCTGCTGCAGGCGTATTTTTTTTTTTACCAAAAAAGGTGTCGGTGGGCCCACCAGTCTCCTTGGTAGGTGGTGCCACTTGCTTCTTCTGCTCCTTCTTACTGGCAGTGGCACTGGCAACTTTTTTCACTGAGGAGCTACGGCCACCTTTCTTTGGGCCCATCTTCTTCATATGTCAGAACAGCAGGCCGCAGTTGCACGAGTTGCAGAGTTGTCTTGTCTGTGGCCACACGTGACGTCACGTGACGTTGTGCTGCACACACCGCTGCAGGGCTTTTTCCTGGCACTGGTGGTTCTCTTGTGCACCTAAAAGCAATGGAAGCCAGAGGAACATCAGTTAAACACCCCAAAAAGTCGAAAAACACACAAAAATCACCACATACCAATGCCATCCATGCCGTCAATGATGTTTATATTCAAGACACCCCACAGAAAGACTTGGTCCATTTACCACTCACTACCCCTGGGCCTAATGGAAGAAAGCAAGGCAAACTGGGAGCAGGCCTGAGCACGCTGCCTGGCTTCAAAATGGCCCCTTGACCCCAAGCCTCATGGCCATGCCCTGCCTGGACCAGGCTCAAAATGGCCCCCACCCACATGGCCAGGCCCCAACAACACCCCAAAAAGTCGAAAAACACACAAAAATCACCACAATCCAATGCCATACATGCCCTCAATGATGTTTAAATTCAAGTCACCCCACAGAAAGACTTGGTCCATGCACCACTCACTACCCCTGGGCCTAATGGAAGAAAGCAAGGCAAACTGGGTGCAGGCCTGAGCACACTGCCTGGCTTAAAATTGGCCCCTTGACCCCCAGCCACATGGCCAGGCCCTGCCTGGACCAGGCCTCATAATGGCCCCCACCCACATGGCCAGGCCCCAACAACACCCCAAAAAGTCGAAAAACACACAAAAATCACAACAATCCAATGCCATCCATGCCCTTAATGATGTTTAAATTCAAGACACCCCACAGAAACACTTGGTCCATACACCACTCACTACCCCTGGTCATTCTGACTAGTGAGGTTTTACAGGCACCCAAAAAAACCAAAAAAACAACATATAACAGTGAGCTAAAATTCCATGACATAAATGAATATTAAGTAAAAAGAAAATCACAGAAACAGTGCCTGGGCCTACTGGATACTGTGGCTACCCACAATATATATTTTTTTTAAGTTGTGAAAAAAGTTTTAAAACTGTAGTTGCAGCAACTGCAATGCCCCAAACAAACAACACCAACTTACTTGTAAAATCTCAAGTCCAAAAGTGATTCAAACTCCAAAGTCCAAAAAGTCCTCAAATACAAATATCCAGCAGAAGCCACAAAAAGTATTCCTTCCAGCTCCAGAACCAAATCAAAAGTGACCAGGACATGGGCAAAGCACTGGGAGGAGCCTGCTGGACAGGAACAGGAAGTTGGAGACTCTGGGGCACTTCCTTCCTCCCACCCTCTCCCCCCACCCCCAAAATGGACTCCTTGCACCAAAAAGTGCAGCCAAATGTCAATCTGAGGAGTTATTCTGATCAAAATCATCATTTACAGAAGGTTTATGCTGCCTGCGGTGGATTTCTTGTGCAGAATTGCAATTTTTGCAATTTCGGGAAAGCGAGCTGTTCAAATCTCCCTCCGGAAGTCAGCTGCACGCTGCATCTACGTGTTCGGCATTGTTTACTCCCGTGATGCGTGATCGCGGGCCCTTATGACGTACTCGCATTGTCAAACTCTCGCTGTGCAAGATGGCGGGCCACGATTACGTAATTGCGGTCGAAAAACTCTTGTGCGATCACGCAGCAAGTTCCAAAATGGCGCTGCACACGCAAACCGGGAGAAAAACAACTCGGCGGACTCAGAATCACGGTAAGTCAACGCAGCGCGCGCGATATTGTATTTTTCAAGCGCGACCAAGCAAAAAAATCCGCAGCTTGCGAATTTGAGGATTTTTGGGCAAATTTGCGCGATTCGCAGACCACAAATTTGCCAAAAATCTGCACATTTCGCGAACGAAACGGGTTTTACGCCCACGCTTACTCTACACTATTCTACTCTGTGCAGCTCTACTCTACACCACTCCATTTTATGGCATTACACTATACACCATTCTACACAACTCCACTCTACTCTATGACACTCAGCTCTATGCCACTAATCCACATCTCCCCCCCACACAATGACACTTTACATTGCTCCAAGCCACTCGACTCTATTCCACTCTTCTCTAAGCCACTTTGCTATACATCATTTATTGCCACTCAACTGTAACTACATGCCATGCCATTCTATTCTATGCCACTCTACTTCATGCCACTCTATTCTATGCCACTTGACTCTGTGCCACTCCACACCACTCTGTGCCATTCCTCACCACTCTACATCACTCAACTTTATGCTACTCTACTCCATAACACTACTCCGGACCACTGTAATACACTTCACTCCACTCTATGGCACACCACTCTATGCCACTCCACTCTACGCCACCCAACTTTAAGCAACGGCACTCTATGCCAACTAACACTATTCCACTTCACTCTACACCCCTGCACATCTTTCCACACCACCAATTGCTATGCTACGCTGGCCTAACCGCTCTGCTCCATGCCACTTTACTCTACAAAACTCAACTCCATGTCACCAACTCCATGCTACTCTGCTATACTCCACTCTGTTGCATTCCATTTTACTCTACCCCATTCTACTCTCCACCGCTCAATTCTATGTCACTACTGAGCATCACTCAGCTCTACTTTACATCACTTTACTCTACACCACTTTACTCTGCTCTATGCCACTCTACTCTACCCCTCTCAACTGTATGTCACTCCACTCCACTCTGTGCCACTTTACGCCAATCCACTCTACGCCACTCCACTTTTTACCCCTTCACTCTATGCCACCCTACTCCATGCCACTCTACTCCACACCACTCTACTCCACACCATTCTACTTTATGCCACTCTACTCTGTGCGACTCCATGCCACACAAATTCACTTTACTCTACTCCAAGTGTATGGCAGTTTTTTTACCACAGAATTCTATGTTACTCGACTCTATGCCACTCTGCTCTATGCTACTATACTCCACTCGCACCATTTCATGCCACTCTATACTACACCACTCTAAACCACTCCTCTTCATGCCACTCTACTCCATTCCACTCTACTTCATGCCCCTCTACTGCATTCAATTTCACTCAATACCACACCATTTTTTGCCAATCTACTCTATGGCATCCTACTCCAGGCCACTGTACACCACTCTACTCACAAACACTCTGCTCTATACCTCTCTCTTTCACTCAAAGCCATTCCACGCTATGCTACTCTACACCACTCTATTGTATGCCACTCTCACCATGCCACTCTATGACACACCTCTTTATGCACTCTTTTCTATGCCAGCGTATGCCACTCTAATATATAGCACTATATGCAATTTCACTCCATTCTATGCAACTCCACTCTATACCACTCCTCTGTACACCACTCTACTCTTCTCTCCACCACTCTACTCCACTCACACAATGCCACTCTACGGCACTCTATGTACTTCTATAGATGTCACCCTACTCTATGCCACTCTATTCCATTCTATTCTACACCACTCTACTCTGAGACATTCATCACCACGCGACTCCATTCCATTCCATGCCACTCTACTCTACCTCACTCTACACTGTGGCGGTCCAAGCCACTTCATGCCACTCTAGTCTATGCCACTCTCAGCCATGCTACTCTACTCCACAGCACTCTACTCCACTCCATCCAACTGTATACCACTCCACCCTACACCATTCTATGACACTTCACATTACACCACTCTACTCAATGCCATCCTTTGCCACTACACTTATTGTACCCCACCCACACCACTATATACCACACAACACCACTCCACTGGACACCACTCTAGTCCGTGTCACTCTAGTCCACACACCACGCCACTCCATGCTACTCTACTCTATGCTTCTATACTCTATGCCACTCTACTATGTGCCACTCCATGCCACTCTACTTTACACTAGGCCTGGGTGAAATTCTAATTGTTTTGAAATAATCAGAGTAATTTCAATAATTAGCATTACTCTTGTGATGATAAATTACCGAAATTGCATGATTATGTCAGATTTAGTAATTAAATGTAATTTGGGGCACAAGGTCCCAAGCAGAGAAATGGACCGACGCTAGGGACACTATTAGGGACATTCAAATGGCTAGCTCACAACACGAATTGACTGAATGGGCACGGGTGGGACTGAAAGACGATGAAGGCTGCTAGCGGACAAAAGACACAAACAAATGGTTGCTACCTGACTCATACCTGATTCCCATACTGACTATGGCACACTCCCCTGCTCACATAGGATCAGCCCCCATGATTGAACTTGTCTCCAGAGTTTGGCACAACGACAAAATCACAGACTCTGCCAAACGTCTGGTCCAACAATCCTTGATATGCTTGCAACATAACCCCGGGAAAGGAACTGTGGTACCCCGGGGAGGGTTTGGGGTTCCCAATCACCCGTTTGAAGTCCTGCAGATGGACTACATCCAACTAGACAGATGCCAAGGCCTGAAATACGTACTTGTTGTGGTGTGTGCATTCAGCAAATGGGTGGAAGCATACCCAACCCGTGATAACACCGCTATGGCCACTGCAAAAGTACTATTAAAATAATTTTTCCCTCGCTACGGCCTTTGTCGAATTTTATGGAGCGACAATGGTCCCCACTTCGTAGCCGAAGTTATCCAGCTCATCTTAAAAGGGCTGGGTGTAAAACAGAAGTTCCACGCAGTCTTCCACCCCCAGTCTGCTGGACTTGTTGAGCGACACAATGCCACACTAAAACTAAAACTAGCCAAGATAGTGGCTACCACAGGACTGAAATGGCCAGATGCTCTCCCACTGGCATTGCTATCGATGCGTTTCACCCCCACCAAACACCACTTGACACCTTACGAGGTCGTTTTCGGCCGACCCATGAGCGTCTGGTCTGCACCAAAACCGACTTCCATTCATGACGTCTCGGACGTCCTAATGTCTGATTACTTGTATAAATTGACTGAAACTCTGTCTGTCATTCACCAACAGGTGCTGCATGCCATCCCTGACGCTTCCAGGGGTCCCGGACACAACCTGCAACCCGGGGATTTCGTATTGATAAAGAATTTCCAGCGCGCCAAGAGTATGGAACCCCGGTGGACGGGCCCCTGGCAAGTCCTACTCACCACCCGAACAGCTCTTCGAGTGGAAGGAAAGCAGACCTGGGTGCATGCGCACCACTGCAAACGGATCACCCCGACTCTGACGACGACAGAAGACGTGACCGTCCAGGAAGAGCTCCTGAACAAAGACCGACCATCGCTGAACTGCTATCCAAACACAGAGACACTCGAACTAGCAAAGATTCCTGACCCCACCGTGCCATCCAAAGAAGGGTATAACCTGCGGCGAAAGGAGGGAGTTTTGGCTAAGCAGACCATTAACTAAGTCATAATTCTCAGATCGGTGGCCTAACACTACAAAGGCTGTCAGGAGAGAAAGCCAGACAAGGTTTTTGGTTCTGCCCGCTACCGAGCTCCCTTGAAAATGATGGAAGCGCCCGATAAGAAGATGATGGAAGCGCCCGATAAGAAGGTGATGGAAGCGCCCGATAAGAAGATGATGGAAGCAACCGGACATCCGAAACTTGGCTACAGAAACCCAAAGAGAGACAGAATCCACAGTTCAAAGGCAATTGCACTTTTTATCACGATCCTCATCTGCCTTCTCCTCATGACCACACTCTGGATTGTGGAAGAAAACGCACCCGCTCATGAGACATTCCTGACCACTGCACAGCCTACCACCATGAAGGAACATTATTTGATTTCTCTCTCTCCCCAACTCAGAGAAAGGCGAAAGGAGTTTTGGAACAACTCCTTTGTGCAGCTGCTGCACCAGCACAATCTTGCCACCAATGCCACCAACTGCTGGATCTGTGGGTTGCTACCCCACGCCACTGGACATTCGATACCCTTCATCCCTTCACCCTTCTCAATTCACGGCTCCTGCCTTGCTTGGCTGATCCTCCTGCAAGAGAGCTATAGGGACAATGCCACCTCCAGCAAAACCATGACGCATTTCTTTCATGAGGTCTGGCGAAACAAAACGAAGACACATTTCTGCCCGCAGACCTCCAACGACTCTATCCACATGGACATCCCTGCTAAAGAACGAATTGAAATGCAGGTGTTCAACAATCCGACCAGACCCACCTTCTCCTACCTTCGGAAGCGAACAGCCGCCACCCTGACTGTGGCCCTATCTGTCATCAACGTCACAGGCCTTATGTGCATAGAAGGGCTTGGGACCCAGCTGGTGGGCCGCAGTGCTTGCCGCATCACCAGAACTTTGGATTCCACCGAATCACCTTCCTTTGTATCCTCTCCAAACATGTACTTTGTTTGCAGCACAAAAGCTTACACCTGGCTCCCCAAAGGCTGGGGGGGCACTTGTTTTATCTCCTTCATCCTTCCTCCGACCTATGTGGCTCCGGCGAATCACCATAGACAAAAACGAGCCAAGGACATTGAATAAGCCGACTCTACAGGAGCACAGTTCCTCGTTGCAATGAAGGGACTTGTTCCACTCTGGGGCCCGATGGCAAACAGCCGTGCCATCCGACATTTGACTCAGGCAGTCGAGACAACAATGAACATCACAGCTGGTATCCTTGCAAACAACACAGCCGAGCTTCAAGCGGTCCGCCTCGTCACTCTCCAGAACAGCCTTGTTCTAGATGTGGTTCTAGCGGATCGTGGTGGAGCATGCTGCATTATTGGGTCCAGCTGCTGTACATATATACCGGACAATTCACCCTCAGTGTACAAGGCCATCGAACATCTCCACAGACTCTCCTCAGAAGTTCACCAGGAGCAGGAAGAATGGTCGCTTGGTGGATGGTTTTGGATTACTGTTAAGAACTGGGGCTGGAGACTGTTTACCATTATCCTGATTCCTGTGGTTGTAATATGTGGGTTCTGCTTAGGAATTCAATGCCTGCCGCCTCTGTGTTCATTATGTGCGAATTGTATCTGCCCTAAGACTGTGGACTTTGGAAAGGAACGCATGGGAGCACTGTATGATGTCGAGGTTAGGAATCTAATGCAGATAGACATTGAGTAGACAAGCTGGCTAGATATGTTGAAAAGGGAGGACTGTTAAAACCTAGACTGCAGTGTCAACATTATCGGCGCCATCTTGTTTCCCTTTTGAGCCCATTAATGCGCGTAAGCGGCAGCCATTTTAAAATACCATGGCCTCTCTGCCCATCGCCCACAGCCAGTGCGTCTCTCTCTCTCTCGACCTCGCAGATATCCCCCGCGCGCTGACAGCCCCCGCTCTCACATGCCTTGGGCCATAAACCCTCTTCAGCGCAACTCTGCCTCGGAACCCCATCCTGTTCCCAGCTCAACACCTCCCTCCATTCCTTTCATGATCCTGGGTCCTTTGATAAAACCCCCCTTTCCTCTATGCCCGATTTTTCTTACTCGTTCCCAGGCCACCACCTGGCCCTGCGGATGCTGTTTATTGCCCCACCCCCATACAGTAGGAAGCTTCTCCCATCAAAGGATCACCGAGTTGATCAAAGCCCCCACCCCATGAGATTCGATCAACCACATACATTCCGTGAATCGGCGGAATGTCCAGCTGCGCAACAATCGTCACCTGTTGTGACCGGGGTGGGGACTTCAACTGTAAATGTGTGTGGGAACGGGCCTGAAGCGGGGATTCCGAGGATGTCCTTTCATACTTCAAAGCATTTGCAAGAATGTACCACATGCAATAAACTGTAATAAAGATCATAAACCTGTGTATAAGAGGCCAGGCCTGAGAGATGCGGTTAGAGCACCTTGAGAAGATACCCTGTTGTCTGATTTGATGTGTTCTGCTCCGTCGGAATAAAACTTCTGTTTCCTGCCTTCCATTCTCCAGCGCCTGCCTCTTTGTTTGATAACTTGAGTGGTAATAGAGGCGGTTAACGCCGGGCAACTTTGAAAAGGGTCATCGGCCCTTCCTTTTTCCACATACTGCTGTTTATGTTCTTTAGCAATTAGTCCTATTTTCTTAGCTCAAAATACATCATTGGGCCCATTTTAGATGCCAGGATGCATTTTGCGCTAAAACAGTAGGGTTAAATGCTGGATAACACTTATTTATACATAATTTCAAGTAATTTAGTGGTGATTATGAGTAATTATGCTAAAGAGAATTACACTAGTTACTGTACACCACCACTCTAAACCAAAACCACGTCACTCCATTCCACTCTAAGCCACTCCACTCCATTCTGTGTCATTGTAATCCACTCTATGCAAGTCTACTTTACACTACACCACTATACAACACTGTATACCCGTCTACTCCACTTCAACCCACTATATGCCTCTCCACCCTATGCCATTCTACGCCATCCAGATTGTGCCAGTGAACTCTAAGCCACTCTACTCTCTTCTACGGCACTCAATGCCAATCTATGTCACTCCACCCTACAACAATCTACTCTACAAAACTCTACTCTATGCAGCTTCACTTTACACCATTCATCAGCACTCCAGTTGACACCATGCCACTCTACTTTAAACCACTCCACTCTAAGCATCCCCACTCTACTTGACAACACTCTACTCTAAGCCACAGCACTCCACCCGACTCTATGACACTCTACTCTATGCCACTCCTCACCACTCCACTCCATTTCAAACATTGCCACTTCACTGCACTCTATGCCACTCCTCTCTACGCCACTCTACTCTACACCACCTTAAGCCACTCTACACTACACCACTCTACTCTAAGTCATACTTCATCACTCCACTCCATGCCACTCTACTCTATGCCACTCCATGCCACTCTACACCACTTCACTCTACTCACGCCAATCTACTCCACACCACTCCACTCCATTTTACCCCACGTTATGCGACAACACTTCACTCCATTCTATGTCACTCCACATTATGCCATTCTAATCTATGCCACTCTACACCAATTCATGGTATTCTACTCCACTCCATGGCACTCTATGACACTCCACAACACTATATGCCACTCTACTCTACACAACTTTGCTCCACTCTATCAATGCCACTTTACTTCACTCTTTGCCACTATTCTCTTTGCCACTCTATACCAACCCACTCTACACCATGCCACTCCATTCCACTCTATACCACTCTACTCCACTCTACAGCAGTCTACTTCACTCTACCCACTTAATCCATGCAACTCTACTCTACATCATTCATCTCCACTCCAATTTACTCCATGCCACTCTACTCTATGCCACTCTACTCTACACCACTCAAAGCTAACCCGCATTACTCTGATCTATGCTGAGCTACAATTGTGAAAAACAAGGACCCCCTGAACAGTAATATGTTCAATTCCTAGGACAGGGAAAACATAATGCGAATAAAAAACTTCCTAGGCAATTGATATTAGGAAACAAGTCACAAAGGTAACAGGCATGAAACAACATATATAAAAAAAATTCATTTTAATGACATCCATTTAACAATATTTATAAAAATTCATATGTGTTCTAACACAATTCCTACAATTGCACATTTAAAAAGGAACAATTCACATATAAAGTATATTTGTTTTTTAAAATAAAAATGAGGAGAGGATCAAAACAATTGGTGGCAAATTGTATTGATTCTGTCCTCGTTTTTTTTAAATGATATGATATGAATTTTTATAAATATTGTTAAATTGATGTAATTAAAATGAATGTTTTTTATATATGTTGTTTCATGCCTGTTCCCTTTGTGACTTGTTTCCTAATATCAATTGCCTAGGAAGTTTTTTATTCGCACTATGCTGCGCTACACCACTCTTAACCAATCTATTTTAATCCACTCTACCCCACTCCACTCCACTCTACTCCATGCCACCCTACTCTACTTCTTGCTACTCTACTCCATGCCACCCTACTCTGTGCCACTGTACTCTACAACACTGTACTTTACACCTATCCATTCCACACCACGCTACTCTACCCCACTCTACTCTACAACACATTACTCTACACAATTGTATACCACTCTACTGTAGTGAACTGCACTCTACTCTCTGCTGCAACACTCTACGCCACTCCATTCAACTCCACTCCACTCTGGTCCAATTCACTCCAACCCACTCCAGTCTATGTCACTTCACTCTATGCCACTCTACTCTATGCCATTCTTCTCCACGCTACTCAACTCCATGACACCCTACTCAATGCCACTACTTTACGCCACTCCACTTTACTTGATGACACTTCTCTGTACACCACTCTACTCCTTTTCACTCTACTCTACTCCACGCCACTCTACTCCACTCCATCCCACTCAATGCCACCTACTCTATGTCACTCTTCTCTATGTTAACCTACTATGGGCCAGTGTATGCCACTCCACTCTAGGCCACTCAATTCCATTCCACACCACTCTACCCTATGACACTCCAAGCCACTATATGCCACTCTCCTCTCTGGCAGTTTACTGTACACCACTCTTCTCTATGCCACTCCACTCTATGCACTCTACTCTGTGTTACTCTATGACACTCTATGACACTCTACTCTATGCAACTCCACTCTAAACCTTTCTACTGTATGCAACTCTGCACCACTTCACTCAACAGCACTCCACTTTGCTTCACACCACTCTACTCCATTCCATCCAACTCTTTGCCACTCTATGCCACTCGATGCGACTCTACTCCATTCCAAACAGTGCCAAATTATGACACTCTACACCACTGCTCTCTATGCCACTCTGCTGAGTCTGCTCTACACCACTTTATACCACTCTGCTCTACTCTGCTCAACATCATTCTTCTCTACTACACTCTGTGCCACTCTACTCTATGCTGCTCTATGCCACTCCATGCCACTCAACTTTATGCCACTCTGTGCCACTCTGCTGTTTGCCACTCTACTCTATGCCGCTTCATGCCACTCCACACCACTCAAGTATATGCAACTCTAAGCCAATTCACTCTACTCCATGCCACCCCAGTCTATGCTACTCCACTATATGCCATTTGATGCCATTCGATATTATGCTGCTCTGGATAGAGTGGCATGGAGTGGCATAGAAGTGGAGTAACTTTGAATAAGCCACTCCACTTCTATGCCACTCCATGCCACTCTATCCAAGTCACTTTATTCCACTCTATGCTACACTATGTTACTCCACTTCACGCCACTCCACTCGACACCATGCCACTCCATTCCACTCTATGCCACTACAGTCCACTCTAAGCCAATATACTCCACTCTATGGCAGTTATCTCCACTCAACTCTACATCAGTCCACCCATTGCCACTCTAATCTACCCCATCCATGCCACGCCACTCCACACAATGCAACACTATGCCGCTCTATACCATTCCATTCTACACCCACTCTTCTCTACGCCACTCTACTCTACGCCACTCCACTCTAAGCACTCCAACCCATGCTACAATATGCCACTATATGCAACTCTAAGCCACTTTCTTCTACTTCGTGCCACACTACTCTAAGCTACTCTGCTCCATGCCACTCTTCTCCACTCCACTCTATGCCACTCCATGCCACTCTACAGCACTCTATGACACTCAATGCCACCTTACTCTATGCTACTCTACTCTATGCTATGCTGCAATACTCCACTCTACCCCTTTCTACTCCACTTTATGCCACTCTGTTCTTCTCTATGCCTCTCCACACCACACCACTCTATTCCACTCTACTTAATACTACTGTATTTTACTCCATTCCACTCTATGCCACTCCACTCTGTGCCACGCTACTCTGACAGTCTACTACACCTCACTTTACACCACTCCACTCTAGGCCACTCCACTGTATACCACCCCATGTCACTCTATGCCACTCTTCTCTTCGCTACTATACACTACCCCACTCCACTCTACACCACTCTAATCTGTGAAACTTGACACCACACAATACAACTATATTGCACTCTACTACATACTACTGTACTCTACACCACTCTACTTTACAAAACTCTATGCTATTTCAGTTCATTCTATGCCACTCTACTCTACGCCTCTCTACTTTACACCACTCCACTCTACTCCACTCTACACTACTCTACTCTACACCACTCCAAGGTGCTATGCTCCACTTTACTCCACTCCACCCCACTCAATGCACTCTACTCTATGTCAGTATACACTACTCCATTCTACTCTACACAATGTCATTATATGGCACTCTATGCCACACCACTCTATGCACACCTATTCTACAACACTCTATGCCACTCTACTCTACGCTACTCCACACGACTCTATAGAACTCCACTTTACTCCAAATGACTCAGGTCCATGGCACTCTACTCCATGCCACCCTACTCAATGCCACTCTACTCTATTCCACTCTATTCTATGCCACTTTACTGTATGTCACTTACCTCTAGCCCACTCTACTCTATGCCATTCTACTCTACAGTGCACCACTCCACTCTAATCTATGCCACTCTACACCACTCCACTCTAGTCTACACCTCTCTATTCTATGCCACTCCCCTCCATGACACTCTTCACCTGTCCCCTATATGCCACTCCACTCTACAGCACTCTACTTCACACCACAGTAATCCATGTCACTATACTTTACACAACTCTATGCCACTCCACTCTGCTCAACGTCACTCCACACAATGCCACTGTACAGGACTAAATGCCACTCCACTCTATGCCACTCTACTCTATGCCACTCTACACTAAGCCACTCCACTCCATCCCACTCTACTCTATGCTACTCTTCTCTACACCACTCAACTTTACATAACTCTATGCAACTCCTCGCCACCCTTCTCTATGCTACTCTACTCTACGCTGCTCTGCTCCATGCCAATCTACTCCATGCCAATCTACTCAACTCCACTCCACTCTATTCCACTAAATGTCACTCTTCACAGCTCCTCTCTAGGCCACTCCACACCACTCTACTCTATGCCACTCCACACAAGTCTACACCACTCCACTCTGTGCTATTCTACTGTATGCTACTCTACTTCACACCAGTCTACTCCATGCCATTCCACTCTGCACAATGCCACTCCATGCTACTCCCCTCTAGGCCACTCTACTCTATGCAACTCTAAACCACTCTACTCTGCACCACTACACTCTACACTGCTCCACTCTACTCTATGCCACGCTACTTTATGCGACTCCAATATACTCCTAAGAACTCTATTCTATGCCACTCTACACCATTTTATTCTACACCACTCAACACTACACCACTCTACACCACTCCACTTTATGCCACCCCACTCTATACCAATTGCATATATGCCACTCCACTCCACTCTAGTCTATGTCAGTTCTCGCCACTCCTTACCGTTCTACTTTACTCCACTCCACACCACTTCACATAATGTCACTCTATGGTACTCCACACCTCTCTAATCTATGCCACTCTATTATTTGCTCTACTCTATCCCTCTCCACTGTATGATACTCTACTCTACGGCTGTCCACTGTACGCCACACTACTCTATGCCACTCTCTTACACTCTACACCAGACCATGCCACTCTACTCTACTCCATGCAATGCCGCTCTAAGGCAGTCTACTCTAAACCACACTACGCCATTCTACTCTACACCACTATACTCTACACCACTATATTCTGAACCACTTTACTCTTCACCACTATATCAATACCACACCACACTACACCACTCTACTCTATGCCACTCTACTTTACTTTATGCAATCGACTCTACACCACTCTATTCTGTGCCACAATGCTGTGCACTACTCTACTGTGTGCCTCTCCAGTCTATCCCAGCCCACTCAACGCCACTCCACTCTGCGCTACTCTACTCTGCCCCACTCCTCTCTACGACACTCTATGCCCCTCTATTCAACATCACTCTACACTGCTCCACTCTACTCCACTTTTCCCTATGCAACTTATCTCTACGCCTCACCACTAGCTTTTATCCATGATGAGCAGCAGCCAGCTGTTGTACAACACGGCTAAAAGATATTGGCAAAGCAATAGCTCTCACATAGGCACGACCTATTGACATAACAAATGCATGTTTTTATCATGCAGTGTAGCGGGCTGGCAGAACCAGCACTCCCGGTCCACTTTTGCCGATCTGCATCTGACATCAGTCCCACATCATTCAAGAGAGCTATCAAAACCAATTCAGCACTTCTTGCCGGGTGCAAACCAAGTAGTGTGTGGATCAAGACATAGTGTTAGTTTTCATGAAAAAATAACTGTTGTGCAGGTGCAACTTGGTGCAACAATTTGACGTACTGTGTTAGACTGAAGAGGTGTAATGCCTACACAGTGATATGTTAAGAGTAATGACGTGAGAGAGGAGATGAGAATATACCCATCTCGGCGAGTCAGCTTTATTATATCAGCAAATATGCTAAACAATTAAAAGAAAGCCTGTCCTATAAAATCCATGTACATAAAACAGCTAACAAATATTTTTTGTACATTGATTATTCATGACACATACGTTTCCTGCAGTTTCGGGATAGTACCAGTGCATGTAATACTGTGCGAAGCAGATTAAAAATGGCTACCAATAGGTTGAAGAAATAGCAGCAGCTAAACGTGCGTGATAGGAGGTAGTGGGCTGCAGGCTGAAAGGCCCCAAATGCTTGTTGCAATGATACAATGAATGCGACAGAGGAATAATTAGGAACAGCCTTAGACACTGCTAAAGCCGAAATTAAGGCATAGGTGCAAGCTGGAAGGAATCAGCCGTCAGCAGAGCGAGAAAATAATTACTGCTAGTCTAGCATGTTGAGGGGAGAAAGGAAGTAAAATAAGCTGAGTGCCCAACCGGAGCCAATCCTGAGCCTAAGTACTAATCACATTAATTAAGATCATTAATAAAGAGCATAAGCCGGTATTAAAAGCGCATCGTATATGACGTCCGCCCCAGTTTAACGACAAGGTTCCAAAGTTGGGCTCCTGTGCACAATGATGAATGCCACTTAGCATACATAAGTAAACATTAGGCTTCCAGGAGAATAAGGGTCTAACTCAGTGTAATTCAGTATTCCACAAACTGATTACACTGATCCCGTGCTCGTGCAGGTTAGAAATAGCGCAGGTTCCTTGTTCGTAGTAGTGCCTGATGTGCTAATTCTTTCGACGGTACTTACTGCCGGACATACAAATTCAGACTGATAGCCCCGTGCTCTCCACAGGTAGCAAAGCTGTGCACAAAAACAGTATTTGTCCTCCTAATAATATGGTAGAATGAGATATGTTTCCATCCCCATGTGTGTCACTTTCCAAAACAGCTCATCATTCCTGATTAAAGCCTTAAGGAATAGGAAATATGTGGAAATGCTTATTTGCTCAGATATCAGCACCTTTTAGAACAATTTTAAAATTACTCAAGAGCAGCACATGGAGCAGGGGAAAGTGCACTTGCCCTTCATGCACATGTCAGGAGAGGGTGCTTACCTGATTGGGTTAAGTGTCGCACCTGTGAATGCCATATTTATTTTTATTTATTTAAGAGGTTTTATATAACGCTGGCCAGACCCGAAGGTATCAGAGCGCTTTACAGCAGATAGGAGAGAAATCACATAAAAGAGACAGAGGTAAGCATATGATCAAAAGTCCCGGTGTGCTGTGCGTCCGAGGTGCGTCATTGAGGTAGAGACGTCCAGAGGTAGTCTTGATGCATGCACAAAGTCTTGGGCTAAATCTTCCTCCGAGAGGCGGTGAACGAGGAGGGGGTTAAGGAGCGGGGTGAGGTAGGGAGTGGTGGAGCATTGCCTGGTGGCTGCAGAGTGCAGGCCTGTGAGTTTCGGATTTCAGTTCGGGAAGTTGAGGGAGAGGTCTTTTAGGATTATTTTGAATCTTTTAAAGGAAGGGATAATCCTGATATCGGCAGGGATGGAGTTCTAGATTTTGGGTGCGTTTCCTGCGAAGGATCGTGACGCGGTTTTTTGTTTTGTGTTTTCAAAGGGATGAGTAAGAGGGTGTTGGAGCTCGTGAGGGTCCTTGACTGGCGGCTTTCTTGAGTTTGGAGGCCAGGTATTCAGGTTTCCCTGTGTGCAAGGCTTTGTGCTTGAGGTAGGCAGTTCTAAAGCTGGCAGGCATTTCCACTGGGAGCCATTTTAGTTCTCTGAGTATGGGAGATAAGTGAATGAAAGTGTTGAGGGTAGCGGCACCTATCCTCCAGGCTGAGCGCCAAATTAACAATGAAAACAAGTTTCTTATCAAAGTTCATGTGTTTTATTCACTTCATGAATGTATTCCGATTGTTCACTTCAATTTAACTGTATGAGTATCCTTGTTGACCTAATTCAATTCTTATGTAGACACTTCCTTAAACATTTTCTCAATCTTTCTTTACACCCAATGCATTTCGGGTCTTCAAGAACATGACCCTTCGTCAGGGGTCTGTGAAAAGGGATCAAACAGGACCAAATTAATCACTCTGAAATAGCATAAAACGAAAACATTGCAACAGAAATTTCAAAACAGTTACCTAACTTCTGAAACGAAAAAAAGGAAAGAATAAATGTGCCACCTGAGTCAGAAATATAAACGCCACCAGATAAACGACACGCCCTATAGCTAAGCGATATCACGCCAACGCTGTCATTAAAGGTTCACCATACCGCTATAAGTGTCAACGATACTTCAAAACAAAGTTATACGCAAAATCATAACTTATGAATGACAGGACGCGTTTGCGTCTCAGCGTGTTCTGTCGGTTTACCACAGGGGTACAACAATAGCTATCATTGGTGGAATATGTATCATGTGATCGCGTCCGTGACCAATCACGGCGCGAGGCACCAGATCATATGTTCAGAGTACAATGGCTTCAAAACAAGACGCTATACGTGATAAACATTATCAATAATATTCATGAAACGCGGGGCACTGGAGATACACAAACTTGACAAAAAAAGATATTGAATGTTGCAATGATAAATACACATGGTATGTGCTGAATAAATACGGTGAATATACAAATATGGTGGATCAATGATGGGGACCAGAGTAGTTTCAGAAGTCAATGTCAAAGATCAGAGTGTTATAAAAAACACGAATGTTCAATCCGATCATTCAAACCAGTGGGGTGGCTGGAGTGCAATTTTTTTATCCAGTGAAATTCAGCTCTTAGTCTCTGTTTGACTGGATCCAGGTCGGGGTGTTGTAGGATCACCTCGATAACCATGAATTTAAGTTGGGAAATTTGATGGCCCATTTCTTTCCAGTGGCTTGCTAAAGCTGATTTCATATTTCCAAGTCTGATGTTACTCTTATGTTCCGTGATACGGACTTTGATTTTACGTTCCGTTTGTCCAATGTAAACTTTGCCACATGGGCATTTGATCAAGTATATGCAATTGGCAGTATCACATGTGCTAGAGTGATGCAATTCTATAGGAAAGCCTTTAGTGGGATGCATGAAAGTTTTTCCCGTCATCACATTGTTACAGTGGATACAATTTAAACATTTAGACATCCCTTTCCATGTTTTTTTCTCCTTAGGAGGAGTATTGAGTAGTTCTTTGATATTTTTCGATCTTTGAAAAGCAAACGTGATTTTATCATTGTATAAATTCTTTAGATCAGGTTCAGTTTGAATCAAATGCCAATGTTTGTTTATAATACGTTTGATTTTGTTCGAGTCCGAGGAATATTTCAATACACAGACAGTTTTCTGTTCTGATTGTCTGACCTTGGGTGTCAATAAATCGATTATCTTCATTTTGTCCACTTTAGCTAAGGCGTTTTGTAAAATGTCTGTGGGATATCCTATTTGTACATACTTCTCTGTTTGTTGTTTAATTGACATGCCTGCAACGTCTTCATTTGATGTTATTCTCTTGAGTCTAATGTATTGTGAAGTTGGCAGGTGTTTCTTGAGAGCTTCAGGATGGAAACTTTGAAATAGAAGGCTCGCGTTTCTGTCTGTGGGTCTATAAAAGACTTTCGTGCTGATTTCATTATTGACTAATGTGATTTGTACATCCAGAAATGCTATGGTTTCATTGGAAATGGTGTGTGTGAACTTTATCCTTTCATTATGAGAGTTGAGCTCCTCAATGTTTTTTTCAAGTCGTTGTTTTGATCCTCGCCAAATGAGGAAGATGTCATCGATGAAACGCTTGAACATGATCAAACCTTCTGTCCATATTTGATTGCTCAAAATGTAGTCTCTCTCAAACTTTTGCATGAAAATGTTCACGTATGAGGGGGCCCCCCAAAGCTCATTGAAGTGCCATTTGATTGATTAAAGAATTGACCATTCCATTCGAAATAACCATGGTCTAATGCGAATTGCATTAATTCTAAAATCAAGATTTTTTGATGCTCTTCCAAGTCGCTATTTAATAGGCTCCATTTGAGCGCTTCAATGCCTTCTTTATGTGGAATAGAAGTATATAACGCGATTACATCAATCGTGCATAGCCAATGAGTATCGTCATGTTGCAGTTTTGCGCTTTGTAACATGTTTAAAAAGGCTGTTGTGTCCTTTATGTATGTTTCACTGGTTTGAACCAGAGGTTGTAAAAATTTGTCAATAAATTTCCCTATAGATTCCGAGATGGACCCACAGGCCGAGACGATGGGTCTGAATGGCAGGTTGACAGGATCTTGTGGATCTTGGGCAACATATATAGTTGCGGTCTTTTAGGGTATTTCAAATGGAAAAATGCATGAGTTTTTTGACTGATCCATTTCATCGTGAGTGCATGATCCAATATTAGTTGTAAAACTTTCTGATATTCTTGTGTTGGATCTCCTGGTAATGGTAGGTAAATATCCTGGTTGAGAACATGGTTATTGAACCTCATGTTGTAAAATTCAGTGTCCATCACAATGAGAGCACCGCCCTTGTCTGCTTTTTGGAAGGTGAGACTTTTATCTTGGCTCAAATTTTTAAGCGTATTCCATTCTTTGATGGTTAGGTTGTATTTCTTAGGTTCGTTGAAAGAAATGTTCTGAATTTCAGACATTACAGCTCTTTCGAATGCTTCTATAGTTTTGTGTGTTGTAGGTGCGCAAAATGTACTAGGCGGTTTGAAATCATGATCCCATGTTTCAGGTACTTGTGTCATAGTGATGGACACTGAATTTTACAACATGAGCGTCAATAACCATGTTCTCAACCAGGATATTACAAAGCGCAAAACTGCAACATGAGGATACTCATTGGCTATGCACGATTGATGTAATCGAGTTATATACTTCTATTCCACATAAAGAAGGCATTGAAGCGCTCGAATGGAGCCTATTAAATAGCGACTTGGAAGAGCATCAAAAAATCTTGATTTTAGAATTAATGCAATTCGCATTATACCATAGTTATTTCGAATGGAATGGTCAATTCTTTAATCAATCAAATGGCACTTCAATGGGCTTTGGGGGGGCCCCCTCATACGTGAACATTTTCATGCAAAAGTTTGAGAGAGACTACATTTTGAGCAATCAAATATGGACAGAAGGTTTGATCATGTTCAAGCGTTTCATCAATGACATCTTCCTCATTTGGCGAGGATCAAAACAACGACTTGAAAAAAACATTGAGGAGCTCAACTCTCATAATGAAAGGATAAAGTTCACACACACCATTTCCAATGAAACCATAGCATTTCTGAATGTAAAAATCACATTAGTCAATAATGAAATCAGCACGAAAGGCTTTTATAAACCCACAGACAGAAACGCAAGCCTTCTATTTCAAAGTTTCCATCCTGAAGCTCTCAAGAAACACCTGCCAACTTCACAATACATTAGACTCAAGAGAATAACATCAAATGAAGACGTTGCAGGCATGTCAATTAAACAACAAACAGAGAAGTATGTACAAAGAGGTTATCCCACAGACATTTTACAAAACGCCTTAGCTAAAGTGGACAAAATGAAGAGAATCGATTTATTGACACCCAAGGTCAGACAATCAGAACAGAAAACTGTCTGTGTATTGAAATATTCATCGGACTCAAACAAAATCAAACGTATTATAAACAAACATTGGCATTTGATTCAAACTGAACCTGATCTAAACAATTTATACAATCATAAAATCACGTTTGCTTTTCAAAGATCGAAAAATATCAAAGAACTACTCAATACTCCTCCTAAGGAGAAAAAAACATGGAAAGGGATGTCCAAATGTTTAAATTGTATCCACTGTAACAATGTGATGACGGGAAAAACTTTCATGCATCCCACTAAAGGCTTTCCTATCGAATTGCATCACTCTAGCACATGTGATACTGCCAATTGCATATACTTTATCAAATACCCATGTGGCAAAGTTTATATTGGACAAACGGAACGTAAAATCAAAGTCCGTATCACGGAACATAAGAGTAACATCAGACTTGGAAATATGAAATCAGCTTTAGCAAGCCATTGGAAAGAAATGGGCCATCAAATTTCCCAACTTAAATTCATGGTTATCGAGGTGATCCTACAACGCCCCGACCTGGATCCAGTCAAACAGAGACTAAGAGCTGAATTTCACTGGATAAAAAAATTGCACTCCAGCCACCCCACTGTTTTGAATGATCAGATTGAACATTCGTGTTTTTTATAACACTCTGATCTTTGACATTGACTTCTGAAACTACTCCGGTCCCCATCATTGATCCACCATATTTGTATATTCACCGCATTTATTCAGCTCATACCATGTGTATTTATCATTGCAACATTCAATATCTTTTTATGTCAAGTTTGTGTATCTCCAGTGCCCCGCGTTTCATGAATAATATTGATAATGTTTATCACGTATAGCGTCTTGTTTTGAAGCCATCGTACTCTGAACATGTGATCTGGTGCCTTGCACCGTGATTGGTCACGGACGCGATCACATGATACATATTCCACCAATGATAGCTATTGTTGTAACCCTGTGGTAAACCGACAGAACACGCTGAGACGCGAACGTGTCCTGTCATTCGTAAGTTATGATTTTGCGTATAACTTTGTTTTGAAGTATCGTTGACCCTTATAGCGGTATGGTGAACCTTTAATGACAGCGTTGGCGTGATATCGCTTAGCTATAGGGTGTGTCGTTTATCTGGTGGCGTTTATATTTCTGACTCAGGTGGCACATTTATTCTTTCCTTTTTTTCGTTTCAGAAGTTAGGTAACTGTTTTGAAATTTCTGTTGCAATGTTTTCGTTTTATGCTATTCCAGAGTGATTAATTTGGTCCTGTTTGATCCCTTTTCACAGACCCCTGACGAAGGGTCATGTTCTTGAAGACCCGAAATGCATTGGGTGTAAAGAAAGATTGAGAACATGTTTAAGGAAGTGTCTACATAAGAATTTAATTAGGTCAACAAGGATACTCATACAGTTAAATTGAAGTGAACAATCGGAATACATTCATGAAGTGATTAAAACACATGAACTTTGATAAGAAACTTGTTTTCATTGTTAATTTGGCGCTCAGCCTGGAGGATAGGTGCCGCTACCCTCAACACTTTCATTCAGATTAAAAGGCACGCCTTGACTACGTGCGACGACTAGAGCGCCACTCCACGAACTTCATTAATCCAGTGGTAAAAACAATTGAACTTTCGAGTGCACCGGGATAACACTTTGTTCTACTGGAGATAAGTGGTCATATTTTTTTACTCCGGTGACCATTCTGGCAGCATCATTGAGAGTTGTTTTGAGTGGCGCTAAGGGGGAGAGAGCTGTACTGGAGAGGACTGCGTTCCCATATTCCAGTCTAGATAACACCAGTGATTGGGAGCTTGTTTGAGGTCCATGGGTGGGATGAAGGGTTTAATTGTGTTGAGAAGCTTCAAATTGAGGAAGGCACTCTTTGTGGAGATCTTAATGTGTTCGGTCAGGCTTAGTTTTGGTTGAGGGTGATTCCTAGTGGTTTTACCGAGCTAGCCAGGGTGAGATTACCATTGAGAGCATTGATTGCTTTCAGCCACTCTATGGTTTGAGGGTTTTCTTCTTTGTTGGAGATGAGGAGGATTTCAGTTTCTTCTTGATTGAGTTTAAGGTGGTTTGTTGATAGCCACTGTTGAACTTCTCTAAGAGTCTTGTTGAGTCTTAGAATGTCGTTAATGAAGGAGGTTTCCAAGTTGATCTGGGTGTCATCTTCATGTAGGTGGAAGGGGAAGTTGGCTTTTTTCAGAAAGGTGGTGAGGGGATTCCATGTATATGTTGAACAGTTGAGGGGAGAGTATTGAGCCTTGGGGTACACCTATTTTTGACGGGGAGTAGGTCGGATGTAAAGGATTTGATTTTTATCCTTTGGGAGCGATTGTGAAAGAAGGCGTAGAACCATTGAAGGACCGCCTCATCTGCACCTACTTGGTCTTTGATAGCCTTGATGAGAATATTGTGGTCAACGTGTCAAAGGCTGCCAAAAGGTCTAGGCGGGTGAGTAGGCAGCATTGGTCAGTATCAAGGGACTTGAGGATGTCATCCACGATGTTAAGGATCGTGGTTTCGGTGCTACAGCCTTTTCTGAAGCCTGATTGCTGATGGTCTAGCAGGTTGATGTTGTCAAAATGCTGAGTCAGTTGACGGAGAATGTATTTTCCGAGGATTTTGGCTAGGAAGGGGAGATTGGAAACAGGTATGAAGTTGTTCAGGTCGTTGGTGTCTAGGCCTGGCTTTTTCAGTAGTGGTGTGACTTGGCCGATTTTGAGGCAGTCTGGTATGATGCCCCTTTGTAAGGAACTATTTATGATTTCACATCATATTGGTGCACAGGAGTTTTTCAGCTTTTTGGTCAGTTGGGTGGGTACAGGTCCACCATAAGAAAATTTTAATGTAAAAGGATAGAGTTTTGTTATTAATAATGATGGGTATAAATTGAGATCGTGTTACTGAATCTCAATATAACACGTGGTTCACCCGTTTCTGCTCCATTCCGCCCAGCCGGGTCTACGGAGCATTCGTAGACCCAGCTGGGCGGAATGGAGCAGAAACATGTCGACCTTGTGAACCACGTTAAAACATTTCTTACAGTGGAGCTTTGCTTTTTAAAACCTACCTCCTAATTCCTTTTCACTTTCTTTGGGGGTCTCCCACTATCTCTGGACACTACTACTCAAGCCAGAGGTTGCCTCGGGTTGAGGCTGGCATACAGCACGTTTTTGGACACCCAATGACAATACCATAACGCGTATGTGGGACAGAAAAATAATATACACCACACAATTAACATAGCGTTTATGAGGGTGATTCAATTTAACCTATGGTCACGTAGTTACAAGTGTCCATTCTCTCTTCTGATAATTTTGCATATTGAGTCTGGGGAAATTAATGGACCAGAAATCCTCCTCGCTACATGTTGATTAAGAAGCTCTTAAATACATGTCAAGCCTTCCATTGCAGTCAGGTATGCACTTAGCACGGATCGTGCTCTTCAATACTTGTCCAGTCTGCCATTGCAGGCTGATATGCGCAATTGCATGTTTAATCAGACTGGCCTATGTGAGACAGTAGCCAGTCTGAGAGAATCTTTCACTTCCACCTGAGTACCCCGATCGTATGTCTAAAGGCGTGAAGCTAGTGATAGGTGAAAGGCAGGGCAGGTACACATGTGTGTCCCCTGCCCCGGTAGTGGGGAATAACCATGTGTGTTTTTGCTACCTATGAGGTTTGCTCTTCCCATACGCTAACATGGTAGATTTTACTTCAGGTTGCAAAAGTGGATTGCAGTGGAGCAGTCGCATGATGTGTGCTAATATTGGATTTGCAGCGATGACACCTTGACAGCGGTCAAGGTGGCTTTGTCATGATTTGTGTGGAAATGCCACTACTAGAAAGTGGCCATTTCTATGTTCTAAAACTCTTTGGGCCTCATTTATGAAAAGTGACGCATTGATGCGTGAAAACGGCGATGCGTCACTTTTCACTGCGCCCTCCTTGCGACAGCAATGATGCATCATATTTACAGTATGACCCATCATGGCGCAAGGAGTTACAGATACGTCAGTATTTCTGACGTATCTGTATGGCGCAAAAGTGACGCATTGCTGGAGTGTGTCACAAAAGTGACGCTACTCCAGCAGTGTGTCCTTTCACATGGGGCAAGCGCCATGTGAAGGTGCCTGTGTCAGTCTTATGCCTGCTGTGAGGCAAGCATAAGAAATTGACGCATTTGTGTCCTAGAAGTGGCGCAGTGAAATCTTTTAGATTTCACTGCGTCACTTCTGTGACCCTTTCTTGCGTCAGAACGCCCCCGCTGCATACATTATACCTGGTGTAGGTATAATGTAGCGCAGGGGTTTACAAAGTGACGCATCTACCAAGATGCATCACTTTGTAAATATGGTGCAACAAGGCACATTTTTTACGCTGCTGGTGCGTCACAAAAAGTGACGCACCGGCGGCGTAAAAGTGACGCACGGCCTCATAAATGAGGCCCTTTGTGTGACTTGGTGCTTGGCTCTAGTGCACACTGAAGGTTGGGGGAGCATATCTGGGAATTCCCCAGTGACAGCCATAAAGCACTCAGCATTGAATTTGAAGAACAGAGCTCTGCCATTTGGAGGCCTGAGTGCAGAGATTGTAGGAGGAGGCTTTGACACTTGGGCTCCGGAGCCAGATTGTGGCCCGCTAAAGATTAATATCTGCATTCCATGGCCTCATGGCAGATAGGACAGAAATTTTGGGGATGCATCTGTGGTTCAAAGGGAGAACCCTTACCCCCAACTTCAAAGGCATACTCCAGTAAAACTACTGGTGCCATCCTGCAAAAAGGGTGAGATACGCTTGTGGGAATTTGTGACTGGAGAACCTTGAACTGCTGGTGCACATTGCCAGAGAACTCTGTTGTACACAAGGAAGATTACTTCCATTGAAAGGGACTGTGTGCCCTTCCTTAGTAGTGGCTGGCCTGGGCCATCCACCTGATGCTGTGTGGCACCAAGAAGTGTGGTCTCCAAGGGCTTGTTGAGCTTGTCGCCTGTTCTCTTGGAGGTCTCAGGGGCATCAAAAACCTCCTAAGAGGGACCCACACTGTCTACCTGTGATTCCTGAAGCCTCTCAAGTGCCCACATTGTCTGCCGGTATCGTGGTGAGGAAATAATAATTTTGACTGGATACCAGATAGGCTTCTGTGGAGCCTTGAAGTCTGAACAGCTTCTAAGGCATCTGGCCCCCGCATCATGGGGAACTTGACACGTATAAGCATCTAGTTGGACGTGAGCGGATTCACCAGTTGTGGGACTCAGCTTTGCCCACTTCGTTGATCATTCTGCATCTCTCTTGTGCAACACACTGACTGTGTGCTCATTGTGTGCAGTTTTTGATTCACAGGTTGCAAACCTCTGAGGTCGGGGCGTAACTGTAGTAGTGCCTCCTTCTACCTTGCGAGGCATTGCTGAACTTGCACCTGTGTGTGTGACTGGAACTGTCCGGTACAATCAATATTCATGTGCACCGAACGTTGTGTCTCATTACCAGGGAGGTGCGGATTTTGTAACTCTTATTATGTGAGTGACCAAAGCTGTCTGGCACAGCCAAAATTAATGTGCACCAGACATTCTGCCTCATTTCCAAGGAGGTACAAATTGTACGACTCTTCTTTTTATGTGACTGGAAAAGTCTGGTGTGAACTCTCATCACACACCCAACATTGTGCCTGGATTGCCTGGGTCCAACTCTGATCAATGTGTCCCTGCCAGGATGCCTCCTCCTTCCGAGAGCCCTCCTGCTTCATTCCCATTCATATATTGTTCCCTTACTTGGCCCTCGGCGTGTCAGATCAGCTGTCTTCTCCTCACCCAGCGTTCCCAGACAACATTGTACTGCCAGGTAATATTGCCCGGCTCTGGCTTGGGTGGTGAGAGTGACTGATGGGACTGGAGGAACGCCTCCAAAAGCTATCATAAGCTGGTCAAGAGACAGTGTGACTCACCTGTGCTTCGCAGAACCGGCTGTGCCCAAAGACCCTTGGGGACCTCTTTGGTGGTGTGACCGTCCATTGCCCGCAGCCCATGTCTGCTCCGCATCCTGTGGGTGAACTTCTTGAGTGGCTGCCAAACCCCTTTTGCCGACTGCCTCCTAATTAATCTTGCTGCATACCCCCACTGGCTTACTGGGACCCTGACTGAGAGTGACTTCTGCCATGTGTGGCCTATTGTACGGGGGAGGATCAGGGTGTCTCCAATCTGTAGGTGTAGAATAGCCTGGGTGAGTTGGAGGGCAGAGGGAGGCTTGGGCCACTGGGTTTGCAGAGTGTAACAAATTTACCTGGGTATCAGTCGCACTGCATTAGGGTGCTGAGTGCGTATGTGTGTGACTGCTTCAGTACAGACTTGCCTGATATCCGTTTCACCTCGTAGTGGTGTGGAGTGAGAGTGTGTGTGGGACTGATAGTGGGAAACTACCCATGAATCACGACACTGGACGGTAGTTTGCTCAATACTTTGATTTCTTGACAAAAAAGCATTACGGTGACATTGGTTTCTCCTGCATTGCCTCGGCCCACGGTTCTGCTAAAAAGTGGTATCATTTAGTGTATGTACCTATTTCTGATATCATTGTGACCCTTGTTGCACCCTCTGTGTGGTATTGAATTATAAGAATTGCTCGAGTAGATCTGGGGGGTGGACAACATGTTGCATCGCATAAGTGTGGTGGGAGGTGTAGATTTGGAACTTTCCCATGTTTGCATTTTGCTGATGTCAATTGACCATGGCTGGGCCTACTACTGCTAGTAGTAATTCTGAATGTGATATACGTCTAGAAATATATGATGTCATGTTGTGTTAATTATTATGTGTGTCGAATATAAACGTTATTTCAATATATCACATGTGAAGTCTCTATTGTGATGTTCAAGGAACTTATGATTGAGTGCTGTGCTAATGCTTTACACATTGCCTCTATGATAAGCCTGACTTTTCAGTGCCAAGCTATCCAAAGGTAAGAGAAGGTTACACAGTGTGTGTAATCACCCATCCCTGATGCGAGAGGTGGGTTCTGCCTGGCTGGGATACTGCCTCAGCCAACCAGAAAGTGCTAATTCCAACAACTACTCTGCTCGCAGGCAATCATCCCCTGGTTTCATCCAGTCCACATTAGATAGCATAGGAAGGATTCATCATAGACAGAAAGAGCCCTTATGTGTCCCTGTTTTGAATTAGTGACTCAAAGATGCTTTGAAAACCGTCAGGAACAATTAAATAAGTGTTGAAATGAATATCTGGTGTGTAACTTCTGAGCCCCTGCCCCCACACATTGGTTATCATTATTTTGCATATAGAAAAATATTAGGTATAGAGCACCCCTGAGCAGTGCTGGAGTTGCGTCACGCCAGCGACACAACTCCAGTACTGCATCACCCTTGTGCCGACAGATGCGTCACGCATCTGTCTATCCTTGCGCCATGGTGCGCCGCATTGTAAATGCAGCGCATCCATGGTGGAGCAAGTTTTTTTTGAGTCAGGAACAATAATGGGCGCATTCCTGCTAATGTGCAGTGATGCACCAGTTATTGTAAATCTGTCCCTAAGGATCTAACGAAATAACTGCAGCTGAGAAGGACCCATCATTGAACTGATCTCGAACAATCAGCTACCTCTCATTTGCATCGACATTCTTCTCTCAACACAGCATTCCAAATTGTGACTGTCGAATGCCAGTTGGGCAACGGTGGTGCCTGCAGCACATGCATATCTTTCTCCCGTGTATAGGGCTCTGCTTGTCCAGCATCGGACAGAGGGTGGAGGTTCAGGAATGCTGCAAAGAACCACAGAGGTCAAAGTCCTAGTGTCCTTACCTGACAATTGCTGCTTGTATGTAGGGTAAATCAAGGACTAAGACGAAATATTCTAAATCTAATCACACTCGCTTTGTCTCTCATGGCATGCCTAAACACAATATACCAATCTAACGTATACAATCTTTAAAAACTGTCCAAATTCTGCAGACTGTGGAGGATGTTCCATCAAATCCGAGTACCTTTGTCTTGGTTACAATAATTCTGTATCTTTTCTACTCTGCTCCTGTGGCAGGCATGGAAAGATCATACTGCACAGGTGGTAAATGTTGAAATCGAAGCGAGACAGAGTTACCATAACAAATAAATGGCTAGAAGATTTTCTATATCAGCTCACTCTTTAAGACATTAAGTTGAATTGCGAATTTGTTGCTATGTACCCTAAGGGCATCCAGATGTGAATGAAAGTCATGGTTCTGACATAGATTTAAATTAAAATGAGGCACATTATGTGGTTTAATCAGTATTACATCTGTGTGGGTTTGGTAAAAATCAACATCGCGATATTGTGTAAATTGCAAGTATTTCTCATATTCTAACTTCTACACACACCGCAGTAATATGCACACCTATATTAGTCCCGGGGAAGAACTGAATCACATTTTTCCACATCCTACAAACATAAGCACCTGCCCTGTAGGCCATGTTTAAGATGCAACATTTCCAAAGAAACGGGGGCAATTAGGCCTGTATTTATTCAGTAAAGGAGTTCAGCTCAAGCCAGAGCAGATACGTTCCATTTCATAACCATAACACTGATACAACTGTGATAAGGGCATCGGGCACTACCATTACCTTTGAGCCACAGACTGAGTTGAATTGTGATCTGAGCCTCTGAAACAGAGTTTAAATTCAGCAGCCGTCCCAAGAGGACAGCTGCTTGGTAGCTATGCGTGATCTGTGTGCCTGATGTTTCCATGATGGATAAGCTGAATGACCGCCTTCAGTGTAATTTCTGCTGGAAGGTATGATTTGGCAGCATACTGCATTTTCAGATGGAGGCTTTGATAGGCGAAACAATGTTTAAAGTCATCAATGAGGACCAGGTACTGAATCACTTAGGACAAGATGAAGCCTCTAACCAAAATAGGGAAAGAAGTGTCAGGATGGAGGCTGGTGCTCGAGGCAGGGATGCAGACTCGCATCCCACGGCACGTTCTAGGCACGAGCATCACTCGTCTCGTTTCATTGTTAATTACGGAAATCAGAGATAGTGGAATATAAAAGAAATGGGGTGGGATAAAAGAGGTTCTTTCCATAGAGGCTTTATGGGCGTGCTTGATTATAGAACAAGACGGCCCAACATAGGGCCCATTAGGAAGGAGGGCGGATCGCCCCCGCCAGGCCGACGGTAGCAACCGTCGGCCTGGAGGGGGCGATTCACCTGCCATCCGTGCCAGAATGGCCCCCCTCCATATTAGCATGGCTTGGGGGTCCGCGGAGGACGTAAAGACCGTCCGCCGCTTTTCCGCCCCGATTGCCTTGCGACCAGGCGGAAAAGGGTTCATATGGTGGTGATGTCTATCAGACAGCCCAGCCATATTACAATGGGCATTTACCAATGCCTTTCCGTGGCGGCAAAAGGCATGCAGAGTCTGCTCTGGTGGCCCGTTGCGGGCCCCCAGGGACTCCGGGGGGTGCACATGGGGGGTACCTATGCTACCCCCCTGCATTTCAAAGTGCAACGTGGCAGGCACCTCGCAGTGCCTGTCACGCTGTGCTTTCAGATGCACAACCTGTATTTTTACCATTGAGGCGGGCGGTGCTTTCAGCACCGCCAACTGCAATGGTAAAAATAAAGGATGCACCCACCACTTATTGCGGGTGGTCCCTTGTACCAGGAGGATGGCGGGCGGGCAAAGTCCGCTCGCCATCCTAATGGGGGCCATGGATCCAGTATGGCAAAATCCATGCCAGGTTTTCGGACTAGACACTGACTATGTAAATTGTTTGCATTTAGATCAATAAAACCAGTGACTATTCGTCTGCCAGCATGGCATCTGTACCGCACTTTACGCCGCCAGAGACCTAACCTGAATAGGGAGGAAGGGAAAGAAACAGACCCTGACGAGGCCACGCCGGGAGTCAATGATGCCATCTGTGCATTGCATGTCACGCAGTGCGAGCGCAATGGATTTCTGAGTAAATGTGACCCGTAGAGAATCACAAGCAGCGTCAATGATGCCGTCAATATTGTGCTGCAAAGTATGGGAGAGAAGCAGCATCTGTGCTCTTGGACAGTGAAAGAATAGTTCTTGCTCAAGGTCACATGGCGAAAAGTGGTGCTAATCGTTCAACAATTTATATGGCCAGTGATCACGAATTATATCTGCCAGTGGCAGCTGGTGCATTTTAAAAGTGGTGGGTGGACATGAATACAATGTGCCAGCCAGCGCAGTGATCGAGCCCAAAGTTAAAATGTGAGACTGCGGCAGGGTCTTCATACCTGCAAGAAATGTTGGAATACAATGGATTCAAACGGTGATGGAAAAAAAAGGATCTAGGTGCAGCACGTACTGCACAAATGTCAAGAAAGTGTTAGAAAGAAGCCATAAACGTACCCCAGACAAAATACCTGAATGGTATCATCTTACTAGGAATACCAGAACAGCTGCTTGTTGTTATTTAAAGCTTACATTGTGAGAACATCTTTTGGAATTGCCTAGAGATAGCTATAAATAAGGTAAAGGAGCGATGTGCCAATAGCTATTACAGTTGGAATAATTCCCGAGCTGGAAATCTGTGTACATTCTCCATGCAAGCAGTCCAGCTATAGGCATGCATTGATGTAAAGACAGCACTAGATGTGCGTTTTTCTATCTTAGTTTCTAGAGGATGGGTTCAGGGAGATATAAAAACATGCGCCTGTGCAAAATGATGCCACTGGGGCTGACTGCCCAGTAATCATCCGACGATAGAGAAACTTGCTCACAGGCTTTTTTTCTGTTTTGGAAGGTTCTCATTCATCCAGTGTGTTCTGTGAGATAAAAAATATGAAGAAATAGTAGCCTCGCTGGAGCATTCTGTAAACCACAACCAGAGCATTAGAGCGCAAGGTTGGCGACTTCCACCTCCACTGCAGGCTGCCACTAAGCCCTGATTTTATTTCCATATTTGGGCAGGCATGACATCTCATCACGCGTCTTTAGATCAAAAATTAAGAATGGATTTTCAAGGTGGAGTTGAAGAAAGTAGGGAACAGTGTCAAAATAAGATGATTTTGGAATGCACTCCAGTTAGGGGCGCTTTTATTAGGTCTTATCTGCAATGTATGCGTCTTGCCACTTTATAGCGGAATAGACATGCTCTGAATGCATTGGAAATAAAAGTGCTACAATGCGTCGTCAGACTTAGTAAGCACTATATATACCTACAATACAGTACAATAATTGTGTACAAGGGCATACAGGAGGAACACGGCAACATGATACCGAAGTTGACAATATATATTTGAATGAATTGGAAATTGGCAATGATCAGGGCAGCAGGCCTAAACACGGAGGTCACAGGATAAATCAGTGACAGTGCAGTCACTCACTCTCCATCTTTGATCTCAGGCCAGCAGGCCTCAACACGGAGGTCACAGGATAAATCAGTGACAGTGCAGTCACTCACTCTCCGTCCATTATCTCAGGCCAGCAGGCCTAAACACGGAGGTCACAGGATACATCTGTGACAGTGCAGTCACTCACTATTCATCAATGATCTCAAGCGCAGGCATCAACACGAAGGTCACAGGATAAATCAGTGGCAGTGCAGTCACTCACTATTCATCAATGATCTCAAGCGCAGGCATCAACACGAAGGTCACAGGATAAATCAGTGGCAGTGCAGTCACTCACTATTCATCAATGATCTCAGGCCAGCAGGCATCAGCACGAAGGTCACAGGATAAAACAGTGACAATGCAGTCACTCACTCTCCTTCCAGGATCTCAAGCTAGTGCAGGCCTCAACACGAAGGTCACAGGATAAATCAGTGGCAGTGCAGTGACTCACTATTTATCAATGATCTCAGGCCAGCAGGCCTCAACACGGAGGTCACAGGATAAATCAGTGACAGTGCAGTCACTCACTCTCCTTCCAGGATCTCAAGCTAGTGCAGGACTCAACACGAAGGTCACAGGATACATCAGTGGCAGTGCAGTGACTCACTATTCATCAATGATCTCAGGCCAGCAGGCCTCAACACGGAGGTCACAGGATAAATCAGTGACAGTGCAGTCACTCACTCTCCTTCCAGGATCTCAAGCTAGTGCAGGACTCAACACGAAGGTCACAGGATACATCAGTGGCAGTGCAGTCACTCACTGTTCATCAATGATCTCAGGCCAGCAGGCCTCAACACGGAGGTCACAGGATAAATCTGTGACAGTGCAGTCACTCACTCTCCTTCCAGGATCTCAAGCTAGTGCAGGCCTCAACACGAAGGTCACAGGATAAATCAGTGGCAGTGCAGTCACTCACTATTCATCAATGATCTCAGGCCAGCAGGCCTCAACACGGAGGTCACAGGATGAATCAGTGACAGTGCAGTCACTCTCTTTCCATCCATGATCTCAGGCCAGCAGGCCTCAACACGGAGGTCACAGGATAAATCAGTGACAGTGCAGCCACTCACTCTCCGTCCATTATCTCAAGCCAGCAGGCCTAAACACGAAGTTCACAGGATAAATCAGTGACAGTGCAGTCACTCACTCTCTGTCCATTATCTCAGGCCAGCAGGCCTAAACACGGAGGCCACAGGATACATCTGTGACAGTGCAGTCACTCACTATTCATCAATGATCTCAGGCCAGCAGGCATCAACACGAAGGTCACAGGATAAATCAGTGGCAGTGCAGTCACTCACTATTCATCAATGATCTCAAGCGCAGGCATCAATACGAAGGTCACAGGATAAATCAGTGGCAGTGCAGTCACTCACTATTCATCAATGATCTCAGGCCAGCAGGCATCAACACGAAGGCCACAGGATAAATCAGTGACAATGCAGTCACTCACTCTCCTTCCAGGATCTCAAGCTAGTGCACGCCTCAACACGAAGGTCACAGGATAAATCAGTGGCAGTGCTGTGACTCACTATTCATCAATGATCTCAGGCCAGCAGGCCTCAACACGGAGATCACAGGATAAATCAGTGACAGTGCAGTCACTCACTCTCCTTCCAGGATCTCAAGCTAGTGCAGGCCTCAACACGAAGGTCACAGGATACATCAGTGGCAGTGCAGTCACTCACTATTCATCAATGATCTCAGGCCAGCAGGCCTCAACACGGAGGTCACAGGATAAATCAGTGACAGTGCAGTCACTCACTCTCCTTCCAGGATCTCAAGCTAGTGCAGGCCTCAACACGAAAGTCACAGGATAAATCAGTGGCAGTGCAGTCACTCACTATTCATCAATGATCTCAGGCCAGCAGGCCTCAACACGGAGGTCACAGGATGAATCAGTGACAGTGCAGTCACTCTCTCTCCATCCATGATCTCAGGCCAGCAGGCCTCAACACGGAGGTCACAGGATAAATCAGTGACAGTGTAGCCACTCACTCTCCGTCCATTATCTCAGGCCAGCAGGCCTCAACACGGAGGTCACAGGATAAATCAGTGACAGTGCAGTCACTCACTCTCCTTCCAGGATCTCAAGCTAGTGCAGGCCTCAACACGAAAGTCACAGGATAAATCAGTGGCAGTGCAGTCACTCACTATTCATCAATGATCTCAGGCCAGCAGGCCTCAACACGGAGGTCACAGGATGAATCAGTGACAGTGCAGTCACTCTCTCTCCATCCATGATCTCAGGCCAGCAGGCCTCAACACGGAGGTCACAGGATAAATCAGTGACAGTGCAGCCACTCACTCTCCGTCCATTATCTCAGGCCAGCAGGCCTAAACACGAAGTTCACAGGATAAATCAGTGGCAGTGCAGTCACTCACTATTCATCAATGATCTCAGGCCAGCAGGCCTCAACACGGAGGTCACAGGATACATCAGTGGCAGTGCAGTCACTCACTATTCATCAATGATCTCAGGCCAGCAGGCCTCAACACGGAGGTCACAGGATCAATCAGAGACAGTGCAGGCACTCACCCTCCATCCAGGATCTCAGGCTAGTGCAGGCCTCAACACGGAGGTCACAGGATAAATCAGTGACAGTGCAGTCACTCACCCTCCATCCAGGATCTCAGGCTAGTGCAGAGGAGGCAGAGAGCCAAAGAGGGATGGCAGGAGAGCAGGGGGCGGCAAAGACACCCACACGAGACTCTGAAGGGGTCCTAATGGAATGTGTGCACAGACAACTACAATACAGCTCTCGCCCCATGACTACATACTACATGTGCTATATGCAGGCCATCCGTCTGCCTTTGAGACCTGCAAAGAATCCTAGACATCTACTACCCAAGTGCCATGAAAACACACTCTTGGTATGCGTGTGCACCCCTCTTTCACCCACAGACACCAGGCACCCTTGTCACCTGTACTCTTCCATTCCTAAGAGCCTTGTCCACATGCCATGAAAGCACACTATTGCCACACACTTTTACATCAAACACACAATTTTGACAAATGACTCCCCTACACTCTTGCTTTCTAGGGGCCATACTCATGCGCTTCTGCTACCCAAGAGGCATGAACCCACTCTCTTGCCGTGCTTGTGCCACACTCACACCTCGGGCACTTTACACATTACAGCTATTTTCTTAGGAGCCTTGGGCATACACTTCTGCTGCCCATGGCTCTCCCATTTCTTTTCTCTGTTCGTAGGCCTCTTCCCAGCCCTCTGTGGCTGTGGTGTAAAGCAGGCAGATTAGTAGTGCAAGCGGTGCAGCACATAGGGACGGGAAAAAGAGAGGGAACTCTGTATTCACTCATAGATTAGGAATGATTGCAAAGTAGTAACACACTGCACATATACAGTGGGATCGCGCGAGAGGCCCACGCGCCTTCACACCATGCTCCTTCTGCACCCCCTTCCTGCCCCTCCGTCTCCGGTATATGAACAGGGGCCTTCACCCATATGCCAGGCTCATGCCCTCCAGTAAGTGGGTCATGGTAGGGTCTATGCTGTCCACTACCATGGAAGGCTCCTCATGCCTCCTGTATGAAGTGTGGGGCTCAAAGCTGGTGATGTAACTGCAGGGCTGATGTCCACTGGATGCTGCAAGGGAAAAGAGAAGGGCGTCACCTGCAACCCGGGGTGAGCAGGTCACTTATGCTAAGTGCCTGTGTGTCCAGTAGCAGCCTGCCTGTGTCTTGCTTCCCTGTTGTACTGGATCTGCATCTAGCTGCTATATTTATCAAATTGTCAGCCTTGTGATAAACTCGTCTGAGTAATGCCTGGGCAGGTTACAGCCTCACAGTAGGATTCTCGGCCCGTGGCGTGGAGTATCTGTGGTGTAATGTGCTGTTGCTGCCCTGGGTGCTGTGAGCGAAAGGCTGTTCTGGTCGTGGCCAAATTAACTGGTGGTCATTCGAGCAATCAGTGGGCGTCAGCCTGGCGTCTGCTAGTGTCCACAGCGAGTTCCACTTCCTTCCTTCTTTGGGCCAGTATTCGGCCTGCCAGTAGCCCAGAGGTGCAAAAAACAAGGACCCTCATTTATGAAGGCCTTGCGCCACTGGTGCGTCACTTTTTCCCATTTTAAAAGTGACGCACCGGCGGCGCAAGACCTTCATAAATAAGGCCCAAGGAGAGACAGGCTGGAGCCCTGTGGAGGGACAGCTCCATAGCCCCCCCCCCATTCTAACAAGCATTGGCATAGCCAATAGGTCTCGCTTTTGGGACCTTATACGTATTTAGTTATGCAGCACAATATCCTTGGTGCAACAACATTAACAGTTGCATGGTTAAACACTTATAAGGCCCCAAAGGCGAGACCTATTGGCTTTGTTAATGTCTTTAAGCTGTGTTGTAGAGCATTGGGAATGTTGTGCAGCATGTTGAAAAGTTATAATAAAAAAAGTGGTATAACGATTTTTATCACCCTATATATAACCCAGACAACTTTATGTACAACTGAACAGCCCTAATAAAAAAAGAATTAACCCAAAAAAATGTGTTCTAGTTCGTTGTCCATGCAATGCTGGCAACTTTTCTCTGCCTGTTCTAATGCTAATTTGTTATTGTTTTTTTGTTATGGGGGAGGAGGACATAAACAACCGGAGGGTGGAGGTTGGGAAATAGTACATTAATTACAATAGGAGCAGTGGAGTGACACTAGGGGAGAATCAACAGATGCCAGATTCCGAGGGCAGACTGAGGTGGTGCAGAGTGATGCTGAGGTGGTGGTGACAGGTGATCCTGAATGATACTAAGGTGATGCTAAAGTGGTGGTGTGCTGGTTCGGAGGTGATGCTCAGGGCATGCTGAATGATACTTAGGTGGTATTGAGTTGCTGAGTGATGCTTTGGTGATGACTCATGCTGAGGCGGTGGAGCTGAACTGGTGCTCAGGTGGTGCTAAGTGATGCAGAGTTGGTTCTGTGCCGAGGTGGTGCTGCAATGATGCTGAAGTGGTGCTGCGTTGGTTCTAAATTGCTGCTGAGGTGGGGTTGCGCAGGTGCGGAGGTGGGGCTGCGCTGGTGGTGGTGCAATGATGTAGAGGTGGGGCTGCGCTAATGCTGAGATGGTGCTGTGCTCAGCGATGGCCCTTACCCGTTTCCTAGGTTGTGGGTAACTAGGATCAGCAAGCATCCCCAGAACTATGTGGTAACTCTGAACCCTGTTACCAAGAAGTCCTGCTGCCTGAACTTTTCCTCCTTCCAAATTGTCTTTCGTTGATCGCTTTTATTTGTTACATGTCATGTTGTTCTCTTTTTTCATTCCCCTTACTGTAAAGGGCTCTGCTACCTTTGGGTCTTGTCAGCGCTATAGAAAACTTCTAAATAAATAAATAAATACATTTCGTTGCGCGCAACTACATTTGTTGTATTTATTTTTTTCGTTACCCGAAATCGTCCGTTTGCCACTTTTTACAAACCCCCACCCTGCCCCTCCCCTGCCTCACGTCACTGCCCGGTGGCACGCCCTATACGGGGCATGGTTGGCTGTGCCCCATGGCTGGCTGTGCTGATAATGAGATGATGCTGCACTACAGGTGAGGTAATGCTGCGCTGATGCTTAGTTGGTGCTGCACTGGTGGTGCTGCATTGATGATGAACTGATACTGTGCTGATGCTAAGATCGTGCTGTGCTAATGCAGTGCTCAGGTATTGCTGCTCAAGTGGTGCTGAGTGATGCTGAGTGACTGACACTGTGGTGATGCTGAGGTGGTGCTGAGTGACACTTTGGTGGTGCTGTGCTGGTGTTCAAGTGGTGCTTAGTAATGCAGAGCTGGTGCTGTGTTGGTGCTAAGGTGATGCTGCACTGGTGCTGCTGTGCTAATGCTGAAGTGGTGCATTGGTGATACCGTGCTGCTGATGTGGTGCTGCGCTGGTGCTGCGTTGCTAATGCTGAAGTGGTGCATTGGTAATGAGTTGCTACTGAAGTGGTGCTGTGCTGGTGCAGAGTTGGTGCTGTGCTAATTCTGTGGTGGGGCTGAGTTGGTGCTGCATTGATGCTATGCTGGGATGGTGCTTCACTGGTGCTAAAGTGGTACTGAGTGACACTGAGGTGGAGCCAAGTGATGCTAAGGTGGTGCTGAGTGATGCAGAGGATGTGCTGAGATGACCAGCCTGTCTCCGGACTCAGCGGTTGCTCCCCCTCGCCTCCTGCAGATTCTGGTATCGTAGCGCTGCTCTCCTCCTCAAGCGCCTCGCACTGCTGTTGTTTTATTGACTGATTGTGCCGAGTGTCTAACTTTGCTAATCTTAACCCGGATTTGGTGCCTGTGTGCTCAGCAGTGCCCACAGGAGTATTTAATTTAAAATTAACATTTCCATTACAATTATTGTCTTCCTTGTGCCCAATATCGGCGTGTTAGCCTGTGTGCTGTGTATTTTAACCGATCGCCATTTGGTTGTGCCTTCAGCCCGTCCCTCCCCCCACGCTCCCGCCTCCCAGCCGCCCCGCCCACCCACTGGCTATCCTCACCGTCTGGTCCGACATTGCCCTGTGACCAGCCTGTCTCTGGACTCAGCGGTTGCTCCCCCTCGCCTCCTGCAGCTTCTGGTATCGTAGCGCTGCTCTCCTCCTCAAGCGCCTCGCACTGCTGTTGTTTTATTGACTGATTGTGCCGAGTGTCTAACTTTGCTAATCTTAACCCGGATTTGGTGCCTGTGTGCTCAGCAGTGCCCACGGGAGTATTTAATTTAAAATTAACATTTCCATTACAATTATTGTCTTCCTTGTGCCCAATATCGGCGTGTTAGCCTGTGTGCTGTGTATTTTAACCGATCGCCATTTGGTTGTGCCTTCAGCCCGTCCCTCCCCCCACGCTCCCGCCTCCCAGCCGCCCCGCCCACGCTCCGCCCCCTCCATCCTCCATTTATGACAGCTGGACAATCGTGCAGCGTTCACGCGCAGCGGTCGCGCCCCAGTTGCGCCAAAGGTGCGCCAAAGGTAAGCCCGTCTATGCCCGTCCGCGCCTGGTCCGCGCCCAGCGCCATTCCCCCTGGCCCCTGCTCCACCCATCCCCCCCGCATCACATATGACGCCTCCACCCTCCTAGCCCTTAACCCCGGCCGACTCCCCAACTGCGCCCACGCCGCTCCTGGACACACCCATGGACCCTTCACATGCTACTCCTGCAAGTTCGACAGCACAAAGAAAACCTCCTCATCCACGAACACAAAACAGATATCTGACTCCAACCACCTAAAATGCATCCTGCTCAACACCCGCTCAGTCCACAGACTCGCCATCGACCTCTGGAACTTACTAGACACCATTTCTCCCGACGTTGCCTTCCTAACTGAAACATGGATGAACGCCTCCTGAGCCCCAGACATCACCATTGCCATCCCGGAAGGATACAAGATCATTCGTAAGGACCGCACCGACCAAACAGGAGGAGGCATCGCTAACGTCCATAAGAACTCCATCCGCATCTCAACCAGCTCAGACGTCAACCTTGCCAACGCCGAACACCTTCACTTCCAGATCGACACCGACCCCAAGACCACTCTCAGAGGCACCCTCATCTACAGGCCACCAGGACCCCGTGCACAATTCAGCGACGATATCACTGACTTTATCACCCCACATGCCCTCCCCTCCGAGGAATACATTCTACTGGGAGACCTCAACTTTCACCTGGAAAAGAGCAACGACAGCAACGCCACCTCCCTTCTGGACAATCTCACCAACCTCGGACTCAAACAACTTGTCACTACGCCCACCCACATCGCAGGTCACACACTCGACCCTATCTTCACCTCCAGCAAACATGTCTCCTTCAGTCACACCACAGCTCTCCATTGGACGGACCACAGCTGCGTACACTTTATCTACAATAAAACCACAACTCACAACCATCCTCAACCTTCTCTGCGAAGAAACTGGAACAAAATCACCACCTACCAGATCTCCTCACTGCTTCTTCAAAACCCCCCTGCCCACTCCTCAAACCCCGACCAAGCAGCCACTAACCTCACCCAATAGCTATCCAACAGCGCCGACATCCTAGCACCGTTGAAAAAACGTCAAATCAAACTAGGCAGCAAAAACGCCTCCTGGTTCAACGATGATCTTAAGAAATCGAAGAAACTCTGTCGCACCCTCGAGAAGGCCTGGAAATAAGACCCAAACACCAGCACCAGAGACGCCTTCAAAAACGCCACCCGCATACACCACCAACTAATCCGGTCTGCCAAGAAAGCCGCATTCAAAGACCGACTAGATAACAACGCCCACAACAGCAAGGAATTATTCAACATCGTCAAAGAATTTACCAACCCCTCAGCCAATTCCAACGACATCACCCCCTCTCAAGCCCTCTGCGACTCCCTAGCTTCGTTCTTCCACAACAAAATCGCAGACATCCACAACAGCTTCGACAACCGACCCGGAGACCAACCCACCCAACCTTCTGCAGGACCTTCACCCCCATTGAACATCCTTAATAGCTGGAACCCAATCTCCACTGAGGACACCATCCGCCTGATGAACTCCATCCACTCAGGATCCCCCACAGACCCTTGCCCTCACCACATCTTCAACAAAGCTGACTCCATCATAGCACCGCACCTCCGAGACGTCATCAACTGCTCCCTCAACTCCGCCACCTTCCCGGAAAGCTGGAAACACGCAGAACTTAGCGCCCTTCTGAAAAAACCCACAGCGGACCCCACCGAACTCAAAAACTACCGCCCCATCTCGCTCCTTCCATTCCCGGCCAAAGTCATCGAGAAAGCTGTCAACAACCAGCTCGCCGCCTTCCTCGAAACCAACAAATCACTCGACTCCTCACAGTCCGGCTTCCGAGCCAAACACAGCACGGAGACCGCCCTCATCGCAGCAACAGACGACATTCGAACTCTACTGGACAACGGAGACACAGTCGCCCTCATCCTCCTTGACCTCTCCCCAGCCTTCGACACAGTCTGCCATAGCACCCTTCTACAGCGCCTCAGAAACATCGGAATCCAAGGAAAAGCACTGGAATGGATCACCTCGTTCCTCACCGGAAGAACCCAGAGAGTCCGCCTCCCACCATTCAAGTCAGAGGCCACTGAAGTCATCTGCGGCGTACCACAAGGATCCTCACTCAGCCCCGCCCTCTTCAACGTATACATGAGCCCCCTCGCGGCCATCGCACGCCAACACAACCTCAACATCATCTCCTACGCCGATGACACTCAACTGATCCTCTCACTCACCAAAGACCCTAACACCGCCAAAACCAACCTACATGAAGGAATGAAAGAAGTGGCCGAGTGGATGAAGCACAGCCGTCTGAAACTAAACTCAGACAAAACAGAAGTCCTTATCTTAGGTACCTCCCCCTCCTCCTGGGATGACTCTTGGTGGCCAGAGGCCCTTGGAAAAGCACCCATCCCGACGGACCATGCACGGAACCTGGGCGTCATCCTCGACTCCTCACTCTCTATGAACAGACACGTTAACGCCGTTTCATCATCTTGCTTCAACATTCTTCGCATGCTCAAAAAACATTTCGCTGGATCCCCACCGAAACCAGAAAAACGGTCACCCATGCACTGGTTACAAGCCGCCTGGACTACGGAAACACCCTTTACGCCGGTATCACCGCAAAACTCCAGAAAAAACTCCAACGCATCCAGAACGCATCAGCCAGACTCATACTAGACATCCCGCGTAAAGACCACATCTCTAGTCACCTGAAAGACCTTCACTGGCTTCCCGTCAATAAGAGGATCACTTTCCGCCTCCTAACCCATGCACACAAAGCACTTTACGAACTTGGACCCGAATGCCTCAACACACGACTTTCCTTCTACACCCCCTCCCGCCAGCTACGATCCTCCAACCAAGCCCTTGCTACCGTACCTCGCATCAACAAAACCACCATGGGAGGTAGATCCTTCTCCTACCTCGCAGCTAAAACCTGGAACTCACTCCCCACTCACCTTCGTCTCACTCAGAACCACCTAGCATTCAGAAAGCAACTTAAAACTTGGATATTCGACAAGTAATTCCCCACCCTCTTCAAGCGCCTTGAGACCCTCCGGGTATGTAGTGCGCTATATAAATCTTTTGACTTTTTTTTTTTTTTTACTTTTTTGAGGTGGTGCTGGGGTGGTGCTGAGTGATGCTACAGTGGTGCTGAGTGATGCTAGAGTGGTGCTGAGTAATGCAGAGGTGGTGCTAAGTGATGCTTTGGTGATATTCAGGTGATGCTGTGCTGGTGATGCGTTGGTACTGAGTTGCGGATGAGGTTGCGCTGTGCTGATGCTGTGTTGGGGCTGCAATGGTGCTGCACAGGAGATGTTGCACTGATGCAGAGGTAGTGCTGTGCTGAGGTGGTGGTGCAGAGTGATGCTGTGGTGGCACTGAGTGATGATGTGCTGGTGCTGTGCTGAGTGATGATGTGCTGGTGCTGTGCTGAGGGCGAGGTGGTGGTGCTGCACTGATGCTGAGGTAGTGCGGTGGTGCTGCACTAGAGCAGAGCTGCTGTTGAGGTGGTGTGCTGGTGTGGAGGTGGTGTGGAGGTGGTCTGCGCTGGTTCTGAGGTGGTGCTGCGCTTGGGCTGAGTGATACTGAGGTGGTGTTATGCTTCTGTTGGTGTTGTTGGACTGCAGTTGCGTGCATTGGCCTTGCGTAGATGACTAGAAATGCCAGCGGAGACAACACACGCCCAGAGCACACTGCCAGGTGTGTATGAACCCAGCGGAGACAACGTCTGCCTTGAAAACACAACACTTTTGTCTCAGAAATGAAAGCAGGCACAGAGCCGTGTGCAGGTGAAACCAGCCAGACCAATCTGACCAGTTCTCAGAGAAAGGGCAATTAAAACCGGCCATCATCGCCATCAGCCACGGGAGCGATTTATCATATCCTCTGCGCTGGTATCACGTTCCACTAGTGTGTGGCGTGTGCAGATATAATTAGGCACCGGGCCAGGAAAAGTAGGCGCATAATGTGCTTCTGATAGAGTTTATTCAAGTGTGGCACTGGGATGCCCCTAATTCAGCGCAGCAGGGACGCGGTTTCCCAGTAGAATAAAGGCAGGCGACAAAGCGATCCGGGCCAGGCCCACACTCTGCCAGCATTTTACACTTCACGCGTGTAGCACTTACAAAAAAATGCGGCTTTAAAAGTGCTTGTGGGCAGATGGAAGGTGGCCTCTCCTCCCGCGTTTTCTGCACATACGGCTCATGACCACAAGAGTCTTTCCTTCAGTCCCCTTATGTGACATTGACTCAGCCGTCTGCCGCGGGTTAGGTTCAAATAACGCACGAGGATCAGAAAGCTGGAGGAATACTGGGAGGGGTATAGTAATAATAAGGTGCAATGAAGATTTGTGAAAGGGATCGCGGAAGGGGAGGGAATTGAAAGTGATCGCAGGGAGGGGGTGGGAATGGAAAGTGATGCGGCCGCCCTGGAAGAGAAGTAAAGTGAGCACGTGGCCGCGAAAGTGATCGCGGGGAGGGGGAGGGAATTGAAAGTGATCGCGGGAGGGGTTAAAAGTGACGGGGCCCTGCGCACTCTGTGGTGGGGGAGGGGGAGGAGAATTGGAAAGGAAAGCCTTTATCCACCCATGTGTGGCCGTGTTTTCGAGTTGACAAACAAGGCTACTGAAAAACCGAACCCATGACGATTGACAGCTTTAACACAACAGTCAGAAGACAAAGCTAACCAAGTTCGAGACAAAGTAAACTAACCTACAACATTATTCACCCTCCAATGTTGCATACCATATTCTTAGGGATTCAGCGTCTGTAGTACCACTCGAAACAGACTGGGAAGTAATAGTTTGGCAGAACTATTCACTTCCTCCCAAATGCTAACAAGCACGCGCTGAAGCTGATGAGGAGGGAGTGGGAGGGGGTAGTGGAGGCGGGCACAGTGGTGCGGTCGCAGTTGTAGAAAGCCAGGCTGACAAGGAGCGAGTGGGAGGGGGACGTGGGGGAGGGCACAGTGGTGCGGCCACAGTTGTAGAAAGCCAAATGACAGGGCAGCTGTGCACCCACTGAAGCTGACGAGGAGGGAGTGGGAGGGGGGTGGGGGCAGGCACAGTGGTGCGGCCGCAGTTGTAGAAAGCCAAGCTGACGAGGAGGGTGTGGGGGCGGGCACAGTGGTGCGGCCGCAGTTGTAGAAAGCCAGATGGCAGGGCAGCTGTGCATGTTGCGGGCGCTTGTGCGCGTTCTATCAAGCTGGTGGCCGGCAAGGTTGCGCTTTTTGAAGCAGCTACTAAATGTCTCGCCAGAGCAGCGCATACGCTGACTCAGGTGAGACCTACAAACTGTTAAAAGCAGTGAAAACATATGTGCTTGTCTTACAGCTTTTCTAATGAGCAGCTGAACTGATCCTACAGACACGCCACTCTTCTGAAGACCAGCAAACTATGGTCACCCATTACAGTCATTGTTCCCATCGGTCATTTAAATGAATGTAGTTCAGTGAGCACCTCCCAGGGCCAGTGAATAAGTTCCCTGAAAGCAAACTTATGTATGTATGCCTTTTTATTCACAACCCCCATTCTCTATAATGTCACTGCTGTAGCTCAGGTCTAGAGGGCAAAGAAGACAACGCGGAAAAACGCACGGAGGGACAATGAGCAAATACCACCGCTAATCCCAAGGAATATAACACAGATTCAGCCCATTTAGCACCGAGCAGCAAGCAGCCGTTTAGCCATTTCTATCAGCTGCTCTGTGTTTCTTTTCCTCTTCTGGCCTCTCTCCTCTCGGTGGTAGGGTGACGCCCATTATTATTCGCCAATTATTCATTAAGAGCAGATGTTATTTTCTATTTTTCTTGTCACCCATTTCATCTCTTAATCTGCACTTCAGGCCTGTGATATTTCAAAGAGGGGAGGAGGACCGGGAGGGTAATCGGATAATCATGTTAGTTTCGGTAGCTTCAAAGATACATTTTAAAAGATCCCTGAGTGCCAGCTAAGAACATTTTCACCTATTCAGGAGCATGGCAGGGATGAAGGGACACACATATTTTAGTAACAATGACATTAACTGTTGCAGGAGCATTAGTTCAAGTTCAGCCTGGAGCTGTATTCACTATTTGGGAATAAGAGTATCAGGCTTTTTCTCAGAGGACAGCTGCTGCACTAAACAAGCATTTGTAATGCAATAGGTCTCGCATTCACGTGAGTTTGAACTATTGCCATTGTAAATGACAATGCCTTTTATTTATGTTGTGTGTTTTAAAACAAACATAAATAAAAGGCATTGTCATTTACAATGCTAATAGCTTAAACACTTGCAAATGCGAGACCTATTGAATTGCAATAATGGGCGTCCTCGACTGCATGTTAGATTTTAAATATCAGAGGAAGAGGCCGGCCTGCAACGTCTTCAAATTAGTGCGAAATAGTGCAGTGAAGATGTGTAAGTGTTGTAAATTACACAGACACAACGTGCGAACTGAGTGTTACATATGATTCGAGCAATAAACACTAACAAAGCGCTCCAACACCTTTCACACTGTGATTACACTGTTGCGGCTCAGGAGGAAGAGTGGAGGGGGGGCTATTTCCTGCCTTCTCTGTGATTTGAGTGTGCAGTGCGGCATTGCGTAATGTCATTGCTATCTTTGGCCTAATAAACACTCCAGCTGTAGTAGGGCCCTGGCTTCACCTCCTGGTGCAGGGCAGGCTGTGCTCTATGGCACGCATGGAGGCAGGGAGGGATGGCCTTGTACAGTGCTCTAAGCTATTACTAGTGAGCGAGAGGTGTGGAGGTGGTGGTGGCGGTATTGGTGGTGGTATTGGTGGTGGTATTGGTGGTGGTGGTATCGGTGGTGGAGGTACTGGTAGTGGTTCTGGTAGTGGTGGTGGTGGTACTGGTGATAATGGTACTGGTGGTAATGGTACTGGTGGTGGTGGTATTGGTGGTGGTGATATTGGTGGTGGTATTGGTGGTAGTACTGGTGGTATTGGTGGTGATACTGGTACTGGTGGTATTGGTGGTGGTACTGGTGGTATTGGTGATGGTACTGGTGGTATTGGTGGTGGAACTGGTGGCACTGGTACTGGTGGTACTGGTGGTGGTATTGGTGGTGGTGGTACTGGTTGTTGTGGTACTGGTGGTGGTGGTGCTACTGGTGGTACTCGTGGTGGTAGTACTTGTGGTGGTATGGGTACTGGTGGTGGTGGTGGTACTGGTGGTGGTTGTGGTACTGTTGGTGGTGGTGGTACTGGTGGTACTTGTGGTGGTGGTGGTACTAGTGTTGATGGTGCTGGTGGTGGAATCGGTACTGGTGGTAGTAGTACTGGTGTTGGTGGTACTGGTGGTGGTGGTACTGGTGGTGGTAGTGGTGGTGGTGGTCCTGGTGGTACTGGTGGTTGTGGTACTGGTGATAGTGGTAGTGGTGGTACTGGTGGTGGTGGTGCTGGTACTCGTGGTGGTGGTACTGGTAGTGGTGGTGGTGGTGTTACTCTTAGTGGTGTTACTGGTAGTAGTGGTGGCGGTGGTGGCACTGGTAGTGGTGGTGTTACTGTTAGTGGTGGTACTGGTAGTAGTGGTGGTACTGGTACTGTGGTGGTGGTACTGGTGGTGGTGGTAGTGGTGGTACTGGAGGTATTGGTGATGGTGGTGATGGTTATACTGGTGATATTGGTGGTGGTGATACTGATGGTACTGGTGGTGGTGGTACTGGTGGTGGTAGTGATGGTACTTGTGGTACTGGTACTGGTGGTGGTGGTGGTACTGCTAGTGGTGGTGGTAGTGTTATTGTTTGTGGTGATACTGGTAGTAGTGGTGTTACTGGTGGTGGTTGTAGTGGTGCTACTGGTGGTACTGGTATACTGGTGGTACTGGTAATGGTGGCGGTGCTGGTAGTGGTGGTGGTCGTGCTACTGTTAGTGGTGGTACTGGTGGCGTAGAGGTGGTACTGGTGCTACTAGTACTACTGGTTGTGCTACTGGTGGTGGTGGTGGTAGTGGTGGTACTTGTGGTGGTGGGGTGGTATAGGTGGTGGTGGTACTGGTGGTACTGGTAATAATGGTAGTGGTACTGGTGGTGGTGGTGGTACTGTTAGTAGTTGTGGTGGTGTTACTGTTAGTAGTGGTACTGGTAGTAGTGGTGGTACTGGTGGTGGTGGTACAAATGCTTGTTACATTAGTGACTAGAAAAGCTCCCTTTCGGCCTGTGTGGCAAATTAATTAAATAAAATGTAAAGAGGACAGCGCTGCAAATAACAAAACAAATAGTGCCTACTGACTTATGAAGGAGACCATGTGATGCCACAAGTAAAAGATCCAGTCCTGATAGGCGGTCGCAAAAGGAGACAGGGCGGTAACAAGGAGGGACTAAGAAGCCTCATATTGAACCGAAGCCAGCATTTACCAAAGAAAATGCCACCGGCCATTGAAAAGTATGGGCGGAGAGAAGGCGAGGCTTTCACAGCACTTCAACATCTAACCCTACTACAGCATGCCTCGCAAAGCGAGCAGCGCATACGCTGCAATGCTAGGCTCGACCTAAAAACATGCTGCCCCATTGTTATCAAGAAAGACAAAACAGATCTAACAGGAGAAACACAGGAAATAAGTAAAACAAAATGAGTGGGGTGCTCAAAATTAAAGACAAAGTGAAGGTACTTTGCCAAGAAGGGAATCATTTAAACACATACTCTGTTGAGTAAGTATGAATTGTTTGCCCTAGAAGGGTGACAAGCAGAATTTACCTTAAGGCGCAAGTCTAAGGAGATTAAATGACCATCTGAAACAATCGGAAGGGGAACAGGCGTACACCATAACAAATGTTATGAAAATATTTAGAATGTAAATAATGCAGAACATAGGATACATAAAAAACAAACTCTTCATTTGTTAATCACGGGCGCATGAAATAAATATAATATAATGTTTTAGAACCATATATAAACAATGTGTGCAAAGTCCACTCTTTGTAATCATAGAATCAGTCCATTATATACATCACATGATTCGAGATTGACAATTCAAAGATTGATATGAAAGCAGTGGATATGGCGTCAAAAATATCGCTGAAAGGCCAGTCACATCCTGAAAATTAAGTTTGTTGAGCTTCCTCCGATCAATTTAAACCAGATTTTGACACCAATGTGTTTTTGTTGGCAGTGTGATTCTTTACAAGCTGATCTTATTCAATTGGTCTAGCTTACTGAGCTAAACTACCGTAACCAAGTTCATATTCACTTACAACTATATTTACTTGTCTTTTGGGGTCAAATTAAAATCTCTTGTAATCACTATTGGTATTAGGATGGTCTCAAGTACTTTTGACACTAGAAACCAAAACTTCGATGCCATATCCACTTCTTTCATATACATCTTTGCATCTTAATCCTCGAATCATTTGATGCATGTAATGGACTGATTCCATGATTACAAAGAGTGGACTTTGCAATGGTTCTAAAACGTCAAATGTTACTTATATCACATGCACACGAATAATGTATGATGGGTTTATTTGTTTGTGTACTCCATATTCTGCATTATTGTAAACATTATACATTTATAGGTTATAAACATTTTTCATAGCATTTGTTATGGTCTACTCTTTCTTGTTCCATTTGCGATTGATTCAAAGGGTCATTTAATGGTCTTAGAGTTGCGCCTTAAGATTAATTCTGCTTGTCACCATTCTGGGACAAATAATTCACTTTTAGTCACAGAGTATATGATGAAATGATGTCTTTGGTAGCAAATTGCCTTTACTTTGGTTGAAACCCAAGCTCTCAAAGGGTTATTGGGTTGCCCATATTTTGCTATAATCAAAAGGAAAGAGACATACTGTTCCCGAACCGGGAATGTAGATAGAAAACAACCAGAAGCACACTTAATGCCAGAGGACAAGCATTGCCCCTGTACTAATGAGGGTGACAGAAAAATAACATGAGAGACACAAGTACAGCATGGGTGCTAATATGGGGGACAAGTGGTCCAATGGAAAACAGTACCAAGACCAGACGTGACAAGGTAAAACAACAAGAGGGGTAACATTTCATCCTATTCCAAAAAGGGGTAGCAGAGATGTTCCACTAGGAAACACAAGGTCTGTCCCAATACCAGGAAGTGACTGAGGATAAACAACAGGAGAAACACAAGCACTGCTCCAGTAAAGGAAAGCACAGGAGTGACAGACCGGTACAAAAGGAAGGACTAGTACTGCTAAAATACTACCAAAAGTGACAATGATGGCCCAATAGAAGAAACAACAGCACTGTCCCTGTCATTATTACTAGAGACACAAGTAATGTGTTGATATCAGGCGTATCAGGTGATTGAACAGGAAATGTTTGCTTTGTCCGGTGCCATTATGCATACTGGAGTAAGAGGAGAGACACAAGTGATGTTCTTTCTATTGCTAACAGGAGTAGCAGTGTTACTTCAACAGATACACTTACAACGGCCCATTTAAAGAGCAGCATTAGCATACTAGGGACACAGATAATCTAAAATGAGAGACACAAGCCGTACCCAAGTCCCAGCATAAATAACAGGGCTGATCCAACAGGGTAGACACATGTACTACCCAATATCAGAAGTGAGAAGCGACCCAAAGTAGAGGTGTAAGGACTGCCTGGGATATAAAAGAGTGCTAGAAACCAAAGGCACCAGTACTGTCCGAGTAGCAGCAGGAGTACCAGGACGTGCCCAATATGAGAGACACAAATACTGGCCAAGTACCAAAAGGAGTGACAGCGGTGATGTAACAGTAGAAACATACTGCTTCAGCAAGACGAGAACACAGTGGTTCAAAGAGAATTCTTGGACCAGAGTGGCATGACCCCAAACTGAAGCCCTAGCACTGCCCCAATATAAGAAGTATTATCTGATACCAAAGGCAAGAACAAGAAGGACCAGCAGGAGTGGCAGAGGTGATGCAACAGGCACACATGGACGATGTCAGTTCCAGGAGGGAGAGAGGCAATCAGACACAGACCTACCAGTGATTCTCCTGTACCGGAAGTGAAAGATTCCAAAGGAGAGGAACGTGTACTGCTCCAGGAGTGGTGGTGATGCGAAGAAAAGAGACTAGCTGTGCCCCAGCACCAGGTTTGAGGGGGATCCAAGGAATAGGGGCTAGCACTGCCCCAGCACCAGGTGTAAGGGGGGATCCGAAGAAGAGGGGCTAGCACTGCCCCAGCACCTGGGATGAGAGGGGATGCGAAGAAGAAAGGTTAGCCCAGCACCGGGTGTGAGAGGTGATCCACGGAAGAGGGGCTAGCACTGCCCCAGCACCAGGTGTGAGAGGGGTTCCAAGGAAGAGGGGGTAGCGCTGCCCAGCACCAGGTGTGAGAGAGGATCCAAGGAAGGGGGGCTAGCACTGCCCTAGCAGCAGGTGTGAGAGGTGACCCTAGGAAGAGGGGCTAGCACTGCCCCAGCACCAGGTGTGAGAGGTGACCCTAGGAAGAGGGGCTAGCACTGCCCCAGCAGCAGGTGTGAGAGGTGACCCTAGGAAGAGGGGCTAGCACTGCCCCAGCACCAGGTGTGAGAGGTGATCCAAGGAAGAGGGGGTAGCGCTGACCAAGCATCAGGTGTGAGAGAGGATCCAAGGAAGAGGGGCTAGCACTGCCCTAGTACCGTGTGGGAGAGGGAATCTGAAGAAGAGGAGCTAGCACTGCCCCAGCAGCAGGTGTGAGAGGTGACCCTAGGAAGAGGGGCTAGCACTGCCCCAGCACCAGGTGTGAGAGGTGATCCAAGGAAGAGGGGGTAGCGCTGACCAAGCATCAGGTGTGAGAGAGGATCCAAGGAAGAGGGGCTAGCACTGCCCTAGCACCATATGTGAGAGGGGATCTGAAGAAGAGGGGCTAGCACTGCCCCAGCACCAGGTGTGAGAGGTGACCCTAGGAAGAGAGGCTAGCACTGCCCCAGCATCAGGATTCAGAGGGAATCCAAGGAAGAGGGGCTAGCACTGCCCCAGCAGCAGGTGTGAGAGGTGATCCAAGGAAGAGGGGATAGCGCTGCCCCAGCACCAGGTGTGAGAGAGGATCCAAAGAAGAGGGGGTAGCGCTGCCCCAGCACCAGGTGTGAGAGAGGATCCAAGGAAGAGGGGCTAGCGCTGCCCTAGCACCGTGTGTGAGAGGGGATCTGAAGAAGAGGGGCTAGCACTGCCCCAGCACCAGGTGTGAGAGGTGACCCTAGGAAGAGGGGCTAGCACTGCCCCAGCACCAGGTGTGAGAGGGGTTCCAATGAAGAGGGGCTAGCACTGCCCCAGCATCAGGATTGAGAGGGAATCCAAGGATGAGGGGCTAGCACTGACCCAGCACCAGGTGATCCACGGAAGAGGGGCTGGCACTGCCCCAGCACCTTGAGTGAGATGTGATCCACGGAAGAGGGGCTGGCACTGCCCCAGCACCTTGTGTGAGAGAGGATCCAAGGAAGAGGTGCTAGCACTGCCCTAGGACCGTGTGTGAGAGGGGATCTGAAGAAGAGGGGCTAGCACTGCTCTAGCACCGTGTGTGAGAGGGGATCTGAAGAAGAGGGGCTAGCACTGCTCTAGCACCGTGTTTGAGAGGGGATCTGAAGAAGAGGGGCTAGCACTGCCCCAGCAGCAGGTGTGAGAGGTGACCCTAGGAGGAGGGGCTAGCACTGCCCCAGCACCAGGTGTGAGAGGGGTTCCACGGAAGAGGGGCCAGCACTGCCCGAGCACCAGGTGTGAGAGGGGTTCCAAGGAAGAGGGGCTAGCACTGCCACAGTACCAGGTTTGAGAGGGAATCCAAGGATGAGGGTCTAGCACTGCCCCAGCACCAGGTGTGAGAGGTGATCCAAGGAAGAGGGGTAGCACTGCCCCAGCAGCAGGTGTGAGAGGTGACCCTAGGAAGAGGGGCTAGCACTGCCCCAGCACCAGGTGTGAGAGGGGTTCCAAGGAAGATGGGCTAGCACTGCCCCAGCCCCAGGTGTGAGTGGGGTTCCAAGGAATAGGGGCTAGCACTGCCCCAGCACCAGGTTTGAGAGGGAATCCAAGGATGAGGGGCTAGCACTGCCCTAGCACTGCCCTAGCACCTTGTGTGAGAGGGGATCTGAAGAAGAGCGGCTAGCACTGCTCTAGCACCGTGTGTGAGAGGGGATCTGAAGAAGAGGGGCTAGCACTGCCCCAGCAGCAGGTGTGAGAGGTGACCCTAGGAAGAGGGGCTAGCACTGCCCCAGCACCAGGTGTGAGAGGTGACCCTAGGAAGAGGGGCTAGCACTGCCCCAGCACCAGGTGTGAGAGGGGTTCCAAGGAAGAGGGGCTAGCACTGCCCCAGCATCAGGATTGAGAGGGAATCCAAGGATGAGGGGCTAGCACTGACCCAGCACCAGGTGATCCACGGAAGAGGGGCTGGTACTGCCCCAGCACCAGGTGTGAGAGGGGATCCAAGGAAGAGGGGCTAGCACTGCCACTGCCCCAGCATCAGGATTGAGAGGGAATCCAAGGATGAGGGGCTAGCACTGACCCAGCACCAGGTGATATACGGAAGAGGGGCTGGCACTGTCCCAGCACCTTGTGTGAGATGTGATCCACGGAAGAGGGTCTGGCACTGCCCCAGCACCTTGTGTGAGAGAGGATCCAAGGAAGAAGGGCTACCACTGCCCTAGCACCTTCTGTGAGAGGGGATCTGTAGAAGAGGGGCTAGCACTGCTCTAGCACCGTGTGTGAGAGGGGATCTGAAGAAAAAGGGCTAGCACTGCCCCAGCAGCAGGTGTGAGAGGTGACCTTAGGAAGAGGGGCTAGCACTGCCCCAGCACCAGGTGTGAGAGGGGTTCCAAGGAAGAGGGGCCAGCACTGCCCCAGCACCAGGTGTGAGAGGGGTTCCAAGGAAGAGGGGCTAGCACTGCCACAGTACCAGGTTTGAGAGAGAATCCAAGGATGAGGGGCTAGCACTGCTCCAGCACCAGGTGTGAGAGTTGATCCAAGGAAGAGGGGGTAGCACTGCCCTAGCACCGTGTGTGAGAGGGAATCTGAAGAAGAGAGCTAGCACTGCCCCAGCAGCAGGTGTGAGAGGTGACCCTAGGAAGAGGGGCTAGCACTGCCCCAGCACCAGGTGTGAGAGGGGTTCCAAGGAAGAGGGGCTAGTACTGCCCCAGCACCAGGTGTGAGAGGGGTTCCAAGGAATAGGGGCTAGCACTGCCCCAGCACCAGGTTTGAGAGGGAATCCAAGGATGAGGGGCTAGCACTGCCCCAGCACCAGGTGTGAGAGGTGATCCAAGGAAGAGGGGGTAGCGCTGCCCCAGCACCAGGTGTGAGAGAGGATCCAATGAAAATGGGCTAGCACAGCCCTAGCACGGTGTGTGAGAGGGGATCTGAAGAAGAGGGGCTAGCACTGCACCAGCAGCAGGTGTGAGAGGTGACCCTAGGAAGAGGGGCTAGCATTGCCCCAGCACCAGGTGTGAGAGGGGTTCCAAGGAAAACGGGCTAGGACTGCCCCAGCACCAGGTGTGAGAGGTGATCCAAGGAAGAGGGGCTAGCACTGCCCCAGCACCAGGTGTGAGAGGGGTTCCAAGGAAGAGGGGCTAGCACTGCCCCAGCACCAGGTGTGAGAGGTGATCCAAGGAAGAGGGAGTAGCACTGCCCCAGCTCCAGAAGTTAGAGAGATGATCCACAGACGAGGCACAAGTACCGCACCAGTTTCATAAGTGAGAGCAGTCCAGAGAAGAGGCCACACAATGCCCCAATACTAAAAGAGAGTTGATTCAAAGGCGAGGGCCATGTACAGTACTTCTTCAGCACTAGATGAGAGGTGATTCAAAGATGAGGCACTTGTACTCCACCAGTACTAGAAGAGAGAGAGGTCATTCAAAGGTGAGGTGCATATACTCCACCAGTACTAGAAGAGAGAGAGGAGGCAGGTCTACTCCACCAGTACTAGAAGTGATAGAGATGATTCAAAGACGAGGCACTTAGTCTCAAGCAGTACTAGAAGAGATATAGGTGATTCAGACGAGAGGTGAATTACTTCCCAGGTACTGTCAGCGAGAGGAGCTATCCGAAGAGGTGCATGGGCTCTCCGAGGACGGCAGTGTGAGAGGCAATCAAATAAAAGGGTGCATCGTTGTCCAACCTCCAGCCAGGGGCAGCGAAAGAGAAGCGCTAGCCCAGCCCATCACTGCAACGGGTGTAAGGGAGAATATGTTCCAAGTCAAGGCAGCAGCAGTACAGGAGCCTGCCCCAGCAACAGCAGCAGGAGTCAGCCCCAGCTCCCTGCCTGTCAGCAGCAGCGGTACCGGAGCCAGCACCAACTCCCTGCCCTCACAGCACAATGTACCCGAGTCTGCCATTAATGCTGCAGGTGTGCTATGAATACCCTTGGCTCCCCCCTGACAGACTCACATGTGGCTCCCACCATTCCCCGACTCAGCTCTCAGGTCCCCACATGCACCCTTTGTTCACTGTGGGGCACTCTTACTCACTGCAACTCAACAATCGGTGACACACAACGTCATCCCGTGGCGTGTCACACAGTGACACAACCGTGCCAGGATGGCTCCCCGAGACCCAAGCGATCCAGAGCAGGACAAGCACACTGGGCTATATTTGTTTGTGCGGGTTGTTTCATATAGCATCGAGCACGACTTCAGTGCTCTTAGCTATGCTATGAGAACTTTTTGCGAGTGCCTCTAGTATCCTGTGACGGTCTCTGTGGTTAGGGCAATGGCCCCTCTGTACACCATCCCAGAACGAGCTGTAAGATGCCTCTGGTAAGTGGGGCTTAGGATTTCTCTGACTTCACGAGTGTCTGAAAAACTGACAGAGCTGGGGCAGAGCCCCTCACATGCCAGGCACATCCTTTTGGGGAACAGAAGAATGAAACAAGCTGTCGCCATTGCTAGGATGGAAAAATAGTGCTTTCCGACTAATTGAAGGAGGCAGTATAACGCCGCAAGTAAAGGATCCAGTCTTGATGGGCATCCCAAAAGGAGACAGGGAAGTAACAAGGTGGGACTAAGAAGCCTCATTATCAATCGGAAGCCAGCATTTACCATGGACGATTACGCCAGCCAATGAAAAAATATGGGAGGGGCTTCCACACCACTTCTAAAACATACCCTAATACAGCATGCCTCGCAAAGCGAGCAGCGCATGCGCTGCAAAGCTAGTGTCGACCTAAAAACTGAGAATGCTAGGGTTCCCCATTCACTAGCATTCAGGATACTAAGTTTGAAATTGAAATGTTAGCTTCAAAAGCATCCTCGAGTCTCTGGGTAGATGTGGGTGAGCAGTCAGGGCCCTCAATGTATTGTTTATATGCACCAGTTTTTGTATTCACCTCCAAACCCGTGATCAAAGCTGAGTCTAAGCCGAAACGCATTGACTTTTGTTTGCTCAATACATTTTTCACTGCACAGGAGCTAAGGAGCTCATGTCTTTCAGTGCTGTGTTCACGGCATTCAATTTTTTAATATGATACGGTGGTGCTTCCTGCCCTGCCACACACATGTAACATCAGGGCAGAGTGGGTTTGTCTTTGAAGAAGGTTTTTCTGTGGACTATCTATCTATCTATATATCTATCTATCTTTCTGTCTGTCTATCTGTCTGCCTGTCTGTCTATCTACGTATAATTACTAAATAAATGTCAAGTCAAGACATTGTTTAATACACAAGTAAACCATTGCGTATCATAAGTAATGTAAAACTAGGGCCTCTGACTATGCACAGTAAATAATGTGTGCGATCACTAGTTGATGGTGAACATTGAGACAATCCTATTTATAAAAAGAGGGGGACTCTAGGAGCTATTCAAAAGGTCTGGAGTCCCGGGCTCCCGAAGTTACACTTAGACCATAAGGGAGTCGCCGTTTCTAAGTAGAGAGAGAAAAAAAGAAGGGGAGTAAGAGGTACTCTTGTTGTGTACTATTTTAATTGTAGGGGGAAGTGTTTCCTCATCTTGATGCCTTCACACACCCTGAAGGATGTCATGCTTCATCATTGGGCTTTTGTTCCTCGTCAGTCCGGCACTGCAATGCCCTACGGGCTCCCCGAAGGGTCTCTTTTTCTGAGATCTTTTGATGAAGCTGTACGGGTGAGTTGGTGTAAATGGCAGTGAAGTCTTAGAACGTGTATTAAAAAATGGCTGGAGGGAGAGTGATTCATTTTTATTAGGGTGATCCCTCTGTCATTATTAAAACAAAATGTATGGTGCTGCTTTAAGGGGTATTATGTCCCTTGGTAGCTGGGAAACTATATGTCCCTAGTGGGCATATGTTCTGGTCAACATGTTTCGCGCTTTAATTGTCTAGGGGGGAGATCCAGGGTGCTTCGTCAGGACCGAGAGAGAAAGTTGTATCTATGGTGGACCGAAACTTTTGGTTTCCCCGGATAAATGAAGGGAGTAGAACTTCCCTTAGTAGGTAGGGAAAGATCCCATGAGATCAGTGAGGATAACTTGAGAGGGCTCTCCCGGTGCATCTGGGCTGTGTCACCTCTGTGCCTCTCGCTGTCTCCTCTTGAGACAATCCAGCAACAAAAAGGGCAACAATACCAAAATGCAGGTAGGGAGCCATTGAAGGTGTAAGGATGTAAAACAGCCCCCTCCCCATACTGAATGAATGCAACACAAATGTACCTGTTCATCAATTATGGTGCGATTATGTTGTTGATATCGTACAGATGCAGAGATCAGCGTTGTCTAATGCTACTTTGAGGCAAATGTCTATAGCGACCATATAGGTCCATGGACACAAAAGACTGGATATCTCCTGAATGTAGTGTTGATGCGGGTACTGTTTGACTTATCAAGCACACCGTGAGTCTGTAAAAAGGGGGTCATCGCCAGCTCTGTTTAATATACCTATCTTGGGGGCAACACACACGCAAGTATCCTATTTTTGGTATCAAGAAAATCAAAAAAGAAATATGAAAAAGGAGGGTAAGGGTGTATATTGCCCACAGAGCTGAGCTCCATCCCTAAATTATGTCTCCTGTGCTAGTTCTTTGCTTTCGGGGTAGTCTTAAGGGAATACACAAGGCCTCTTACCAGAGCAGTTCCCTCTGTACCTGGTTATCTTATTAGAAGGACTGAACAGTACAATACATTCTAGTGACAGGGCCTTCCCAGGACATTTGAGTAGAGAGGCAGGGCCGAGACTGATAAACTTGAGATTTTGAAACTATAGAATGCACTGATTCTGACCTGCATTGGGTCTTAGCCGCAACTGTCCAAGTACGAACTTATATGGTGAAGTGTCCCTGAAGCACTTTAATTTCTTTTTGGACCTGACCTTGTGTGAACTTTGCTATTGGTGCTTCAATGCCAAGCCGAGTTCGGCTCGTTTATTCCTAGCTAGGAACTAACCTGAAGGCTACTACCTAAGCTCTGCTGCCCTATCCTGCTGATGGCTGGGCCTGCATGGAAGCCCTATCCAGCCCAGGGAGCACAAAGATGCAGTCACGGATCTTTCAAGCCTTCACCACCCCTCACCAGAAACCACCTTTTAGTATTGTCTTTCTGCAGGCGCCCTTGCTGTTGTTTATTGTAGTTAGAACTTGGTTAGCTTGCCTGCTAGCCCGATCAAGCAGCAGTTTGTGGTCTCAGATAACCACTTTACCCTTTATGTCATTGTGTTTGCATCTATCTCCATGTGTCAGACTGTGGTCTTCCTCCAACTCATTCTCAAGGTTGATTCTCCATGATCGCTGCATCCTGGGAGAGATGAGCCCCTTCTCCCCACCTCCCAGATAGCAATGCAGCCCCCATTCAGTTGACCTACACACCTGAATATAAGCTCAGGATGGGCTCTCATTATCTGGATCTAGTAAACACGCATCGTGAGCTCTGCAGCACAGTCCCCTTTCCGTGTCTGGTATTGGGCACACAGTATATCCATTGCTGTTGAATTCTCTTTCTTTATGCATTGTTTTCGGTGGTTGAGAACAGTACATGTGAACCCAGAGAGTCAAGGAAATGCCACGTACCTGGTGCCTCGGTTAATAGCGACACTATGTAATATCCACTGGAACCCAGAGAGTCAATAAAACGCCAAGTACCCGGTGCCCGGGTTAATAGCGAACATTATGTAATAGTCATGTGAACCCAAAGGGTCAAAGAAATGTCAAGCACCCAGTGCTCCTGTTAATAGTGTAAACTAGCTAATGTTTATGTGAACCTAAGGAAACACCAAGAACCAGGTGATCCGGTTATTAGTGAACACTAGGTAGTGTTCATGTGAACCCAGAGAGTCAAGGAAACATCTAGGTGCAGGTTTACAAGCCCATGCGCCACATTTACGCCACTGTTGCGTCACTTCTGACACACAGCAACAGTGTAAATCATGCGCCATCTTGTGTCTTATTTACAACGTGACGCATCTAAGGAAATGCGTCACGTTGTAAAGCTCTGCGCCACATGAAACCTGCGTTAGGTTTCATGTGGGCGTTCTGGCCCTGGGTGGGCGTTCTGTCGCAGGAACCCCTAGTAAAAGTGACGCAGTGAAATCTACAAGATTTCACTGAGTCACTTTTACATCCATGCTGCGTCAAAACCCTGCGCCTGCTTGAAGCAGGCATAAGGAGTGACGCTGCATGTTAGGCATAGGGCGCCCCTGAGCCTTGCTGGAGCCACGTCGCACTTGTGACACGACTCCAGCAATTCACCGCTCTTACACCACAGGATGCAACACGCATCACCCTATCCTTGTGCCACGGTGCATCACATTTGTAAATGCGACGCATTTGTGGTGGCGCAGGAAGGGAATTGCATGTCGCATCTGTTCTGGCGCATCCCTGCTGGTTTGCAGAGATGCGCCAGGACTCGTAAATCTGCCCCCTTGAATTTCACTGTAAAAGAAGGAGTGCTACAATTTCGAATATATTGACTGCCCTGCAATCTACTGATCCTACCCAAGGAACAAACAAAGCAAGAATGTTACCATTCCCTCTGGGAGCCTGAACCTTCTGAAGCTAGCCCTGGACCCTGGGCATCTCTCATTTCAGACTAGAACATGTTCTTCTGAGTGATGAAGCACTCGCCGCAGTCTATATACCCAGAATCGAAGCACACTTGACATGGAAGCAGCGAATGTGGGGGCATATTACCAACAACTAGCGATAATTTTTGTCTCTAACTTCTTTAGAGACAAACATTATCGCCGCACATCGGCGATTTTTATCGCAGATAAACCTTGCTATTAACAAGGTTTATCGCAAATGCGATAAAAAACGGCCGAAATGCATGAATATCGCTGAAAAGACAGCGATATTCATGCATTATCGAGCAAATGCTCTTAGCCATGTTATCCACCTCCCATTGGATAACATGGCTAAGAACTGCTCAGGGCAGGTGTTAGCTTTTGGAGATATTCCCGCTTAGCGCGAATATCTCCAAAAGTTGGTAATAGGAGATAGCGATGTTAGCGACTGTTTTCAGTCTCTAACATCTTGGCACGCCCACTTTGCATCTCATTAGTGATAAATATCACTGACATGCAAAGTGGGGCCCAAGATGGTCGCTATCTCCTACTAGCTGTCGCTAACTGGTGTTAGCGACAGCTTGGTAATAGGGAGATAATTTTATCTCCGCTTTCTTGGCTTTTAAAGCCAAAAAAGCGGAGATAAACCCCCTTGATAATATGCCCCGATGTTCGCACAAGATCACACGATGGGTAAGCAGAGCCGCGCACACAGCATCTTGCTGTGAGAGAGAGACACCGCACTCTGAAGCTAAAGGAGGAAGCAGCTCTCCCAAGGTTACAGAGTACGGAAACGTCGCCATCTGTGCAGAGCTTCACACTAGCAGACAGCTCCGTGCTCTCCTGTGCCCTCGGTGCACAGGGATATTAAGCACCTCTCACATTCAGCGCGAGCTACTGGTTGCACCATCTGCCATCACTTGGTACAACAAAGGATGGATAACACACCCTTGAAGGGTCCTGCTCACCTAGCTGCTGGCGTCGCCTCTGAAGTAGGCATTGTTGCGTTCTATTGAGACATTCCCTGGCAGGAATTATTTATAGCCTAGCTGTCATATCTAAAGGGGGTAAATCCTTTGGGAAGTCTGTCCATAGTGATTGTTTTGAATCTTTCCTCTTGCTGTGGATGTCTGACTGGGGCCTGGCCATTCTCAAATACGTCACCATCCGAGTGTCTATAGATGTTCCTATGTTTAATTATAAATGACAACTCCTAATCTTCTACGCCCATTTATGTAATGCAAGTCAAAGGCCGGACCTCAGGAGAATTCTGACTGGCCAATAAGAGTTGCGAATTAACCAGTCACCTGGTGCAAAGTCCGCTGTCTTCCAATCAGCTTTCAAAATTCCATGTGACATGAAAAATCCTGACAAGGGATTCACAATGCAGAGCACCCATTGAAGTGCAAAGTGAGAAATTCGCAATTGGGAAACCTGCTTCTGAATTATGCTCGTTTCTTTCTTATCACAGGGTTCTGACAGACAGGGTTCTGACAGACAGTGACTGAGTGCCTCGGTTGTTCGCTCTCCCCATTAATAACCTGCATAGTCGGGAAGGCGCGTTCTCCATATCAGTCTTTTCGTTCTGGCTGCACGTTTTAAGACACCCGAAGCAGAAATAGGCCAGTAATATCATTTACATAATATATTCAACAAAGGACATATCTATGAAGTTCTGATGTAGAGCAGAAAGCTTATTTCCCCTCAATCGCATCATTGTAATGTTTTTTTTCTCCAGATTATGTAGAGTTTATATCAGGATCTGGGACAATTCTAATTATATTAGTATAGAATGATAGTTGGGTAATACGTCATATCTGAACAGTCTGGAATGTGTACTTGCCCTGAGTAACAAGGACCTCAGCTGGCTATTCTGGTACAGAGAGAGATGACAGATCGCAGGTGCAACTGATGGCTGATGGAGGAGGAGCTCTGTGTGACCCCAGCAAGGTCCTGGTTCAGTCGACACCCTATATCAGGTATGACCAACGTAGGTTCAAGCATGAAGGAACAAAGGAAAATAGCAGCAGGAGGGCAGCAGCAGGTACTGGCCAAGCCAATACTTGGTGGAAAAATAGAAATAATATTGGTAATGACCTTATTCATGCAGTAAATCACAGCTTGAGTGTGCTGGTGGCAGTTTGTGATCTTGCTTTTCCCTCTACTTGTAACCAAAACACCTAATTGACAGCCATTAGTTCTTAGCGCCATGAAACTGCATAGTGAACGTGCGCTCTATAAATTCCTAAAAAATCAAAATTCAAATTAGTTTGTAGGAAAACTTGTTAGGCTTGATGCCAATGCAGGATTATATCAACGCCAAGAAGAAATGATGGAGGCCAATAGGTCCTTCTTTTGTTTTAACCCTATGCTGGGAAGTCATGCCAGAAGTAACTGGCACCCACATTGTGGGCCCAAACTCTTCTGGAGTTTTCAGGATAATGCCCTGGTGGTGTTGATTCGATTCGCTGGCTGTGGATTCCATTACTCTGGCTCCTGTTACTCATGGCAGGCAGAGGGTGAAAACTACTGCCCCGCAAAGCTTTTAGGGGGCATTTTACCTACTGTGTGTGAATGGATATGCTTATTGACAATAGATATCAGGGGGAGGTTTTTGTGAAAGGGAAACATTGCTTTAATACATTCCCATCTAGGTTCCTATACATGAGCATCCTTTCATAGACAATGGTAGGCTGGTCTTTCGAGATTCGTCAGAGGCTGCTAGGTTGACAGTTTCCATGGAAGCAGAAGCATTATGAAAAAAGTTGTGATGAAGCACCACTCCCGTCTACCAGACATGTACAATTGTGCATACAATGAGTCTGATATGAATGCACTACACCAATCGACCTCAACCCAAGTGCAACTATGAAGAAAGACTATTGATGCAAGCTCCTTGCTCACATATATCAACGAGGCTGACAGCACACTACTTGCTGCACATTGGCCAGTCACAATGAAACTAACTGAATGGTGATGGAGCAATATGTTGCAGGCTGTTCCTATCTAGGTGACGGGCCTCAAGAATTAACCTGCTTTTGAGGCTTTGGCTAAGTTGTCCTTCCTTGACATTTTAGACCTCTTTTACGGACTCCTCCTTGGCATATTATTGGCATAGAATTGAAGACACTATTATATGCATGGCATATGGTGGCCACTCTTGGCCTCTGATGAAAAATCTGTCATAAGATTGACATCTCACACATTTAGTGACTACCACTGTATTGTGACGAGCATCCCTGATATGTGCATGTGATATATAGGCTCGTGAGACATAAGGCAAAGTCTGACATCTGCTGCCTGGTGTCTGAACCTGCTGGGAATCTGTAACCTGAGGGGTTGCTGTAGTTTCAGAGAATGAGAGACCAGTCAAAACCTAAGGGATAGCTACATTATTAACTAACTGACATGGATTATGAGAACTACATTACCTTTGATTTCTCATCCTCAGGTGGAACGTAGAGGTTGGGAAAGATGCCATATATATCTTGAAAACTGATAGCAAATTGCATGCACATTTTGATTGTCAAATTGCACACGCATATTACACAAATTGGCTTTAACATGTATAGCGTTTAAGTTAATTTCAGGCAAATTCGAATGAAGACGTATTGTTGGGGTCACTTTTTTGCCATGTTGTTGAGGTTTAATTCAATACTCAGGGAAAGGATCAAACTTAAGTGTGCTGAAAACGACCGGAAAGTTGTAAAATATTTCATGGACACCCGTTCGGTACTGTCTATTTTTGCTAGATTATTCCAAAGAACATTGTGTTAGAAAAAAAACATCTATTCTAACTTTTTAAAAAGATAATTCCCAGGGTGAGAATCTACAGAACGACCAGGGGAAGATTGAACCCACTTCTCAAATACACTCATTCAGTTCAATGCACTTCGGGCCACCTGTATATGCAAGCCACTTTACAAGTTCACTAGCCATTCACGGTCAGAAGTCAACACTGCTATAATCAATAGCTTGATAGTACACCATGACATTACTTAAAAATGTAATGAGTGGGCCTTCAGAAGTGTTGGTTAAAGTAGATTGCTTTTTAAACAGTAATTGGAAAATTGCACTGTAATGTGCACCATAGGAACCCACCTCCTCCAAAAATGTGTTTAGTGGACATCCTCCGGTAGCTCAATGAAGTGTCTCAGTCAGTGGGCTTCATGCTATTCCTGCTCACTGACTGCAACTGGGGTTGGTATTAGACCACTTTCAAGAGCTTAGTTGTATTCCCAGCCCATTCCTGTCCATACTCAGGGCTGGTGCTGCCAGGATTATTGGTAATAGGGGAGTGCAGCACAGGCTGTGGCTGGAAACTGACTGATACACAGCAGGGTTGGGCAGCTGGTTATTGCCACTGGTCATTCCTCCTGTGGGCTAAAGGGTTTGGAGGCAGATTTTTAGAGCAGGGGCTGCACGGGTCAGTATCATGCATCATGTAGGACTGGAATCCTGGACTGAATGTAATTGACTAGTAATTAAGAGCTACACCTGGAGATGCAGCAGAGGTACTGTGTTGCTGACTGCATAACAGCATGACCAATGTGCTTGTCTCGTTGGTCTGAGTGCTTCAATGTAGTGAGTCCCTTCTGCCCTATTTGTGTTTGGGCAAGTGGTTGATGGTCCATGTTCAACATGGTGCCTTACAGTTCACCTGTGCTTGTTTTGCGTTCTCCCAAAAATTGGCAGAGACATGTGACGCTGTGTGTGTTCAAACCACACAAGCATTACTCCTTCATCTGAAGCAGAGGAGAGTGAGGTCATGGACATTACTTATGGGTCGCCACTGGTAGCAGCTGTTACCCCTGGCTTGCTCTTTGTGACCTCTGGAAATTCACATGTGACCCCTTACTACACACACACCACAGAGATAATTTCTTTGTTTTGATCTTTGGATAACAATGCATTCTGGGTCAAAATATACCACACTTTACAGGAAGTGGTCCTAGCAGAGAGAGGTAACCATACCCCTATTGGTTGGGATGTACCCCCTCTTGCCGACATATAATGGAGGATTCACATGGGAGAGCTGCAGGAGCTCCTGAGATCAATGTCTGTAACATCAGACTTTAACAAAGAAGGGTTTGGCTTAAGCGCAGTAAGGCTACGCCACATAAGTAGTCAACAAAACAATCGCCAATACTGCTCTAATATTATATCAAAGAACAAAACAAAACTGAGCAACTCGTTCTCAGCTTCATAGACCACTCCTTCAGTCTCAGACTGTATCTCCAAAAATGTTTTATTATTTTGTGTTATTCAAAGGAATTTTTTTATTTTTATTTTTACTTTTAAACTTCCGTCATTAATGTATAACAAAGTCAATTGATCATACTTTTTGTACAGTAATAAAGAGGAAAAATCAGATAGTTAAAAGAGATCTGTGAATATATACAAAGGGGTGTGTGAGAAAGTGCATAGAATCAATTCCCAAATAAACAACCTAAATAGGTAGGTTCAGACTCATTCATCCACATCAAACAACATCATTCATACCACATATATTCAATGTGCAAAAAAGAATGAAAAGAGAAAAGTAAAGTCAAAGTGTGTGAGAATAAAACTGGAAGATAAAATCCCTGAAACAAGTCGTTTCACGATCCAGGGTTGAAATGAAGATGGTAAGATATTTCTCTTTTAATCGCCCTAAAGGTTTAGGACGTCTTATATTTACAAACACTATAGGCCTAAGAAGACCGGGGAATCAAATTCCTTTTCATGAAAACACAATTTCACTACGTTAAAGTTCAATAAGGTCAATACAAATAGGTCAAAAGAACACAAAATCACAAAATCAATACAAAAAGTTCGACGTGTTTCGAATCCCTTAAATCCTGGGATTCTCTTCAGGACCAAGACAGAAATTTATCTAATAAGCTTTCTTGGATTCTTATCTGTGGTGGAGTTTGTGGGACACAGCGAGTGTGTTATTATTCCTACTGGTAATCCATTTTCCAATTCCAAATCTTTATTAAAATCGCTTGATTGTTTGGTTGGTTTCTCGTTTTGGCTCTCGCAAATTGTTTGGTGTCCAACTATCCTTTCGGCATGTCTCTCAGGCGCCGGTCGACATGCCGAAAGCATAGTTGGACACCAAACAATTTGCGAGAGCCAAAACGAGAAACCAACCAAACAGTCAAGCGATTTTAATAAAGATTTGGAATTGGAAAATGGATTACCAGTAGGAATAATAACACACTCGCTGTGGAATAACACAGATCCTATGTTAAAGAGTAGTATGGAACTACCGATCTAAACCAGACTGTAAAGGCTGCACTGAATTTCAATGTGATTGTTTTATGGTCACAACACCTTTACCCAGTCCCCACTTACATCCAATCACACCTATCCCCTCCTAACTACCTCCTTTTCTTGATCACTAAGAGCGCGTTGATATACCAGAATGTAAATATTATGTGATAATTCTTGAAAACTTTAAATCAAATATATGAAGAGTTATTATTGAATTGATTCATACCTGTGTTTTCTAATTTACCTGATTCAATGAAATAATTGATATGCTCTTTGTTTTGATTCGACAATTTCTGATACTTGTTGATTGATACTAAGTATCCCGCTAACGATGTGCTAAAATAAAATATGCACCGCATTATGGACTGTTTATGATTTGAGATACATAATGTTTATTTGTGACCCTGCTTTGATAACGGGCTGCTGCACGGACGAATCACCCTACCTGCTGCCTCATCTTTGGACCCTGCACCCACGCCTAGCGGCCCCCGCTTCGCGGGAGCCGCTCAAGTGCCTGCCACCTTTCTGCTGTGGGGAGTTTCATGAGCGGCGGTCCAGGGAGTGAAGCCGTACTCCACCAGGGCCTGTTGCGGGACTGCGAGGACCAGCGGGCAGTGCGCTAACCTGCCACAGCTGGTCCTCTTCCCGCCGACTCCTCCCTGGCCCTTGAAATTGAGGCTGGACTTGGGCTTTGTGTGTCCCTGCTTTGATAACGGGCTGCTGCACGGATGAATCACCCTACCTGCTGCCTTATCTTTGGACCCTGTACCCACGCCTCGCGGCCCCCGCTTCGTTGGTGCCGCTCGAGTGCCTGCGACCTTTCTGCTGTGGGGAGCTTCATGAGCGGCGGTCCAGGGAGTGAAGCCGTACTCCACCAGGGCCTGTTGCGGGACTGCGAGGACCAGCGGGCAGTGCGCTAACCTGCCACAGCTGGTCCTCTTCCCGCCGACTCCGCCCTGGCCCTTGGAGTTAGGGGCGTGGTTACACCTACAGGAACTATATATCTGGATAACCATCACCGGCCCGCGGGCCGCGCGCGGACACGCACGGGCGAAGACTGGGCAAAGAGCGGGCCGTTTGAGGCCGTTCGAGGACCTGAGAGACTGGACTGGACCCCACCCCTCAGGTTGTTCTGTCTTCAAGGTAGCACACTGTCTACATTACATCTTTGTTTAGCAAGCCACACCAGACCTAACCTAGCACTATGTGCACACGGGCTACCCGCAGTAAAGCTGCCAAGGGTGGGAAGATGGTAAATGGAACGCTGGATGACTTTATCAGCAGAACAAACATTGCTATTGATCACGAAATTTCAAAAATGCATAAAGGTGTTTCACTGGACCTAGAAGCAGCTAGAAGACTGTCCCAAAATATTGCAATGTCTAAGAAATCTTCCCTAGGTCATATAGCAATAGTTAAAAGCCCTGAGCATCCATTAAATCCTCGCCTAATCACAACCTACGCTGAGGTCCACCAAACCCCACCCCTACTGCCCAGGTCGTCTGAGACCTCAAGTCTTTTCCAACTACAAAATAGCCAAATTTCCCCTCTGCCTTCTAGCGACCCGGATTTTGCCACTCATACTGATACAGCCCCTATCCCGATCTCTCCTAGTCCCACTGAGGAGTATGTTAATCACCAGGGTTCCCACCAAAAGGGCACAGCTCACAAAAGGAAACGCACTGCAAGGTCTGCTTACACGCGGGAGAAGGCCAAAATTGCTAGGGCACATTGTTCAACCAATGCCAATTTACTCGAACAGGGAGTAGTAGTAAGATCCGTTGCCCAAGACTTGGTCTCTCCAAGCGTTGCTGAGAACTGCCCAAGCCTGGGCCCGATCGATATTGCCATTACACAGGCGAATACTGGGGCAGGATCAAGTGAAGTTGGGGGAAGTGATGAGGAGTTCTTAAGTATCGTCTGGAACACACTAAAAAAGCTCCTTACCCCGCTAGACCTTAGACTCGCCCGCATTGAAAACCACCTTTTAGAAGTGAAAAAAAGCATCTTAACTCTAGCCAGTCTTGGTCTCCAAAATATCAAAGGGCCTGCCATAGCTGAAGAGGACACAACAATTATTATGCCAACTGCACTGCCCTCCAGTAAACTAATACCCAAACCACGCACAAAGGGCTTCAAACTTAAATCCACCAACCCTCCCTGTTAAGCCACTCTCGCAGTCCTCACAACAGTCAACTAAACAAATTAAAGAGGCAGCTGCCCAAAGGGGGAACGACACCAAGTATAACCAAACTACCAAGCAGGTCCCACGTAATGTCGAAAATTACCGCGGGTATATATAGATCTACCCCCGAACGCAAGGCCCTATGTGGTAGTACTAACGGGTGTTCCCGAACTAGGGAGTTCTAACCAAGAAAATTACTGGTCCCTCAAAAACAATGTTATTCATTGGTTGAACACTAACAGGCAGATCCCAAAGCATCTGAGAAGTAAAGTCCTAATGGTGCGCAGAGTTCCCTGGATAGGACCCTCACGCAAAACCATCCAAGGTGACTGTATTGTGGTCTCTTTTGAGGATCCACAGACAGCGCATCATATCTGTTCATGGAACTCTGGAGAGGACAAAACACCTATTACTGTAAGACCCCTAACTTTCTTCTACCCCCCGCGCCCTGCTCCAAACTATGGGGGCGATTGGTCCCACCCTCGCTATCCGGTTCGCGGAGGGGCGAGAGGTGATTGGCAAGGTCCCAATAGGAGGTGGCATGGAGTAACAACCGCCAATAGATTCGGCTGTCTAGAAGAGGTAGACTGACTCTCTCTGCCTCCTATTTTATCCTATGAAGCCAGGATCAAATTGCCACCAGCAACCTTGGCTCCCCCTACCCCAGAGAGCAGCCTAATCGGGAGTAGCCCTGCTTTGCGCTTATTGGAGAAGCCTGCCAGGTCACCTCCCAGCGCTCAAATTTTCCACCTTCCCTCTAGCCATCCACCCGACTATCTAATCCTAGATGTTGAAGCCGACATGGGGGTGACGAGTAATACCACCCACAAGGTAGCCCAGCCACTAGCTATTTCGCTGCAGCCTAACTTACCACCATGGCCACCCTTACTTACACCTATTTATTGTGATAAGGCAGTCCCTGTACCCGCCCCCACGGTAGGCAAATCTATTGCCGGGGTGGGGTCACATCCCAAAGCGGATAATTCTATAGTGGATGTTATGTCGCCACCGGCAGTTAGGAGCCTGGGTCTCGAGCTTAATCCCCTTGTAAATGCACCAACATCGGGAATGAGGGCTACTGGGAGCACTGTACCGGGTACTGTGCTCCGGATCCTGAGTTGGAACGTAGCAGGCCTCGCACGCAATTTTAATATCCCCGATTGGAATACCCTTGTTGAATCCTTTGGGATTTGCATACTGCAGGAAACTTGGTGTTTAGAACCTCGCCACAAGGTGGGTTATACCACCTACTCTGTCCCTGCTTTACAACCATCTGGCACCAAAGGGCGCCCTTCAGACAGCCTCTTAACCTGGGTTAGAATTTCTTTGGGCCTTTCTATTAGGCATTTACCTACAAAATTCCCCGATCTACAGAGACTATCAGTTAAAGGTCCGGGGGGGGGGAAATTTGGAAATATTTAAAATCTATCTAAGGGGGGCAAGGGGTGGTGTCTCATGCTGCCACAGACAGGCATAGAGGAAGAACCCGCAACTTGTAATGCCAACTCCTTTGTCCTACTCTCAGGGGATTTTAATTGTTCCTTCGAGCCTCTTTCCAGCGAAGACATTCTAGACACCTGGGAGGGAGACACTAGGAGAGGTATCCCCCTATTAACACTCAACCCTATCGAAAAATGGTCACAGGGGGCCATAGATCTTAATGCCCTCTGCATGGAATTCGGTTTAAGGGCAACCAATGGCAGATCCAAATCTGTTCTCAATGGGGCACACACCTATAATAGGGTTGGTCACACTTCCCGGATCGACTATATCCTCCTCAACTACAAGCTTTGGGCTCACTTGCTCGACATGGAGGTCCTAACAACCACTGATAGCGATCAAAACCTTCTAGCATTGACACTGTCTTCCCCTTGGAGGGGCTCGAAGCCAAACCCTCCCCCTCACTTATGGAAGTCAACACACAATGTGTGCCCTTCAAACTGTGGAAGGAGGCTCAAATGGAGAAAAGTTGCTGCGGACGAAGGGAAGATGACCTTAGCAAATTCCATAATGTCCAACGTCAAAGCGGGGCTAGACGCCATGAGCCCTGGTAGTGCGGATGTTCCACTCCTTTTCGTTGAAACAACCAAAGCTCTGGGAGATCTTTTCACTATCCAGCAGACGGGAGACGGAAGGCACAAAGCACTGCAAAAGGTGGAGCATCCTGGTTCACCCCTGCCTGTCGCTCCGCAAAATGTGAACTTATCAGAGCAGTGAAATCCAAGGATGCCAACCTCATAAAACTTGCGAGGAAAAGTTATCGGAAGGCACTATCTACGGCTAGGGTTGACCACGAAACTCAATTCTGGATTGACCTAAAAGCGGCGAGCTCCAGGAAAGACTCGAAGGGTTTTTGGGACTTGGTGAGATTGAAAAACAAACCCGATGACTCCCTTATGACTTGTAACATTACTGGGGAGGTATGGTTTGTTCATTTCTCCCAGCTCTATTCCCAGACTGGGGGTCCCACACCCAGTCCCACGACCCAACTGTCCGGCGTGAGCTTTTATTCCAATAACACAGTTCACATCGAGGCTAATCATTTCACCACCAAAGAAGTTGAGGGGGCAATAAAGTGTCTGGTCCCGAATAAGGCTGCGGGGCCCGACGGAATCCCAGGCGATCTTCTAAGGGTCAACACACGCGAATGGAGCAGTCTACTTGCCGCACTTCTGAATGCTGCTCTGATGGGTGGGTCCCTCCCGGACTCATGGAAGGGAGCGGAGGTCATCCCTATCTTTAAAAAAGGGACCCGGGACGACCCCGCAAACTATCGCCCAATCAACCTGCTGGATTCCACGCAGAAGATAGCGGGCAAAGTAGTTCTAGGAAGGATTCAACAGTGGATTGAGGAGGGAAATATCCTCTCGGGCTATCAGGCGGGGTTTAGATCAGGCACTGGCACCATCGAGCAAACATTTTGGCTCTTAATGATCGCCTGGAAAGTGGTAGTCCTGGGTAAGGGCATCCTGTACCTTGCCTTTATAGATCTACGCACCGCATTCGATTTAGTTCCACAAGACCAACTGTGGCGCGTACTGGACGCAATGGGCATTCCCCAGTATTTACTAAACATGCTCATAAAACTACATGAGGACAATTTTGCTCAGATCAGGTGTGGAGATCAGGGCCAAAAAACACCTCGCATCCCTGTGAAAAGGGGAGTCCGCCAGGGTTGCGTGCTTGCCCCCACACTATTTTCCCTATACGTTAATGGAGTGGTGGAGCATCTTTGTAAATATCCTGCTGACGCACCTTCCCTGGCTGGTAGGAAAATCCCTACTCTCCTCTTCGCAGACGACACCCTCCTGATCTCAAAAACACCAGCAGGTCTGCAACGCCTACTCTCCGGCTTTAAGGACTTTTGTGACGCAAGGGGTCTATCAATAAACGTGAACAAAACCAGGTTCCTGGTCCTGAACGCCCGGAAGAAATCTGTCATTCCACCGTCTCTGGATTCTGTCCCACTTGAAAGGGTGAAGGAGTTTGACTATTTGGGCATTCGCCTCAGCGATTCAATGAGCTGGCAACCCCAGCAACAAAAGGCATCGCTGGCCCACAAGAAGGTGGTAGGGGCACTTTTGAAGGAACAATGGGCCTCTGTCCTCAAACCCATCGGTCCTGTGTTGGACATTTACAGGGCAAGGGGGGTGAGTGCAGCCCTTTATGGATCCGAACTATGGGGCATTCAGAACACTGACCTTTTGACCAGAGTGGAAAACAAATTTCACAGAGACCTTTTGGGACTGCCGTATAGCACTCCTGCCCTTCCAATCCTTCTAGACGCAGGTACTCGACCCATAGGGGATCAGGCGAGGTTGCGCCCTCTTCTTCTCTGGGCCCGCCACTGGAGAGTACCAGAATTGTCTAGCTATGCTGATGGGCTAAAGGAACTGCTTTTAACACCAGGTTGGTCCAAAATCCGTTGGCTTAAGGAAGTCAAGCGCCTTCTTATCGAACTGGGCCTTGAGGATGCGTGGGTTAACAGATCTGCCCCGCCTAAACAGACATTAAAGTCGCTATACTGGTCATGGGTGACGGACACCAGAAATTGTAATCCCATCCTCTGTAGAACCTCTGTCGAATTTCTCTTGTTCAAGGATGTCCCTTACTGTGAACCATATTTAGACCTGATTAGCAAATCTTGGGACCGGGCACTCTATATTAAATTCAGGTTGGGGTTACTACCAGTGGGTAGATTGATAGCCAGTTGGAGGGCATCGTCGCATTCATCTTTATTTTGTCCTTTTTGTAACAGTAGGCCAGAGTCTGTGCCCCACCTACTTTTCGAGTGCCCAGCCTATCTCGCCCGCGTCGCACCTGGCTAAAGCCTTTGTGTAGGAGTCTCGGAACCAGATCCCATCTTGAGGCTCTGCGAATATTAAGATCTGACCCCCGCCCCCTGTTTGCTTTCTGTCTAGCTAAATTCTTGGCTTGGGCATGGCGGATCCGATCTCTCAGGCTACCAGCATTACCCCAATATCCACCTGCATACCCCGTATTAATGCTCATTTTGGCTGCATGTAATTTTTGTAATGATTTTAACACTGTATTGAGTTTTTTTAATATATATATGTACTTTTTGTAATGCTTTTCAAGATATGTGCAATATATCTAAATAAAGCTTGTTTCAATCAATTATTTGTGACATTTGATGCCATAAAGAAGCAATAGACTCCGACCACCTTTATACGTACCAGAAAAATGCTAGTGGTGCCACTGCAACACTTATAAGCATAGTCTGAGTTTTCTCTCACAGCCATAGTATTCATGACGGTGAGCTGACCAAATGTGGTGGTGAGAAACCTAAGGGGGCCCTACAGGGTGCCTCAGGGCCTGGAGATGCATGCAGGAGGGCAATTGGTGTGCCCCCTGTGTGCATGCACCCACAGTTCCTGTACTGCATGGACCTCACAGACCATGCCATGCAGGAACATGCTATGGCGTTCCCATTGTGATCCCTTTCTAACAGGCACTGCTGTGGGACTGCCAAAGCACCGCCCGTCAGACAACGAATTAACTCGTAAACTGGCAGGTGGTGTGCGGGCAAGTTTGGTGGTTTGAGAGCAGAGTGCTGGCATGGCAGCTCGCTCCAACACTGCCAAACTCGTAATCAGTCCATAAGTTAAAACTAATAACTGGGAACTAGCCCTCTGCTTATCCAACTCACGCTCCATTGTGCCTAAAACTTTCAATTTGTCCCGGTCCAGTGTGACCAGATAGCTGTGAGTGGTGCTTTCAGCTTTTTGGCACTAGAATGCAATTTTTTTATTTAAACTTTAATAATTCATATCTCCAGTTCCCTACATTGAATTTTTTTTTATTTTGATGTATTTTTAAGGATAAAAATAGTCTTTATTTTTATTTTACAATTGGTTTGGGGTTTTTGTTGTGTAGTGTCCCTTATTTATTTACTGTTTCGTGGTATCATATGCTTTACACATACCTCTCTCATAAATTAAGCCTGACTGCTCATTTGCTAAGCTACCAAGGGTTGACCAAGGATTAATTTACTGAGACTTGTCTGGACCAATTAGCGAGTGTTGTATTATTACCAACCATGGCCCATGCAGGAAAGAGCAGTGGGGCGGTGTGGCCCGGCGGGGGGATTACGGCAGACGACGCCGATGGGGAATTAAATAAATAATTAATTTCCCCTCATTTTCATCTAGTGAAATCCTCCCCACCAGGCCCCATCGTCCCACTGCTCTTACTTGCACAGGACGCAACTGATTATTAGTAGCTGAGAGTGTATACTACTCCTACTAATAACCCACTTTCCTATAGTAAATATGACTCCTTCAAAGGCCAACACTTTCCACAATATTGCTAGCATTGGAGTGGGAATAGGCAACTTGCCTCTCAAAGTTCAACACTTTCCATACTCTTGCTGTGGGTGGAGTCAGAATAGTAAATCCATTCGGAGTCCAATACTTTCTCTATTGTTACTTACTTTGAAATTGGAATCTAACCTATCCAAAGTCCAACTTTCTTTAATGTTATTTACTTTGTAATGTAAATATAAGACTTTCGCTGCTGTTGCTCATGTTGGAGCTGGAGTAGTGAATTCCATACTTCCAAGTCTTTTTTTTTTTAATTTTATCGTGTTTTAATTTGTACTATTTGCTTACATTTTAAAAGTTAGGTTAAAGTAAAAAACATTGTATTCAATTTTTTTCTGAATTTTCAATGTTGTCATTGTACATGTTTTTAATATTTTAGTATGTAATATTTGTGATTGTAATTAATATTGATTAGATTTTTATGTTTAAGGTTAAATCATATTTTTAAAATACGTTTAATCTATGCTATTATTTTAAAGTGCATATTATTATTTTATGTTTGTAAGTTGTAAAACTTTATGCATTTTAAACTAAAATATATTTTTTAATGTGACATTATTCCTAAAGTGAATAGTAGTTAACATTCGATATACTTACCCATTTTGACCATATTGTGGCCTTCTATAATTTAGCTGTAGATATTTTTGACTTTACATGCAATGTGTATAAAGTTGATATTTTCGTCCATCATATTATTGGCAATAATTCTGTTGCTGATGTTTTTGTAAGCAATATTTTTTCACACAACTTAAATATTACTTTCTAAGGCCTATCAGAAAACAGTGCCCTGAGAACTCTAATTTCATATGTAGAAAGCTCATCAATTACTTTCTATTGAATACTGGTTTTCGCAGATCACTTCTTGAACCTTTCCCAGGCATCTAACTGAATCTAGAATTTTTTTCTTAGCAGTAGTAGGTGAATGGAGCAGGTGATGACATACAACCTCAAGGCTGGAGTTCCTTTCTCACTGGAAATGGCGTGTTGTGTTTATAAAAAGTCACTGAGGCTCATGATGCCAGTACCCTCAGTTGTAGGATCTAGCCTTTTTTCTTTGATATTTTGTCAACAATTTGTTGATTTTTCCCACTGTTTTTGAGTCCATGAAGCTAAAACTTTAGGGGCATATTACCAACAAGTAACAATATTTATCACTAAATAGGCTTAGCAATATTTTTTTTATCACTGCCTATCGCTGGATATGTTAGTGGAGAAAACATGCTATTAGCAACGTTTTTCTCCATTGTGCTAAAATATCCAGCGATAGCGGCAAAATGCGTGAATATCGCTGAGAATACAGTGATATTCACGCATTAGCGATAAAATGCTCTTAGCCATGTTATCTACCTCCCATTGGATAACATGGCTAAGAACTGGTCTGGGCAGGTGTTAGTATTTGGAGATATTCGCGCTTAGCGCAAATATTTCCAACGCTACGCCTGCCTTGCTAATAGGCGATAGCGATGTTAGCGACTGCTTTCAGTCGCTAACTGGTTGGGTACGCCCACTTTGCATGTCATTAGCGTTAAACATCACTGACATGCAAAGCGGGCCCCAAACCGCTTGCTATCGCCTAAAAGCTGTCGCTAACATCAGTTAGCGACAGCTTGCTAATAGGGCGATAGAATTATCGCCGCTTAGCGGCCGAAAAACGGCCGCTAAATCAGCGATAATTGCCTATCGCCCCCCTTGGTAATATGCCCCTCAGTTTTTGAGAGGTTTAAACTGTTTGGAAAAGAGAAGTCTAACACTGACCTGAATGACCGCTGTCTTTGGTGCCTTAAGAGTAAGTCCTGCAAGGCTTGTTCCACTGTGACACCTAGGCCATGCCAGAGCAGGAGGCTACGTTGACCCTAACAACTTTAAAGGCCTCAACGTTGGCTCTAAAGCACTTGGTTTCAGTGTCTCCCATTTTGCTGCCCTTGACTTCTGCTTCCACGCTTTCATTGTCATCAACATCAATAACTATTTCCATACTGACACCAATGATGGATTTAATCTTGAGCACCGCTTGCAGGTACACTGCTCCTTATTTAAAGGAGTCAGTATACCATCAAAATGCTAATGGTTTTGATGCAGGATACCTCAAGGAAGAGGTAGAAATCTTTTGTTTGATTTGCCGTTTGAGAATCTGGTAGGTGATTAGGATAACAATGGCAACCAAAGGGATTGACATCAACCTCTCCAGACTCAATCCACCTTATTATCATTCCTACGGAACAGAAGTGGATACTTCACCACAATAATGATTCCTAAAATATATGGAGCCCCTTACAGCAGTTGGCGGGTGAAAGGGGCGATTGACAATGTTTCCTTGTCTAAAAGAGGTAGGGAGTATTACTCCTTCTCAAAAGAAGGTCATAGGTATCACCCTAAAATAAATCTATGTTACCTGAGCAAGTTCCCCAGAAAGAAAAAGTTTCAAAATGACAACCTCATTTCTTTGCAATCTTTAAAACAAAATGATTAGATGGTGTCAGTTGACTTTCAAGATGCATAATTCCACATCCCTATAGTGCTAAAGCACAGGCAATTATTGCAGTGAATTTGCAGTGTTGGTGCTTGACTTCTCCTCACCCTAAAGTTGTTTACTAATGTGTTAGTAGTGGCAGTCACTAATCTGTATCATCAGTAGACGCATCTCTATCCATATCTGAATGACTCACAGACCAATGTGTCCTCTCCAGAGTTAGGGTTTTCAATTAATGTTCAAGAGTCAGATTTTCTTGCATCACTGAAATGTGTTTAATAGAGGCTCTGCTATGTATCTTGTTCTTGCTGGTTATTTCCAAACAGTTGGAGTATTTCACATTGCGTTCAACATTACAGGTTATGACCGCATCAGTCAGTTCGAGTAGTTTTGAAATTATTAGATCGAAAAGCTTTGCGCATTTGCTCCCAGTATAATCTGACAGGTGTCCGTAGTCATTATGCTTTGCAATTTTTCTGCGAATTACTGCAGGGATGGTGCTTGCTCAAGTTCTTTTTGTACAAATAGAAAGAAAGGGCGGCATAAAGGGATACTTAGGAGCCTCACCACCACGTTATACACAAAATGTAAATCTGCTCAAGGTTACGTTGCCCACCTCTATAGTCCACTGCCACTGGACCCAACAATTATGAAATAATGCCAAAAGCACAGAGAGGCAACACAAATATTATCAAAGCATAAATGCACAACACATGAATTGATCACGACTCTTGCTTGGATTCAACAGGTGATCCAGGTCAGCATGTCTCCTCGGAAAACCGACTGTCAGTTTTCCGAGGAGACAGGCTGAGATGCCATGACCCAGTAACGAGTGCGATTTACGAATGTCACCTATCACAGTGACCTGAAGAAACCTTTGGATTCCGGGATTATACCATATGTATTGCTGAAATTTTTTACGTGTTTTAAGAGACTGGCTATCTGCCTGTACTCATGAGAGATTAATTAAAAGTTTTCTGTGTGGATACGTGTACACCAATGGATTGCTGCCCCACAGGGTTAAAAAAAGCATAGCGTTTTGATGATCCTGGGAGTTAAATGAGCGATATAAAGATTTGTGTGCTATAAAATTTGCCCTGAAGAAGCCCCTTTTTTTGGGACGAAACGCGTCGGCTGTATTCTACTTTCACCAGTGGGTTGAGAAGTCATTAAAGGATCACATGTTGAATCCATTGAAGAGTCGTGATCAATTCATGTGTTGTGCATTTATGCTTTGATAATATTTGTATTGCCTCTCTGTGCTTTTGGTATAAGTTCTTTTTTATGTCTGTTATGGTTTGCTCAAATTTGTCATCTGCTGTTTGGTAAATTCCCCCCTAGGTTTAGGGAAACTCTGTGGCCACCTGATTTTCTCCTCCCCATCCTCTGAAGGGAAGCCAGTGAAGAACTTGGGGGTCTGTTTTGACAAGAGTCTTTCCTTCTCTTTCCACATCACGAAGCTCGCTGGCTCCTGCTTTGGCCTTCTAAAGACGCTAAGAAAATGATTTTCTCTCCTAAAGAAAAGAAAACGGTCACTTGTGCCCTCATCCTGTCTCGGCTGGACTATGCCAATGCACTTTACATTGGCATTTCTGGTTACCTGATTGAAAAACTTCAGGTTGTTCAGAACTCGGCAGCCAGACTTCTGTTGGGCCTCTCTTCCAGACATAGTGTGCGGCACCACCTGCGCTCGCTCCATTGGCTTACCGTAGCAGAACGGGTAAAGTTCAAATCGCTGGTCCTAGCCCACCGTGCCCTTCATAGCACTGGAACCATCCTCCCTGCAAAAGCGTTTCACTTTCTACGTGCCCTCAAGACTGTTTCGATCGGCTTCCCTTCGTTTAGCAACAGTTCCCCGATTTCAGTTCCAGAGGTTGGGAGGCAGGTCTCTGACTAGCAAGGCTGTGGCAGCTTGGAATGCACTTCCCCTGGCTCTACGTAGTGTTGAAGAACTGTCTGCATTCAAGAAAAATCTCAAAATGCATCTTTTCATCTGTAGTTACCTGCTCCCCTAAAGTCATCGTGCCGGGACACACATGATTAGCCGTGCGCGTTACAAATTCAATTAACATAACATAACCTCATCCCATATGAACTCTGCCTCTTTTTTTAATAGTTTCCTGGATGGTTCTACTTTAACAGTACAATGTTGTATGAACTTGGAGAGGAATTCTCGCATGCCAAAAATGATACAAGTTCTTAATTATTAGTTGGGTTTGGTGACATAGAAATTGCAGATATCAAAGACTGTTTTAGTTGAACTCCATGTTCATCAATGAGGCGACCTAAATACTCAATAGTCTCTTTGAAAAATGTGCCTTTGTCCTTTTGCAATGTGAGACCACCCTCCTGAATCCTTTGAAGAACCTTCCTCAGCATGGCTCTCTGTTTTTCTTTGTTTTGTTGTAAATCTGTTAGTCGTCTTGTAATAACCTGACACCTTCCAAAACACAGAACAGTTGATTCATTATCTGATGAAAAACTTCATATGCTGAACACAGGCCGAAAGGTAACCTGCAAAACTGATGTGCTTCTTCAAGAGTGATAAGTGCTGTATAATTTCTTGACCCCTCATCCAGTGGTATTTGATGGTACGCTGCATTGAAATCTAGTTTTGTAAAGAATGATGCCTGGTCCAATGTCATTACTATTTCATTTATTAGGGATAGGGGCTGACAATCCGCTACAACATGGCAGTTAAACTCATGAAGATGAATGCATAGGCAGATCACTCCATTCTTCTTCTTTGCAATGACCATGGGTGAAAGCCATTCAGACAAATTGATTGGCTAAAATTTTCCACAGTTACACCAACTCTTCAGAATGGCTTTGACCTCCGCATGACCTGACAAGGGTATGTTTCTGACGTGTTGTTTGACAAGGCGTGAGTTGGTTTTCAAAATGGTATCATGTTGGCAGATCTTTAAGCATCCCAGTTACTCACTGAAGCCTCTCTTGTATTCTTCGAGGATTGTTTCCAAGTCGTCCTCTTGGATATAAAACAATTACAGTGGCTTTCATGGGTTAGTCATCATTTTCAGCTTCTGTTGTTCTAACCAGCCGAACATTTTGACATTGTAATATACCTTGAAAATTCTTATGGACATATTTTTCTCTTTGGATAGTAAATATGCATCAAATATTATTTATAGTTTTATTTTGTGACCACTGCATGCACCTGGAAAGATTATGCTGGCTTCTAGCAGAGTCTTGCACTTTAAATTATTTTAAGTGTCCTTTGATAACATTGTGATCCTGTGTCCACCAACATTTCCACATTTTCTCCATTGAGACAAACATTGCACCTGGGTGTGTTCTGTATATCTTCTTTGTTGATGTTGGCCACCAGTAACACCAAATTTTCCATAAGTTCACTCTCATCAGAGTCTTCCTCTGATTTGGAATCATCCACTGTGAATACTTTCTATACACTGGATGTTTTGCAAACATTTAAGAGATATCCAATTTTTTCACATCCCTGGCAGATCTTGTCCAAAGCAGGACATCCTTTATTAGATGCCAAGAGTGCAGTAAATTCACAATGATAGCATGTAGATTTATTTCTGTGTTTGCTTGAGCCATTTTTTGTGGTGTTCTTCCTAAACCGTTTAGAAGTTGACACTTCTTTATGAACTAGATTGACGTTCACTTGGGGGTTGTATGGTTTTTACACAGCAACATCCGAAATGAGCAACCGTCGCTGCACAACACTGCGATGACGTATTCAGAAAGCATAGCAGGGGCAGGTAGTATCGGCATCCAGCACTCGTTATTAGAAGAAACCATGTAGTAATGAGGAGACATGACCCAAATGAAGTGTGACTTTATTCCAAGTAAAACCCTCACCAAATGCCCATTAACAATTCCCTCACCACACACTGTACCCTCAATGTTCAAACACAGCAGCTGCCGATTACCATGGGCACACACACAAGGTGGGATGAGGACCCCGCCAGGCAAGGGCTTAACAACAAATGCCCACCTGTCACCTGGTGAAGGAAATAATCAAGGTATCCCCACCCCAGGCCATCGTGATGGCTGAATGGATACAGGGAAACCAAAAATGCTAAAAAATGCCCAGCATGGCACCCCAAAACACCGGCCCACTGCTGACCATTTGGCACATCACCTGGTGCCTGACTGCCTGACTGCCTGACTTACCTATATGACCTGGGGTTTCTCTATCAAAAGTTTTTTTTTGTAATAAGATTCTTTGCAGGATTAACAAATAAGTTCACCTGGTGTCCTTTATTGTTCTGTACCGTAATCAGAATTTTGTTAATTGTTTCTTAATGTTTTCTCCTTTCAAGCCCATGCTTTCATGGTCTCTGAAATGCTTAAAATACGTGGAAAACAGCCTTTTTTTGTTGTAGTTACTTATGGTAGAAGAGTATGTGCATGGCAAGACATTTCGGCTTCCCCTTCTTTCACTGTTGTTTTCTAAGATTCAATTGCTTTGTGAGTGAAGTCTTCATTTCTACTGAAATTGGTTTCAGGCTTTCATCTGTCTCAAGCTGTCTCCTTGCAGTCATTCTATCCTCTGACCCATCTTTCAAAGGAGGAGGAAAGACTACATTAGCTAGACCCTAGACATGCTGTCAGTCACTTTATTAACAGGTTATCCAAGTTTAGACAAGGTGATAATCTCTTCACTGATTCTGAAAATATACTTGTTACCCTGCTGGATTCATTGTGATTGTCATTAAGTAACCTGCTCTTTTTTATAGTCAATAAACACAATTGTGAAGTCGCAAAGAGCATGAGGTCTAATATAAGCACAGAAAGTGAACCCTATCGCTCTATGGATCAGTTGTAAAATACATTAATTTGAGTCCAGTGTGTCCCTTTATACCTCTTTGCCCAGTTGCTCTTTAAGCTTCTGCTTTGATCACAGAATGTCTGATGTCTGGACGTGAAATTAATAATTTCTCATCATTCACCTGCACAGGAAGTGACTTCACTACATTTCTCATCATCCATCTGCACAGGAAGTGACATCAGTTGTTTCCTGCCAAAACTGTCTTTAAAAGAAGCCAATCATCAGGATCTAATTTCCCATGATCCATCTGCACACCCTCCACAGTCTACTGTGCTCGTCCCCCCTCCCAGGACCTACTCAGTGGCAGGCACAGCGGGGATGTGCAGTGGATGCTCTGCTGGCATACCTAAGGTGCACCAGAGACAAGCCAGGCTGTGCCCATCTGTGCCTGAACCACTCACTGCACCACAGCTCCTCCCTCTACCACTACCCTCTAGTGTTCCTCTGTCCACTCAAACCTGGCTCCCAATCACCACTCTGCTGCCACACCACACAAAATGGCGAGTGTGTTCACATGCACCTCCTGTAAGTTCTCATGCACTCCCTCACACCTTACACCCACTACTACCGTACTAACAGTTCCCAACAACCCACTCACTTACACTCACAGAAAACAGCCACACTCTCCTGCTCACAGAGACCAACCACCATCCACGCAACATGCCGCACTTGCTCCTTAACACCCTCTTGTTCACTAAACAAGCCATGGAGATATGGGACCTACTGCACAACCACACTCCGGACATGCTCTTCCTCATGGAAACATGGCTGATCTCAACCTTTGCACGGAACATCGCTAAAGCCATGCCTACCAGCTACTGGAGCACTAGGCAAGACCATCAGCACAAGCCAAAAGGCAGAGTATCCATCATATTGCAAGGCACCATCAGCAGCACCACCCACATGGACAGCCCCACCAGCTACATGAAACACCTCAGTTTCAAGATCCGCACCACAGCCTTCTTTTTCCTAGGTGGAACCGTTGCATACTGACAACCAGGACCCTACTCCACTTTTCGCAGTGACATCACAGACTTTGTCATAGCTCTCATCATTAATACCAGCACCTTCATCCTCCTTGGAGACCGTTTTTTCATCGGAGTACTTTAGTTGTTGATTGAACAGCGGTAATACAGTGCGGAAGACAGCTCTGCCTCACAAACATATGTACCATCATTACACAGATCAGGCTGTAGTTGCAATCATAAACTGTGTGTTACCCTACCATCTGTATCCCATGGTTGCAGGAGGTAACTACAATTCTTGCAAAATATGACCACGAATGACTGTAGACCTATAACTCAACTGAGCAGTTGAAGTCACTAATCGACTGCACTGAATGCCATCTAGGGCTCACACGTGTGGGTGTCCCCTAGTCAGTGCTCCAATCCTGGTGGGGTGGGGGTGGTGCAGAGGGGAGAGGGCCAGAGACAGGAACAGTCGGATCCTCTTTCTGTGGGTCATCTGTTTCCTGTTCCTCTCTGCCCGAGGAGCTTTCAGCCACGATCCACTGGAGCGAGTCTTGCAGCCATTCCCTTGTAATCTGTGCTAATGCTGCCTTCCTACCTCTTGGCCAGCACCTATGCTAGGTCGAAAAATAATAATAATAATAATAATAATAGTAATAATAATAATAATCCACATTTGTAAAGCGCGACCAATCACCCGTAGGGGTCTCTAGGCGCTGGGGGCCGTCGGGAAGATTAAGCAAGCTATTGCCCAGAGTCACATGGTGCTGGGCTGATCTGCCGCCGGCCCCGGGGATTGAACCGTGATCCCCAGATTCCGGAGTCAGTCACCCTGGCCGCGGGGTTAGTGCTTAGCTTTGCCCAGCACACAATGCGCCATCCTTTCCAGGAACAGAGTATTGCTCTATCACTGCGCATGCCCATTCTACGTGGATAAAATCTGTTTCTGTAACCAGGCATCGTTGGCAGCATCTCAATGCTTCAGAGTACATGAGTCCCATGCTGCCTGGTACTAAGTATGTGTGGTGAAGGTAGTTTAATTGTGTGTATCGCAGTCTTGAGTTTTTGGAAATAGGTTTCACACAGCGTAACCAGCATTCCCAGCCGCCAGGTTGTGTCTCCCAGCCTAGTCACGCCTCCACCACTCCTTCAATGGGCATAATGATGTTTACTCCTGTTGTAGCAGGGTGGCATACAGGCATGTAATTGTCTGTCTGGCGGTGCCATGTATAAGAAGGGCCTGGAACTAAAGTAAGGGTTTAGACGCCTCTCGTCGGAGAACCCATTTAGATGCTGCTACTCATTGCATTATATACTCGCAGTTGCACAGGACCCAAGTCATATTCATCTTGAAGTTTTTCAAATTCTATATTTCTGCATCATGCCATTGTTGTATGTCGTGCAGTGTTGTCAGCCTAGTTGACTGAGGCAAGGATTGCAGTGGTGGTGCCAGCGCATATGTCAAGGGAGGTGTTTTTTATCACAACATATGTCATTCAGCACCGTTTGGAAACTGTGATCAAGAAATGGTGTCTGAACACACCATCTCCCTGGGTAATCAAACACTGTATAGCAGATCAGTGTCAAAGATGTAATTACACATTCAATGTCTGACTATCTCTCAGCATTTCCATCTGGATAATCAAATAATGGCTAGCTTGGACATCGAGTCCCTTTACACAAACATCCCCCACTGTGAAGGACTCACCGTTATCAAAAATCTGTTAATTGCCAGACCACAACCATCCAAAATTCCCACCGACTTCATTATGGACCTTCTACGAGTGGCCTTACAGAACAACTACTTCTTGTACAAAAGCACATACTATCTACAAATCAAGGGAGTAGCCATGGGCGCTTGCTTCGCTCCAAACTTCGCTATTCTATATGTACACGCCCTGGAGAAGTCTCTGTTCCTCAACCCAATCAACCCGTATCGACCCCAAATCCATTTGTGGCGTCGATACATCGATGACATTTTATTAATATGGAATGGCACGGCTGACTCCCTACAGCCCTTTATTACTTGGTTGAACTCTTCACAAGAACATCTCAAATTCACGAGTGAGACCAAAACAAATGATTTACCCTTCCTTGATGTCACAATACATGCAGAAGATGGCAAACTTGGAACATCGCTCTTCCGTAAGCCCACTGAACGCAATACTTTGCTACACTACTCAAGTAACCATCCCAGAAGTTTACGTGATGGTCTACCATTTGGCCAATTCCTTCGGATCCGACGAAATTGCAAGTGGCGCAAGGATTACTTTAGGGAGGCGGACATTCTGGTCTTAAAACTGATTAACAGAGGCTACCCACGACGCCTGGTGAAACAAGCAAAAAAACGAGCATGGTATAACCACCGGGAGGATCTACTTAGGCCCAATCAAAACAAAAAAACTTTGAATAGGATCCCCTTTGTCTCAGTTTTCAGCCCGGATAGTAACAAAGTAGCCAAAATAATTAAAAAGAACTGGAGTGTTCTACGATCTGAGGAACAATTTACTGCACCACCCCTGTTTTCATACCAGAGAGGAAACAACATCGCTAACCATCTGGTTCGTGCCATTACTTGGCCGACCCCCACCGCTGAGAAACATACCATCACAGCAGCATGGGGCATGCCCCCAGTCATCGGACATTTCAAATGCCAATCCTGCAGCGTCTGTGAACTGAAACTGAACACTAAGGAATTTACTTTCGATGGGCAGACACACCAGCTCACTCATCATTCTAATTGCAAAACCCAAAATGTTATTTACGCTATCCGCTGCCCATGTGACCTCATTTACATTGGGCAGACCACCCAAATGGTGAAACAACGGATCATCCAACACAAAAGCAGAATCAACTGCAAAGTACTCACAGCGCCATTGGTCTCTCACTTCCTTGAGCAATCACATACAGACACAGATCTCAAGTGGTTGGTAACTGACAAACCTACTTTACCCCTCAGAGGAGGTAACATGGCTGCTCTACTCAATAGAGCTGAATGCAAATGGATCGCCAGAGTCGATTCGGTGAACCATGGGCTTAATACCCTTGATGAATGGACCAGTACTATCTCCATCTAATCTCATTGCCCCTTAATCGTTCTCTGTCTCCATTTACCCTGTATTTATACTGCACAGTAGAGTATATATAATATGTATAGGACTTGTATAACTGATACAATTAACTAAGCGGGCTCATGTATTTTTGACCAATTGTATAGACCATTCCCTGTAATTAACTGCCCGGTTTCAAACCTTACACCATTGAATGTAACCAGACTTTGTTTTTCCCGCGCCCTCATGGGTTCTATGCATGTATTATCAACTTCGTCCATATTTGATGTAATTACAATATGGTTCATATGCCCCTTCAGGGATGTACTGGAAAAGCATCACCTTGTTTTGCCTTCTCTTCAACCTCGTCCCAAATTGCTGGACAGGCCGATACAACGCCGACCGCAATTTGTCAATCTTCCCCGGTCCCGACTGTCTTCTGCACTAGTTACTTCCTGTTTGTCCAGGTTGCCTCGGCAACCGCGCTTCTGTCTTCCTGCCCCCCCCCCACCCCCAGCCCTCCCAGTCCACGCCCCCCGCTCTGCCCACGACCTATGGCCTCCTGACACCACCTAGACACTCCCAAAACTCCGCCCCCCGCTTCCGCACGGACTCCGCCCCCTCCTCACGTTTACCGGGTTATTACTCTTGGCACCTAGACGCGACGGTCAGCTCCAGCATTCACTGCCGTAAGACGACAGATGAGCCATTGCCTTCTGTTGCCCTGAATTTTCAGGTAAGAGCGTCTCTGACCCCCAGAGCGTGCGAGCTCCGACCGCGGTCTTTTCACGCCTTCCAGATCGCGACGGCGTGTATCTCACTGACCCAATTCTCTCCCTTTGCCCGTACAGACGCAGCCAACACCACGCGAGCAGTCCTACTTAGAACCCCGATCAGGTAACTCTTCGCATGTTGTATTTACCCTTGACCCAAGTTACTAGACGCCCTCGCGCCTCCTAGTAAACATTATTTTTTCCCCCAGCACTCGATCAAAATTACTTCGAAGTGCCGCCAGCCACGCATTCCTGCCTGGCTACCTTGTGAGTGTTGAGTTGTATTGATTTTCACCCTCCACTGTCCGGCTAATTGATTCTAGACCGGCCACATCTGCACACTAGGCACCCCCAATTGTCACCCTCCTTCCCTCTCAGGCCACCACTACTACCACTCCATTAGCACAGTATACCTTCAGTGATACAGCCCTAATTAGCCACTGTTCAACTTCGCACCACCCACTCCCACCGCCAGCAGCCTCCCTAAATTGCCCTTCTTTGCCTACAGCGCTGTACCCATCAACAACCCTGTCCTGATGAGGATCCCGACTAAAGGGGATCGAAACGCCGTCGACCACACAGCCTGAATCATATGACGCATTCCGCGCTTAAAGCTCCCACAAGGAATAATTGTTCTTCCAAGTGACTGTAACTTGTGTTGTGGAGTTTTACCTGATGTATATACTTTGTTTAATGCGTCGTCTATGCTGTTTTTAAAGCACTTGCATACTCACCTCACTAAACTGTATATAGCACCTTGCACCAAGTGCCACCGGGTTGTTATAAGATCTGATCTTTACAGTGCTGTTCCTAACTGTAATTTCATATGAAAGAAAAATTTGTTTTCTTGGTGAATAATACCACTTTTTCCTGAATCATTTGACTCCTTGTTTCTGTTCTTTGTAATGCCCATGGCATACACAATTGAAACTGTCTCTACATGATACCAGTTGGGAATTGTTTTTGTCTACATTGTTGTATGTCGTGCAGTGTTGTCAGCCTAGTTGACTGAGGCAAGGATTGCAGTGGTGGTGCCAGCGCATATGTCAAGGGAGGTGTTTTTTATCACAACATATGTCATTCAGCACCGTTTGGAAACTGTGATCAAGAAATGGTGTCTGAACACACCATCTCCCTGGGTAATCAAACACTGTATAGCAGATCAGTGTCAAAGATGTAATTGCACATTCAATGTCTGACTATCTCTCAGCATTTCCATCCATCACATAGGTCATAGGTGTTGTGTTTCCGCGTAGTAAAGTTTAGAATTGGGAGCTCCTAGGCCTCCCTTTTCTAATGGATCATACAGTGTTCCAAGAGCCACTTGTGGGTGGTCCTTGGCCCAAAACAAGGACATGACTAATGATTGCATTTCTGTAAAGAAAAGATTTTTACAGTATCACTGGTTGCGACGCAAAGAGATATTGTAGTTGTGATAGCATTAACTTTTGGGCTCTCACTATACGCCTCAGTGGCGATAATAGCAATACTTTCAAGAATGGCAGGGATTGCCGGATGGATGTCAGTACCTTCCCCAGGTTGCCTTCAATCATATATCTTTCTTCATGAAAGACCTGGAACTTTAGGTATTTAAAGGTTGCAAGTTTGAGTCACACCCTGTCTGTGGGAAAGATGTGTTGTACCCCTTGCGGCATCTTGATCAAGGGTAACAATATGACTTATCCGAATTAACATGCATCCCTGACACTATCTCAAAGTCATCCACCATTTCCATGACCTACGATAGTTTCCCATTACTAACAGTCTCATTACAAGGGTAAACCAATGCATCATCGGCATATAGTGATACCATTTGCTAGGTCCATTCCAACAGTTCCTCCATTCTGGGGCTATTGTGCGCAGAAGCTCTAATGCCAGTGCAAAGATGATGGTGGAGAGGTGGCACCTCTGTCTGTCTGGTGCCCCTCTGTATGCGTATAACTTCTGATATAACCTCGCCTGTGTGTACTCTCGTCATGGGGATTGTGTAGAGAAGCCACAAAGAGAGAAAGAACTCCAGCCCTTGTCTCATCCTGCACAATACTTCCATCATGTACTCCCACCTCAGCGTGTCAAATGCTTTTTTCAATATCAATATCAAGCAATGCAATCAATGTTCTGTCTGGTGGCATCTCTCGCAGTTCATAACCCTAAATCAGTGGTGTATGTTTAAATAGGTAAACTGCCCTGGTATAAAACTATTCTGGTCTTGATGTACCAGCATCTGTACCATGGGTAGTAATCGTGTAGCCAGCACCTTTCCAAGTATTTTATAGTATAAATTCAAAAATGATAACGTTACTGGCGGCATGTTCCATCCTGGTTTTGGGAGCACCACAGTTAGCGTCTCACTCAGAGAGTGAGGGAGGCACCTCATGAATTTTGCTATTTCATACATCTTTAATAACCTGGGAATAATGCCTGCTGTGTACGTTGTGTAAAATTTCACTGGTAAGCCATCTAGACCCGGTGATTTGCCCCTTACCATATGTTGAATGGCTTTTTTGATGTCGTGGATCATTGTCGGTCCTTTGAGTTCCAATTATTGGGGTGAATTAATGACAGGAAGCAATATTTTGGCTATGGAGCAGATTGCAACTCCCTCGTGCAGTGAAGTGTATAAGGTTACATAGTAAGACTGAAATACAGCATTAACTATGCTTGTGTATTTACTATCTCTTCCTTAGGGTACAGATTGCCCCAGAAAGATCCTCTTCATCATTGGACCTCTGTTGTGTATTCAGAGAAAATATGTGCAGCGCAGTTTTCGACCATCCATTCTCCTTTGCTGCATTAAGCTTGTAGTAATTGATCACTGTCGCAGCAGTTCAGATGTTGGGCCAATTCCAGCCAGGAGGTGCTCCCGGAGGCAGCGGTTGGCCCTGTACTCTATGTGCCTTTTTGATGGAGAAAAAAAGTTGACCTTTTGCCCGCCAGAACTGTGTGCATTTGCCATTCTTCAAGAAAGAGTCCCTGCTGGGTCACTCCACTTGCTCAGGCAAACTCACTGTGCTCACGTTATTCTGTTGGGAGCACCCCTCTGCATCATCTGCTTTGATTTCAGATAGCCTACTTCCTCATGAATCGTCTTGAGCTGAGCGTCCATATATACTGTATTGTGGGCTATGGCGGAGGCAAGCATGGACTCATTTTCCGCCACTCGGTACAGCAGTTTTTTTTCTTCTGCCTGCAGCAGCCCGAGTCCCTCTACCACCACGACTATCTTGGGTCCTAGGGTGGTTTTCACATCTAACACTGCTTGTAGGATGGCCTTGAAATTGGCATTGTGTTCCTTGAGTGTACTGCTCATAGTGTGATTGGTAGCCTACTGGTGTCCATCCTTATGGTTGCACTCCCCTTTTATGTCCTTTTGGCTTGCTCTTATTGCCAGGTGATCCCCAATGCTAAGGTCAGTTCTTAGGGTTTCTTATTATGTTGGAAGGAGTCAGCTACCGATTTCACTGTTGCCTGGTGTATTGAAGCTGTATCCTGGTGATAAATGTGGGTCTTGCCACTACGAGTTAGGTGGGTGCGCTGTTGAAGATCCACCTGGTGAGTGGGGCCCTGCACACGCACTTCTCTTCCGAGTAGACATGGTGACATCAGCGTTGCTCATTCACAGACTGTTTATTCCAAATTATGGGGGTCAGTGTTACCCTCATAACAGTGACACTATAGTCATCTGGTCTGGAGGTCAGAAGTGAGGTACGCAGTATCTGAGAGGCCCTCCACAGCAATCAAAGTAGTGTGTGTAGAGTGTTCAGTGTGTCGCCTATGGCACCAAATACAGTGGTTTTGTAGGGCCTCTATGCATAGCTCGTGTAGTGAGTGTGCCCCTCCCATTGGCAGCCACTCCTCCTCAGTGGGGCACCTATTCTGCAGGTGGCTGGGGGAGATTCAACCTCCTTCCTGTATCCCTAGGTTCTGGAGCCACCCTCGCACCCCAACCTTGTTGTTGTGGCCCACTGGTCTAGTTGCTTGAGTGTGTATGGTCCACCAACACGGCGGTCCATCCATGCTTGGCAGGCCTCGTGCACCCAATGGTCAGCAACTGTATTTAGGTTCACAACAGTGTTCATTTAATCACCGGGCCACCACCGTTCATTCATTCATGTGTGGCTTCGTTCCGTATCATATCAAAATTTACGCTAGGGACCGGACCGCCCCTGTTGGCTGTGCAAGTTCAAGGCAGCCCGCATCTGCAATGCTGCATTCACTACCACATACCTAATAAGGCCTTTGGGCTATCAGTGTCTCATACTTTCCCCTGGACCAGCTGCAGAGAAGAATGTTGATGCAGGACAGTAGTGGCAGGGTCACTTGAGCAAAGCCACTATTGTGCGCCCTGCTGGTCGGCCATCTGGGACATGCCCCTATCCTCCTTTGGGTGCAGGATGTGAAATGGATGACATGAAAAGGGTACTCCCACCAAGTGTATTGGACCAAGAATGATGCTATGGGCCGTACCTATGCTGAGGCTGTGGTTGCTATAATAGTTTTGAATGTATTGGAAGAACCGTCCTTGGGATTACTTTTTCATGAGAGTTCGAATGTCCTGTTTGGATGAGTGTGGAGTGTGGGGGTGGGCGGGCCGGAATAACAGGCGTGGAGGCCGGATGTAGTGTGCTATGATTAGCAAGGGTTTTATTTGTATACAGAAAAGTCAAGCCCTTGGGCACCGTGATCAGGTACAGTCCTCGGTGTTCGGGTTGGGGTTCCTCGCGAGGGGGTCCGATGAGGAGAACACAGGTAGGTCTTCTACTGCAGGGCTGGGGTTCTCCTTCCTGGTTGCGGGCGTTGGGGTGTCCCTCGGAGATAAAGGAAAGAGACACAGGGCAGTTAGTTCCAATTATCACGGAACTCAGTCGTCTGACACCGGCACCGGGAGTGTAAGGTTGGAAATAGACCGTGAGGGAGGGCGGAAGGGTAGGGGAAGAGGGGAAAGAAAAGACGCGGTGTAGGGACAGAGTGCCAATAGTGGGGGGGTTGGGTGGAAGGTATTATACAGTGTAGGGGTGATTATAATATACAGTGGGGTGCGCGTGACTTCTGTACAAGATTCACACTATTTATACTAATTACACAGGGAGGGGGAAACACGGAGAATGGTAACAGTTTACTCACGTGCCCCGCCGTAACTCTCATCCGAGTTACGGCCGCTTTCCAGCCACCTCCTGAGGATGCCACCAATCCTCGCACCAAACGTCTTCCTCTTCTTCCCTCTCTCGCCTCGTCCTCTCTCCTACAGTCTTCGCTGCCGGTCCTTCGCGTCTCGCCAACTCCTGCCACAAGTCCACCGCTGGGAACCTCTCCACCTCTGTTTCGCCGGCTTTTCTATCATCCGCTCGAGTTCCTGAGGAAAGGCTTCCGGGGTCGGGCGGGTTCACTTCCGGTCCTTTAGTGGCCGTTGTACTTCCGGGGTCAATCCAGGCCGCTTCCGGTCCGTTGTGCTCCGGTGTTGCTGTCGGCGCCTGCAGGGAAACAGAGAGAGGTGTAGCCGGTTTTGGCTGTGGGTTAGTGTTGTCGCCCGTATGGGCGTTCCTACGGGATCGCTGCGCCCGGGAGGTAAGGTCCGCCCCTTCACAATGAGGTAACAAACGTACAAGACATGCCTATGCATCTCACTGTGGTGCTGGGTTAGATGACTACGTCCTGAAGAGACCCCATTAATAATTCAGAGTTGAAATGTTGACATTCCCTCCCAATTGGGTTAACACTGATGAAAAATTTAAAAGGGACCATTGATTCGCTTGAACTGCCCATGTCCTATTGTACTAACTTACACAACCATTGGGCCCTTGTACAGTGCCTTAAGAAACATATGTTGTAAATATGATTACTGTGAGCATTGCGCCACCTGCACTTCATTTCACATATATAACTTTGTATTGTACTGCGTATCGATTGATGCAATATATTTATGGCAGAAACTAAGATTGCGTTTTTTGCACGATTCAGTTGAAACATAAATCTTGTCACCAATTTAATTGTAGATTCCTCTGATGTGCAGATGGGGGTTCCCCATTCAAAAGGGTCCCACGTGAGCTTGTGTTTGTATAACCCATCCTCCTTGGAAACCTTAACCTAGAAGACTGCTCCAAACTAAACTCTATGGCCCTTCTAGAAAACCTCACAAACCTCTGCTTCGTCAAGCATGCTACTGAACCCACCCACACCGCTGGACTCCTATTGGACCCAATTTTCTCTTTAATCAGTAGCATTACAGTCAACAAGCCAGCCACTATGACCAAGTGCAGACCATTCCTTTGTCAATTTCAGCATACCTATCCAGCACCACCACAGACCTACCACCACCAGACCCGTCTACCATAGTTGGGAAAGCATGACAGAAGAGGACTGGTATTCCACACCCTCCATGCATTGGCCAAAGCACACCAGCAACTTGACAAAAGTCAATTGGAACCTCAACACTTGGATCACTGCATGCACCTACTCCCTTGCTCCCCTCAAGTGCAATCTGATGACAAAAGCCTGACCTCGTCCCAGCTGATACACTGACAAACTCAGGCTGAAAAAATGCAACTTCAAGCAACTGGAGGGCAAATGGAAAACAGGCCAAGACATCACGAATAAAAGCATCTTCAAATCTTCCCTAACACACTACCATCTGCAAGGAAAGAACACAAAACACACAGCTCTTTCAGACCACATAAACGACACCTTCAACAGGAGCAAGGAAATATTTGACATCATCAAAGATTTCTTTACATGTCCTGTCACCTCTAGCAATATCACCCCTGCAAGACTTTTGCAAAAAGCTCTCAGAATGCTTCTGCAACAAAATAACCTCCAGATACAGAAAAATCAACCCTCAACCAGACCCCCTCACAACTCACTTTCCTAGCATAGCTGAAGAAAGAATCATGACTGAATGGCCCACCACCATCGAAACCATCCTCACCATGAAGACAATCCCTCCGGGACCCCATCGGACCCTTGCCTGAAACATACCTTCACCAATCTGACAAATCAAATCAGGGAAGTACTAACACCCATCCTCAATGTCCAATCAAATCAGCCACATTCATGTACACCTGGGGGCGCTAGAGGGCGCACTGCAGTGAGGCTCCTGCAGCCCGGAGCTAATATCCGGCCATTTATCCTTCGAATCGTCACTGTCCCCTGATCTAATCCAAGATATTGCTTTGGGAAGGTAAAATCTGCACTCGAGCCGACCACTGCGCCGTTTGATGGCTCCTGGCCGGAGTTACAGGCTCCTCAAAAGTTACCGTCTGCCGCTCTGGCGGTCAGACATTCTACGGTCCGGCGTCCCGGCTCACTCCAGCCCGCTGTCTGATACGTGAGGAGGAGGCCTGTCCCCTCCCCCCTCATGGACTCTCCTTCGCTGTTTGCCTGGACGCGATCTGCGACGGCATGCGAGGCTGGTGCCGGTATTCACAGGAGGAGCAATGGCATCGCGGAGATCGTTCTGTACACTGAATATGGAGCTGTGACGAGGGCATCGACCCAACCCCTGTGCGGGACGCCGGCCGTTTCACGGAGGGGAGTGGCGGGGCTTTCGTGCCTGCTCGTGCCCCCTTCCATGGTTTGATTTTGGAAACCTGCGACCTTCGGGACACGAGCGGAGGTGAGCTGCAGCTTGTGAGGGGGCATACTCTGCTTGCACGGCGGGGGGACAGCCTTTACGCTCCTTGGGCGCCATTGTCGCTGAGGCAATTGCGGAGCCCGCCATACTCGATATATCGGCGGTGCACCCCATTCACTACGCAATCGCTCCCTGCTATGGCTCATTATTTGGAATTGGCATAGGGTTCACATCTGGATTAGGCAGCATACCACAGCGGACCTGAACTTTTATTATTTGACGCCCTTCTGTTGCTGCAACGGTCGCTGTGTTGCGGAGCCTGCGGGGTCGGTCGTAGCGGCGAGGCCCTCCCATTGCATGTCACTGCGCCTCCATTTACCCGCCACGGCCCACGGCTATCCCCTGCAGCGCCTGATCTGCTCGTCGATCCTGGATTGCTCCACCCTGTGCCTTGCGGACCATTGTAGGAACTTACTCCCACATGCTGTCCAGACTCCAAAGCTGTGAGTGACACTACCCATTCTACGTTGAGGCGTGATAAACGGGGTCGTCACTGTGCCCCTCTGGACTGCATTTTATTATCTTCGACTCGGCTGCTCGGTTGGCAGTGGCAGACTGCTATGGTTGCACTGAGAAAGCTGGCGATTCTATGCAGAGGTGCGCTTTCTGATGTCCCCTGTTGACATTATTTACCTCGCGTTCCTGCTGGTTGTTTTTGCTGGATTGGCCGCGGACTTGCTCTCGGGGATCGATCCCCTTGCCTCCCTGTTCACTCCATTAACACTTGCGCTGAACGTAGCACCATGGGCAAGCCTGACAATAGGCAACCTAAGCTCTCCTTTGAATCGGCGGCCACCAGAAAAGGCGCCCGTCTGGCACAGGAAGCTGGGTCCTCACGTTCTCCACCTTCGCCTGTCGCTGAGGCTCTGTCGCAGCCGATCACCCCTGATTTCCAGCAAATGATGCAGGAGATGCGGCAGGGCTTTGCCACCATAGTGGACAAAGTGGACAAACTTTCCTCCCGCATGGACGCGGTGGTACAGAAACTTGATGTCCACGAAGAGCGCCTGACGACGGCGGAGCAGCGAATCTCGGATCACGACGACACTGCGGCCACCCATACCAGTCAATTGGCGAGGATGGACAATATCCTACGAGTGATAGCCGCAAAGAATGAGGAGTTGGAGGCGAGAAGTCGGCGCAACAACATTCGCGTAGTAGGTGTGCCGGAGACGACGAATGTTGGAAAGATGGAGACGTATGTGGAAAGGCTCTTGGTTGGGGCAGTGGGGGCGGACGCTTTTTCTACCCAGTTTATTGTGGAACGGGCACACCGTTCGCTTGGGCCGCGACCGGCTCCTGGTGCGTCCCCGCGCCCTATCATTGCGCGCCTCCTGAACTATCGGGATCGTGATGCGGCTCTCCAGGCAGCTCGCACTTCCCGCTCGCTATCCTTCGAGGGGGTCAACTTCACCATATACCCGGACTTCACTCCGATGGTACAGGAACAACGGCGCAAGTTCTTGGCGGTCAAGAAGAAGCTTAGGGACCTCCAGGTGGATTACGCCTTGCTCTATCCTGCAAAGTTGAGGATCACGCATCAAGCGAAGCAGACTTTTTTCACAAATCCGCAGCAGGCAGAAGACTTTGTGAAGCGGCTAAGGAGGGAGCGGACTGCTGCTGATCGCCAAGATGGATTGGGACAGGATGATCGCCAATCGGCGGGAGAGGAAGAGGACTCCTGAGCAGGTTTTGATAGCATGATGACTGTATTGAACGCCTCTTGAGATTATTGCTACGCCTGCCGCTAGCGGTAGTCTTTCCATGAACATATGCTATTGCGAGCGAATGTATGGACCTCCGGACCTCACCGGGAGGTAGTATGGTATATCTGTTGGGATGGCGATGGTTGGTTTTTTTTCTGTTCTGGCTCCGGGCACCCACTCCAGCGCTGTGCCTGCCTTGTATCTCTGCCTACTCGGCTGGGATGTCGGCATAGTGTGGGAGAGTGGTGAAGTGCACCTCTAGTGGGCACCCCCAACGGGAATTCCCCTTCTATGTTCACATTTCGCTTTGTTGTACGACTGCTTTTTTGGACGGATGGATGGATGTCTGGGGTGTTGGGAGGGTGGGTGGCAGGGGGTCCTGACTGGTTGGGGTTGGTCAGGTGGGCGGTGGGAGGTGGGGACACTTTAGTACTTTGTGCACTCACTTGCTGGATGAGCTGCGGTTGGAATGTTCTCGTGTGGCGCTGCGTGCCTGTTGCACGGTTGTGCTCTGTTTGGATCTGGGAGGGGGAGATGGTTGTGGGTTCGGAAGACGGCAGGGATGGTTGTGCGCTTTATGATACTGGGTGGGGTGCATGTGCGGCGGCTGCGGCTTACTATGTTGGCTCGTGTGGTGTGCAGGCTGCTGGGCTTCGAGGTTCCATGACAAGTATTCCCTATGTGTAATGTCGATCGAAGGGTTGGATAGGATTTCGATTCTTTAATGGAATGTGCGTGGACTTAATGATCCCAGAAAGTGTCGTAATGTGGTGCAATATCTGGACCGTCATGCCATACAGGTGGCACTTCTACAAGAAACTCATTTGCGCCGGTCACCGGCTCCTGTGTTTGGTGGGAGATGGGCCGCTGTGAGGAGATTCTCATCGTACTCCTCTTATGCAAGGGGGGTCGCAATATTGATTAAAAAATCGCTTTCCTTCCAAGAGTTGGGATCACACCTGGACTCTGACGGGAGATATGTACTGTTGTGGGGACGGATTGGGCAGATCACTGTACTATTTGTGAATTGCTATGCACCGAATGTTGATACTCCTTCGTTTTTTCTTGAACTGTGGGGTCATGTACTTGCTGTGGATGCTTCCCATGTTGTATGGGGGGGAGACTTTAATCTGGCAATGGTAGCGCTGGAGGACAGATCGGAGGGGAGTCATCAGTATAATGTGCAATCCAGGGAAATCCTGCGGGGCATTGTAGAAGAGGCAGGGCTGGTAGATAGCTGGCGATATTTACACCCCACTGTTAAGGAAGGCACGCATTTCACAACACAGGCCCGCGCCTGGGCAAGGCTAGATTATATTTTAGTTTCCAGGGGTCTAGTGGCTGGATTGCACGGGGTAACACACCTCCCCAGGACATTCTCCGATCACTGTCCGGTTCGGGTAGTTATGTCAGTGCCTGGACTGCACCGACCACGCCCGCCCTGGCGGCTCTTCCCGTCGGCCCTTCTGGACCCCATTTTTAAGACTGAACTGGGCGAGGAAATAGAGGCCTTCTTCCCGAGGAATAGGGGGTCTGTGGACAGTGTGGAGGTAATATGGGAGGCATTCAAGGTTACGATCCGGGGGGTCACGATCTCCAAAAGTTGTGGGGTACTCAGGACTATTGTTCGCACACTTGCTGACTTAGAGGCCGACCTACGACGCCTGGAGCGTGAACTGTTTGCTGGCCCTGACCCTGATCTCCTGCGCAGGTTTAGAAGCAAACTTTCGGATTACGAGGAGGAAGCGGCCAGGGAGGCGAAGCATAGGGATAAGCACTGGGTGGCTAGACGATATTGTGAGGGTGAAAGGCCTGGGAAGGTACTGGCTGCTCTCACTAGACACCAGAGGCATAGCTCGGATGTATTGGAACTGGTCTTGACGGATGGTACACGCTGTACAGACACTACGGCTATCCAGGACGCGTTTCTGCAACACTACACACACTTGTACACTTCCCAGCACTCAGGAGACATGAGGTATGGAGGGTTCTTGGATGAGCTGTCGCTCTGCTGGCTCTCTGATGATCATAGGTCTTTTCTGGGTAGGCCCCTGGAGGTCGACGAGGTCCGGAGTGCCATCATGTCTCTTAATAATGGTAAGGCCACGGGCCTGGACGGTCTCCCCGCCGAATTTTATAAATGTTATGTAGATATTATGGCTCCGGTGTTGCGGGAGGTTTTCGAGGAATCTCTAGAGGCGGGGCGCCTGCCAGGCTCTATGAGGGAGGTCGCTATCACCTCTTTACTCAAACCAGGGAAGGACCCCCTTGATGTGGGCTCCTATAGGCCTCTTTCATTGCTCAATTGCGACGTTAACATTTTGGCCAAGGTATTGGCGATGCGTCTCTCTGAACTTATGCCCATTATAGTGCTGCCTGATCAGTCAGGTTTTGTGCCTGGACGGGCGACATCCCACAATCTACGTACATTATTCTCCTTGATCCCAACAATATCCCCGGAGCTCCCGGTGGCTGCTATTTTCTTAGACGCGACGAAAGCGTTCGATTCGGTGGAATGGGGTTATTTAATTGACGTCCTGTGCAGGATGGGCTTTCCCAGAATATTTATCTCATGGGTTAAACTTCTCTATACCGACCCTATGGCCAGAGTGGTTGTAAATGGTGTGCTGTCCTCCCCTTTCCCTATCACGAGAGGGACCAGACAGGGGTGTCCACTCTCTCCTCTCTTGTTCGCCATTGCTATAGAACCTCTTGCATGTAGAATTCGGCAATTGCATCAACAGAGCGCGTTTAATTGCCTTCAGCGGCAGATTGGCATATCCCTTTACGCTGATGATGTCACCCTTTATGTGAAGGACCCGCAATTGAATCTCAATGCGTTGCTACGGGAGTTTGTTGTCTTTGGCGGTATATCTGGAGTTCATATTAATTGGCAGAAATCTCAATTCTTCCCACTCACTGCAGCGGTTCATCGTTTCCCACTTGACTACCCCCTGGAATGGTGTGACTCGGAATTGCGGTATCTGGGTATTGTTGTGTCCTTGCTCAAGGAGGAGACGCTACGGCTTATTTATGGTGTGGCTATAACTAACCTGGCGGATAGCGTCACGAGATGGATGTCCTTACCATTGTCTATGGCGGGCAGAGCGTCTCTCATTAAAATGGCGGTGCTACCTCGCTTCTTATATTTGTTTCAGAACATCCCGTACTACCCTGGGGTCTATTTCTTCACACGTCTCCGCTCAGAGTTGCTTCGACTATTCTGGGGGGGTAAAGAGCCACGGGTGGCATGGGCCACGTTGACGCTTCCTTACGTTGACGGGGGCTTTGACGTCCCCGAGTTTGAACTTTATTATGTCAGCGCTCAAGCGCACTACGCCTACCACTGGATGCGCCCCACGCCGTTCATGCCTCAGGTGGCCGCTGAACAGTGGGTCGCTAATCCTCTTCCATTGGAGGGCATGATCCTGGGTAACGCTGGGGACATTGACACACACCAAACTACGGTTACCTGCACTGTTGACGCATGGAAGCGTATTGCAAGGGCGTTGAATGTTGTTTTTCTCTACTCGCCTGCACTGCCCTTGATATACCACCCTGCTCTGTCCCTACTGCAGGAGACTGGTTTCCAACGCCTGTGCAGTCGGCTTGCAATACATACCTGGGGTGACCTATTCCATGAGGGCACCGTCCGTACCTCGGAGCAGTTCTTCAGGGAGGGGACGTATTCCCCGCTTGACATGTTTTATTATGTCCGGTTGCGACAGGGACTGCGGTCGCTGTTGCCTGACTTTCCCGGGGAGCCGGAGGTGACCCTACCGCTTCATGTACTATTACTATCTGATGGACGTCATTTGGTGTCTAGATTGTATGGAGCCATCAGGAAACAACGTGCTATCTCGCCAGGGCGTGCGCGTGCGCAATGGGATGCGGAGCTTGGCATCTCCATTTCTGATGATCAGTGGAAGTATTGTTGTGGTGTGACCGCCAAGATCTCCTCTAGCTGCCGCCTAAAGATCATACACTACAAGTTCATACAGCGCTTTTACTACACCCCGGCTAGGAAGCTCAGGTTCCGGCTAGCGGAGGATGATAGGTGTGCTCGTTGTCATATGCCGGGTGCCGACTTTCTTCATTTGGCGTGGGAGTGTGGGGTGGTTTCGGAATACTGGGTGCAGGTCCATGATGCTCTCCAGGTTATGACCGGCGGTGGAGTACCGCTTGACCCCATGGTCCTGTTATTGGGATACACAAAGGCGGTACCGGCGTTGTATCGTAGGTTTATAGATGTCACTCTGCTGCTGGCAAAGAGGCGTGTGGCCTGCTGCTGGGGTAGGGGCAGGATACCGCGATTCGAAGACTGGTTGAAAGAGGTCGTTTATTGTCAGGACCAATATAATGTTTATGCAGAGTTGATGCCTGTGCGCTGTAAGCCCAGAGACTTTTGGAGCCCACTGCAGGTATACCTCCTTACCAGGGCTGTGCAGGATTCTGACTCGGACAGTGCTGATCGGGTTGGGGTGGGCTGATGGGGCTCCGGGTGTTGGAATTGCATGCTTCCCTGCCGCTTGTCCAATCTACACGGTGTGAAGGTTTCTCTATTTGTACTGCTGCTTCGTTCGATGTAGGGAACATGCTATGATTACCTGCGGGGGAGTGGGGTTCTACAGCCCTCTCTCTTGTGGTTCTGCTTATCCTGCTCTACCCCAGAGACTACTACACTGTTGATTACATGCCCTCGGCCCTGTCGCCATCCTCCTCACTGGGTATAAATGTGCTTTAAATTGTATTCCTGATACGTTTATGTGCTCTGTATTGATGTGTTACGTTACGAACTACCTTTATTGCCATGACCTCTTATCTGCCCACTGTACTTCCCCCCCTCGATGTGACACTTGGACGCGTTGTCTGCGCCGCTGCACTGCACTGCACCTGTATTGTTGTATGCTTTGTATGTACATCATTTGATGATCTCACGCTTGTCTTCCACTGTTTGTTCCGAATAAAGGTTTAAAACATTCATGTACACCTGGAAACACTCTACCGTCTTGTCCTCAGTCAAGGAACCAAGCTGCACTCTCCAGCTACAGACCTATCTCTCTTCTACCAAACCCAGCCAAGGTCTCGGAGAATCTAATTAACCAATGCATTAATGATCTCCTCAGCAACCACCAGCTCCTTGATGCTATTCAGTCTGGATTTCTGGATTCAGGTCCAAACACAGTTCAAATACAGCACTCATTGCTGACTCAAATGATATACACTATACTTGGCAGATGAGACATGACAATTCTCCTGGACCTCTCTTTAGCCTGTAACAGTCTCACGTTGCATCCTTATCAGGCTTCTGCATGAGATTGGCAATTAAGGACATGCTCTCCATTGGATATGCTCCTTCTTAACAGATAGAATAGAAGCTGTCACACAGCAAACTCATCTGCGGTTTGCCTCAAGGTTCATTGCTCAGGTCCACTATTTTCTATGCATATGATCCCTCTGGCCAATGTAATCTGCACACACAACATCAACATCCTCTCATACACCAACAATATGCAATTTATACCTTCCATCTCAGACATGACCCCCACCACAAGAAACAAGTTTACCACTTGCATGACTAAAGTTACGATGTGGATGAAAGACAACCGTTTTAAGGTCAACACTAACAATACAGAAGTAGTGATTTTCAGCAAAAACACCTTCTAATGGGACAACTGGTGGCTGGCCGAACTCAGACCCACACCCAGCACTTATGACAAGAACCTCGGAATCATCATAGACAGACAACATGACCGCACAAGTCATGCTGTCACTGCACTTGCTTTGTTATTTCTGCAGGGTCTATTGTTGTTACTCCCTAAAAATCCTGAGGAAGATCTGCAAATGGCTCCCAAGCAACACCAAAAAAATATCACTCACCCTTGTCAACAGCAAGTTGGACTACAGGAACACCCCATACACTGGAGTCACCACGCAACTCACCAGAAGACTACCAGCCATATAGACCTCGACAGCCAGATTCATCCTCAGCCTCCCACATAGAACTCACATTACACCACGCCTAAGAGAGCTCCACTGGCTCCCCTTATACAAACACTCTCATTTCAAACTTCTCACACATGCGTTCAAGGCACTTCACAACTTAGGCTCCACCTCCCTGAAGAGTCACATCTCTTTCTGACAACCACCCATACACCTCCACTCTGCAGGACTCTCACACTTCCCACACATATACATAAGGACGGGTGCTCTCCTAAATCACCAGTCGCAGCCGCTGCTGGTAAGAGCGGTGGACCGGCTGGGGGATATATCGAGAGACAACCACGAGGGGAAAATTATTTATTTATTTAATTTTCTCTTGTGGTCCTCTCTTGAAATCCTCCCTACCCTCCCCCCCCCCCCCCCCCCCCCCGCCCCCCAGCCAGCCCTACCGCCCACTGCTCTTACTTGCAGCAGCCATGGCTGTAAATCACTCCTAAAGTGTGCAACAATCTCCTACTCCACACCAGAACCTTCTCCTCTCTTCTGGGATTCAAGGAGAAGGTGAATATCTGAGTTTTCAATGAACCAACCTACCCTAGGCTGGGCTGGGCGTGCCCACACCTGCTCAGCACCAGGGCCCACTCTGGAGTGATTGTGCACCTTTCAAATACACATAACATAACATGCTTGAGGAAATAAAATTTCTAAGTCAGTCACTCTACCCGTCATTTCTGAATTGAAGTGCTAAGCTCTTTGTGATGGGTACAGGTGAAATGTCGTCTGTGTGCTCCCCTGGACGTCCGTTGCTTTGGAAGACAGATGCCCCTCAAGGAATTTCTCGCTAAAACTGTACCAGTGAGCCTTCTTTCTGTAGCATCACTTAGGTTTGCTGAGCATCAGAGAAATGCACAAGGTAGCACCAGCCACCAGTGTGCGCCCGGCAAGAGGTTGGAAAAGGCGTCTGTTTGGCAAACAGATAGTTGTAAGTTTTGGACCCGCCACGGGCGTGCACTGCTCTGAGTGTGAAAACGAAGGTGACTCTGGACTGAGCTGATCGGCAGAAGCAGCCTCACCTCCCGGGAGATAGCCCGAAGGGGGGCAGCGGGAAGCGTGTTGTGTGTTCTCCGGATTAGCACGACTCCCAGACCCAGTCATCACTGACTGGTGGCTAATCCATTTAGCAAACTCTGATGAGAGGGCGGCTAAATCCCTAAACCGGCTTTGTGGCGGTAGACAGAGAGAGGTTTAACAGCTCAGGGTGGGAAGGACAAAGGCTGCCGCTAAAGCCATTGAGAAGGTATTTATCCAGATTGAAAAGCCATTGATCGGTAACTGCTTGGAGCAGTGACCTCTTCGCCTTCCCCTGCACTCGCGCCCGCCTACCCTTGCCCTCGCGCCTCCACCTGAGCTGCAAGGCCCACGGTTCGCTCGGTTTTACCTCAAGTTAACATGTGTGCGCTTGGGCTCCAGGGAAACAGAAGGAATTCATTAGCAGACAGCTCTATAATACCTGATTTGTTATCCCATTGGCCCCATTTATTCTGGTCACCTATCCAATGACTTGTAATCACACTCCGGGGTCAATGCAATTGCAAACGATGCCCTCCTGGGCCGGCCTGACTCAACTCTTCTCGGCGTAAGGAGAGAAACGTTTGGATAGAGACATCCACGAACACTCAAGTCCCCCCACCCCACCTCTATCTGCAGTACAGTCACGCACAAGGATGCCCCCCTCACCTCCGTGACTCTTGGCGAGTCCCCCAAAATTACACTTAAGCTGGGAGCCTCTGAGTTAAAGAAGGGCCTTGGATGAGTAGTATAGGCCCCATTGCACCACAGGCGTTGCATTGGTCCTCGTTACACCTCTGGCTCAGGAGTGCAGCTATCAATAGTTCACCAGGCGCAGTGGTACCAGGGCCAAGAACCACTCCACCCCAATAATGAATGGATGCATTTCAGCACCTCAGCCGTTTGTTACGACTAGGAGTGGGCATAGCTCTCTGCTCCATCCACGGAGCGTGCGTAGTGCTGCCTACTTCACGGTTCGCAAAGTAGGCATAGTAGGCATCACTACGCACACACTTTGTGTAGCCCCACTATGCCCTGCCCGCCTCCCTCCCGCCCTTTTCTAAAATGCCCAACAACATTTAAAACAATGTAAAACTAATTAAAACGACTAGCCTGAGATGCGGCGTCCCGGGGCTCCCTCTTCCTAGTTTCTCGCCGACTTCTTCCTGACAAATGAGAAATGCACATGCGCGGGCGCACGCACATGCGAATTTGACAGGAAGAAGTCGGCAAGAAACTAGGAAGAAGGAGCCTCGGGACGCCGCATCGCAGGTAACTCGTTTTAATTAGTTTTACATTGTTTTAAATGTTGTTGGGCATTTTAGAAGAGGGCGGGAGGGAGGCGGGCAGTGCATACTGGGGCTACCAAAGTGTGTGGGTGGGCGTAGATTTCCCCCCACTTCGTGGTGCTTCGTGTAGCCCCACTACACCCACTACACCCAGGGTTAGTTACGACGCTGCTATGACTCTACACCGTCGGCCTCATTTACAAGTTTTTGATGCAGGGCAACGCAATAAGTCAGTTTGCTGTGTTGGCCTCCTTTAAAAGAAAAGGGCAGGACTGCGTTATATTTTTGATATACAGCATACTCCTGTCCTTTGCCACTGCCCTGGTGCTGTTATGGCTTGCACCAATGCTGGCAAACTTTCTGTGTGGGTGCAAGGATTGTTTTTGTGTAGGAAGGGGTACCTTTCGGCACAAAAACAACCCTTAGAGGCATTTTCTTCTTTCTATGTGTGCTGAAGAATGCAGCACACATAGAAGGAGGAAAAAACGGATTGAAATAAACATGTTTCTCCTCGTTACACCTGCCCTGAGGAGGTGTACAGTGTTGACACATTCCCAGGTTTACAGATCCTTGTAAATTTGGGAATGCGTCAAAACCCATGGGTGTTGCATGGGAACACCCACCGCAACGGCCATGGAATGCCTCTCTGATGCAGGGTAAGGCAACGCATCGACTTGCGCTGTGTATATTATATACTCAAAAAAGGAGCTTTAGAGGGAAGAAAAACACAGGTCGCCCTCCACTCAACAATCAATAAAACAAAAAGACCTGTTTTTTAAGGCACCTCTTGTCAGGCTACACAATTTTTAAACAGAGGTGAGGATCTGCAAACTGTAGATTCCATATAATCCTCTCTTTGCTTTTCTGTGAGGTATTCGCCAAACGTTTTCCGCCTTTCCTTAAAAACATTTTTATAAAAGACAGTTACCAAGTTTTATAATATTTCCATCAACTTATCACAATGTGAAAAGAACCCAAAGGTTTCAAAATAAAGTAAAGAAGGAAAAAGTGTGAATGGCAAAATGACCCCTCACGTGCGCACCACCAACGGGTTCACTGGTTGGTACTCACCAGTTGTGCCCACTTTTATCATCATCTGTGGTCCTTTTGTCTAGAAAAAGAAAAAGGTGTCCAAAAGAAAATAACCTCAGTGCAGTGAAGTGAACAAGTCACATCTCACGTTGTAACCATGTGTAATTAAAATTGAAAAATACACTATATTAGCAACCACTTTATTATTCACAAAGTGTATGGTTTCAAATTAAAAACCAGTTGCTTATCATGCATACCCTTTCCAGCGCCAACATGTTTCTTTGCCACATCAATTTTAGGCAAATTCTTCAGGGCAAACTACTTCGCCAAGGCACCATTATTGGAGACACCACCCACCACCCAAAGGCCAGAGCGATGCTGCGCCTTAGACATTTCTGAAATAAATAATTAAGTAGCCCGCTCCATTGGACAGTAGACACTGCCTTTGATGTGCCGTGCAAGCCCTACAGATCTTTGGGAACCTGCATTTTGGGAAATCTTCCGGGTTCTTAACACGTCTTTGCACCTCTGCAGTAAGGAGCCGGGGGTGTCCGTTCCATGCAGCAGGACGAGGAATCCCCCGTGAGCCTCAGCCTCAGCACCCACCCTGCATCTGGCACAGGGAAAGGAGGCTTTGTGTTAGCATTCCCCTCCATGCCCGCCCTGCTCAATGAGGGTGGAAATAGAAGGGGCACGCAACATTAAACCAACCTCGCTGCCAGCCGGCAATGTATTACTCACGCCAAGGGCTCTAGAGGTGGAAACAGAGAGAGCCGCCCATCCCCCAGCCGACCTTCACAGGCGCCCTCCGCACCTGCTCACATTCAGATGGCTGAGCCGGAGATAGACTGGATGGTTCAGGAGCCTGCTGCAGAGATCTGCGTGCTGTCCGCGGGCCTCCCACGCCCATCTCACTCTCTGAGGGCCGTTGTACTAGTGAGCTGGGCACTAAAGGCAGCTATTGCTTGACTGGTAACAGTCTGTTCAGTAAATTGAGTGCTTGGTGCCTAGGGCACAATAATTGGCGTGGGTTGAAAAATACCCTGAAGGTAACAACAGCAACAACGGGGCCTGATTGGATATCCAACAAATCAGAGGAAAGCGTCATCTGATTGGAGGAATGCTAGTGAAGCTGCGTGTAACAATCGGTAATTCCCATGTCCCCCGTCGCACACCTTGATCTTGGGTGAGTCAATCACGTGTCTAGAGGTGAGCTGCTCGTATAAATATGGCCCGACTATAAATGCCATTGCTTTAGTTACCGCACACATATATCTGGTAATTAACTCATGGCAGAAGTAGATTTGTAATATGCAAATGACGGAATACTCTGATTACTTACCAGCAATCTTTATTACACCGAAACCTACTTGTACTCGTCACAGTCATTACTCATGAGGTATTCTGCCTCGAGACAGGAAGAATCACAAAGAACGTGCCAAAAGCCAACCCCTGATGGTGCCTGCCCTGCTGGGCACCATAGTGGGATGGCTTTCCTGGCATTCTTTCTGACTTTCTCAAGCCATTTTAATGCCTGGAAATCAAGGGAGGGTGGGTTCGACAAAATGACTGTGACGAGGCTGAGTAGGATTAGGAGTAATGAGATATACCCGTATATAATCAGGACACTGCCTCTATATCCCCGATACTCACCCAGGTGATTACTCAAGAAGTACACCAAAGCAAACCTCAGTCTTCATACATAAGTAGTAAGAAAATACATTAAAATGTCACTAATTCTGCAACAGCCCATGCATTTGTTAGTGACAAACGAAATTTAAAGATTCAGAATTCAACACAGAATTCGAAGAAGAACCCCTGGCCAAAGGAATATCCTTCAGGTTGCTGGTTGAGGGGGGTGTGCAGCCTTCTCAAACAGCAGCCAAATCTTTGTCACCATGAACAACACTAAGTCAATAAATTAACATGTGCTTAACCCACTCGTATCTTGGCACAAAAGCAGCCAGGCTTTACTTAGAAGCAATGTGTAAAATATTTATGCAGCACTTCAACAATATTAAAGTGAAAACACACACAAGAAAAATACAAGAAAATTCCCACACCAATTTAGAACAAGCATTTGCAATGCAATAGGTCTCACATTATTTAAGTTTGAGCTATTAGCATTGTAAATGGCAATTGTTTTTTGCTTTGTGCTATAGTTTTTTTTACATAAAAAGCTACATATAAAATATGTTTTATTAAACTTATTTATGCAGTATCTAAATTTTGTTTGCATAAAAGAGTACAATAATATCTTAGTAAAAAAGTCAAATATTTTAGTGGTAATTCACCAAATGTTCATGTATGTGTTGGTTTTGAAAATAGCTAAATTAATAGCTTTGTCATTTACAATGCCAATAGTTATAACTTTCGCAAATGTGACACCTATAGCATTTGTAATGCAACATTTGTATTTACGTGACTTAGATGTATTGATATTACAAATAACAATGGCTTTTAATTTTTTTTAATACTTAATAAAAGTGATTGTAATTTATAATGGCAATAGCTTAAACTTTTGTAAATAACTTTTGTGAAGATTATATTCAGTGTATTTTATTGTAACGAAATCCAAGAACAGAAGTGAAATATTAACATCTTTTTGTGACATTTGTAATAAAGCTTGAAACATTGAGAGAACATATTTGTGCTTTGGTGGTGCTGAGTGATGCTGTGGTGGTGCTGAATGGGGCTGTGGTGATGCCGAGTGATACTGTGGTGGTGCTGAGTGGTGCTATGGTGGTGCTGTGGTGGTGCTGTGGTGGTGCTGTGTGGTGCTGAGTGATGCTGAGTGATGCTGTGGTGGTGCTGAGTGGTGCTGTGGTGGTGCTGTGTGGTGCTGAGTGATGCTGAGTGATGCTGTGGTGGTGCTGAGTGGTGCTGTGGTGGTTCTGAATGATGCTGTGGTGGTTCTGAGTGATAATGTGGTGGTGCTGAGTGACTGTACTCACTGTCACTCTGCACTCACTGTCACTCTGCACTCACTGTCACTCTGCACTCACTGTCACTCTGCACGCACTCTGCACTCACTGTCACTCTGCACTCACTGTCACTCTGCACTCACTGTCACTCTGCACTTACTGTCACTCTGCACTCACTGTCACTCTGCACTCACTGTCACTCCGCACTCACTGTCACTCTGCACTCACTCTGCACTCACTCTGCACTCACTGTCACTCTGCACGCACTCTACACTCACTGTCACTCTGCACACACTCTGCACTCACTGTCACTCTGCACTCACTGTCACTCTGCACTCACTGTCACTCTGCACTCACTGTCACTCTGCACTCACTCTGCACTCACTGTCACTCTGCACTCACTCTGCACTCACTGTCACTCTGCACTCACTGTCACTCTGCACTCACTGTCACTCTGCACGCACTCTGCACTCACTGTCACTCTGCACTCACTGTCACTCTGCATTCACTGTCACTCTGCACTCACTGTCACTCTGCACTCACTGTCACTCTGCACTCACTGTCACTCTGCACTCACTGTCACTCTGCACTCACTCTGCACTCACTGTCACTCTCTGTCACTCTGCACTCACTGTCACTCTGCACTCACTGTCACTCTGCACTCACTGTCACTCTGCACTCACTGTCACTCTGCACTCACTGTCACTCCGCACTCACTGTCACTCTGCACTCACTCTGCACTCACTGTCACTCTGCACTCACTGTCACTCTGCACGCACTCTGCACTCACTGTCACTCTGCACACACTCTGCACTCACTGTCACTCTGCACTCACTGTCACTGCACTCACTGTCACTCTGCACTCACTGTCACTCTGCACTCACTGTCACTCTGCACTCACTCTGCACTCACTGTCACTCTGCACTCACTCTGCACTCACTGTCACTCTGCACTCACTGTCACTCTGCACTCACTGTCACTCTGCACGCACTCTGCACTCACTGTCACTCTGCACTCACTGTCACTCTGCATTCACTGTCACTCTGCACTCACTGTCACTCTGCACTCACTGCCACTCTGCACTCACTGTCACTCTGCACTCACTGTCACTCTGCACTCACTCTGCACTCACTGTCACTCTGCACTCACTGTCACTCTCTGTCACTCTGCACTCACTGTCACTCTGCACTCACTGTCACTCTGCACTCACTATCACTCTGCACTCACTGTCACTCTGCACTCACTGTCACTCTGCACTCACTGTCACTCCGCACTCACTGTCACTCTGCACTCACTCTGCACTCACTGTCACTCTGCACTCACTGTCACTGCACTCACTGTCACTCTGCACTCACTCTGCACTCTGCACTCACCCTGCACTCACTGTCACTCTGCACGCACTCTGCACTCACTGTCACTCTGCACGCACTCTGCACTCACTGTTTCTGCACGCACTCTGCACTCACTGTTTCTGCACGCACTCTGCACTCACTGTCACTCTGCACTCACTGTCACTCTGCACTCACTGTCACTCTGCACTCACTCTCACTCCGCACTCACTGTCACTCTGCACTCACTCTGCACTCACTGTCACTCTGCACGCACTCTGCACTCACTGTCACTCTGCACGCACTCTGCACTCACTGTTTCTGCACGCACTCTGCACTCACTGTTTCTGCACGCACTCTGCACTCACTGTCACTCTGCACTCACTGTCACTCTGCACTCACTGTCACTCTGCACTCACTCTCACTCCGCACTCACTGTCACTCTGCACTCACTCTGCACTCACTGTCACTCTGCACGCACTCTGCACTCACTGTCACTCTGCACGCACTCTGCACTCACTGTCACTCTGCACTCACTGTCACTCTGCACTCACTGTCACTCTGCACTCACTCTCACTCCGCACTCACTGTCACTCTGCACTCACTCTGCACTCACTGTCACTCTGCACGCACTCTGCACTCACTGTCACTCTGCACGCACTCTGCACTCACTGTCACTCTGCACTCACTGTCACTCCGCACTCACTGTCACTCTGCACTCACTGTCACTGCACTCACTGTCACTCTGCACTCACTCTGCACTCTGCACTCACCCTGCACTCACTGTCACTCTGCACGCACTCTGCACTCACTGTCACTCTGCACGCACTCTGCACTCACTGTTTCTGCACGCACTCTGCACTCACTGTCACTCTGCACTCACTGTCACTCTGCACTCACTGTCACTCTGCACTCACTCTCACTCCGCACTCACTGTCACTCTGCACTCACTCTGCACTCACTGTCACTCTGCACGCACTCTGCACTCACTGTCACTCTGCACGCACTCTGCACTCACTGTCACTCTGCACTCACTGTCACTCCGCACTCACTGTCACTCTGCACTCACTGTCACTCCGCACTCACTGTCACTCTGCACGCACTATGCACTCACTGTCACTCTGCACGCACTCTGCACTCACTGTCACTCTGCACGCACTCTGCACTCAATGTCACTCTGCACTCACTGTCACTGCACTCACTGTCACTCTGCACTCACTCTGCACTCTGCACTCACCCTGCACTCACTGTCACTCTGCACGCACTCTGCACTCACTGTCACTCTGCACACACTCTGCACTCACTGTTTCTGCACGCACTCTGCACTCACTGTCACTCTGCACTCACTGTCACTCTGCACTCACTGTCACTCTGCACTCACTGTCACTCCGCACTCACTGTCACTCTGCACTCACTCTGCACTCACTGTCACTCTGCACGCACTCTGCACTCACTGTCACTCTGCACGCACTCTGCACTTACTGTCACTCTGCACTCTGCATTTGTCTGCTGCAAGGAGTCACCATACTTCTTTTCAAAGATTAGCGTGCGATACAATCAGCAACAAAAAAACCCTCGAGCAGGCGGACATCTGCTGTCTGGCTGGCGCTAGAAAAGAGAAAGCGAGTGAGACGGGGCACTGATAAAAGAGGGACGAAAGATGAGCCAAATACACCAACGGGAATTTCTAGTTTTGTTCTGTATAAAGGGCGCTGGAGGTTCCCCTAAAGACCATCCTGCCTGCTGAATGGATGGATGCGTTCTGTAACTAATACCTTCAACGAGGTGAAAGGAAAAGTAAAACGTGCCCCTGGCGTTTTCAGGAACTAAGGCGGAGAACGTTCAAGTTCATCATCCAATGAATCGTAACAGCGCTGGAGGTCCGCACTGGAAAGTCTTAAAAAGGCTGACAAATACACAGAACACTAATTAAATATAATGAAATGAGAACAAACTCCAAGTTGTCGTCCTCCTGCTGGGCTCTCACCTCCCTATACCACGCAAACACCAAACTGCCCATCCCCCTGCTCAAGCCGCCGGCCTCTCCTTGGAACATGCATGGCGCGTGCTGCAGTCCGCCGCCGGCCTGCGACCAGGAAGTCAGGCAGGCCGGGCGGGACAACCGGAAACAGGAAGTAGGAGGGCGGGAGCCTACCCCGCCTCCCACGGAAGAGCCGCGATTGTTTTGAGCACCGGAGCAGGCAGGAGCCTACCCTGCGCCCCGGTGCCGAAGAAGGAAGGAAGAGTCCTGCTGCCGGTGAGAGCCGAGGAAGCCGGTGAGTGGGGCTTCGCCTTGTTGGGGGGGCATGTGTGTGCGCGCGCGCGCGTGCGGCGGCGGGCTGTGTATGTGTGTGAGCGTGCGTGTGGCGGCGGGCTGTGTATGTGTGTGAGCGTGCGTGCGTGCGTGTGTGTGTCTGTGTCTTGGAGTCTGTGTGTATGCGTGTGTGTGTGTGTGACTGTGGGGGGTTGCCTGTCTGGGTGCCTGCGTGTAAGTGTAAATGCGTGTGCATGCATGCGCGTTAGCCTGACTTGCTGGGAGTATGGGAGGGAAGTGCACGGCGCGGCGCAGGACGGAACGTGCGCGTTCGCGCAGCCAAATCCGCCTGCTAAAGCTCGTGATAGTTTTTTGTCCCTCATTCCCTGGCATCGGACAGCTATAAGTCTCCGCCCTGGACGCATCCTTCGGATGCGATTTCCAGGCGAGACCTAAAAATAGAGTAATAGTTAATAAATCATTTGACATTAAAACAACAAAAATCAAATGCGCAGAAACAGAGATCATTAGTTTGAAAGATTTATGGTAAGTATAGCACCTGAAACCACTTCTTAATTTTTGGTCATGTGAGACCGGTTGAAAGTCACAAGTTCAGTCCAAATACAATGGAGTGCGAGCCGGATGCAGAGACCAGGTTAATTCTGCTGAAAAGGTTGCTTTCTAAAGTCCAGCGTGAAGTGTTCAGTACGCAGGAGCAGGAAGAGTGTAATGCATAGGTGTTGCTGTATTGTAAAGAACAGGCCAGTTATGGCAGGCAGTCGTCACTGTAGCATGAAGATCCTGTTGGACCTTGCAGACGCTTGTTGCTATAACTTCATGATGGTGGCCACCGAGTGCTGTCAAAGCTGTGGCACAAAGTGTTGCCAGTCGTCACTGGGGGTCGCTGTAGCATGAAGAGTTGAGTTGAGTTCACCTGAGTTTTGCATTGATGGTCTGTGCAGGAACCAAGCAAGATCTCGGCATGAAAGGGCCTGTATGCAGTCACGGAGATCCCACAACTTCAGGATTTCCCCTTTTCTTCTAGGAGGAGTTCAACTGATTGCACACCAAGGGTCCAGGGCCTGGGAAGCACATCTGGGGGAACATGAACTCACTCCAGACATGGGGCTCAGGCAGGTCCAGCTGCAGGTCCAGGGCAGCAAATATGCTGGACAGCTGTAGGGAGAAATCTGGAGTGTTGCAGTCTGAGTGCTGTTTCCTGTTCTTACCTGCTCTTCTGTGTCTCTTTGTTGGGGTCGGCTTTTTTCCCATTTCAGTTTTCCGGCTCTTGTTTCAGGTGGCTGGGTTCACGGGCGGGATCATGGGCAGTATTGTGGGCAGGTTTACAGGCGGTAACTTCCTTCCTTGGTTGCCCTCCTGTGTGCTGCGACTTCTTCTTTGTGCAGCCGCGGGTGCGGGTACACTGCTGGGGCATATATAAGGGCCGCCTCCCCTCTCTGCTTGAGGTCATTTCCGGTTTTGGCCCCCGGAAGTACTTCAGCATAGTGTACCTCTTAGCTAGGGACTTTAAGTATAGTAAATATGCAAATCAGTTCTAAGCCAATTTTTTCATGTTTTGTGAGTGAGCACAAACACATAAGCATGGTTAGCAGTGGAAAAGAGTCATATAGCCAACAAAACATAGCAAAACAGGAGGGGAGAAGGCTAAGCATTTAGGGGGGGATGTTGCAGACAGTGCCAGCTCCAACAAAAACCATCAAAGGTGAAATGTCTAATCTCAAACTGTAGGCCCGGAACACAAATTGTTGATCCCACTTTAACAACATTAGGGTGGCAGGATTACCGGATGGAGTTCAGAGTCTCAGAATAAAATTGTTCTTGAAAGTGTGGATCACTACCAAGGTGAAGGAGGGCAAGATTTTCAAATTATTTTGGGGTGAAAAGCAGACTGAGCGCTCCAGGCACCTGCTGCAATCAGGAGCTTCCCATAGGCTTTTGTTGATGAAATTATTTAATTACCATGACAGAGACCACATCTTACAACTCATGAGGCAAAAGGGGCTTTGGATGAAAGTCAGCATATTCCCTAAGTACATGAGTAATGTTCAGAAGCAAAGGTTTAAAAAAGTTGTGCCAAACGGAACCCCATATGGAACAAAATGTACTCATGTATCCTGCCAAGCTTTAAGTTATTGACATAGGAAGAAATTATTTTTTCCCACCACCGGCAAATGCATGAACTTGGCTGGAGTTGCAGGGGGTCACCCAACCAAAATACAGATCGGATCCCGATATTAGATTAGCCACCTATCACAACAGAAGATCAGCCGACAAACGAATAAGTGTTAGATATCCCAGGGAACATGGTCTTTTCATGTGTATATTTTTCTTTATTAAATATATTGTACATGGACATTACATAGAGAAATCACTACCCTATCCCTGTGTGAACATTAGTCTGTATAAATCATGATAAAAGGCTTTCTGTAAGTTACCAGTATTCCTTAGAGAGAGTTGCTGTAAATGCGTGGAATATGTTATCATGTAGTAAAATGACATTTACAAGATGAAGAACGAATGCTGTTCTTACTTTGTTACTTGAGGAAATACTCATGGGGCATATTTACAAGAAACTGGTGTTACGCCAAAATTGGTAACGCCATTCTCCAACAGTTTCAAAATGCAGGGATGCGCCATATTCCCACCCCTACATTACCCCTAGCACTGGCTTTAAAAAAGCTACTTAGTACCAGAGCAGGCACCCTAGCACCATTTTGCTAGAGTGCCTGTGCTCCAGGGGCAATTGTTTATGAGCAGGAAGGGACAACTTCCTGTATATAAACAATCATTACAGGCAATTTGCTCTATATATGGTTGCTTCAGAAAGCAGCACCCGTGAAAAGAGCAAAATACGAGGAGAAATAAAATATTACTCCTTGTATCACCTGCTTAAGACCATGTATTCCCTTGGGGTATTTTTGGCACTGTCCCATGCCTTATAAATATGTGGCAACATTAAAAAGCAATGGGCGCTGCGGCGGAACGTCCACTGCAACACCCACTGCACGCCCCTTTCACACTGAGTGCTGCGTTAATAGGGGCATTATTTACATGGCAGCCTTAATCCACGTTAAGTGGCTTAAAGCCGCCTTTTAATTAAGGCAAAGGAGTTAAAGCCATCGGAACATCGGGCCAAGTGACGTTCTGGTGGCGTTAACTCCTTGTAAATAAACCCCTTAGCTTTCTTTCATAGACTTTCCAGGGGGGCTCGCCTGGAACCCCTGCATGTAGGCAGAAGCTTCTGCTATCCTAAAGTCTTCTTGGAGAAGGAAAACATGGCCCAGCATAATTTGCTTGATGCTTGAATTTGTGGAATGCACTGGGCAGTGACTAGGTTACAGCCTGCTTCTGACAATTTGCAATATATGCAGGAGGTGTGCAGCAACTCATTGAGCTGCGTTTGAATTTTGGACTGAGTGTATCTTTATTGCTGTCATGTATCCAGAGTGTGGAGTAGGTATGATGCCCATTTTTTCATGCCTATGACTTAAGTCCTGCTGAAGCTCTTCCTGCATGACCTCATGCATTTGAGGAATTTGTCCTAGAAAACCATGAACGTCTCCTGTACTAAAAAGTGTCTAGGCCAGTTCTATCCCTCATGACAAGACAGAGGAGGGTTGCTGAGTGTTTGACCTTATGTGAACCAGAAGTTCTTGAGCATTCACTGAGACACTCCTACACCATACCTGCAATGGAGAGACACTTTTTGGGAGAACAACAGAGCAAGTACATTTAAGAGGAAGGTGACTCGTTCTGGCTGGCAAAGCCTATTTGGACAAACCTTTAAGATTTATACATTTCTAATTGCTTCCTTTGACTTGCAGTGTGGGGCAGTCCAGCACCCAGTTGGCCAGCCCGACAGCTGGACCTTTGTAATCTACCCTAAATCCCAAGTGCTCTCATTGTGCTTTGTGAGAGCCCTGAGTTTAGTGTGCCTCCACTGTACCCAACCTTAATAGTCATTACTCTGAGACGCGGTTTGCCTTGCTTGCCACCAAGGTGCTGTTTATACTGCTGTGTTCGCTTTCTGACGTGTTGCTTAAATTCTCAAAACAAATTGAATTTGTGAAAATTCCTAAAATAATGACCAGAAATAAATCATTCAATTTTTGTCGAGAAGGTTACAATTCTTCATTTGTTGTAACCGTTCCCTTTTTTGGACGGTTTCATAAAGTTGGCTGTTTGCGAATTGTCAAATACTGTGTCCATACCGCATTTCATTAGTGCCTAGTCTTTCCTTTCTGGGTGCAGTTCGAGATTCGTTACCAAAAGACTTTTGCGAATATTAGAACTGTTTGCAAACAGTATGATGTATTTAGCAGGGACCCCTGGTTCTACATCTGTTTCGTGCTTCTATGACTTCAACACCTCCTCATGGGTAAGAAGCGCTATATAAATGCAAACCTTTTCCCTCTTCTATCCCTCGTCTATCGTTCTCAATCTAAATAAGTGACTAACATATCCACCACTCAAATTATTTTCATATTTCACTATACTAATTCACCATTAATCCTTTATGGGTTCTTGAGTAGTGTGCACTCTCCGAAAAAGTGCTTTGAAGCCTCATCAGGGGTAGTAAGAGGGTATATTTATTGTTCATTGTGGTAGTGTTAACTGTGTTGTAGAGAGACTGGAACTTAGTGAGAGAGAAGAACTCAGACACCAGGGGCCTGATTCAGAAATGTAAACTTACACTTCTGTGTAAATTTACGATTGTTTGCTAGTCACAATTTTACAAGCAGCATTTTCACAACTGCGTAGTCTCCGCAAAAGAAAAGATAGGACAGTCATATCGTTTTATGTGCTGAGACTCCGCAGTCTTAAAGATACTACGTGTAAACACGTTTGTCAATAGCAGTTTACCTTTGAGAATCAGGCCCCAGAACTGCAGCCCAAGTCAAATCGAAGCCAAAGTTTTTTTTTTAACTTTATTTATTGCATTTTCACATTAAACATGAAAACAAAAAAAAATACAATCTCACAGCTTGCAAACATAGAGTATTGGTACATTCTCAGAAGTGACAATCAATCTGAAGAAACGGTTTATGTTAGCCTGCAACAATACGTATCATGCTATGGAAACATGTAAGCAGTTCTTGAGTCCGGGGCTGAATATCCATAGTCCTTTATAAAAATTCGAGTAGGATGAAATCGAAGCCAAAGTTAAGGAACCGAGCAGCATTCACTATATTTACAGCGCTCGTAGTCAGGACTTGATTTTGCTTCCTTGTAATTCATGGAAAGTTGTTAAAAAAATGCTTCATTTGCAAGAAAACGTGAGTCTTCTCTGCAAATGCAAGCAATCAATGAGACCATTAATTCCAGAGAATGCAACAGCCCCATCGCCGCAGGCCAGGGAGAAAGGACATTGAAGTAATCAGAGAAGGGAGAAGCAAATAGAATCCTTCTAGATGGATGGCTCTGAAGAGAAGCTGAGAGTGTGAGGCACCAGGTTGCCTTTGGGCAGTTGAAACAAGCTGCATAGCATGCCAAGTCAGATGCCTTTAGTCGGTACTTGGTATTTTACAAACAGCACTTTGTGTTCTGGGACTTGTAGTTTTACCTTTCCCATTGTAAGCTGAACTTAAATAATACAAGCATGAAAACTGCTTCTGACTTGATAGTTATGTCCCAGAAATACGACTTCTTGGTATAAAACATCCAAACTGATTTTATTGGTGATGTTAAATACCTCATAATATTGTTACATGTGTAGAATATGTTTTTTAAAGATCCTACACTTCCTCACCGATTTCTAAACAATAACCCTTTAATTATAAACCGTATAAACTGTCGGAGAAGTTAATGTTGGTATTCAATTGGTGAATGCGAATTAAAAAAATAATTAAGAACAATCAACTATTGTTTCCTCTCTGGCAGTTTTCAGCTCCGCTAAACAGTGGCAGTGCAGGCAAAATTGGAGGTAAAACCATTTTTTTTTACAATGATGTTTACAGAAAAAAGAAATTTTCTTTTCTGGCCTTTATTTTTTTCTTCCCTTAAAGGAAAAGAAGAGGCTACATTATTCTTGTTGTTTCAGATGAATCCCAGTAGCCATTTTAAAGGCATGTTCTATTTAAATGATGAGCGGAAATGAAAGCCTCTGTTTCATCTTTGTAGACTGACAGTCTTGCTGCACCTTGACGTAGGAAGCATAGATATCTTCTACATGGCACCAGAAGGAAATCAAAGTATCAATGAAAGCTGTTCGCGAGCACTCTCAAAAGATCAGTAGGAAGTAGGTTGCAAAAATGCAGAACTGCAAGCTGGACGCTGAGGTTTCCAAAAGAAGTCAAGGCTTGTTGGGAGAGGTTTGCAAAAATCAGCTCCTGGTTAAATCAACTTAAAAGTGGCCAAAGGTTGAGAAACTTGTGCTCGGCAATGTCAAGCTAGCGATCGTGAGCGGGGAAAAGCAACCACCTGGTGAGATTTCTCAATGAGGGCAGTCGAATTTCTCAATGCGAGTGGCCACAGAAGGGTGCGACCACTCCCATTTAGAAACCTTCCGTTCGCGTTGAGAAAGATGCTGCTCGAGTAGAAAATCTGCTCGTGCAGCTGAAAGGAAGCTGCACCCTCTTGTGCTGCACATGGTGCTGTTCGCGATGATCTTACAGCATGGAACAATCACCCGGCTCTCAAAATCACTTTGTATGGCAATGACCCTATCACCCTCCACCGCTCGCTGAACTCTGCATTGCACGGCAGAGTTTTTTTGTCACTGCAGGGAGTTCCGCATAGCGGAACTCTGCGAACTCCACCCAGGCTTACTTTTGAGTTGTTTTTACTGTAAATTAATTTGGTTTGGGTTTTTTTTGTTTTCAAAAAGCAATCAATTGATGGATTTTTTGATTTGCCAAGGAAGTTGAGGCTTACACGTCCCCTGAGTGCACCAATGTTGTGTTCTGTAACTGATTTCCCCCAGCTCCTAGGGTTGCAGGGCTGCATCTTGTTACATAGTACTACAGTTAATGACAGCATTGAAAAAAGGGAACACAACTATTGGAAAGTGCCTCTTTTAGCATGGTTAGCCCCACTTTCTGCCTGATGGGATTTTGAACTGTAACTGCTCTGGGTCCCTCCTAACTGGATTACTAGTACCAGATCTCTTGCCCTAAAACTGTACTATGATTTGCACAACGTCAGCCACCCCTATAAGTCCCTAGTAAATGGTACCACTGGTACCTAGGGCATGGATACTGGAGAGGGTCCTCTGGGGCTGCAGCACTGATTTTGCCAACCCAGCGCCCCCTCACCACGGCTATGCACCCTGCCACTGCAAGCTGCGTGTCTTGGTGCAATAAAATCCGAAAATACGAAGAGTGGACATGGTACCCAGCCCTGTGGTCCATGCCTCCCATTCACTGTATATGGTATAGGTAAGCCACCCCTACTGCAGGCCTTAACCCCTAAGGCAGGGTACACTGTATCCTATGTGTGGGCCTATCTACATGAGCGGATAGGTCCATACAATGTCCAGCCTATTCTGTGATGATGTAAGTGAACAGGGAAGCCATAAAGAGTACATGGGCTGGATACTTGACAACATTGATTTACCTAGCTCCATGATAGCTTGACTGATTTCTAAAGTGTTTGGTAGCAAACATCTTACCTTAATAAATCCTCACTTATGCCAGTGGTGGATTTAAATAATAAATTCAGACAAGAGGCCCTTTTAGAGGGTTCCCTGAAAACTGAACCAAACACTAGTGGGGTCTCTGGCTGGGTTTTATCAGCCTGTAACCACCAGATATGTTACTGACCTCATGTGGTGAGAGCTAGCACTCTCAGAGGACAGAGACAATACCTGTTCTGGGTGTTGGAGTTTCACACCTCCTCAAGGACAGTATGTTCTTCCCAGGTGGGAAGCTTCAAAGGAGATGCGCCTTTGAAATCCTGCTCAGGAACCCCCAGATAGTGGGGGATGCCAAGCCCCCTTCCCTGCTCCACTTTTGGTGGAAGGAAATGTGGGAAAATGAGTTAGATGAGCAGGAGGTTCCCCCTCAGCCTACATCACCCCTAGGGTAGGGAGGGCGAGGTGAACCCCTCTCCTGAAATTCCAGAATCTTGAGATGGTGACAAAACCTCCAATCAGGGCTAGGGTGGTGCCTGTTACCACAGGAAGTACCACAGGAAGTAGTCACTAGAGGGTGTAGACACCCTAAAGCTAAGTAGCCCGCCCGCTACTACCTGTCTCCCCTTGTAACACCCCTAAATTCAGTATTTAGGTGGCTCCCTGAAACCTTGACTTCAATTTCTATGGACCTAAAGAAGATAAAAGAAGAAGATGTGCTGCTGACCCAGGAACTGAGCCCAGCTGCAGAAGAAACCAGTGCCAAACCCTGCCAACTGCAAAAAGATTTGACAACTCTGGTCTGCAGTCCCTACCTGGGACCAGGGCAGCCTCCAAGAATCCCGGAGCCCTGCCAGCCATCGCCAATTGCCTGGGACCTCCCTTTTAACTGGTGGTACCAGTGCCTGGTGCACTGCCATTAAAAGACCGCCATGAACTGTGTTGATGCAATTCACCTAGTCACCCATAAGTTGAAGCAGCCCAGGCCTGTTGGTCACCAGTTTGGTAAGCGACCCCTTCAATGCATCCACCAAGCTAAGGGACCTCACAATACCTGCGACAGACACTGGAAACATCCCAGTTCCTGTGAGCTTGTGCCCAGTTTCTGGTGGGTTCGACAGTGTGAAAGCAGCAACTTGAGCGCGACCACCGCGACTGTGATGGACTGCCCTCACCACATCTGTAGCTGACTACCACCAGTAAAAAACTAATTCGCATCCCAAGAACTTCGGTACTTCTGATCCAGGTAAATCAGAACTTCCTGCTGTGCTCGAGCCCTGGGACTCCCCTGGAGTAGAACTTCCCTTGAACTCTGGGTGACCATTGTCCCCCCCAAAGCTCCGTGGCTGAGTGTTGTATCCATTGACTGCAATGGAAAATGTGTTGGCGGTACTCCGCTACCTAACCCTATGTTTTCTTCCCACTGCCTGACGGTATTGAACGTTGTTGCATAGAAACCTGTAAGCAATCTGTGACTTTAACTGCATTTGGTTAAAAATCGACATACAAGATATTTATTAACTGTTGAATAAAGTTCTTGTTTTATAAAAATATATACAAAGAGATGAGTTATTTTTTCCTAATTGGTCTTGGATTTATTCTTGAGAGTGTTTCACATTTATTGCCTCTGTTTGTGACAACAAATGCTTAGCATTACCCTCTGATAAGCCTAACTCCTCGCCTACACTACCACAAAGAGAGCATTAGAATGATCTGCTTTTACCTCTACACACCTATTGGGGATACATTGGACTCTCTGCACAGTATACTTAATTTCAAATACATTACAGTGAGCCAGCGCCCAACAACAACAACACACTCCTTCAATAGCAGACACTGAAGTTAAAAACATAGTACAGGACTTTGAAGGAGCATTTGCCAGCTTTGAGATGAAAACAAGCTCAATAATTAAGGAAAGTGACACACATTACCAAAAAAGTGGCTTGACTGCCATTTATCCCAAACATGAAGAGAACAGTAAATAGGAAAAGAAGAGCAGAGAGTGAGGCCACAACCGCACTTGAAACCTTTTCCGGAAAAGCCATTTCGCCACTCAGTCAAAAGAAAAGTTCATCATCTATGAGAATAAAAGTGACAAAAAAAGAATTATTATATGCTGTACTACTAACAATCTGTTATCCTTCAGCCTATCATCCATTTGGCTAATGGATGAGACAATTAACTCATGCCCTCTCTTTATTAGCCAAATATGCACCATCCATGAACAGTATCATCTCTTTAGTATTTGGCCGCCTTCCAATCAATCTAGCACCTACTTTAAAATCATTTCTATAATGCATCAAATTAAACCAAACAAATATACTCCAACCAAAATATTAATAGATTTTGAACACACGACGATACATACAATGATACAATCCTACCCTGAAACTCAAGTTCAAGGCTGTTACTTGCATTTCAACCAAACTATTTGGTGGCGAAGAGCAACTCTAAATCTAGAGTATGCTACTGACAGTCAATTTACCTTTAAGTTAAAGAAATTAATTGTTTCAACATTTTCCCTGCTACCAAAGTAGTTAAAAACTGGGGGCCCGATTCACAAAAGTAATCTGAGCCAAAATCCTAACTTTACCACTTTCGGTATTCACAATAGGCATTTAGAAGTAGTAAAGTTAGGATTCCTAAAGTCTACTACTCGTAATCTGAGACAAAATCCTAACTTTACGACTTAATGTATTCATGGAAGGCATTTGGGAGTAGTAAAGTTAATCAATCAATCAATCATAGCATTTATAAAGCGTGCTACATACCCGTAAGGGTCTCAAGGTGCTAGGGGTGGGGAGGCTGCTACTGTTGGAAGAGCCAGGTCTTGAGAAGTCTCCTGAAGGTTAGAAGGTCTTCGGTTTGCCGCAGGATGATGGGGAGGGTGTTCCATGTCTTGGCAGTGAGGTAGGAGAATGATCTGCAGCTGGCAGTCACTCTTCAGATGCAGGGGACGGTGGCGAGGGTGCGGTCTGTGGAGCGGAGCTGGCGGGTAGGGGTGTTGAGGCTGAGTGTGCTGTTGAGGTACGCTGGTCTGGTGTTGAGGAGTGCCTTGTGTGCGTTGGTGAGGGGTTTAAAGGTTATCCTCTTGTTGATGGGGAGGCAGTGTAGGTCTCTCAAGTGGGGTGTGATGTGGCTGCGGTGATGGATGTCGAGGAATAGGCGTGCAGAGGCATTCTAGATGCGTTGGAGCCGTTTCAGGAGTTTGGCCGGGGCTCCTGCGTAGAGTGCATTTCCGTAGTCCAGTCTGCTGCTGACGAGGGCCTGGGTGACCGTCCTTCTTGTTTCGGTGGGGATCCACTAGTAGATCATGCAAAGCATGCGGAGGGTGTTGAAGCAGGAGGAAGAAACTGCCTTGACCTGCTTCGTCATGGAAAGGGTTGAATCGAGGATGACCCCTAGGTTGCGTGCATGGTCGGTGGGTGTAGGGGGTGCTCCTAGTACAGACGGCCACCAGGAGTTGTCCCAGGCTGAGGGGGTAGCTCCAAGGATGAAGACCTCCGTCTCGTCGGAGTTCAGCTTTAGTCGGCTGTTTCTCATCTAGTCGGAGACGGCCTTCATTCCTTCGTGGAGGTTGGTTTTGGCGATGCTGGGGTCTTTGGTGTGGGAGAGGATCAGCTGGGTGTCGTCAGCATAGGAGATGATGTTGAGGAGGTTGTGACGTCTTGCGACGGGTGCGAGTGGTGCCATGTAAATGTTGAACAACGTCGGGCTGAAAGATGATACTTGGGGTACGCCGCAGATGATCTTGGTGGCTTCGGAGCGGAAGGGGGGAGGCGAATGTTCTGTGTTCTGCCGGAGAGGAAGGAGGTGGTCCAGTCCAGGGCCTTCTCTTGGATTCCGGCGTTCTAGAGGCGTGCTTGTAGTGTGCGGTGGTAGACCATGTCGAAGGCGGCTGACAGGTCCAGGAGGTTGAGGGCCGCGGTTTCTCCATTGTCAAGCAGGGTCCTGATGTTGTTGGTTTCGGCGATGAGGGCATTTTTGGTGGTTGCTGCGGAACCTGGGCTAGGACGGGTCCAGGATGCTGTTCTCCTTGAGGAAGCTGTTCAGTTGTTTGTTGACGGCCTTTTCAATGACCTTCACCAGGAGCAGGGAGATGGGCCGGAAGCTCTTGAGGTCCTTGGTGTCCACCCTGGGTTTCTTGAGTAAGGCGTTGATCACTGCATGCTTCCAGCTCTCCGGGAAGGTCGCTGTCTTGAAGGAGATGTTGATGGTTTTCCGGAGATGGGGTGGGATGGTGTTGCTGGCTTTGTTGAAGATGTGGTCTGGGCAGGGGTCTTCCGGGGATTCAGAGTGGATGGTGTTCATGATCTTGATGGTGTCGTCGTCGTCGATGTTGGTCGAGGCGAGTAGGCGGTTGGTACGGATGGTGGTCGTGGGAGCGGGGGTCTCAGCAGTTGCCAGGGTGGTGACGGCGTCAAAGTTGTTGTGGATGTCTGCGATCTTGTGATGGAAGAAGGTGGCCAGCGAGTCGCACAGGTCTTGCGAAGGTGGGATGTCGTTGGTGTTGGAGCTGGGTTTGGACAGTTCCTTCACAATGTTGAAGAGCTCTTTGCTGTTGTGTGCGTTGTTGTCTAGGCGGTCTTTGAAGGAGGTCCTTTTAGCGGATCTGATGAGGTGGTGGTGCCTGCGGGTGGCGTTCTTGTGGGCTGTGTAGCTTTCCGGTGTTCGTTCCTGGATCCAATTATTTTTGAGTTTTCGGCAGGTTGCTTAAAGGCCTGGAGGTCTTTGGTGAACCAGCTGGCTCTCTTGCTGGTGTGGGTGTTGGAGCGCTTCTTGAGCAGTGCGAGGGTGTTGGCGAAGTAAAGTTAAGATTCCTAAGTTAGTTTTGTCTCAGTGTAGGAGTAGTAAATTTAGGATTCTTATCTTTACAACTCCTAAATGCCTTTTGTGAATACCAAAAGTTTCACAATTGGGATTTTGTCTCAGTTTAGGGGTAGTAAAGTTAAGAATCATAACTTTACATTTACTAAATGCTTTTGTGAATACCGAAAGTCATAAAGTTAGGCTTTTTCTCAGATTACTTTTGGGAATAGGGCCCTATGATTTACTACTGGAGTCTCCATTTTATGAAGCTAATGAAGACTATCCAAGACCTTTCCTTGACTACTTCAAAGACACCTGAGTTGGCTGCATGCACTGGTAAGGACACAGGAGTCAATCAAGGCCCCTCATGGTAAAATATATTTCTCTTATAAATGGGATTACTGATCGGCTAGGGTTCGCACCTAAGCCAGGCAGAACCTACCACTCAGTCAGGGCAAGTCATTCACACACCAGAGGTAACCTGTGCTCACTCCTTGGTAACTTGGCACAAAACAGCCAGGCTTATCCCCAGAGATCATGATTAAAGCATTTGTGCAACACACTCACACCAGGGGAGAAGTGTGGCTCAATGGTTAGAACGGCAGACCCTGATGCAGAGGTCTAGCCCGGGACCAGGGTTAAATTCCCCGCCTCGGGGGGTCTTGGGCACAAAATTCCACGGACCTGATAATTCTCGCCTCAGTGCCCATTCCAATCATGGAGTCCCACTCTGCAACTCTGGGCAATATCTTACTTAATCTCCACAACGGCCCCACAACGCTAAGGATGCCTGGCCTCCACCTTGGGGGTGCCCAGGAGTGGACGCCTCACAGGGAAAGCCAGGATGGGTACAAGCGCCTTGAGACCCTTGCGGGTGAGTAGTGCGCTATACAAGTATCAATTTACATTTACCAGTAACACAATGAATACATCAAAAAAGAGACTCCACACAGGATTATAAGAAAATAAAGATTTTATATTGTACATAAGTCATAGACCATGATTCAAAAATGTGTGCACATTATGTAACACCTGACATCATACTCATTATCCTGACAGTGCAACACTCAAAACGATATGCAATATACATCAGGGCATGAACTCTAATAGGTGATAACATACAGCAGCATGAATAGTGACTGTGGTGCATACTATGCAATTCCTGGCAATGTAAAGCAAAGCAATATACATCAGGAAGCATGAGGGCAAGAAATGCATCAGTTTAGTTAGGAAGCAAACACGAGTTACCATATATTACAAGTAGTACCTAATTCATAGAGTATCACCCTAAATACACTCTCAACAGTAAGAGCACATGGATCCCGGTACACCTTCCCATCTATTAGGAGGATTATTGTACTCACTCTGGGCTTACAGAATGAATGTTCTGATACAACAGAGTAGGACCTCTGTTTTGTCTGAGGTCAGCTTTAGGCAGTTGGCCTTCATCCAAGTGGCAATGTCCGACATGGTGTTTCGGTACTTGGCTCTTGTGGTGTCGGCATCTTCTGTGAGGGAGAGGACAAGCTATGTGTCGTGGGCATTTGAGATAATGTTGAGTCCGTAGGTACGGGCGATGTCTGTGAGTGCCGTCATATGGGTGAACGTGCACGTGTGTGACCCCATCCCCTTCCCAGGTAAATTTACTGACCACCACTGGAAGACAACACAAACATGATAGCACTGATTAGCATGAATAAAGTGTGCAGAGTCCTAAAGCCAGCAAAAACGAAGTCAGCAACACAGGAGGGTTGAAGGCAAAACGTTAGGGGTAAATCAAACAAGGGTGGCAGGTCTAACACACCACCTTTGACAAGATTCTTCATATTGGCAACAGCAATGGAAATTCGAAATGTTGATGGATTGTATTTCAGTGCCTGACTCTTCCTCCATGGATTCCAGTATCTTGCTTACTGTTATTGCCTACGAAATCTTGGTGGAAACAGACACAAATCTGCATTCAGTTTCCTACATGCATCACAAACAGTCCTTACATGACTGTCATTCCAAGCTGGGCTGGAAACACAAGGGCCTAACTAGAACACCCAGCTATGGAGCCTATGGTGATGTTCTGTTTTATAACTTTAGAAAGCTTTATTAAATAAGATATACAAAGTAAAACATCATTACATGTATAAATGACAATGAAAAGAGGTCAAAAAAGTATAAATGTGATAAAATGTCAAACACAACCCCAATGGGGGGAAATAAACTGTACCAAGGAACAAAGCTTTTAAAGGTATTTTGTTTTGTGGGAGGGGAGTAGAAAGAAAAGAAAAAGAGAGGAAGGGGAGAAAGAAAAAAATGGCAACCGAGAATACAAATTCAATACTTGAAATTTCTATAAAGCCGAAAAAGTTAAAAACATCAGTAATCGTCATTAGAAGACAAAAGAATAAAAGATAAACAATCAAGGGACGTGTCTGGAAAGGAACTCAGTCAACGGCAACCATAACAAGTCTCTTTTGATTAGTACAGGTACAGTGGTGGAAAAGGCGTGGTCAAGCCTATGGTGATGACATAGCAAGTTCCACCAGGCATTATATGATATCTTTGAAGTATCTTTCCAGTTGGTTGTAATTATCTGAAAAGAAATTGCTATAAAAAGATCTATACATTTACATACATCACAATGAACATTCCATATAGGTGAGGAACCACCCCAATGTGCGCAATCTCAAAGGGATAAGCAGTGACTAGAACATTTGAGGAAATATAAATTTTTGGTCATGTTATGTTCCCTAGCGCGTACCCCACCGACTCCATGTACCAGCTTAAAGTGCATGTAACTTACCTCCTGTGCCAGCTATGAAGACGCAAATACATTTGCGTCCAACGTTAACTTGTCCTCTTTCAGATCCACCCTGAATGGATTATATAGTCCGTTCCTAAGTATGCTATGCCACCGTCTTTTTGTAGTACACTTCACATGTTTTCCTGCTCTGGCCAAGTAGGCCCTGAATTTCTGCCATCGAACCTCTTTTCTGGCTTCTGACTTTGACAGCCTCTGCCCAGGCTACCTCTGTACCCGTGAACTCTGACTTACTTCCAGCGCGGCCCCTCGCGCTCAGCTCAGCCTGCTTTCTGCCAAGACTGACTATAACCTTCAAGTTATCTGTTCCGCTCCTCGAAAATGAATTCCTGCCTACTAGCTTCAGTAAACATCCTCCCCAGCTGCAGAGCCAAAGGGCCGACCCGTCCCAATGCAAATAATTCATAGCCTCTGTTACCATGCTCCCATGGAAGGCCCCGTGCCCCACGCTTCTCATGCAGACACTTAGGCGCTTATACACGCATCCACAGTTAGCATAGAATAGCTTCTGCCCTAGAGACCTTTCCGCCCAGATAGTATGGTTCCTAAACATCAGATATCAGATATGATAGAAGTACAAGTTGATCTGACATGCCAGACTTCTGTCTCTTTCCGTCAGTGTGAACGTCAAGTCCCCTGCACCCCTCCAATCACACGTCATGCAGCTGCGCGCGCATCCAAGCTTCCGATTTCTGCTGACATTGCAACAATTCTGTTAGCACCACCCCTTGGTGCCACCCACTCGCGTCACCTATCAGTGACGTTTCTAGCACACACCTCTAGTTCACGCCTCTTGATTACGTACTAGTAACACGTGTATACTGTTATCTTGTCTTCTCTCAGCTGTTACGCCTACTACACTACTTCCTATGGTATAAATCAAGTATATAAGCTATGTAATGTCAATAAAGTTTGCTCTATCCCTTCTGACACCCCTGTGGTGGTCAGAACATGATATCCTGGTCTTGACCATTCCTTTTATGAGGAATAAAACCCTTAGAAACTCTAACACCACGGACTCTGTCTTTTTTCATTCCGATTGAGTTATTATTGATTAAGTACTTACCTGCATAGAAATTAAGAGAGTAAATTATTTATTTACGTCATTTTGGCGCCCGAATAGGGACCCCTCCCCCACCTCACGCGCCGGTTGGCGCATTGCAAGCTCTGTCCCCTGCCGTCAGTTAGACGGAACCTACGCGTACCGGCAGGATTTCCTGCATCTCCCTCTGACCCAAGGAGGTGACGAAGACTGCGATCAGTGCCCAGACGAGGCGGTGAGGAGTGCGGAGGATCCCGACCAGAGCCTAGTCGAAAGAAGCAAGGTCCGAGGTGTCAAGAGGCCCACCAGGTTTCCGAAGTTTTCCGAGGTTTTCCAGAGTTCTCCGAAGTTTTCCGAAGTACCGAGTCGAGTCCAGTCGAGTTTTCCGAGGCCTTCTGTTTCCGTGCTTCCCGGTGAGTACCATTGCTGGGTCGTATCTAGACGGGTTTGGGTACACAAGTCCGGTCTGCACTGTTTTTAGGCAGTGTATCCGTACTGTTTAGCAGTACATCCAGTATAGGGGATAGTCATCTATGTCTCAAATGTTTTAATGTGATTAATGTCGTGGTATGAATGTGACTGTTTAAATGTGCATTATTGTGTTTCTCGTATAAACTAGCTGTCAGCAGTATTAAGGAATAAGGATTGAGCATTCAGTAATAAGTAAATAAGATGCCGTTTTTCAACAAGTTAAAGCAGATAGGAACTAGGAAAGGGATACTGGAGGAAGAAATTCCTATTCCCCCTAGGGACACTCCAGGTAACTTTATGTACCACAAGCATGGCATAGATGCCATATTATATCTAGATCTATGGGCCGATTACACCAAGCACCTAGACGAAAGACACAGATGGCCTGTTACCGGGACATGGGATGCCGAGTGCATCATGAAGGTAGAAGAAGCATTATGGAAAAAGAAAGCTAGACAATCTCAGAAAGACGCCATAGAATTCTGGCGTAAGGAATCCCATAAGCGTGCTGAGAAGGCACTCCGTAGAGAAGACAGACTTAAAGAATCAGAAAAAGCCCAAGAAAACGAATTAGTTATTGAAGGAATCCGAGTAAAAACAGAACAAATAGACCGTGCCCGAAACAATCTCGTAAACGGTATGTACCTCGCGGCCGAGGGCACATCTGAAGCCCTATCAGAAATACCGAAAAACTTACCGCCACCATTAGTGCCAACTAAAGTAATGCATAAGACTACTAAAGACATATTCCTAAATTCATATTTAGAGGATGTAGCACCAGCTTACGCCAATCTGCCTGTTCGTACCCTGCCTGCGGACAGGGAAGGGGGTGGCAATCTGGCCCCAGATCATGTTCCGCCGATACCGCGACAGACCTCCCCCGTTCCGCCAGCTCCGCCACTTCCCACACCCAAGATTGACCTACTGAAGCAAGTCCTACCTGATCCTACTAAACGACAAATTCAAGTTCAGATCCAGACTCCGCAGGGAGATGATGCCCAAGCGTCCGCCTCAGGAGGTGCGACTGCGGGTCTTCGGACCCCGCCATTGACACGCAGATTCAATTTCAGGGACACGCAGAGTCCTCTCACGTTCCAGTCCCCCCGCCTTGACGCATTAAAGGAAAACATTTCCGTTTGTAGATATGATCCAGTACCCGGAAAAAACGATCTAATGATATTGGCATCACTACGGTTAAGATCTGCCACTGATATCTTGCTATGCTATGTAGGAATGAAGGAGCGTCTCGATAGAATATATGAGTTTATTCAGACAGGGAAAGACCCTGACAGTATCAAGGATGCCATGGAGAAACAGAAAGTTGACATTCAAGCACAGATATTACGATTTTTCATAAATTGTCTAATAAGAGAACGAGATCGGCCTGAGACAGATCAGAGTGAATTAGATGCACTAAACAAGTGGGGTCAAAATATAGCCGAAGGAAAACATGACAGGGGGGCTTGCATAGCCAGTATGTACCAGAAAATTAGAAAGGCAGTGATAACGGCACATCAGAAAGGGAATGACAAAGCTTCCTCCGAGGAGGAAGAACTTGAAGAACCAGGAAAGACTACAGATACTATAGCGTATGTAGGTAAGGGAAACTACCTTAGGAAAGGCATCCGTCCGGAAAACAAGAGAGTTTTTCTCTCTGCTTTAACAAACCCGAATTCTTCTGAACATCAGTTCCAGGAAACTGATAAAAGGCTTCGAGACCGAATGGGGTACCATGTGCTCAATTCTATGGATGAACAGGAACTAGCTCGGTCAGCCGTGTTATGGGCCGAGAATCCAGACATATATAATGATGACACGTTAGCACAGACATTCTTGAACCTCTCCCCAGACGATCAGAAATTAGCAGGTGTATACATGATTCAGCACCTCCTCATCAAGTACAGAAACGATCATTCCGATCCAGGTCCCTTACACAAAACATTAGAAGCACTACTCATGGATAGATGGAGAGGTTTCAGCACCAAGTTAATACAAATAATTCTAGAACAACGACATAAATACAACACCTTCATAAGCTCTGAATATGTTCCCGCCCCACCTCCAGAAAGAAAAACGTACCACATGCAATGCGGTGGTGGCATTGAAAGTCAGAACCCCTTACGAGAAGTATACCCAGTTATGGGTACGGATCATATCTTGAAGCGTGTGTATGTTCACACACCACTGACTAAGTTAGAACTGTTAGAAATGAAGAAACTAGTTCCGTGTCACGATAAAGACCCTGCAGGTTTTCACAGAGAACTCAAAGACATGTTACTCATGGGGGATTACACGTATGATGATATTATGAAAATGTTAAAGGTACTGCTGCCCACGGGCATTTACGAGAAATTAAAGGAAAAAGAATGGGAGGTGGGGGACACAAAGATTGCATGGGCAGAAATAGAAGACGAAGAAAGCAAACGGGTCCCAGGGTTAGGCCTTGGGGATAAGACTAAAGCATTACCCGGATTAATAGTACAGGTTCTGCCAAGATTATTGACAACTAGAAAGGAAGATTGGGACGCAATCTCGTCCTGTAAACAGAAACAAGATGAAGATACTAGTGACTTCTATTCAAGATTCGAGAAATGTTTCATTATAAATAGTGGCCTACAACCAAGCAGCGAGTCATATCCACACCTTTTTGTATCAAAATTAGTCGAGAACTCGCTACCATTAGTTAAAAATAGAGTGTACAAAGTTGAAAGTACTTGGCAGGCAAATACGCCATCCCAGATGTTACAAATGTTACAATATCATCAGAACAGAATTAGAGAAGAACAAGATCAGGAACAGAAACGTATGAAAGACACAAAGATGAAAATGTTAGTAGCTCAGACGGTCCCAGCCGACGGTCAAAGGAAGGGTGGGGCCCAGACAAGTCACTCTACAGCTCCCGTTAAGGGAACGTGCAATTACTGCAAGCAGCCAGGTCACTACGTACATGAATGCCCAGTCCTGAAACATAACATAGCAACAGGTAAAACTAAAGAAAGACCGCATCCACCTAGACATGAACATGGGCATCAACAGACCTCACAGAGCGAACAGCCAATGCAGAACACACAGTCTATGCATGCTCCATCCCACACAGCGCAGACAGTAGCAGTACCGCAGCCACAGCCTATTGCCGCGACTCAGCAAGTATCGCAACAGATGTACCAGTATGCCCAATCTGCATATCCAGATTACCCCCGATACACATGAAACAGCCTAGAGAGGGAAGGCGGTTTGCCTCTTATTGAAATTCCTGTAGATCAAGAAGGTCCTTATGTACACAGTCACGTATTGGGAAAAGACAGAAAGTTTTTAATTGACACAGGGGCAAGTCGCACTACAATTAGTCATAATGACGTCCCAGGGGCACCCCTCTCAGGCTCACAGAATGTTTCCCTTGGTTTTTCAGGACAGCCTATTGTAAATGAAGTATCGGAACCGGTACCATTGGCTGTGGGTCCATTATCCCGAGTTACAGATTTGTTACTTACGAAATCATGCCCAGAAAATCTGTTAGGAATTAAAACACTGAAGGCTCTAGGAGCTATAATATGCTGTTCCCCGGAGGGAGTCAGACTCTTTCTACGGGATTTCAAGGGTCATTATGTCTTACGAGAATTTGATGTCAGATTGACAAATGTACCAGATCACCTATGGGCAAAAGGCCCAGCTGACGTAGGTTGTATGCATATCACTCCATATCGTGTTACACTCAAGACAGGAGTTGTTCTACCCAGAATCAGACAATACAAGTTACCACCAGATGCTGTAGTGGCTTTACTGAAAATCATTGAAGAGCTCATTGCCCAGGGAGTGGTCGTAGAGACCGACTCCAATATCTGTAATTCACCTATCATTCCAATTCTTAAACGTACAGACCCCAATGCACCGCCAGTATATCGGCTGGTGATTGATCTTCGAGAACTGAATAAATGTATTGTACCACAGTACCCTGTGGTCCCCGATATCTCTTCCCTATTGACTGCGATTGATTCAGAAGCAACGTTCTTTACTGTAATTGACCTTAAGAACGCTTTCTTCAGTGTACCTATTGATCCGGAGAGCCAATATCTCTTCGGATTCAGTTTAAATGGACGAAGTTTCAAATTTTCCCGCGCACCTCAAGGATTCACAGAAAGCCCCAGCATCTATAGTCAAGCACTGAAAAGACAACTAGATTGTATTCAAATGCCAGTTAACACCGCTTTACTGCAATACGTCGATGATCTACTGATCACCGCACGAAGTGAGCCCGAATGTGAACAAGCATCATTGACAGTTTTACATTTCCTGGCCGACAAGGGACACAAGGTGTCTCCTTCGAAGCTACAATTCTGTGTTCAGCAAGTTGTGTACTTGGGTCACTTGCTGTCCAAAGTGGGGAGACAGCTCACTCCCGATCGCTTTCAGTTAATTGTAAATATGCCACGACCACAGACACAAAAGGAAGTGCGGGCCTTTATAGGCCTCACCTCGTACTGCAGACAATGGATTCCTCAATATGCATTTCTAGCTAAACCACTCATCCAGTTAACGACGCAGGAGGCAGCAACGTCGATTGCCCTCCCTTGGACTCAGGAACATACACAAGCCTTTGAGGAATTAAAGAAAGCATTATGCCAAGCACCAGTTTTAGCGACACCATGTTACAGCAAACCGTTTACACTTTTTGTTACAGAACGTGATGGTACAGCATTGTCTGTCCTCACTCAAGATCAGGCAGGTTCACATAAGCCTTGCGCTTATTTTTCAAGTACATTGGATTCAGTAGCCCAGGCACTCCCTGCGTGCTTGAAGTCAGTAGCTGCAACAGCGTTAGCAATAAGACAAAGTGATTCAATTGTTTTAGGCCATCAGTTAACAGTACAAGTCCCACATTCTGTAGAGGTTCTTTTAAACAGAACTCAGACTCAACACTTGACTATAGCACGACTGACAGGTTACGAATTGACACTATTCCAGCCACACATAGAAATCAGACGCTGCAGTATCTTGAACCCAGCAACACTGTTACCCACAGTTATGACAGATCTAGCCCCGCATGATTGCATAGAGATCATTAATGCAGTAACCAAGCCCCGACGAGATTTAACAGATGTTCCATTGACAAATCCAGACCTGACACTTTATGTGGACGGTTCATGCATGAGAACAAGTACCGGAGAATTAGTGGCCGCGTATGCAGTGACCACTGAAACTGAAGTTAAAGAAACACACCGTATTGATACACTGTCTGCTCAAGCGGCAGAGCTCATCGCTCTGACCCGAGCCTGTATTCTAGCTAAGAACAGAAATGTCAACATATACACTGATTCCCGTTATGCGTTCGGAGTTGTACACGACTTCGGCATGCTATGGCAAGAACGAGGTTTTCTGACCTCTCATGGTGCCAAGATCCAACATGGTCCCCTCATTCAAGCACTGTTAGAAGCAATACATCTGCCTTCAGGCATATCCGTCATGAAGTGTAAAGCACATACTAAAGTCACAGATTCTGTTTCCCAGGGTAACGACCTGGCAGATCAGACAGCAAAACATACAGCATTGACTCACACTCAGACAACTGATACGACAAAGACAACAGATCCGACAAACTGTATGACAGTCAGGGATCCCACACTAGATGTTATCGACATTCAGACTCATGCTACTCCAGAAGAAATAAAGAAATGGATTGAACTAGGAGGGATCCAGACAGATCAAGGTTGGATGACGAAGGGAAAATCTACATGGTTTCTCCCTGACTCTATGGTTCAAGTCATGATAAATACAGCACATAGTCCCGCACATCTAGGAGAGAAAGCGATGTTAGACAGTTTACAAAATCTCTGGAACAATAAACACTTACGAGCAGCCGCAAAACAGAAAGTGCGTACTTGCATGATCTGTTGTCAGTTCAATCCAGGAAAAAGCGTCCCTGTAGAGCAAGGTGGATTCCATCCTCCCGATCACCCTTTTGAAGTCCTCCAGATGGATTATATCCAGATGGACCGTTGTCGAGGATTCAAGTATGTCCTTGTAATTGTTTGTGCTCTGTCCCGCTGGACCGAAGCATACCCAGTCCCAGATTACACTGCTCCGACCACTGCCAAGCAGCTGGTTCGTGAATTCTTCCCACGATACGGCTTGCCTCGTGTCGTGTACTCAGATAACGGTCAGCCATTCTCATCTGCATTAATGAAAGAAGTTTCTTTATTACTGGGATACCAGTGGAAGTTCCATTGTGTCCGACATCCCGAAGCCGCAGGCCTTGTAGAAAGACATAACCAGACACTAAAGATCCGCCTTGCCAAGATATGTCAGGAGAAAGGGGTCGACTGGATAGTCGCCCTGCCAGTGGCACTATTCTACATGAGAATGGTTGCCCATTCGAGATCAGGGCTATCCCCGTACGAGGTGGTCTTTGGCAGACCACCGAATATGTGGGGGACGCCCATTCCGAAAAAGATTACTGATGTTGATTGTAATATGTTGACAGATTACCTTGCCTCCTTGATGTCTGCCCTCCAATCATGTCGTTCACAGGTTGCCGCAGCCTTCCCTGACAACACTGATGTAAAGCCACACGACGTCCGTCCTGGCGACATTGTACTAGTGCGCAACTTTGATAGAAAGAGTCCGCTGGAGCCCCGCTGGAAGTCCCCGAAGACCGTTCTTCTCACCACGAGGACGGCCGTGAAAATCGAAGGGAGAAAGGGGTGGGTTCATACGAGTCATGTGAAAAAAATTTTTGGACTGAAACCTGATCGAGACTCGTCCACCCCCACCAAAGACTGTGTCGAGCCAAAAGACTTTACAGAATCTGAACGAGAAAAAACTCCTCAAGAAGAGTATCGCATGAAACTCCGATCTAGCAAGTCAGACAGTTTAATTGTTTAAGTCCTCCCCTAGGTGAATCGGTTAAATAGTTTCTGACATGTTTCCCCTAGATCGAGATAGAGAGAGAGAAGCCAAGAAACGTACATACTGTAAATCACTTCGTAGTCACTGTATAGTGACACTATTAATCATGTTTATTCTGAGTATTTTAATTATTGTTGTTAGCATCGTTTTACCTATCTATTACCCTATTTTCAAGCGTGAACAATCTGCCTATAATGTATCTGCTGAACACACTTTTAGTGAGTTACCTCCACACGAGCTTTCCTACAGACTCGCGCTGCGCAACAACACATTCATTAGTATGCTACATCATTCTCATCAAACTAACAATGCTACAAATTGCTGGATATGTGGCCGACTCCCTCCCTACCAGAATTACAAGGGAGCTCTGCCCCTCTTTCCGTACCCATTCACTCACAATGGCTCCTGCGGAGCATGGTTTAAAATAATTAATTCCTTAGATCCTGATATTGCTGTTTTCGATGGGGGCTGGGTTTGGGGAAACCTGAACTTGGTCCTGCTCGACGTCTGTTACCCTGATAAGGAGGGACTTCCCACTAGAATAGGAACTGATCTAGAAAATGAAGTATATGGATTAGGTAATTATACAATTAGCCTCATGATTCTTACTGTTGAATCGAAGCTGCACCAGTTCTACCCATTATGTCAGTATTGCCAGTCACTGGTGAATTATGTATCAAGAAGAAAGGTTCAGTACACTTAGGTCATAGTAAATGCACTACTGTGGTCGAATTCAGTGATCATGGAAAATCGTCCTTCAAAGCTATTAGTCATTCTTACTTTGTTTGTGGTCATACCGCTTACATACGCCTACCTCCAGATTGGGATGGTACCTGTTACATTGCATTCCTTCTGCCACCTGTTTTCCTAGCTCCCCCTGATTACCATAGAAATACCAATCTAGTAAAGAATAGATCCAGGAGAGATGTCCCACTTGTCGACTACACAGAAACGGCATGGGAACAGTACACCGATTTTAATAAAGGATTCTTTTTCTTTTTAGGACCTGTTCAGAATAGTAAATTAATACGCAGATTAACTAGAACACTTGAAGCAGTAGTGAATGAAACTGCCTCCGCCTTAGGTAACTTAACCGAAGAACAGTCCGCCATGCGGGTTGTTGTCCTTCAGAATCGTCTTGTTATTGACGTCATCTTGGCAGATAGAGGTGGAGCCTGTAAGGTCATCGGGTCAAGTTGCTGTGTTTTCATACCACAAAACGCACCATCTGTATATCAAGCTATCACACGTCTCCATAAAATTGCAAATCAGATACATCAGAATCCAGGCACCTGGACTTGGTCCGGTTGGTTCTGGACAACGTTAACAGCTTGGGGATGGAAGATCCTATCCTTCCTAGGCATTGGCCTAGTCCTAGTATTCAGTTGCTGCCTGTGCCTGCAGTGTGGGCCAGCGATTTGTGGACTGTGTGCCACTTCTTGTATTGAACATTCCAGTTTTCTCTCAAAACGCAAACGAAAGAAAGAAGAACATATGATGTTACAAGAACAAACTGATCGATTCATGAGGATCGATATATCATGAAGGGTCCGTAGGGAACAAGGAGGGAATGAGGAAATATAAATTTTTGGTCATGTTATGTTCCCTAGCGCGTACCCCACCGACTCCATGTACCAGCTTAAAGTGCATGTAACTTCCCTTCTGTGCCAGCTATGAAGACGCAAATACATTTGCGTCCAACGTTAACTTGTCCTCTTTCAGATCCACCCTGAATGGATTATATAGTCCGTTCCTAAGTATGCTATGCCACCGTCTTTTTGTAGTACACTTCACATGTTTTCCTGCTCTGGCCAAGTAGGCCCTGAATTTCTGCCATCGAACCTCTTTTCTGGCTTCTGACTTTGACAGCCTCTGCCCAGGCTACCTCTGTACCCGTGAACTCTGACTTACTTCCAGCGCGGCCCCTCGCGCTCAGCTCAGCCTGCTTTCTGCCAAGACTGACTATAACCTTCAAGTTATCTGTTCCGCTCCTCGAAAATGAATTCCTGCCTACTAGCTTCAGTAAACATCCTCCCCAGCTGCAGAGCCAAAGGGCCGACCCGTCCCAATGCAAATAATTCATAGCCTCTGTTACCATGCTCCCATGGAAGGCCCCGTGCCCCACGCTTCTCATGCAGACACTTAGGCGCTTATACACGCATCCACAGTTAGCATAGAATAGCTTCTGCCCTAGAGACCTTTCCGCCCAGATAGTATGGTTCCTAAACATCAGATATCAGATATGATAGAAGTACAAGTTGATCTGACATGCCAGACTTCTGTCTCTTTCCGTCAGTGTGAACGTCAAGTCCCCTGCACCCCTCCAATCACACGTCATGCAGCTGCGCGCGCATCCAAGCTTCCGATTTCTGCTGACATTGCAACAATTCTGTTAGCACCACCCCTTGGTGCCACCCACTCGCGTCACCTATCAGTGACGTTTCTAGCACACACCTCTAGTTCACGCCTCTTGATTACGTACTAGTAACACGTGTATACTGTTATCTTGTCTTCTCTCAGCTGTTACGCCTACTACACTACTTCCTATGGTATAAATCAAGTATATAAGCTATGTAATGTCAATAAAGTTTGCTCTATCCCTTCTGACACCCCTGTGGTGGTCAGAACATGATATCCTGGTCTTGACCATTCCTTTTATGAGGAATAAAACCCTTAGAAACTCTAACACCACGGACTCTGTCTTTTTTCATTCCGATTGAGTTATTATTGATTAAGTACTTACCTGCATAGAAATTAAGAGAGTAAATTATTTATTTACGTCACATTGTTTAGTTTTTTTTCAGATGCAAGACCAAAGGGACTTAACCAACGGACATTGAAAAAACATGTGTAAAAAATCACTATTGTCATGTGAGCAGGACCAACACTTTTTGGAATCAAGTAACTTGAATTTGTGTAAATCAGGGGAAGTAAAAAAAAGTCTGTGTGGTGCTGGCGGACTGGGAAACTGCGTGTATTTTGGACCAAATAGTGTCCCAAACCAGTAGAGAAAATTCTTGAGCTAGGTCTTTTTCCCATAAAAGCTCAAGTTTAGATTTGAGCCTATCAGTAGTATGATGGGAAAGCATTTTATAGATAGCAGCAGCTTTGAAAGGAATAGAAAAATCTGGTGGAGGTGAGAGAATCGGGGCAATGGTCGTTGGGGAGCTACTTTGAGAAATAATACAGGTTAGGGCATGTTTTAGTAGGGGAAATTGGGAAGATTATGATTAGAGAGATGAAAAGTGTTGTGGATGTCTGGGAAAGTTCTCAAGGAATTATTTTGAATTAAGTGATCATAGGTGATTATACCTTTATCAATCCATTCTTTCCAGAAAAGCGCTCTGTTACTAATCATTAGGAATTTATTGTACCAGATCGGAGTAAGAGAGTGAAGGTCAGCCTGTGGGAGAAAAGAGCGAAACAATGAAAGGGCTAGTGCTTTGGAGTGTTTAAATGGTGGGGTAAGAAATCTCTTGGGAGGCTGAGATAAACGAGTAGCAGTAAGGAAAGAAAAAGGCGCAAGTTGCACAAGTTCTAGTGAGCTCCAGGCTGTTAAGGGAGGAGATAAAGAATCTGTTAGGAAAGGCAAACTTTGAATGAGAGTAAAGGCTGAGTGAAATCGAGAAATATTAGGAAAAGTGTCTCCACCTAAAACTTTGGGTTGTTGGAGGCAAGAGAGAGAAATCCTAGCTTTGCGATTGTTCCATAGGAATTTTTTTAGGAGGCGATTAATGCGGGAGAGAGATGGGAAGCATCGAAAGATAAAAATTGACAATAGGAAGTAACAGCATTTTAACAGTTGCTAGCCTCCCCCACCAAGATAAGAAAAGAGGGGACCAACCATCTATGAGTGAGGAGACTTCTTTAAAAATATCCTTGTGATTGATTTTGATGGTTTCTCTAATAGTATTGGCATAAGGAATACCAAGACATTTATTATTTTAGGGATTCCATTCAAAGCCAGAACCCTGGAACATTTGGGAGAGGCATAATTTATTAAGAGGTAAAACTTCAGATTTCTCTATATTCAATTTATATCCAGAAACTAAGGAGTAATCATGTAATAAAGAAAAATGTGCAGGCAAAGAAGTGGCCGGGTTCGAAATATAGAGTAAAATATTGTCTACGTAAACAGTAAACTTAATCTCAATATTCATATATGTGAAGCCAGTATAAGATGATGAGCACCGTATTTTTTCTAAGAAAGGTACTAAAGCAAGGACGAAAAGAAGGGGATAGAGGGGACAACATTGTCTGGTTCCACTATGAAGGGAGAAATATTTTGATTGTGTACAATTGACCCAAATAGAAGTAGAAGGACCAGAATACAGCAGTTTAATATAATGAATAATGGGGAGACTAAAACCATGCCATCTCAAAGCTCCAAATATAAAATCCCAATTTATCCTATCGAAGTCTTTTTCAGCATCTAATGTAATAGCTGCAAAAGGGGAATCCATCTTTGAAGCGAGGTGTATAATATTAAGAAGAGTTCTCAAGTTATCAGTAATAGATCTACCTTTAACAAATCCAGACTGATAGATATTAACAAGATCAGGGATGACTTTATTAATACGACTAGCTAGGATTTTGGCATATATTTTACAATCTGTGTTAATTAGGGAGGTGGGCCGATAATTTCTGCAGAGTGAGGGACCGTTATCTTTTTTAGGAATAAGACAAAGCATTGCCTGTGTGAATGATGCCCTAGATTCACCTTTAGCAAGAACGTGGTTGATCAAGGAAAACAAGTGTGCTACTAAAAGATTTTTAAAGTGGAGATAAAAGCGCACAATAAAGCCATCTTGACCAGGTGTTTTGTCCTTGGGCAAAAGAGTGATAGCATTAAGTACTTCCTTCTCTGAAATAGGAATGTCCAGGGAGGAAAGATCCACAGGATTGTCAAGGGATTTGGGTATAGACTGAAAGAAAGAGTCAATTTGTGCAGAGGAAGGACTGGATTCTGGAGTGTAGAGGGAAGAATAGTATTGGATGAAGCAATCAAGGATTTTAGCACCAGTGGACTGAGAAACTCCCTGAGAGTCAGTAATGGCTATCATTTTAGATTTTTGCTTTTTAATTTTAAGATAATTCACAAGTGATTTGAAAGCTTTGTTACACCTGCCATACATTTTGGAATTAAATTTGAGAAGGTTATTGGAAGCAGAGTCCCAGGAATGTTTGTTGTATTGCATTTTGGCTTTGATAAGAGAAGATAGTGTGTCGGAAGAATTAGTGGTAAAGTAGAGGTGTTGAAGTTCTTTAATTTGTTTAAGTATTTGAGACCTTTTTTCTTATTTCGGTATACAAAATCAATAATACAACCTCTAGCAACAGCCTTGAAGGCATCCCAAATAAAATTAAAATCAGAGTTAAGGTTATTGTGAAAAAATTCTTCCATGAAAAGCGTAAAATGATCAATAAATTTAGAATCTAAAAGGAGATAGTTAATAAAGTGCCAGCATCGAGAAGCAGGAGTAGGAGAAGGGTAATCCATGTCCAAAATGACGGGGCGTGGTATGAGATAAGGACAGAGCCTGTTTCTGAGTTAGTCATAAATTGGAAGTCATGTTGAGTGAGGAAGATATAATCAATGCGAGAGTGTGAAGCATGCACTGGAGAAAAAAAGGAAAATTCAAGGAGTCAGGATGGGATATTCTCCAGGAATCTATAAGGCCTTTGGAAGAGGTTGTTTTGTGAAAGGATTGTTGCATCTTATTGGGAACATATTTGGTTTGTGATTTCCGGCCTAAAAAGAAGTCCATGAGCTGGTTACAATCGCCACCCACAATTAAATCTTCAGTTGCATGTGAGGAAAGAAGTGAGGAGAAATCATTGTAAAAGGTTGAATCAATACCATTAGGGCCATAAACATTTCAAAAAGAAAGCTTTACATTGTTAACAGTGCTATTTAAAACCAACCATCTACCATTAGTGTCATGAAACTCATTTTGTAACTGGACGGTCAACGATTTGTGAAACAAAATTACAACACCATTTTTGTTGTTAACAGCTGGAGAGTAAAAAGCTTCTCCTCCCATTGTTTACGCAATGAAGACAGATCTTGTACAGTTAAATGCGTTTCTTGCAATAAAGCCACTTGCCATTTCAATCTCGCTAAATAAGACACAACATGTTGCTTTTTAATAGGATTTCGAATACCTTTAACATTCCAAGAAATAATTCGAAGACCACTCATTCCTGAAAGTAGAATGAGAGTAGGCGAAAAAATGTTGAACAGTCAGAGAAGAGTAGGAGAAAAGAGGAAAAGGTTAAAGAATTATTTAAAAAATAGTAAGTTTAAAGAAAGGCGAATGAAGAAGAAAATGGCCCTGGTGACCACCGCTGAAAAAAGAAGCAGGACAGAACAAGATAACTATAAGATTCATAAACTAGAATAAAAAAAAGAGAAGAGAATGTAGTAAAGAGTAGATAAGCAAAATGGTGCCAGAGAAAGGAAAGAAAAGAAGGAATAACCACCACAAAAGACAATAAGACAATGAGAAAGGGAGCTTACCAGAATCTAGGGGAAAACATCAACGAAATACGTCAAACAAGTAGACAGATGAATGGTATAAGCAGGGATCTTCAACAATTGTACAAGATAAACCTAAAACAAACAACAACAAAAAACAATTCACAATTAACATCAGTGTAGAAAAAAAAGAAATTGACCAAAAATGAAGAACAAGAAAAATTAGAAAACCATAACAAGTCAATTAGTGTTTGCCCAGTTCCATTTGTTCTTCTTAGTGGGAATGGATGAACTTCCGAAGATCAGCTGGATCATCAAGTGAAAATGTTCTATCTTTGTAAGTCACCATGTATCAGGCCATAGCGAGCATTCATAGATTTCAAAGCCGGTCTAGGATCTAGAAATTCCTTACGTCTGATAGCAGTTTGTTTAGAAACATCTTGACTGAAAAAGATTTTATGACCTGACCAGAAAATCTGCTTATGTTGCTTGGCTGCAGTGAGGATAGCCATTAAATCAGAGTATAGCAGAAAGTTGGCAATATTACCTCTTGCTTTGGTAGTCAAGGATGCATTTTTAGGTCCTAATCTATGAGCTCTTTGTATATTAAAGTCTACTGTTTTAGGGAGGCCAACAATTTGCAGAATTTGCAACTTCAAAAAGGAGATCATGTTGGATCCCTCTGAACCTTCTGGAATTCTATAAATTCATAGATTATTGCGCCGATTCCGATTTTCTAAATCCTCTGTAGATTTTTTCAGTTGATTGACTTCCTGAGTAAGAGACTTTACTTTCACAATGACGTCCTGAGCATCGCTTACCTTTTGTTCAACATCAGATAGTCTCATATCTAAGCCAGACCATTTTCTTCCATTCTTTGAAGGGTGGTGGTAGTTGTGGAAAAAGGGTAGGGCTATGACCTTTTTCAAGATTTGCCCGGCGCTAATCGCCTTTGTACCATTCAAATTACCGAGCAATGAGGCAGGCGCCGGAGACCAGAAGGCAGGAAACAGAAGTTTTATTCCGACGGAGCAGAACACATCAGATCAGACAACAAGGTATCGTCTCGAGGTGCTCTAACAGCCTCTCTGAGGCCTGGCCTCTTATTCCCTGGTTTATGACATGTGAGCATTCTTTATTGCATAAAAGACTCTTTAAACTTATGAAATGACGTCCCCATAATCCTCGTGTCAAACCCACCCCCACATACATCCACAATAGAGGTCCTCACCCTGCTGATAACAGGAGGGGGCTATCACGCGGCTGAGTGTTCCGCCGATTCTTAGGATGTGTGCGCCTGATCGTATCCCATGGGGTGGGGAGGCCATGATCAATAGTGGATCCTTTGAAGAGGAGCGACTCCATACAATAAGGGGCAGTAAACGGTATCTCCTGGCTTAGGCGATGGCCTCGGACCTGTGTAGACAGTCGGACTCGGGGGAAGGGGTTATCAAAGGAGTGGTATTCATGCCGCGTGGACAATCAAGCGCGGAGGGATGGTTTATCAACAGAGGGGTATTCATGGAAGGAGAGGAGGTGCTGGTCAGGCGCGGGCGTGACTCCCAAGGACAGGGTCATTCAGGAGGAGAAGGGTTATGCTCATGTGAGGGAGGGAGGGGGAGCCAGGGTGCGCGGAGGGTGCTTGTAGGGTCAGAGGAGCGCGCTGGCGATCGATCGTGGACAGGGAGACCATGATACCTAAAAATGGCTATCGTGCGCGTTGTACGTGGGTGACAAGCTGGCGCAGATGATGTTCAGCTTGTAAACTAAAATTCCACAGTCCTCCCTTTTAACATGTCTCGCCAACTTGTCAGTTCGGATTTATCCCCATAAGACCACGTATTTCTACTTCATAAAGGGGACTCATGTGCTCATTTCGGAAGTCCAAAGTCTTTGGGCACATACAGTTAGAAACAAAACTGCACAAAGATGGCAGACATTGGATACCTAAACAACACCCACATAATATCACCACAGGTATCAGTACGAAGGAAAACAACCTCCAACCCCAGTCCTTCAAAGTGTCCCAAAACCAGCTCCCAAGCGACCATCCTTCTTGTTCTTGGTGAACCTCCGAGGAAAGTCTGTGGAGGTGCTCAATTGCTTTGTAGACTGAAGGCGAGTTATCTGGCACGTAGGTGCAGCAGCTAGATCCGATGATGCGGCATGCTCTTCCTCGATCGGCTAGGACCACATCTAGAACAAGGCGGTTTTGAAGGGTCACAAGGCGGACCGCCTGAAGCTCCGCTGTGTTGTTAGCGAGGATGCCAGCCGTGATGTTGATCGTTGTTTCTACTGCCTGGGTCAGGTGTCGGATAGCGCGGCTGTTTGCCATTGGGCCCCACAGAGGAACAAGTCCCTTTGCTGCATCTAGGAACTTTGCTCCAGTGGAGTCGGCTTGTCCAATGTCATCTGCACGCCTCTGCCGGTGATGGTTGGCAGGGGCTACATACGTGGGGGGAAGAACGAAGGCAATGTAACAGATACCCTTCCAACCTTTCGGGAGCCAGGTGTAAGCTTTGGTGCCACACACAAAGTACATATTTGGAGAAGCAACAAAGGAAGGGGGATCAACTGAGTTCAATGTTCTGGTGATTCGGCAGGAACTGTGACCCACCAGCTGTGTTCCCTGGCCTTCGAGACACACAAGACCTGTGACATTGATAACAGAAAGAGCCACAGTCAGAGTGGCAGTAGTTTGTTTTCGCAGATGAGAGAAGGTGGATCTAGCTGGACTGTGGAGTACCTGTACTTCGACTCGTTCTTTGGCTGGAATGTCTTTAAGGAAGGTGGCGCCTGTGAGCGCAGGACACAGGGGAGCAGAGGTCTTTCCGGTTTTGTTCAGCCAGAACCCAGAGTAGAAGTGTGACACTGTCTGGCCGGAAGTGACGTTGTCTTTGTGGCTCTCTTGCATGAGGATCAACCAGGCGAGGCAGGAGCCGTGAACTGAGAAAGGAGAAGGGATGAAGGGGATGGAGTGTCCAGTGGCATGCGGGAGCAACCCGCAGATCCAGCAGTTCGTAGCATTTGCAGCAAGGTTGTGTTGGTGCAACAGTTGCACGAAGGAATTGTTCCAAAATTCCCTGCGCCTTTCTCGGAGCTGAGGCGACAGGGAGATTAGGTGATGTTGTTTCATGGGGGTTGGTTGTGCAGTGGGCAGCAATGCTTCATGAGCCGGTGTGCTTTCCTCCAGAATCCAGAAGGAGGTCATGAGGAGGAGGCAGAAGAGGAAGACAATAAAGAGGGCGATTGTCCTTGATTTGCGCAAATTGTCAGTCTGTGGGTTTCTATAGTGGGTATTTCCTGTTGCTTCCATCATCTTCTTATCTGGCGCTTCCATCATCTTCTTATCTGGCGCTTCCATCATCTTCAAGGGGCTCGGTAGCGGGCAGAACCACAGACTTCGTTTAGCTTCTCTCCCGGTAACCCTTGGTTGTGTTTAGGTCACCGTTCTGAGGTTCAACTTAGTCCGTGGCCTACTTAGCCGAAGCTCCCTCCTTTCGTCGCAGGAAATACCCTTCTCTGGTCGGCACAGTGGGGTCAGAGAATTTTGCAAGTTCAAGTGCCCCAGTATCGGGATAACAGTTCAATGTCGGTCGGTCCTTGTTCAGGAGCTCTTCTTGGGTGTTGACGTTTTCTGTCGTAGCCAGGTTCGCAGAGACCTTCCGGCAGTGATGTGCGTGCAGCAAGTGCCTTTTCCCCTCCACTCGAAGCGCCGTCCGTGTGGTAATCAGCACTTGCCAGGGGCCCGTCCACCGGGGTTCTAGGCTCTTGGTCCGTTGGAAGTTGCGGACTAGAACGAAGTCCCCCGGTTGGATGTCGTGGCCTGGGCCCCTGGAAACATCGGGGATGGCCTGCTGCACCTGTTGATGAATGACAGACAACGTTTTAGTTAACTTGCACAAATAATCAGACAGTAGGACGTCCGGGACGTCATGAATGGAGGTTGGTTTGGGAGCAGTCCAGAGGTTCATCGGTCGCCCGAATACAACCTCGTAGGGGGTCAAATGGCGTTTGGTGGGAGTAGAGCGCATCGATAGCAAGGCCAAAGGGAGAGCGTCTGGCCATTTAAGTCCGGTGGTTGCCACTATTTTTGACAATTTCAACTTCAGTGTGGCATTATGGCGTTCCACCAGGCCGGCGGATTGGGGGTGGAAGACTGCGTGAAATCTCTGTTTCACCCCAAATCCCTTTAAGATTAGTTGGATAACCTCAGCTATGAAGTGGGGGCCATTGTCGCTCCATAAAATTCGACAAAGGCCATAGCGAGGAAAGAACTCTTTCAGTAGTACTTTGGCAGTAGTCATGGCAGTGTTGTCACGGGTTGGATAGGCCTCTACCCATTTGCTGAAGGCACATACGACGACTAGTACATATTTCAAGCTTTGGCATCTCTCTAGTTGGATGTAGTCCATCTGAAAAACCTCAAAGGGGTGATTGGGGGTCCCAAACCCTCCCCGGGGTACCACAGTTCCTTTCCCGGGGTTGTGTTGCAGACAGATAAGGCACTGCTGGACTAGGCGTCTGGCTGAGTCGGGGATTTTGTCGTTGTGCCAGACTTTGGAAATGAGTTCGATCATGGGTGCAGATCCTATGTGTGCGGGGGAATGAGCCATTGTCAGTACGGGGATCAGGTATGAGTCAGGTAGCAACCATTTGTTTGCATCTTTTGTTCGCCAGCAGCCCTCATCATCCTTCAAACCCACCCCGGCCCACTTAGTCAGTTCGTGAGGGGTGCTGGCCGACTGGAAGTCTCTGATCATTTCCCTTGCGTCAGTCCATTTCTTTGCTTGTGACCTGGTCACATACATGCGTGTCACCGTCCTATTCTCAGCCGTGGTTCGTGCAGTGATGTCGGCCAGTGCATTCCCTTGTCCGACTAAGTCTGTCACCTTCTTGTGTGCCTGGCATTTGATCACTGCTAGTCGTTTGGGGAGGAGAACCGCTTCAATCAGGGCAGAAACCAGATCTCCGTGAAGAATAGGGGTGCCGTGGGACGTCAGGAATCCCCTCTCCCTCCACAGGAGCCCAAAATGATGAACCACCCCGAAGGCATACTGGCTGTCTGTATATACGTTCGCGGTGGCCCCTGTGGCTATGATGCATGCTCGTGTGAGGGCTATCAGCTCTGCTGCCTGGGCAGATCGTTGTGTGATGCAGGCTGTTTCAACTACTGTTCGGGCTGTCGTTACTGCATAGGCAGCTGAAGTGGTGCCATCTGGGAGTTTGATGCATGAGCCGTCTACCCATAGCTCTCCATCGGGGTCAGTGAAAGCAGTGTCTCGGAGGTCAACTCTACTCCTAGTTTGTTCGTCCGTGAGGGTCACACAGTCGTGTATGGGAGGAACGTCGGGGTCATTTTCAGGCAGGGGCAGTAATGTGGCAGGATTCAAAGTCGTGCATCTCTTTAGTGTGATGTGGTGGGGTGCAAGTAGTGTCAGTTCGTACCCTGTCAGTCGTGCGCTAGTCAAATGTTGAGTCTTGGTTTGGTTCAGAAGGGTGTCGACCGCATGGGGGACTAACACAGTGAGGGAGTTTGAAAGTACGATTCCTTCGCTCTGACGGATAGAGACAGCAGCGGCAGCTACTGCTCGAAGGCAGGCAGGAAAAGCTCTGGCTACAGGATCAAGAGTGGCGGAGAAGTAGGCACAAGGGCGCTGCTTAGGACCAATTGATTGAGTTAGGACAGACAATGCACACCCCTCCCTTTCGTGGGTGAAGAGGGAGAAGGGTTTGGAGTAATCCGGGGTTCCCAGGACGGGCGCTGAACAGAGGGCATCTCGCAATTCCTTAAAGGATGCTTGACACTCAGGGGTCCAAGGGAGCGGGAAGGGGGCATCTTTGGTTAATGGGGCAAGTAGGGGTTTCACAATGAGGCTGAAATTAGGTAACCACTGTCTGCAAAAAGAGGTTAGGCCAACCAAAGAGCGGACTTGCTTTTGTGTTTTTGGGACGGGGGTTTGGATTCGGTCGGGTGTGAGTTTCCTCCCTTCTTTGGACAGGAGATGGCCTAGGTATGTCACTTGTGGCTGGCAGAACTGTAATTTCTTTTTGGAAACTTTATGGCCATTCTCTGCAAGAAAGTGTAGGAGTTGGACAGTGGCTGTGATTGCAAGTGGGGTGGTGTCGGCCGCCAAAAGGATATCATCGACATATTGAATCAACACCACTCCATCTGGTAGCTGGAAGGCATCCAGCTGTCTTTTGAGGGCCTGGCTGTAAATGCTGGGGCTTTCAGTGTACCCCTGGGGAGCTCTACAAAATCGGTACGAGCGGGATTTTAAAGTGAAGCCGAAGAGATAACGGCTGTCTGGATGGATGGGGATAGAGAAAAACGCATTCTTAAGGTCGATAACAGTGAAGGTGGTTGCAGTGGACGGGATGAGGGTCAGAATGGTGGTGATATCTGAGACTACGGGGTATTGGGGTACAACCACTTTGTTAATTTCTCGCAGGTCGATGATGAAGCGGTACGCTTTCTCATCTCCTTCGCCTTGCTTCTTAACAATAGGTAGGATTGGGCTGTTGCAGACGTTGCTAACCACCTCTTCAACCACTCCTGCATCTACCAGAGACTGAATGATCGCTACCAGTGCCTTCTCGCCCTCGGGGGATATCCGATATTGTGGGAGTTTCGGGAGCATAGCGTCCTGTCTTACAGTTATATGAATGGGGTCAATCATCATTCGTCCCACATCAGAGTCATTTTTGGCCCATAGGTACGGATGCAGGGTATCAAGCATGGACAGGTCAGCATCAGTTATGGAGCACATGTGTCGTGCAGGGCAAGATTTGGGTATGTCTGGGTTGTCGTACAGGATGACTCGGATTCCATCTGGGGAACACCTAATGGTAGCTCGAAAATGTTTCAGTAAGTCAATGCCCATAATGGCGTCAGGGGAGTTGGAGGAGAGCAGAAATGTTGTGTCAGTGGTGTTGTTTTCTAGGTCAAAGGTGATAGGTACGGACAGGGGGTTAGTGGAGGGCGCCCCATCGAAACCTATTGATGTAATGTGTGAGCCAGACAAGGGTGCCCTTGGAATCAGTTGTTTCGATAACACACTACGTGTCGCCCCAGTGTCTACCAAAAATGGAGACTCTGTACCCAGGACCTTAGCGGTGACATAAGGACCTTGCTGGTCAACACAGAGCTCGACTGGATCCCTCCCTTGCCCCTGGCAGTCCTATGCAAAATCGGGGGCATTCTCACCGTCGGACAGTTGATATTAGTTCTGTCGGGGGCGGTCAAATGTGTTCAACCTCCCTGATCTGTCATTGTTGGTGTCGTTTGTGTGCCCTCGTCCTTGTCCTCTATTTCTCGGACCACCCGCCACATCCCTGGGGTCCCTATTTCTGAACCGGACACTGGGATTTCCAATGGCCGAATCCTTTGCAGAAGGCGCATTGGTCATCGCTAATGTCCCTACGTCCAGTGTGGGGTGTTGGGGTGTGATCTTTAGGAGGTGGATTTCTGGGGGTGGTCGATTGGTAGTTCCCCCTTTGGTGTTCCCGTCCTACCGCTATACCTTGTATCTGGGCTATCATCACCCTTTCTTTTAAATCTTTCTTCTTTTTCTCGGACGCCCTATCATTCTCATTTTTCTGGTGCTCGTAATACTGAGCCATCTGAAGGATAGCTGCGGGTTTGGAGGCCCCCCAACTACTCTCACTCGTCTGCAGTTTTTGGGAGACCTCTTGTGATAGGCCCTTTACATAATTTTGTACAAACAGGTGTTGTCCGGTTGCGGTGGTCATGTCTTGGCCACTGTAGTCGGAGAACACTGTCTCGAATCGGGAGAAGTATTCTGACACATCTTCCTGGGGTTTCTGTCGACAGGCCGTGACTATCGACCAATCTACCTTTTTCTCTGGGATCAGTGTCTTTAACTTCTGAACTAATTTGTCTGGGAGTTCTAATATGTCCTTTACTGGTTTCCTTCCAGGCTCTCGCTGTCTATCTAGTTCACTGAGTTGGTTCCAGGTATGTCCAAACAGATCTGTGTGGTCAGCCTTCCGGATTTGCTTCCACACGTCAGCTGGCAGGCATAACCCGAAAAACAAGTCAATGTCCGCCAAAGTCATTATCGTCGAACCCAAGGCTGTGCCTAATTCAGTATAGAATGCTGTTGGGTTCTTGCTTAAATCGGGCAGGGTTTGTTTAAAGGTTAGGATATCTTGTCGGTCCCATGGTTGGTAAACCCAATTGTATACAACCCTCCCTTTTGCATCTGTGTGATTAATATCATCGCTTGTTCCCTGGCCACGTGGCGGGATCCAGTAAGGGGTCGCCTCTCTGATGGGCATCATAGTGTTGGCTACTTCTACTGGGGTCGTTTCGGGGACTGTAACCTTGGCTTCTGGTTTTTGTTCCGTGAGGTGGCGGAAGACCTCAAGCCTCTGCATGAAGAGCTCCGTCGCCTCACGTTCAGTCCCATCTCCAACATCAATCTTCCTATACAGCGTTGTCAGTTTAGCGGGGCCCTTACTTTGATACCTATCCTCATATGCGTTCAGGGTGTGGTAGCTGAATCGCAAAATGAAATGCCGTCTGTGGCTGTCGGCATGCGAATTATACATGTTCATTGTGTATTCTTCGCTCTCCCTTCGTTCTACTAATGTCTTTGCTATTTTGTCAATCCCATCCCGTTCATCTTTGCTCAACCTATTTGGTCTGGCTGGTGGTTGCTTGCTAGCCTCGGGGTCATCTGGCGATGTTGTTAATGTGGCTGGTGCGGAGGCCGTGAGGGCTGGTGCACCAGCGCTGAGGTCACTTTCGCTCGCACTCGGGGCTTGCAAGCTTTGTTGGCAGGGGGCATATGGAGGGGGCATATAGATGATTGGGGGACCTAGCAGTAACTCATTGTTCGCCCGTTGTTTGGAGGGCAATTCAGGGTAGAGTGCAGAGGGGGTCCTAATAGGGCATTGACCTGTCGACCCTGATTCTTGGGTTTGTGCAGCTTCTTTTCTTTCTTTTATTTCTTCTTCTAGTTGCTTAGCGGCTAGGTGGGCTGCCTTTCGTAATTCTTTCCCTATTTTTGCTTCTTCTCTTTTCTTTCGTTGTTCCGTTTCTTTGCGCCACATGCCAATACTATCGAGCATAGTGGGCGTGGTCTTATTTTTCTGGAGCGCTATTTCCAATGTTTTTATTTTATTTTCATCAAAGGAACCTATCAGTGGCCACTGACTTTCAGGGTTCTTCTTCGTATATTTATGCCATAGCTTAGTATAAGCTATAGCGACTAGTCCATGCTTAGTGAACATGTCCTTATTAGGGGTGCCCTCCAGTGGAGCTGGATGGTTCATCTCTAATAAGCGGTCCGGGCTGTACAGGCTACCAATCAGTGGGGAGAAGATAGGCATGACGGGTTACAACGGGGACAAAGGTCTGCACTACCTATCTTATCACGGCGGACAAAGACTAGACAGAATATTTCTATTCTACGTTGTTTGTAGGCCGTGAATACCTCAAAAGAACCAATACCGAACACTTAATGTACGGTCAATCAAACAATCAATGGGGAGAATAAGTGGGTACGACGTGTTAAAGTTTTGCGTTACCCACTCTTTCTCTACCTGCAAAGAGAGACCTTGTTCTTCCCTGTTTGCAGACAGAGAATCTCCAGACAACAATCCACGAACGACAGTTCGGGAAAACAGTGGGGGAGGAAGATAGGCACGACGGATTACAATGGGGACAAAAGTCTGCGTTACCTATCCTTCACTGTTTGCAAAGAGAGAGCCTGTTGTTTTCCCCGTTTGCAGACGGTGAATCTCCAGAGGGATCAACAAAGCGTAATACTAGTATTATCCAAATCAAACAATCATTTCTCAAATTGTCGTGTTTACACGACCTTACCCGGACCGCATGGACGGTTTCCTGTCTTCCGAATCCAGCGCCCGATCGTCCTCTCTTCTTCGTGATGTTCGTGGCACTCCTGATGGTTCCCAGTCAGGACCATAGATCACTCGAGAGAGGTCTGTTCGGAACTAGTGAAGGTCGGATGATCGGCTGTCAGACGAGGGTCTATCGGACACGAGCTCTCCCGATCGTTGCAGTCGTTCACTCTGTCGTCGGGACCTCTCCCACTGGATCCACGTGTCGCTGATGGGCCCCACGCTTTGGGACGCCAATTGTGGAAAAAGGGTAGGGCTATGACCTTTTTCAAGATTTGCCCGGCGCTAATCGCCTTTGTACCATTCAAATTACCAAGCAATGAGGCAGGCGCCGGAGACCAGAAGGCAGGAAACAGAAGTTTTATTCCGACGGAGCAGAACACATCAGATCAGACAACAAGGTATCGTCTCGAGGTGCTCTAACAGCCTCTCTGAGGCCTGGCCTCTTATACCCTGGTTTATGACATGTGAGCATTCTTTATTGCATAAAAGACTCTTTAAACTTATGAAATGACGTCCCCATAATCCTCGTGTCAAACCCACCCCCACATACATCCACAATAGAGGTCCTCACCCTGCTGATAACAGGAGGGGGCTATCACGCGGCTGAGTGTTCCGCCGATTCTTAGGATGTGTGCACCTGATCGTATCCCATGGGGTGGGGAGGCCATGATCAATAGTGGATCCTTTGAAGAGGAGCGACTCCATACAATAAGGGGCAGTAAACGGTATCTCCCGGCTTAGGCGATGGCCTCGGACCTGTGTGGACAGTCGGACTCGGGGGAAGGGGTTATCAAAGGAGTGGTATTCATGCCGCGTGGACAATCAAGCGCGGAGGGATGGTTTATCAACAGAGGGGTATTCATGGAAGGAGAGGAGGTGCTGGTCAGGCGCGGGCGTGACTCCCAAGGACAGGGTCATTCAGGAGGAGAAGGGTTATGCTCATGTGAGGTAGGGAGGGGGAGCCAGGGTGCGCGGAGGGTGCTTGCAGGGTCAGAGGAGCGCGCTGGCGATCGATCGTGGACAGGGAGACCATGATACCTAAAAATGGCTATCGTGCGCGTTGTACGTGGGTGACAAGCTGGCGCAGATGATGTTCAGCTTGTAAACTAAAATTCCACATAGTTGTAGGAGAGTAGGGTCTGCTTTCCTATGGTCACCCCACTTTTTGCTTTACTGGTTTTCGACTAATCAGACCTATAGCCCAGCTGTGCTCTCTCTAAATTCAATATCATGTACTTTAGGTACATTACCAATTAGACATTGGGTCACCTTATGAGCCCCTGTACAGCGTACTAAAGGTACCCAGGGCATAGGTGCATCCAAGGCCTACCAGGGGCTGCAGCATGTATTATGCCACCCCTGGCTGGCCACTCACATTGACACAACTGGCTGATCACTCAGCTGAGGCATGGTTGTGTAATCACCCCTTGCTTAGATGTAGCATCCCTATACCTACCTTTACATATAGACACATATATACCTATAAGTCACTCCTATGGCAGGCCTTAACAATCCTGGAGGCAGAGTGCTTGGTTTTATGTGAGATGAGGCTCTAGCATGAGCTGAGCCTGTCTGCAGCTTTCGGAACCATGTCCTTATAGCTGTTCTATGATATAGCCATACCATATACTCTTAAGTGCAATATCATCCTCGCGGGTGAATGCTAACTTTGGTTTGGCTTTATCAAAACATGTTGTGTTAGGTGTCATACGCTTTGGAATACTACCCCCTCACCAGTTCTGGTGACAGGGGTGGCATTCCACCCTTCTAGAGGGAGAAGACATGTTGTTCCTACTAAACCCGGTTAAAGTTAACCAGAGCCTCAGCATCACAAAATGGATGCTGCTGCCACAGACACAAGTCTGACCTCCTGCTGCTGGGAGTCCTTCCAGTGAGGGAGGCTTGGACAATATGCTTCCTGTCTTGGCAGGTGCTAGCACCAGCCCAGACAGGCCATAGTGTATTGGGGCAGGGAGGGCTGAATGAAATGAGACACTGCCTGGGGCATACAAGGTTCAAACCAGTTGCTGGGGCACTCCATTCCCAGCTCTGGTGCAAAACTGGACAAAGGGAAAGGGGTGTAACCACCCCCTTCCTTGGTCCCACCCATAGGAGGGACCTAGCAGGTAATCCAGCCCCTTAGATTAAGATATTGGTAGGAGCTGAGTCTAGAGACTTTAGATTTATCCTGACTGAAACTTGAAACAAAACTCTGGACCTTCGACGTTCTACTTGAAGATAGAAGACTGAAGAATCTCCCTTGTGGTCAAGGAGTGACCACCCTGCACAAGCAGGCACCATTAAGCGATCAGCCGTTTGCTTTGTCGTCACTCCCGCCGGAGCCTGAACACAGAGCCTGACAAGACCCAGACTTCCAGACTTCCTTCAGCCCGATCCACAGCCACAGCAAAGCTGAGACCCGTGCAGGTGACGCGAGCTGTGGGACCGGCCATCTTGGAAAGCCAGCAAATTGCTTTCCGTGCAACTTCTGAGGCACCCTCGAAGTTGTGCATTGGGGACTGAGAAGCCCCAGCCCCGAGCATCATCTGCACCAAAGATAATCCCTCCACACTCCACAAGTGCAGCGTGGGGCCCTTTTGCATTTTCCTGCTCGATGCGTCTGTCTGGTCACTTGCCCGTTGTCTAGTGGCCTCTGTGACAACGAACCTTTGAATTTCTACTACTAGCCTGGTTGCTCCAGGCTAGCCCTTGCTTCCCTGAAAAGGAGAAGCCCATCAGACCTTGCTGGTCTGATCCAGAAGCCATCTTCGATTCCTGCATGGGTTGCCTTAGCCAAGGCTTGTTGACTCCAATCCAGAAGCCGACAGCGAGATCCTTTGTGGGACAGTCCGTGCCCAGCTCATGGTTGTCGTCGACACCTCCTGGTCCACGTGGCTGCAGAGACAAGCTTCACAACATCACCTGATTGCTCCGCGACATCGCCTGGTTCCTTCCTGGTTCCTTCCTGGTCACTGGCTAGTGACCTAGACTCTGTCCCCTCTGCTTTCAGGTACTCTTCATCCTCAATCCACCCTTGGATCCAACTGGACACTTCTCTCCTGGTCGCCTGCAGCATCTTTCTCCAAGGCTCCATAGGATTCAGCGACGAATCCCGACACACTTTGACACCTATGCACCCGTTTCCTGTGGGTGAGGTAACGCGAGTACTCCGGTGCTTCTGTGGGTATTAACTATCCTAGTGTCCCAGTGTCAATTAGCTTTCTCCTAGTCCATCCGGAAGTGACCTAAAAGAACTAGTTTCCAATTCTTTCGTTCTCATTCTAACTCTATGGTAACTTGCGTGTTTGTAAGGACACTGCACGCGCCTCCCGTGGGCCTCCTAATTCCTATCCTTTAGTAGTACAGTGTAGCCCCAGCGATTCCCTAGGCCCTAGGCCTATCCTTTGATCGTGATGTGGTTCTTATACCACTATTTTAGTATATGGTTTGACGTGCCCCTAGGGTGCTACCGTATATTGTGCAACTTACTGTATGATAATTAAGTATCTTGTTATGTGCTTGTGCCTCTGACCTCATAAAGAGTTCAGAGGGGTTGTGTTAGAAATAAATACATATATATTTTATATATAACCTGTGTGGTGTCCTTTCATTTGGTATTTGGGGCCCGATGTAGGTAGCCCTTTACCGATCGGAATCGGCCGAAAATACCGATTTTCGGCCGTTTCCGATCGGTAAAGGGCTATCGAGATGTAGGGGCACATTTTCGTTAATTTTACCGAATCGTTATCATTACAGAATCGGTAAATTTACCGATTCGGTAATATTTACCGATTCGGTAATGATAACGAATCGGTAAAATTACCGAAAATGCAATGTAGGTAGCCAATGTTGCATCAGCACATGGCTTACAGAATCGGTATTTTACCATGGAATACAAATCCATGGTAAAATACCGATCCCTGTGTACATGCACATCTGTGCATGTACACATGTGCCATGTGACAGACAGACGTGCCCTTAGAGCATGTCTGTGTGCCACATTGCACACATGCCTGTTTTGGGGGTGCTAGAGGGTGTCAAAGTGACACCCCCTGCACCCTTGTGAATTCTTTAATTACCGATTCGGTAAATACCGAATCGGTAATGCCTAATCATTCCTATGGGCTTCAAAGCCCATAGGAATGAATGGGCATTACCGATTCGGTATTTACCGAATCGGTAATTAAAGAATTGTTAAGGATTCGGTAACGAATCCAGATGTTGGGACCTACATCCCATTTACCGATTTTGAAATACCGAATCGGTAAAATTCGGTATTTCAAAATCGGTAAATGGGATTTACCTACATCGGGCCCTAAATGGGTTACATATGGTAAAACAGCTGGCTTCACATGCCCTCTTGAGTTTAGCCTAAGACTGCTTTGTCCATGCTACCACTAGGATAGCTGTTCTATAAGGTTGACTTTACAACCATCACCATAAGAGTTGTTTGGACTGATACAGGGTGCCCACTAGAATAGTGGACATCAAATATCAGGCCAACTTCTCACATTGGTGTGCAGCGGTTGGGATAAGAGCTTGCTGTTGTTTTACCAATTGTAATCTTTGAGATATCATTTGAAAGATCAAATTAGGCACCTATAGGTACATATAACAAGACGTATAATACTTAAGTTCTACTGAACTTAGTTGTTGTAGACCAAAGGGCCTAGCACACACTGACTACAACTCCTATAGAGGTTTAGTAGGAAACACTCAGTGTAGGTAGGTGCACACACCACACCTCACTAGATCATGTCTGCCACAGGTGAACCTAGTGTTTCTTTACCTGTGAGAGGTGACCCCCAAAGGGCACCCACCAGATTTGATATACTCAGCTTCAGAGAGCTGAGACACTTGTGTACCACAAGAAAGCTGAAACAGGGTTCCAACTCTACCCTTCAGCAACTGATAGAACTCCGAGAGGAATCTGAAGTTTTAAGGCCTCTGGTTCAGGCCCTACAGGGAATGCAGATGAGGTTCTACCCTCAGCAGATGATGCCACTGATCCTGCGGTCATAGAAGATGATGAGGATGAAGTTGAGGAAGATTCTGAGGAAGAGGTAGACAGCCAGGTTCCAGTCAGAAGACTTACCCAGGCTAACCTAAGCCTATTTGGGGCTGAGAATGGGGCAGCCCCATTCAGGCCTCCAAGTGGACTTAACCAGAGGTATAGGAGGGAAAGATCCCACTGTAGGGAATCTCTCCGCTCCAATGCCTCAAGGGGTTCTCAGAGGGGGATGACTTCCCCTCAGAGAAGGGAACACCAGGCTAGGATGAGGGAAGTCAATCTCTGAATTGAGAGAGAAGAACTTGCCCTAGCCAAAGAGAAGCTTGCTCTTGCAAGAGAGAGGAAGTTAAGTGGATTAGAGTCCACTGGTGGCAGCAATATCCCTAAGGGAGAGGAACATGGCGGCGGCAGGCTGACAGGCTGCTGCGGGGCTACTCGCCCTGAAACCACCACGGGCTGTTTTACATGAGATTTCCTACTAAGAAGTGCTGACCCTGAGAAAATATGCGGTGAGGAGTAGAGGGTATCACGGGGAGTCATGTAGTGGGCACGTTTTGAGTTTACCCCCTGTTTCTGTGCTTGCTTCGGAGGTGGTGATCGGCGGTCGGCGAAGAGCGCTCTCGGGCATTAGGACCCTGGAGAAAATGCACGAACGGCGTTACGCTGCGAGGCAGAAAGCGGGGGAGTCAGACCGAGTTGGAATGCAAGTCTGCTGGAAGTCCGAAGCGGCTGTTACTGCAGTTACGGGGGAAGGAAGGCACAATAAATCAACCCCTCGAGTCAAAAGTCATAGCGGTTTTTGGCAGCGCTCTAGGGAGGCACTCCTCTCCCGCTCCTGAGGCCCTGTGTGCTGGGGACTTTTTTCAAATTTGAGTTCTGTGGAAGTATGGCACGGCGGTAAGGAGGTTACAAGAGGGGAGGTTTGCATGGAGGCTGATACACAGAAACTAGTTGTAGCTGTAGCTGTTCCAGTCGTTCCTTCAGTAGCTGTGCCAGCATTCCATCAAGCCAGCTCAAGCAAAGTGAGTAGCAATACTAAGGGCCATAGCGCAGAAGTGGGGGATGCACCTCAGTTAAATCAGAGTGTTCCCACTGTTCCAACTGCTGGTTCCAATCACCCTGTGCACCCAATACCTAAAGAGAGGGGGAGGGAGGTCAGGAATAGGTATCAGCTCAGGTCTAAGCAGGACTTGAGGAGGCAGGGAGTCTGGGATTTAGTGGAGCCAGGTGAAAAAGGGGGGCCCACGCCTTTATCGCTGTGCAAGCAGAAAAAGAAGAGGGGGTCAAGAAAAGGCGGGACAACCAAGACAGTCAAGGAGTTCCAGGCTCAGAAGAGCACTCGCTCGCTTAAAAGTTATTTTAAAATAATGGACCAAATGGCAAATTCCAAGGAAAAGCTAAGGGGAAAGCAAGGAGAGAAGGCAGTTGGTGCAGGCACAGATGCAGAAGTGGATGCTGAGGCTTCAGTAGAAGGGACAAAAGAAGGAGGAGAGGTAGGAGCAGAAGGTGCAGGGTCCTCACTACAACCAGATAGAGTAGCTGCTCCTCCTACCTTGCCCCTGAAGAACAGGTATGCCATATTCGAGAAGACCCCAAATGTAAATAGTTCAGAAGGTACAGCGCATTTTGGTCCTGAGGACGGCAATACGTTTAGCTCTCAGGCGCCCTCTTCATCATCATCAGTAGCACAGGGGCCTCCTGCTACATTAGCCCCGGTAGGTTTAACTCCTGTTTTTGCAATTGCCCTGGCTCCAATGAACTCCGAGGCCCATTCCATTCCTCAAGTAACTTTAACCAAGCCTACACTGCTATCCTTTCCCCCTAGTATCAGTGTCAGTCAGAACTCTGTCTCATCTATTAACCCCGGGTCTGCTGAGATTGAGGTGGAGAGGGACAGACTTGGCTCCTTATTCCACACACTGAGAGAGGACTTATTAGAAACGTTTGAGATTTCTGAGAGCAACCAAAGCGGGCTACATGACAGATTAGATGCTCTAGAGGCTAAGCTGGAGGGAATAGCAGCTCAAACCAGTTTGCTGGAGACTAAAGTTATCTCACTCTCAGAAACAACTACAGGGAACTCCAAGGATATTGAAGGTCTCAAGGAATAAAATCGAGTACTTATGATGGACATGGAGAGATTGGAAACGCAAAGTCGGCAGAAAAATCGAAGAATCCTTAAAATACCAGAAGGAGAAAAAGTTGAGGACATTAAGGGATTTGTCTGCAGGCTATTGCGGGAAGATGTATTGAAGGACCGGTTAGACATTGACTTAGAGGCTGAGATTCAGTGGGTGCATAGAGACCCCTTTAGGCGGGATCCGGACCGCAAAGCACCAAGAAAGATTCTGGTCTACTTTCAAACCTATAGGGTTAAGGAACTTATCCTCAGCAGATGTCTTGCACGTTCCTCTCTCCATTACCGTGCTAACCCCTATCAAATTAGATCCGATATAGGGGGAAAGACGGCTCAAAGACAGTGGGAGTTGGGATCTCGAATGCCAGAACTTCGTTCACTGGGGGCCCAAGTTCAAATGAAATTCCCCGCCTTGCTTAAGATAATGTGGAACAACAAGATGTTTAACTGTAATCACCCAGAGGAGGTGGATGAGTTGCTAATAACAATGAGGAAATAGCTAATCCTAAGTAATAACTAGTTTCTATCAATCAAGAAACAAGTAAAATATAGGATAAAATGACATCTGAATAGTACGTTGGGACTCATGAAATTGAGGTAGCTAAATTCTAATGTACATTGGCTCCACTAACTTATATACTTATAATTAGTAGACAGGATATAAGATTTCTGTATTACAGGTGACACAAAATAAAAAAAAAGGGGGAGGGATGAAGGTTAAAGTTAGAGATTAAACACATAAATATATATATATATATTTTTCACCTAGGGTGGTGTTTCAGGAGTGCGGAGCCCCTAAGGCGTGTTTACGCCTGATTTGATGGGGGGGTTCCTCGGGAGAGTGGGGGGGGAGGGTGGGGGGTAACTGGGGAGGGGGTGAAAAAATAAAAATGTCCTCAAATGCCATTAGTTTCTATGTTGTTAGTTTAGAAAATGAATGTTTGCCACTGCTAAATAAAGGGGCGGATGTTATAAGACAATGGTCTCTGGTATGGTAACAAGTAGTAAATTCCTTTCCTGGAATCTGAATGGTATAGGGAGCCGAAAGAAACAATAAAGGGTGTGCGAATTCTTAAAAGATACCGAGGCCCATGTATATTTTCTACAAGAAACCCATCTAAAAGCCAGGTTGTGTTGTCAAGTTTTTGCAAAACGTAACTGGGTACAAGAAGTGTTTTGCTCCAAGCAAAAGGGTTCCACCAGGGGAGTGGCTATAATGTTTGTGCTAACAAGGGGATCAGGGTTCGGAATTGGGGTACCGATCAGTCAGGGCGTTGGCTGGTGGCAGTCCTCTCTATTGGTAGCTCCACCTTTTGGTGTGCTGTTTATTATGGTCCTAATGAAGACAATCCTAGCTTTCTTCGAAAGCTAGAGGAATGCATGCTACAGCACTCAGCTCCAGTTATATTAGGGGGCGATTTTAATGTGATACTGGACAGTAAGTTGGATCGTACCTCTAAAACTAAATACAACCCCCCAAATAAATCCCTTTTAGCCTTGAAGAATATTATGAAGTACTTTTTCTTAAAAGATGCCTGGAGAGTTAAGCATGGCACACTTAGGGAATATTCCTTCTATAGCAAAAAGTATAGACAATATTCTAGAATAGATCTTTTTCTTCTAGATCAAGTGCTTTTTTCTGATATGGCTTCAATCTCATATGTTCCTGCAGGCTTGTCAGACCACTCTGTGGTTGAGCTAGTATTCAATGTTAAGACTAGCCCTTTAGAGTATAGATGGACCCTAGACAGAACAATTCTTTTAGATGAAGAAATCAAAATTAAAATCAAGGGGAGTTTATCGGAGTTTTTCTTATTCAATAGTGGTACAGCCTCAGAACAAACAATATGGGAAACACTTAAGTCCTATTTAAGAGGTATCCTTGGCTCACAGATGGTGCTGAATAGAAAACTTAGGAAAGAAAAAGACATTTATGATTTGGATTTGATAAAAAAAAAAGCAACAACAACTACAGTTAGCAGTTTTGGAGGATAGAGGAAGGATTCCGGCACTCAAAAAAGATCTTCTAGAGTTGCAGACAAGCTACAAAGCACGAGCTGATAAGATAATTAAGGACAAGTGGGAAGTAAGTAAGCTTAGGAATTTTGATTATGGAGAGAAATGTGGTTCCCTCCTGGCCTGGAAGGCTAGGGCTGAGAGGAGCAGGAACAATATTAGTTCACTAATTCAGCGAGACTCGGGCTGCAACTAACAGAGGATGTTGAGATCAGGAGAGAGGCTCAGGATTTTATGGAGAAATTATACCGGAAAGATAAAGGACATGGGTCAGAAGAGCTGGAGCAGTGGTGGGTTTCCAAGGATTTGCCCCAGCTGAGCGAGGCCGATAAAGCTTCTTTATCCAACAAGATTACGGAAGAGGAGACACGGGCCCAGTTGAAAAAGATGTCTAGAAACAAGGCCTCAGGTCCGGATGGACTCCCGACAGAGGTGTATAAAATCCTAGCCCCACTACTGGCACTTTTCAACAAAATCTTGGAACAGGGAGAGCATATTCCAGCTTCTTGGTCGGAAGCCACTATCACCTTGATAGCAAAGCCTAACAAAGATCCTAAAAAAATCGAGTCGTATAGACCCATTTCCCTTCTTAACTGAGATTTGAAAATCTACTCCGGTATATTAACATCAAGACTGGCAAAAGTAATTAAGTCCATCCATCCAGACCAGAGGGGGTTCATACCAGGCCGTCAACTTAATGAACTTACGTTCCAAGTTGTTGGAGCAATTGACAAAGCGATAGAGAGAGGATTGCCGCTTGCCATTGTTGCGATAGACGCAGCAAAGTCATTTGACCAGGTTAACTGGCAATTTTTATGGAAAACCATGGCTATGTTTGGGTTCCCAGCTATATTTATTAAAGGGGTTGCAACACTATATAGGGGTCCCCGGGCCAAAGTATTGGTTAACGGCAGTCTGACTGAATGGTTGAACATCTCTAGGGGAACGAGGCAGGGTTGTCCTCTGTCTCCCCTCCTCTTTGATATTTATAACGAGCCCCTTGTCTGCACCTTGAGATCAGATCCAGTAATTACACCGTTTAAAATGGGGATCTGGAGCTGAAGGCAGCATTATTCGCTGATGACCTCCTTCTTTACACGGCTAATCCCGCTGAGGCCATCCCCAGACTATTTGAACTGGCTGAAGACTTCGGTAAAGTGTCGGGGTACAGAATTAATAAAGACAAAACAGATATAATGAGTTGGAACATCCAGGACCCGATACCAGAAGCTAAGCCAAAAATTAGATACTTGGGAATATACCTCATCAACAAATTGGAGGATACTTCGAAAACTAGCTGGCAAACGGTTGTAAAGGAGGTAAGGAAGCTTTTAACTAGGTGGAACACTACCCCTTAACATCTATGGTAGAGTGAACCTAGTTAAAATGATAATCCTGCCTAAAATTACCTTCTTATTCAACTCCATCCCTTTAGATTTTAATAAAAAGGATATTTCTAACCTTCAAGGTAGGATTGGCTCTTTTATATGGGCTACTAAGTCCCCCAGGATTGCCTGGAGGAAACTGAGAAGGGGATTGAAACTTGGTGGGCTGGCCCTCCCTGATTTACTTTTCTACTGTTATGCGTTTCAGTTTAAGAACTTTAGACTTCTGGCAAATAAGCTGGACTCCTCATCGCATGGTCGTCTCTTTCAGGCTATGCTATCAGACCTGCCACAAGGGTTAGACTTTTTCCTATATAAATTTGGAGACCAGAATTTCTTTTTAAAAGTCCGGTTAAAGCTTCTACAGGCGGCGCTCAATACTTGGCAATCAATACGCAAAAGTTTGGAGATCCCCTATTACCATTCTGAGGCCCCAATATGGGACTCTCCGGGTACCCCTGAATGTTTATTAGCTGGGCTGGCCCTCCCATTAAGAGCAGCAGGCCTTATGAAATGGGGAGACCTGTGTAATAACTCGGTACTTTTAGACTGGGATTCCCTATCAAATTTAACAGGAGGCTCTATCACAAGATTTAAATTTTATCAGTTGTCTTCCTGGGGGGGGAGACAGTCTTTCGCAAAAGATCAGGAGACCCCAATCCTGGAATCAATTAGTAGGGGGACAGGATGGAAGGGGGAGATAGCACTTTGGTATAATTCATTAGTGGGAGCAAAAGATAATTTGGAAGCTGAAATTACCAAGCTATGGGACAATTTCTTACCTCAGAACCCCGGAGAGATGTTGAAGGTTTGGACTGATGCATTTATTCTCTCACAAAAAATTATAAAACCATCCAACCTTAGAAGGAACCACCTGTTTACGGCATACAGGATGCACTGGTCCCCAGCGAAATTATCTAAGATCTCAGGGGAAGAATATTTTTGTCCTAGATGCAGGCTCCCAGCAGCGGACGATAAGCATATGTTTGTCGACTGCCCAGAAATTACTAGCTACTGGAGACAGGTGTGTGGGTTTTTAGAGGACATAGTACTAACACCTATCACCTGCAGTCCCAGATTAATCCTTTTTGGCCTTCCCCGGGACTACGACATTAGACATAGTACCTCACAGCTTATCTTTTACGTTATTGTTATTGCCAGAAGAGAGATATGTAAGGAGTGGAAATCTGTAAATCCTCCCAGATTTGCAGATTGTCTAAAGAACATCATGGAAGTTAGCCGATTAGACATGTTGTGTGGCGGGGAAAGCGCCAGTAAGATCTGGTCTCCATTAAAAATATGGTCTGAGAGATAACACACAATGAGTCCAATGATTATGCCAGAGGTTTAGTGGTCCTGTCCTCCCAAAGAGGCAAGGTACATCGATAAATAGGAGTTGGACTAGGAGACGACCTACCTCTGGGTGACCTCTGCAGGTTATCCACAGACTCCAGGGCGGAACAAGTTGGTCTGTGTCAGTGGCCCGGAGAAAGCCCATCTAGAGTTGATATTTTCTGGTGGCATTTATGAGGACAAAAAAAAAAGGATAGAGACAGGTCCTATGACAATAGACACCTGAGTAAGATTGTGCCCCCTACAAAGTTGGGGATGACATCCACAATTGGATAACTGCTTTTGAGTGGGCCTGCTAACAACAGCAGGTACCCCAAAGTCAGTGGGCAGCAATCTTGTGGCTCTCCTTTTCAGAAAAAGGTAGAGATAAGCTCCTCACAATTAGTGATGATGATGCTAACAATTACACTGTCCTGAAGAGTGCTCTGATTGATGGGTTTGGCTTAACCACTGAACAGTACAGGTTGATGTTCAGAGATACCCAGAAGACACAGACTCAGGACTGGACTGATTTTGTATATTGTGCCACTAAGGCTCTGGAAGGCTGGTTGTTGGGAAGTAAAGTTAAGGACTACACAGGATTGTATAATTTGATCATGAGAGAGCAAATACTTAACAATTGTCAGAACCAGTTATTGCACCAACACCTGATTGACTCAGATCTGACCTCTCACCAAGAATTGGGAAAGAAGGCAGACAAATGGGTCAGAACCAGGGTTAAGCAGAAAAACCAGGTCCAAGGTGGTGATCAGCAAAAGGCAGAACAAAAAGGTGGGGATCAGAAACCAAAAGACCAGAAGTCTTCAACAGGTCCCCAAAAAACTAATGAAGGGGGGTCCCAAAACTCTAAGAAGAAGAAAAAAGGTCCAAAGAAACCTTGGTGTAATTATTGTAAATCTGCCTCTCACTGGTTTAGTGAGTGCACCAAGAAAGGTTCAGCCCCTACCACTGTTGCCGTTAAGGCATCTGCACCCCCTAGTACAGTTTACAGTGGTAGTTCCCAACCCAAGGCTATAGTGGGGTTAACCATGAGTACTGAGATGGATTTTGGTCTAGTCAGGATTCCAACTCAGGCTGTTCTTGTCTGTAATGGAGACATGGTTATGTCCTCTACTGCGAGTCCCAGTACTCTGGGCAAATACAGACAAACACCTTTGATCAATGACAAAGTGGCTCAAGCATACAGGGACACATGTGCCAGTATCACTATGGTGACACCTGACTTTGTGGACACTGGACAGATTGTACTGGGTGATAATTACCTGGTGACCAATGCTAGCAATGTCACTACTACACATAGTGTGGCAGTTGTTAATTTCTACTGGGGAGTGGCAACTGGCCTCAAAAGAGTTGTGGTAAGTGCAGACCTCCCAGTTGAATGTCTGTTGGGCAATGATCTTGAATCCTCAGTATGGTCAGAAGTTGAGTATAGGACTCATGCAGAGATGTTAGGCATATCAACACATGTCCTTGGTGTGACCAGGTCACAGGCCAAAAAGTGCCAAACTGAACAGGCCTTGGATCCTGAAACTATGGACCAAGTGCTATCCAAGAGAAAGAGCAGAAGGATTAAGGCAGTGCCTTCCCCCCTGCCTGCAAGCGAAGATCAGCCTTCTCAGGAAGCTGATTTTGAGGCCCCTGAAGGAACTGTCTTAGAAGAACTTGAACCTGACCAGGTTGAGTTTCTTGGGAAGGGGGGAACTTCAAGGGCAGATTTGAGGCAGGCACAGTTAGACTGTTCTTCTCTTGAACCCATCAGACAGCAAGTTGCTTCTGAGGTTGCTGTGAATGCTACAGGTACCAACAGAGTTTACTGGGATGAAGGCCTCCTTTATTCAGAGGCTAGAGACCCCAAGCCTGGTGCTTCCAGGAGGTTGGTCATACCTATGGCATTTAGGGGTTTCCTTCTTACCTTAGCCCATGATATTCCCTTAGCAGGATACTTGGGCAAGAACAAGACTTGGGACAGGCTTGTCCCTCACTTTCACTGGCCCCATATGTCAGAAGATACCAAGGAGTTTTGTCGCTCCTGTGTGACTGGCCAAGCCAGTGGCAAATCAGGTGGCACAACAAAAGCTGCCCTCATACCACTACCTGTGGTGGGGGTACCCTTTGAAAGAGCAGAGATTGACATTGTTGGACCAACGGATCCCCAAACAGCCTCTGGACACAGATATATACTGGTGGTAGTGGATTATGCCACCAGGTATCCAGAACCTATTTCTATAATGACCACAACAACTCCTGTTGTGGCAAGGGCCCTCCTGGGAGTTTTCTCAAGAGTGGGCTTTCCGAAGGAGGTTGTCTCAGAGAGAGGTGCAAACTTTATGTCTGGGTACTTGACTGCAATGTGGAAATGAAATGAAATGAAATGAAATGAATTGAAAGATAGTACTTATATAGCGCATGACTGTCACCCTACGGGTATCCTGGCACTTAAGGAGTGTGGTGTAAATTACAAATTCACTACACCCTACCATCCACAGTGCAATGGACTTGTTGAAAGATTCAACAAGACCTTAAAGGGTATGATCAAGGAAGCCAAAAGGATGGTGGAACCTTCTTTACCGATGCACCTGACCACAATAACCAAAGTAATATTTTCCCTTTAAATCTGAGGAAGGGAACAGTGTGCACACCGATATCCACCCACCATCACAATGATAGTTCTATACAGAACTTGAGCACAGTTAGATTTATAAGCAAAGGTGCACCACATATAGGAATTGTGCAAACTAGGTCACGAGTTTGTCACAAAAGATACTAAAAATCAAATTCAAAACGATTTTTTATCAAAAAGGACTTTTCTTTAGTAATCCATTTGTCAAAGAACACAGCCGACGCGTTTCGTCCCAAAAGGGACTTCTTCAGGGCAAGATGGATTGTCGAGGCTCCTTGAGTGAAGTAGCAAGTCGTTTGAAGATGAACAAGAGCAAAGACGATAGCTGTGTTATGTACAGTCTTAAGGTCTATTTGGACGATGATTATAATAGCGAGGGAGACTCAATTCCTGTGAAGATAACGACGATTGGCAGATTTAAAATTTGAATGATCGTTATAATAGCGAGGGACACTCAATTCCTGTAAAGATTACAATGATTGGCAAATTCAAACTGGTACAGATTCCAAGCAAGGAATCAATGTCCGTATGGGTCCAAAGGTAACAAGCCTTCCTATATTCCTTATTCGTACTGGGTCAATAAAGAAAAATCCTTTTTGATAAAAAATCGTTTTGAATTTGATTTTTAGTATTTTTTGTGACAAACTCGTGACCTAGTTTGCACAATTCCTATATGTGGTGCACCTTTGCTTATAAATCTAACTGGGTATGATCAAGGGTTTACCTGAAAAGCTTAGGTGAAGATGGGACATCCTTCTACCCTGCCTTCAGTGTGCTTACCGAGAGGTCCCACAAAAGGGGGTTGGCTACAGCCCTTTTGAACTTTTGTTTGGGCATCCTGTAAGGAGACCCCTATGTCTGGTGAAGGAAGGATGGGAGTTACCTCTCAAAAAAGCCTAAACAAGACATAGTGGACTATGTACTTGGTCTCCGCTCCAGGATGGCTGAGTATATGAAGAAGGCTATTAAAAACCTTGAGGCTAGCCAAGAACTCCAAAAAGCTTGGCATGACCAAAAGGCTGTACTGACTGTGTACCAGCCAGGACAGAAGGTATGGGTGCTGGAGCCAGTGGCCCCAGCAGCACTCCAAGACAAATGGTCTGGAGATTGTTAAGCAAAAGGGAGAGGTTACCTACCTGGTGGACCTTGGAACTGCCAGGAGCCCCCACAGGGTGCTCCATGTCAACAGACTCAAAGCATATGTTGACAGGGCAGACATGGGCTTGCTCATGGCTACTGATGAGGGGCAGGAGGAAGAGAGTGACCCTCTCCCATACCTGCCGACTCAGAACCCTGATGATGGTCCAGTTGATGGTGTGGCCTTAGCTGGCAGCCTCACTGGCCAGCAGCAATAGGACTGCAGACAAGTTCTTCAGTCCTTCAGACATATGTTTTCCTTGACACCTAGTCAGACTAACTGGTGCACCCATGAGGTGGACACTGGTGACAGTCTGCCTGTGAAGAGTAAGATCTACAGACAACCTGACCATGTCAGGCACTGTATAAAGACTGAGGTACAGAAAATGTTGGAACTGGGAGTAATTGAGCCCTCAGAGAGCTCCTGGGCCAGCCCAGTAGTCCTTGTGCCAAAACCTCACACCCAAGATGGTAAGAGAGAGATGAGGTTCTGTGTGGACTACAGAGGTCTCAATGCTGTCACTAGGACAGATGCTCACCCAATTCCAAGAGCAGATGAGCTCATTGACAGATTGGCTTCTGCCAAGTTGTTGAGCACATTTGATTTGACAGCTGGCTATTGGCAAATCAGGTTAGCTGAGGATGCCAAGGCCACAACTGCTTTCTCAACCCCAGGAGGTCATTACCAATTTGTGGTGATGCCCTTTGGGTTGAAGAATGCATCTGCCACTTTCCAATGGTTGGGGAACCAAGTCCTCACTGGGTTGGATGACTTTTGTGCAGCGTATCTTGATGATATTGCTGTCTTTAGCTCCACCTGGGAGGATCACCAGATCCACCTGAAGAAAGTTTTAGAGGCCCTGCAGAAGGCAGGCCTCACTATCAAGGCCACCAAGTGCCAGATAGGGCAGAGTAAGGTTGTGTACTGGGCCACCTTTTAGGTGGGGGTCAGGTTCAACCACTGGAGAGTAAGATCCAGACCATCAAGGACTGGGCTCCTCCAACCACCCACACACAGGTCAGAGCTTTCTTGGGCCTTTCTGGTTACTACAGAAAGTTTGTTAAGAATTATGGGTCCATTGTGACACCACTTAATGACTTGACTTCAAAGAAGATGCCAAAGAAAGTTCAGTTGACAGTAAGCTGTCAAAAGGCATTTGATGACCTGAAGAAGGCCATGTGCTCTGCACCTATCCTGAAGAGTCCTGACTACTCCAAAGAGTTTATTGTCCAGACAGATGCTTCTGAGTTGGGGGTGGGAGCTGTACTTTCACAACTGAATGTAGATGGCCAAGACCAGCCCATTGCTTTTATTAGCAGAAGGCTGACCCCTAGAGAGAAACGTTGGTCAGCCATTGAGAGGGAGGCCTTTGCTGTGGTTTGGGCCCTGAAGAAGCTGAGGCCATACTTGTTTGACACTCACTTCAAGATTCAGACCGACCATAAGCCCCTCTTGTGGCTAAATCAGATGAAGGGTGAAAATCCCAAACTGCTCAGGTGGTCCATTTCCCTACAGGAGATGGACTTTACAGTGGAACATAGGAGTGGGACTGACCATGGTAATGCAGATGGTCTCTCCAGATATTTTCACTTAGAACATGAAGACACTACTGGTATAGGTTAGTATAATGTCCCTGCGTTGGGGGGGGGGAGGGGGGGTTGTGTAGGAGAGTAGGGTTTGCTTTCCTATGATCACCCCACTTTTTGCTTTTTGCTTTACTGGTTCATACGGAGGTCTGAACTTCCCTGGGCCAACCAATACACAAAGGGGCCCCGTATATCTTGGGGTCTGGAAATAGTTGGCATTAATTCCCAATAGTTTGACAATTGATCTTTACAATACGTGACTGCATTAATCCATCCTGCTATATCAGGAGGGCGGGTCTTCTTCCAGTGCATTGCCACTTGTCGTTTTGCAAGCAGTAGCAGCATAGCCAACAATTTCTGAGTATTTTTGTGGATTTCAAACACATAACCCAATAATGCCATTAAGGGATTGCCTGACAAGGGGACATCAATAATGTCGCTAATATGTCGAAAGATTTCAGACCAGTAGTGTGCCACCGTACTACAAAAGCAGGCGAGATGAGCAAATGTAGCGTCCGAGGCTCTACATCTCCAGCAGCATGCGTCCGATACCAAGCCCATACGCCTTAGCTGTAGCGTGTCCTATAAACCCTGTGTAGGAAATTAAAGTGTACAAGTCTTAATCTGTAGTTTGGCGACAGATGTTCCAATTGTGTACAACAGAATCGCCACTGCCCGTCAGTTATGGATATATCTATCTCTCTTTCCCAGTCAAGCTTGGACGTACTAAAAATAATAGGGGAGGACTCCTGAGTTAGATTATATATTCTCGTGATTAATTTGCGAGGGGATTTGTTTGAAATTATGTTTTTTAGCACTGAAAGCATTGTTGGAGCAGCCGGGAAGCCAGCAAATCTCGCCCGGCATGCTTCCCTAAGCTGATAATATAGGAGCATGTCTGAAGCGGAGGGTGGGGATGGGTCACACATCTGCTGAACGGGCAGGAATTTGTCATCTGGGTATAAATCACTACCCACCACCAGGTTATGTTTTTTTGCTCTTTCTTTGACAGCCTTGTCTATTAGTGGCCTTAAGAGTGGGTTACCACCCAGAGGCATAGAGGGTGCGTACAGCTCCGTGAGATTCGCTTCGTTCGATTTGTTTAATAAAAATGGGGGTAAAGCACATCCTAGTGAACAGAGTGAAAAGGAACTTCCACTCCAAAGAGTTGAACGCTTTTGTAGCGTCGAGCAGAGCTGTCACCACCTGAACATGTGGTGCCAAATAGTGCAGCAAACCAAAAATGACCCTGAGATTATGTGCCGTTGACCTGTCAGGAATAAAACCTGACTGTTCCGACAGCGCCATCTGTGGAAGCATAGGACGCAATCTATTAGCAAGGAGTTTGCCATATATTTTTGTGTCCAGATTGATCAAGGACAGAGGACGATAAAAATCAGGTTTGGCTGGGTCCTTATCGGGTTTCAAAATGTTATTATTGTGGCTTCTCTCAGAGTGGGTAGGAGCTCGCCTGTCTCCATCGCTTCCTGAAAAACCAGCAACAGAAGTGGGGCTACGATGTCAATATATTCCTTATAGAAGGCCGCAGTGAGACCGTTCGCGCCCGGGGCCCCATCAGCAGGCATGCTTAAAATCACTTGCCTAACGTCGTCCACTGTGATTGCCTGTGTAGGACCTAGCCCCGTCATAAACCATGCCAAAGCCATGGTGTCCATGTAGTCAGAGATGTCGGAATGAGACGGGTCAACATGAGATGTATACAATGCCTTATAATAATCAGTCATAACCGCTAGGATAGAATATGGAGTTCTAGCCATCTCCCCATCCTCTGTGTGAAGTTCGGTTATATAGTCCGAACCCCTAGGGGGCCTGAGCATATTCGCCAGTGTTTTCCCCGCTCAAACGCCCTCGCCATACCTACGGGCCTGAGTGTATTTATTCATGTAGGCCATTTCCCTTTCTGCCTCTTCTTGGAATTCCGTCAATTTAGATCTCAACGCAGCCTTAGTGTCAGGGGAGGGATCAACCGGTATGCTCAATTCTAATTGTCTAATTTTACCTTCCAGCCTGTGAATTGCTCCATGTATGTCCCTTAACACTCCTGTCTTTAATGCCATACAGTGTCCTCTAGTGACCACCTTAAAGACCTCCCACAGTGTACCAGGGGAGTCCACTGAACCTTCATTGAGCTAAAAAAATTCAACAATTTTCCCTGCTGAATGGCTGAATGTAGGGTGGTGGAATTTGCAATGTGATCTGTACAGGTCAGAAAAAGTGTGCGGGAAGTGTTTAGCTCTAAATACCAAAGCATGCAAGTCACGAGATGTTAACCAATAGTCCAATCTGGACCAGGCATTCCGATGCTGTGTTATACATGTGCCTTCCCTAGCCATCGGGTACAATGTCCTCCATGTGTCTACCAAGTGTAAATCATCAATGATGTCTCTAAGCATCTCAGACGCCCTAGGATGATGTTCCCGATCTTCACCCTGTCTATCAATATTCGGTGACATGACAACATTAAAATATCTCCCCCAGAGTGTGGCCAACTTACCCAGTGATTGAATTTATTGCCATAAAGTTAGTCTGTACAACCGCCCCACCAACAGTGATCCACTGGCCAATAGCGGGGGCAGCAATAAACAAGATGCTATTACCATCATCTAAGGCACATAGAATAAACAAGTTTAAAATAGGACATAAGTAGCATAGTTTCACTTATCTGGGAGTCCAACGATAAAGATCTATCATATCAGTCATTATCACTGAATGTCCTTTCAGTTTGCGAGTCTGTTTGCGGAGCTTGTTGTTTATGTTCCTTCGCCATTTGCTTGGCATACAGTGGCGCTGCCTTAGTGTCCGTGAAGAAGGTCGGCTTCCCATGGCTCTGAACCCTCAATTTCGCTGGGTAGATTAAAGCGTATCTGGTGCCGATCTGTTGGAATATTTTCTTCGCAGGGATGAATTCCCGCCGAGCCGCCTGCACCTGAAGCGTGAAGTCTGGGAATAAGGCGATGTTGTTAACTTTATATTGGATGGCCCCTTTCTCCCGGGCGAGCCGAAGAATTGTGTCTCTATCTCTAAAATTCAGATCATTGGCCAAGATGTGTCTCGCGGGCGCACCCGGCTTCGGCCGAGGACCCAGTGTAAGATGAGCGCGCTCAATTAAAAACATTGGCCATAGCTCCGAGCCAAATAGTTCACGCATCATCTCCTCTATGTACTTTTCCATGTTCTGAATGTCTGTCGATTCTGAAATCCCCATAACGCGAATGCTGTTGCGTCTCGATCTCGCTTTCAAATCTTCATACTTCTGTTTAATGAGCTGCAGAACCCCATTGATACCTCGCAATTTTCTATCCATTTCAGTTTGACCTTCCTCTGTTTCCGTGATGCTTGTTTCAATCACACTCAGACGGCGTCGTGTTTTTCAACTCTTTGTGTTATTCTATCCAACCTCTCTGCCAGCGAGTCAATTTTCGATTCTATCCCTGAAGACTAGATTTCAAATCTTTAAAAATCGATAGAATATGTTCCTCAGGTGACTGTACAGTTGTCTCGTCCCCTGGTGACTCCTGGCGGTACGTGTCATCGTCCGTGTTTTTTAGACTTTTTGTAAAAATTAATTTTCGGCTGTTGTGTTTCCGGCTTTCGCATGGTGTTGCGGCACGTACGACCAGTATAACGTCCGGTGGCGCTAAGTTTGCAGATCAGGTCACCCTAGTATTGTGACACGTGGGCACCAGCACACACCACCTTCAACTATATCTTCCCCTCCAACGTTTGAACCTCAGGAGTCAGGCAGCCCCAATGGATCCCACCATGTCCCGGAAGATGCTCCAAGATATCTCAAGCCGCCACTCTCCTCCCGCGTGCTCCCTTCATTGATCTCTGCTTCACTCCACCAGTGCCTCTCGCAGGAATGCCGAAAAATGCCCCAAATCCGACTCGAGCACACCTTTTGTATCACCAAATCCGACTCCAGCACACAACGCAAGGCAAACGACCCAGATATGTCAACCCAGTCTAACACTATCATTTACCTAAGGCTCGGGGGTCTGCAGATTTAAAATGTCGGCCGGGGCTAACTATTTCTACCGCACCACCCAGTCACTATAGGTTGATGATCATGTCAAAGAAAGCAAGGGGGAAACTCTTAGCAGTGTGCCAGGTGACGCGTCTGCATCCCACCATATCGGTCACATATCCAGGAGGAAGACGTAGCATCAATATACGAGGCAGAGCTTTGAAATTCAATCCCCCCAGGATCCAGAAATCACAGACCATGTGTAGGGACACAACCTTGTCCTGCTCAGCCCTCCAGACAATGTCATGCAGCTCAGTCGCTTCTCCTCCAACACTGCCTCTGTCTGCATGTAATGGCGGTTTCTCAATCACATCCACGGAGATTTGCAGCACGCCAAGTTAAAGCTAGTGCATACCTCTCCATCCACACTCCAGCAGGAGTCGGGATCCCCGCACAGTGTCCCAGGCAGCCACACACGGTCCGTTGCAACGCCATGCCTCCGAGGCGAGAGTGACGCACTTTCGCGGCCACTACCGCTTCAGCATATTTGCCTAAGCTCTGACCTGGTGATAGGTTTTCGACTCCTACGCAGCCCCCCGCACTGAATATGGGCCCCCAGATATGTCCTTCCCGCAGTGTGGTGTCGCGGTCTCCTTGCGACCCCAGAAGCCCGAATTTCCGGTGGGGTCTTGGCGGCCACCACTCTTTCAGCCCGGCCAGGCAGGAAACTCAAAGTCCCAGCTTCAAGCCTGCCGTCACGGCGGCAGGCCTCACGCTCTGCTCCGAATCCAGGCACTTTATGGGGCCAATCTCCTCGATTTTTCCATTGGTCGGGTACACCAGGCAGGCGGCTGTATTGGTCGGGCAAAAAGACCCGAATTTACAGATCAGGGACGGATGACGAATCAAGCGGCCATTCGCAGCCAAGCGAAGCCACGCCCCCAATGTTGATATTGTTGAGTTAAAAGAAATGCTGACTCCATTTAAAAATGTGTCTTCAGAATCAGCTGGCAGTATGGTAAGCTTAAGATAAAATAAAAAAATAAATAAATGGAGACAGCCTATGCCCAGAAGGCATCATAAATGAAGCGCTAAGGTGTCTGCAGTATTGAAATGGAAGGAAAAAGAATGATGTTATTGCCGCTCCAGCCTCATTCTTAGAAGCATAATTAAACTAACACTGCAGCCTGAGGAAAAATGTTTTTGCGCTGTTTGAAGCACGCGATATTGAGGTAAAGAGGCAGAATAACAAATGTGACGAAAATGAACCTGTCGTCACATACCGGTGCTCGGAAAGTACGCCACTGCAGTCCTGGTGGTTTCCGACGTTATCGCTGCTGCAGGGAGGCAGGAACAAATCCAATTCTATTACAGGACCGGAGGCTTCAGATTATGCTTCTCAAACTTTACTGCACCAACACAGCAGCCAGTGAAAATATATTATTTTCTCAAGTAAACAATAAATAACTACATTTCCCATGAACACCATGGTTATAGGCACGCCCCCACAGTCCATAAGAACCCCTTGCGTGCACATCACTTCCTCTTTCTTTGCTGCTCAAGCCAGAGTTAAGTGCACCTTCCCCTGGGTCCCCTCACTCTGTTTGTGCTTGGGTTCTTCCCTGTGGGGGTATTGTTCTTGATTACTGTCCTGTTTAAGGCATTGGATTGCTGGGGCGTTCGCTCCGTTTATTGTGTACATTATTTGATTGTTTCAGCTTGTTATTTAAGCTTTGATTGCGCGCTAGCGGCGAGTCCTGCGAGCGCTTCAGCACTTAGCTCTCTGAGATTTTGAACCACGTCCCTCCGATCGGGTTCGCCCGCTTGAGCGCGCGCTGCAAGCGCGCTGTTTGTTACGGTTTTTGACCGGCGGGGGGCCCGCCGCGTATTCATTTGAGCCCGGTACCGGCAGCCTGTGAGGCGCGCAGAGGCTTCCCTTGTCAGCCCTGACGCACACGCCGGGTGGCTCTCGGGCGACGCGCGCGCCCCAAACGCTGCCAACTTGGGCTTCTTTTTAGTAGGATTTTGGTAGCGTTTGGGCGGCGCGCCTCGCTCCGACTCCTCGGCTTACGCTGAACGCATTTTTCGCGCGTTCAGCATTCCGGCAGGTCCCCTGTGTGAGCGCCTGCTTTATTGATCGGCTGGCTGCATAAACAATTGGCCCAGAGTGCGCACACGCTCCAGGGACTTGAAGGACCAGGATCTTTGATCCTCTGACTACAGCATTGCTGAGGGGGTTTGGGAATCGTTACCTGTTACATCTAAGTGTGCTTGGGCTGACCCCCCCCCATTACCCCCCATTTCACCCAGTATTGTATTTCTAGACTGCTGTGCAGTGGGTGTGCCTTCACAATGGAAGGTTGGGTACGATATCCTGATGAGGAATTCAATGATAGGGAGGAAATTATGGATGGGCAGCAGGAGGCTGTCCTTGAGGACAATATTGTCGAAGCTTTGGATGCCTCGGTCCAGGCTTCTGTAAATAAGGCAATGGAGACGAAAGTCCCACAGACTGTGCAGCAGGCACTTGCGGAGGCGCTACGACCCATTAGAAAGCAACTGAAGGGTTTTGCGAAACGACACGGTTATGGGGATAAGAAGAAGAAGCAGGCAGCCACTTCTTCAGCGGCGGACCCAGCTGACACAATTCAATGGCCGCACGCTCAATCATTGGCCTCTCTGCCGCCAAAAGAGTCATACAGTTCGCAGTATATGGGTGGCAAGGCCAAGGCTAAACGTCCTATCCCTGTGGACACTGACACTTCCACTACTAACACGGACACGGGAACCGATACTGATACGTCGGAGGACCTCGCTCCTCCCCCGAAGAAAGCCAGAGTGGATCCTAAGCCGGCTGAGGACAGGATCAAGACATTCAATTTTGACCCTACGGAGATAGTCCATCCCCGATCTTCGGATTGGATCCCGCCACCGGCGGTCTGTGAGTATTTGCACGAAAATCTCCGGAAGGGCTTCAGTAGAGAAGTTCGGACCCGCTTGCGGTCAGAATGCCCACGCCCTGAGCTTCCAGACGGCGTGGCAGACACTCCCGAGATCGACGCAAGTATGCTTACTTTCTTGAGGAAATTCTCCAAGGACCCCAAAAGGGGACTGGACAGGGCTTGGCGGGGCTGCCAAGACAAGATGTTGGACGTCGTGGGGCCCCTGGCGGAGATGGCCCTGAAGTCCAAGGAGGGTCAAGGGACAGTGAACCCGGATATCCTGGCAGGCTGGGCTCAGCGCGCCATTTGCCTGATTGGCAACGCCAACTGCGCGATCTCCTCGGAGAGGCGCAAATCACTATTGCTCCGGATGGACGGCAATTTGACGGAGCTGGCAGATGCGGAGCCGGGACCTCTGGCCGGAGGTTTCCTTTTTGGAGACAGGTTTGTCAAAGACGTCACAAAGTACGTCGGTACTTTTACTGCCCTGGACAAGGCCCAAAGTGGGATAAAGAGAGCCCTTACACAGGGGGTTTTCACCAGGGCCGGACGAGGCGGGGGTCGCTCGTCAGGCCGAGGATACCAGCAAGGATCCCAACGCGGTGACTTTGGCCGCGGACGTGGAGAGTGGGACTCCACCCGTGGCGGCACCTTCTACCCGTCCAAGAGGAAGTTCAACCGCGGACGTTTCCAGTTGGGAAACAATAGAGCCAACTTCAAATCACACCAGAATACCGGTGAGTGCCTCAGATGTTTCCCTTCTTCCATTGGGGGGGCGCACACAGCATTGCATGGCGCAGTGGCGGACATTGACGCAAGATGCGTGGGTGCTACAGACGGTTCAGGGGTTTCGCCTAGAGTTTTACTCCAGCCCAGCGCAGGCGTTTCCCCCTCCACCTCTCCATTTTTCCCTACAAGAGCGCAGTTTTATAAGCGAGCAGGTGGAAGAATTACTGAAGAAAGGGGCGATCTCTCGTTGCAGACAGGGTCCCCGTACTTTCCTCAGCAACGTCTTCCTTGTCCAGAAAAAAGGGGGCGGAAACAGGTTGGTGCTAAACCTAAGACAGTTCAACCAATACTTGACGTACAACCATTTCAAGATGGAGGGTATTCACCTCCTGGCAGACTTGCTGCAGGAAAAGGATTGGTTCGTACGCCTAGACCTCAAGGATGCATATCTATCTATACCGATTTTTCCACCTCATCGCAGGTTTCTACAATTCATGTGGGAGAACCAGCATTACGAGTACTCGGCTCTTCCCTTCGGTCTTTCCTCGGCTCCATGGTGCTTTACAAAGGTGATGAAACCGGTGGTAGCGTACCTCAGGGAACGAGGTGTAAGATTAATTATATATCTCGACGACATCTTGATCATGGCGCAAGACCAGATCACTCTTTCACGACATCTGAACATGACTACAGCCTTGCTACAAAGTTTAGGGTTTGTGATCAATCTAGAGAAATCCGTGATGTCTCCGACACAAAGGATAGACTTCTTGGGATTCATGATCGATTCCCAGACCTCGCAACTACGTCTGCCTCAGGCCAAGTTGCGGGACTTGAAACAAGAAATAAGGAAGTTGCTAGACAGACAAGTAGTGACCCTCAGGACGCTGGCCAGAGTTGTGGGTATACTGGCATCGTCCATCCAGGCCATATTTCCGGGGCCGTTGCACTACAGGGCGCTACAACGACTCAAGATCCAGCATCTACAAAGAGGCCTTTCTTATACCGATTCGGTCCCTCTGTCGGAAGAGGTTCGGACAGAACTACAGTGGTGGCTCAGTCACGTAGATGCATGGAACGGCAGGGCGATCTTTGGATCCCAGCCGGAGGTAGTAATAGAGTCCGACGCCAGCCGGTGGGGCTGGGGCGCGCGCTGTGGAGAAGTTTCTACAGGCGGCAGATGGTCGGCTCAAGAGCTCGAGATGCACATCAATTGTTTGGAACTGCTGGCGGGGTCGTTCGCGATTCGCACGTTATCCCCGAGGCAGACATCTTGCTGCATCCTCCTCCGCCTGGACAATGTGTCGGCGGTGAGGTATATCAACAAGTTGGGCGGCACGAGGTCGTCCATGCTTGTTCAGATAGCCAAGGATTTTTGGCACTATTGTCTGCAGAATCAAATATCAGTGATAGCGGAGTATATTCCGGGCCAAGCCAATCAGGTGGCGGACTGGAATTCCAGGCACTTGAGGGATTACAGCGATTGGAAGCTGTGCCCTCGTGTCTTCCATTGGCTACAGGAGATCTGGGGTCCGTTTCGGACGGACCTGTTTGCCTCCAGGCTGACTTTTCAGATTCCCCGGTTCTTCAGCTGGAGGCCGGATCCATTAGCTGCGGCGACGGATGCCTTTCTTCAAGACTGGTCTCGGGGGACCCAATACGCCTTTCCCCCGTTCTTATTGATCCCCAGGGTTTTGACACAAGTGATCAAACAGAAGGTGGAAATTGTCATGGTGACGCTGTGGTGGTCGTCACAAGCGGAGCTGCGACAGTCCGAGGATGCTCCCGGACTCGAGTTGGTTATTGCAGGGCCCTCAACAAGAACTACACCCGTTACTAGTGGAGGGCAGGATGTCGCTGATGGCATGGAGGCTTTCCGGCAACAGTGGCAGTTGCCAGGCATTTTGGGACAGACTGCCGAGCTCATCAAGCAGGCATGGGCACCTTCCACCAGGAAGCGTTATTCCTCGGCCTGGAAAGGCTGGGTGGATTGGTGCTTGGGACGACACCTGGATCCCGTGGGGGCAGAGTTGTCCCACGTTTTGAACTTTCTAACCGAAAAGGCGGGGTGCGGCCTGGCGTACAGGTCGGTAAACAACTTCCGTTCGGCAATTTCGGCGGGTCATACGCAGATTGACGGCAAAACAGTGGGTATGCATCCAATGGTATGCAAACTCCTAAAAGGCGTCAGGGTCGCCAACCCGCCCAAACCCAAGTATACTGGGTTATGGGATGTTTCCTTGGTTCTAGATTTATTCAACAGATGGCCGAGCAATAATCTTCTTTCTAGAAAGCAATTGTCGGCTAAATTAGCTATGTTGCTGTGCTTATCGTCTTGCAGGCGGACTTCGGATGTGAGAGCGCTCGACGTTACAGGTAGAGTGTTTTCCCCGGAAGGGGTTTCTTTTCATATTACAGGTCGCACAAAAACTTTATCGAGACATATTTCATACAATGCTTTTCCTGCAAATGAAAAATTATGTGTGGTTCAATGCTTAAAATGCTACGAGGAATGTACTAAGGCCTTGCGGCCGCAGGGTTGTAATCAATTACTAATTGCTGTTAAAAAACCCTTTAAACCGGTGGTGGCAGCCACTATAGCAAGATGGCTTCGTGATGTGATGAAAGAAGCTGGTGTAGATACGCAACTTTTTGGTGCTCATTCTGTGAGAGGCGCTATGGCGTCTAAGTCATATAGTTTGGGATCAAGTATCCAGGATATCATGCGTTGTGCAGATTGGTCGTCTGAATCGACATTTAAAACTTTTTATTATAAGCCGGTGGGTGACATTACTTCTGTTGTGTTTACTCAGCGTTAAACCAAGCATAATCTGAAGCCTCCGGTCCTGTAATAGAATCAAAAATTTGCTAGCATTCGCGACAAGAATTTTCAATTCTATTAAGGACACGGAGGCGAGGATTATCCCACCCGGCGTACTGTATTGTATATCAAACGCTTACCCACCCATGTTTTCAGTGATTACGGTGGTGTTATTTCCTTTATTTCAGGAGCTGAGAAAAAGCCGGACTGACAGACGACTGACGTCGAGATGACACCCTGAAGTTCTTCTTCCACGTTGGAGGATTTGTTTAGTTCAAGTTATGGACTGCTTTGTTTGGTTCACGTTATGGACTTATCGCCTCAAAGAAAGAGGAAGTGATGTGCACGCAAGGGGTTCTTATGGACTGTGGGGGCGTGCCTATAACCATGGTGTTCATGGGAAATGTAGTTATTTATTGTTTACTTGAGAAAATAATATATTTTCATTGGCTGCTGTGTTGATGCAGTAAAGTTTGAGAAGCATAATCCTCGCCTCCGTGTCCTTAATAGAATTGAAAATTCTTGTCGCGAATGCTAGCAAATTTTTGATTAGCGGTCCCTTCGCGTCTGTGAAAGTGCAGACTCTGCGGAGCCTCCTCAGGATGCGGGCATCTTGCCGCCGCATGCTCCTCCCTAGGGTGAGGTTCTGTGTGCTTAATGCTCATCTAGGTGATAGAAGGCCAGGAAGGTACAAGGACAAGCCTTCAGCATCCTGTGGAGGACTGCTCGTATAATACTCATACCTTTGTCCTTCCAAATACTCAGAGCTACTAGGGAACTGATTAGCACCCAAACTACCCTATGCGTCAACTTTCTTTTCAACTGTGTCATGCAAAGCAATGTACCTGTTGGGTGAGGCCTGCCCTAGAACACCTTGAAGAGTGCACAGTGATTTAGAACGTACTATTCTGTCCCTATTTGCCTCTAATCCTTCAAACCTAGGCTTCCCCATTTATCCTTCTACTGTTCCTTCAGGCCCCCTTCACATACCCTCTCCTGCTTCACACCTCAATATCTGCTTGTCAGGCAGTAAAGCCAACTACCAACATCAAGTGATTACCAGCTTTATGAGCCATGTAATTCTAACTCCACCTATAAGCGTCTATCCTCAATTCCTTTTGTCATGTCCTGTGGTTCCGGCCTCCTGCTAACTCTTTTTTGTTCGCCCCTCTGCCTCCTCAGCCCTTTGCCACAGAGACAAACATTAAGCGGTATAGAGTGATTCAACATAGAATCAAGCAACATCACATGTTTATTTAATTCTATTATGAGGATATTGGGGCATATTACCAAGCAATAGCGATAATTATCGCTATTGCTGGGTTAGAGACAAAAAATTACCGCTGAGTTGCGGCGATTTTTACCGCAAATAACCTTGGTATTACCAAGGTTTATCGCAAATGCGATAAAAATCGCCGCAATTCATGAATATCGCTGAAAAGTCAGCGATATTCATGCATTACCGAGCTAATGCTCTTAGCCATGTTATCCACCTCCCATTGGATAACATGGCTAAGAACTGCTCAGGGCAGGTGTTAGCTTTTGGAGCTATTCGCGCTTAGCGCGAATATCTCCAAAAGTTGGTAATAGGAGATAGCGATGTTAGCGACTGTTTTCAGTCGCTAACATCTTGGCACGCCCACTTTGCATGTCATTAGTGATAAATATCACTGACATGCAAACGGGGGCCCAAGATGGTCGCTATCTCCTACTAGCTGTCGCTAACTGGTGTTAGCGACAGCTAGGTAATAGGGAGATAATTTTATCTCCGCTTTCTTGGCTTTTAAAGCCAAAAAAGCGGAGATAAACCCCCTTGATAATATGCCCCATTGTTCCTGCAAATCATTATGTAAATACATTTTTGGGTGGAAATACATTTTTGTATGCTGTTGGAACAGAAAGGGCTGTCTTCCTTTAATACGATCAAAGGCTTAATAATTTAAGCTGAAATGGGAAATTAATTGAGGAAGGGAAACTCGGTGCTAAATCTCGCATAGCATGGAAACACAGATATGCAGTTCAACAAGGTACACCAACCCCTTGCATGAACCTTTGCTTCTATTTTCTCAAACACAGGGTGAAGTGATCAAGTAAATATTTATTAAATTAAAAGGCATTGCGACAGTACTTCCTTATTACATTTGCTGTTCATTGCTGAGGTTTCTTTTCCTCCTGTCCAACACAAGCTTTAATTCCAAGAACGATATTTTAACAAAAAACGGGCGAGTTTTGCAGGGGGTGGGGCATACTGGAATTTGAAGCTCTCGTGAAAGAACGAAATGAACTTATCATAATCCGTGTGATTCAATGGGATTCATCGGCCAGAGGTGAATTGGTTATGATAAGCCTGCTGAATCCAGGACACAAAGGACGAGAGACCGCTCAGTAATCATCTCCATGGAAGAGTACTCCTGCGGAAGGTTTAGATTTGTTCAGTATCACTTCTAAAGCTCTAAAAATTCAGATCTTGTACTGTTCTTCAAATGGTAACACACTTGCTCTGTATTATTGTTTTCATCATATTTCTGTAATATAAAATAGTTTGTCTCTCTTAATAATCAACTTTCCATTGACAAGGACAGTGCTACTATTAGTCTCAGGGTTGAATTGTTTCCAAATATTCACTGGTGTCTTTCGATATGTACATATTTTTACAATGGCATCTATCACAAATTGTTATCGTGCTAAAGTCGTGGACCTCCGAAAACAAAGTTGGATAGGTCCAGCAATGGCAGGCATTTTAATGTAATGTTGTGGGCATTTTTTTCTTTAAATTAAATTGGAATGGGACTTGGCTATTTTTCTACTAGATTTTGGAGATAATAATTTAAAATGTCTCATTCGAATGGATTAATCAATTGTCAATTGAATAATACTACTTGTTGTCGACAATTGTTCTTTATGCATGATGGTATGCACCAGAAACAATAAACTGTTTGCTTCATCAATACATTTCAAGTGTGCATTTTGCGAAAAAAGGGTGCTGGTCGAATCAAATGCATATTAATATTGTAAATGGGAATGAACGTTGAATATGTATGTCATATGCTGTTTATAAAGAGAAGAAAGAAATGGAAAAAAATGTTGTTTACATTAAAGGCCAATTCCGAAAGCTATTTGCAAGTTAAAACTGACTTAAACACACAACAATGTGCAAAAATACTTCAGCATTTCACAAAAGTCATTTCCACACTCAAGTAAAATGGATCAGATTGTATTAGACATTGTGGGCCGCATTCATAAATCTAATTACACATTAAAGCTGACTAAGTCACAAAGGTCATTTCACACTCGAAATTGGCATTGTAGGCATGGAGCACCCTCAAAGTTTATTTACACCTACAAATAATATGGGTGAGCACGGCTGGATTCACCACAGGAGGTACAATGGAAAGCCAGTGGTAGTCTGGGGATCAGGGGGCTGCATTAAGAGGTAGATAGTGGGATCACCTGCAGTACAGCCTGGCACACAGTTTTAAAAGAATAGTCACACTTTTTAAACATAATTTACCACACTCAACTCACATGGTGCCGGGCAGAGCTGATATCAATCCATTTTCCAGGGCTACTTTTAGATCATATCAACCACTGCATTTAAGGTTACTTGCAAATCCTTTCCTTACCTTGTTCTGCCCTAGAACTTGTCGTAGGCACTGATTGCCGCATGTAAATTATGGTGGTAAATACATTTACAGGGTGGGAAGGGAGCACCTCTCAGATCAGCGAGGGTGTAGAAACAGGGGCTTCTCTATAGGAAAATTATTTCTTTATTTTAAATGAAAAAAAAGTTAGCAAGTGTGTTTGATGTGTATTTTCACATGTAAAATGTACCCTGGGAAATTTTCAAATACCAAAGTCGAATTCACAAAGCGTCTTTAAGGTAGGAAGTCTACATGCATGCATATCAGAAAGCTTTTGCTGAAGATTTCTGTTTTTTATAAACCAAACCCTGAATCATTATAAACAATATCTCAAATGAAAAAAAAACATTTGATTACTACTAATTATTACTTTTAGATGTAAATGTCTATATCTTTAATTAATGTGAATATTATTCTACAGAAAATACATCCCAGTTGCGAGCAAAATACCCGGCTAATATTTCTTCTAATTAGACATATATCCATATTAAAGCAAATAGAATTGATGGAGCAAGGCTTCACACGTAAAGTGACTTGCTCGTACTCAACCCTCTCGATAACAATATTAATGTACTAACTAACATGTTTTGTCTTATTAATATTGCATTACACAACATATTAGGTACTAGCAGCCCGCCCCAGCGTTGACTGGGGCAGAAAGGGGCTGGGGGCAGTACACCCGCTCCCGCCCCGACCCCCTCCCGACCCGACCCCCTCCCGTCCCGACTCCCTCCCGCGCCGACTCCTCCCACCTGTCCCTCTGTGCACACCCGCTCCCCTCCCACCCTGACTCCCTCCCACCCTGATTTCAAGCTTTACTTTACCTGAGCTGCCGCTCCGCTCTTATTCGCCATGACGCGCCCGCGCTCCTCACCTCACCGCAGCTCCATGTCAGCAGCTCCTCCTCATCGTCATCATGCACGTCACGGTCATCACGCACGTCGCGTCGCAGCCAGCGCTAGGTACCGGCCAGCGCTACTTTCAGGGGACTACTTTGTTTTAGAACTTAATTTTTTTAATTTACTTTTTTTTTTAAATTCATATAGCCTATGTCCATCTACACACCCTGACATTTTCATAGAATTATCGGGTGTGTAGATTGGCGCTGTGGTTCTTGAGTTTACCTGGCCAAAAGGTGCAAGTTCTCTCTTTATAATAGTAGTATAGATCTAGGGGAAGCTTGCCAATGTGCTTTTACTAACTATAATCCGCTTGCACTAAAATGGCTTCTGCTAAGCAGGATTTTCTACTGTGCATGCGTCTGTCATGCCCACGTGACATGCTTGGTGGGAAAACTTTTGCTTCTGTGCAATAGAACTAAGAGGGCTGTTATGTGTCCTAATGTTCAAGAAGCTTGCATCGCTGCTTTGCTAAGCTGCTTGTTTCGCTTAATATTTATTGCAATAGTATAAAATAAAGTAATGGAAATAGAGTAGAAAGAAGTGGTATACAGAGCATTAATTTATTCTGTGTTTCAAAAACTGTTTCTTTTCTATTTTTACATGTTACCAAAATTACGGGCATAAATGCTTTGCTGAACTCCATCTCTGTGGAGAATCTGCACCTGTGCGACAAATGTCCTGAAGCCACAGAAGCTGTAGCCTTGAATCATGGCCAAGACGGACATGGAAGGCGGAGAAGAGTGAACTCCTTGCCTTGCCAGAGGAAGCTGAATTGATTACATTGTTTTAAAATGATTATTGATACATTTCAATACCGGGAGGAATAAAGAACATGGGTAGATAAAGTTATGGGAGGGAACGACTTGAATACATGATTGACAAGTTGCTTCTAGAAAAGTATGGTGTGAGGGCTACTCCTCGTTCTTTGTCCAATAAAATTGTGGGATTCACACATTTGCACCATTTGGGGATGGTACTCTATTCTGAAAAATAGTTAGTTAGATTGTCCGACTTGTCCGAATAGCTGACCTGTCACTGACCCAACGCACTCAATAGGTGATCAGGAGCAGAGTTGCTGGCGGAGCACTCTGTCAGAAGATTCAATAACCCAATCGGGGTTCTGGGGAGGAGATCGATGACCCATTCGGGGTTCGACTTTTAGCTGAAGAGAGGGTTTACAACGCTGGCGTTTTGAACTTTAACTGTGGTGCTGGTCTTAGCCTGTGGTGGTCCTATCCTGATCCAATTTGGTCCGTAACCTGTCCTGATTCTGGCTTTCACCTTTTTTTTCTTGCTGGCACTTATACTTTGGGATCCTTATTCTTTGACTCAGCCTATGACCAGGGTTGGTCATCACACCGTTCTAGGTAACTATAAAGTGTGGGTTTGTCACTGTACTGTTTTTTCCCTTTTCTCTTACCCATCCTCTGTTTAAATGCTTAACAACATTTTCTCTCCAAATCATTTTGAAATGTTTATGTTTTAGAATCTGCATTAATCTAAACAAAATAGGAAATTAATTTGAGTTTTCATGTTTATAAGTTTTCAAAGATTTACGTAGAAAAAGATTTTAAACCTTTCCCGAGTTTCTGGTTATTTATGAAAAGCTAAATGTTATTATTGCTACCTATTTTCTCTCTAACTCCCTTGATCCTTTCGGACTATAGGTATCGGTGACTTGGATTGGTAAAATAAATGGTAAAATTCCAAACGGTAAAACCCCAATAGATTTGAGTGTAGGTTTACCTGTTTAATGTATATATAAACATATGGGCCCAGGTGAGTATGTTGAGCAGGTGAGCCTGCGCTCTATCAGAATTATACAGATGTTTTACTTCCTAAAAAACAGCCTGGTAAAAAAAAGGTTTTAAGACATTCCTTCCACGGAAAGCAGCCGTGCAATAGGACTTCACCATAGTGATATCATAGTAATTCGATTTCTTTAAAACAGAACCATTTACCACACATCCCTTCAGTCCCAACTCGTTACATAACTTTGCACTGAGGAAGGGCAACTTTGCTACGACATTTCTTCTGAATGAAGGGCACTAAAACAGGACACCTCCAACACATAACAATGAATGTCCACATTACATTTTAGTGATCGACCAGTGACAATCTGTATTTTTGCTCTGGTCGGTTTTTACAAACTTTCCTTGGCCTATCAAAGAAATCAGGTGCTACATAGATTTCAATAAAGCCGTTTTGCACTGAATAACCAGTGCAGAAACAACATTTGCACCGTACAATCTGCCCAAAATACATTTTTAATTGCCATGCTGGGGAAAATGTAGGCCAGTGCAAATGCCACTGCAAAATTACCCTTCTCTGTTACTGATATATGTTACACAGCCGATACGTTTCTCTCTCTTCCCACATTTAGCTCCCTTTTCCATGAATAGACGTCTCTCCTTTCCTTTCCTTTCTTGTGCCTCTCTCTCTGTGTCTCTCTTTCTCCTTCTCAGTGTCTCCTCCTTCTACCCCTTCCCATCACGCAAAAATCAAGATTTTCTTTCACTGTTTGTCCTATCTGTACTCCTCACTGTATATCACCATGGCATTGGGGATTACTCTGTCCTCTCTGCCTACCCTTCCAGTTCAATTCTTTGAATCAGAGCTATTATAAATACCAGTACCATGCTGGCAGACCCTAGCATGTGCTGGCATGACAATAGTAGCTATTGTTTACTAAATGGCACAAGAGTGCCAGTAGCACTCTGCCTTAGTGACTGACCTCCCAGCGGGACTTTGAAATAGGCAATGCGCACCCAGCTTGCAGTCAGAGGAAGCAGTGAGCCTGTGAAGGGCCTCTGCAGATGTGGAAGATGAGGATGCAAACCAGAAGATGATTAGAGCAGCAACGTGAGAAGGGACTCCGAGCATTATTATCTCGTCAAGGGAAAAGACACAGGGACTTATTTACAAGGTGCTTGCGCCACCTCTACGTCACCTTTCCCATGTTAAAAATGATGCAAAAGTGTCGCGAAGGGCATACCCCAGAAAACGTATCCGTCAATCTTGGAAACGTGCTGCCAATAACAATCGAGAGGCACTCTTGGAGCCTCAAGTACCTAAATTGAGTACATCAAGGTTGACCTGTGTCAGCACTTTTAGCGCTTTGTCCAATGGGATTCAAAAGACAATACGCAAACATTGGAGGATCCTCAACATTGCTAATGAGAACATCCCTCTACCACTCTTTGCGTTTAAGAGGAGCTCCAATCTGAGAGATAGCTTGGTGCACACACAACCCAAGAAACCAACAATGATCCCTTTCACTGTAGGGATCTTGTGGAATCTGCCTCCAGTACAAGGGCATTTTCCATGTGGGTCCTAAACATCCAACAGTGATTGACATTGGAACACCAACACCATGGTCACAATTTAAAGACACAAACTGTAACAGTGACAAACTTATTTATCTTGTCACGTGTCCGTGCCAACTTCAGTAAGTGGGCATGACCACCCGCACGGTCAAACTACATATTTCGGAACACAGAAGCAATATAAGATGCAACAAACAGTCCACCAAACGTACAAATCATTTTTTATCACTCAAACACACAGCAAATGAAATCTGCTTGACTGTTTTGAAGCAACCATACATTCCTCCACTCATTTTAGATATATCCAAATTTCTGTATGTCAAGGAACAACTTTGGGTATTCAAATTACAAAGTGATAAGAAGGGTCTCAACAACGATATACCATGGACCCTCCTTTAAATGTAAAAGTTTTGGTATCATGAATATGGATGCCTTGTTAATAGTCATTTTAAAACATCCTGTTAGAACCTTTGGGATTCTTTTATAAACAGTATATTTATCTTCCGAACTGCATAGGCGCCATGTAACATCATCTAGAAATTCTTTTGCAAGACAATTTTCGACTATGCCAATATATATAGTTGTACTGGTGGATCCCTTGTAAGATCCCAAACTGCATAGGCACCATGGAACATCATCTAGAAATTCTTTTGCAAGACAATTTTTTACTATGCCACTATATATAGTTGTACTGGTGGATCCCTTGTAAGATCCCAAACTGCATAGGCACCATGGAACATCATCTAGAAATTCTTTTGCAAGACAATTTTTTACTATGCCACTATATATAGTTGTACTGGTGGATCCCTTGTAAGATCCCAGTATAGGCGTTGCGAATATAAATATACCCATTTCTTCTATATAACAGTCGCTGGTTGTGCTAATGGCTCTGTGTTAGCGTGGGCCTGAACAATATCATTATCTGGCTCCTACATAAGCAGTTCTCACAATGTATTGAAGCCTTTCATTCACTTTCATAATCTCCAACACTAACATTATGTTGACCAGGAGCCATTTATTCTTTGGCATTTGGTGTACTTTAGAGTCTTCATGCAAGGTGGTACTGTTAGAGCACACTACATCAGCATAAATAATGGCACCTTCTTTATTAAAAAAGATAACTTTATTAAAAAGATATCTTTAAATGTTATACTTTGAGCAGCCACTCGGACATCTGAGTGCCGGGGCGAGGTCAAGAACTAAAGAAGTGTGTGCATTGTGAGCGACCTTCGCATGTACGCTATTCGCTGTGCTAATGGCCATATGCAAATATGTGCCTGATGGGACCACACTATTAGGTCATTGAGCCTCAATATGTACACTGATTTGACAGTAAAGACCACGTTTCCCATAAACCCTATTCTTAACACTCCACCTATCAGGAGCTATACCCGGCAGTACACACGCATGCTAAGTGCCGCAAACAGTGAGTCATGTGACTTTGTAGAACAAACCATTTCAGCTAAAATATCACCTGTCCCCTGATGTTCGGTACCTCTGACGACGGCTCAGTGTAGCCCGGGGTACCGAAGGGTAGGTGAGTCTCTGTTGATTCTGCGCCACTCTTTGTTTGAACTCCTTTTTCGTTTTCTTGTGCTTAAACTTTATGACTGATATTGCGTACATATCTGTTCTCATTTCCTGGAGTGTTAGCAGTCTGTCTTGATAGTCTTTTAATTTGACTAACTTTAAAGCACGATTTCGGTATGCGTGTTTTGCATATACGTGACTTCTTTTGCTCGTGACCGGTTTGAGAATGGTTGCTTCTCTTGTGAACTATAGCGATGCATGTCTACAAGCAAGAGCATGCACCTAGGTGCATTTATTTCGATTTGTTCCTCTTTTTTTGCAATCAATATGCTGGAATATCCTAACTCATTATAACAGCTTAACCTGTCACACTGTTCCAATACTTGTATGAATTGAGAGCTGCTGCTGTAATATCTATTAGCGGCGATACAAACCCAGTTAATATGATAAAGAACCCCTGCGACCACATTGCATTATACATCATATTCAATCTGGTGACTGATAATGCCCCGGTTACTTACCGGTAATCTTCATTACTCCGAGTATAGTCTTCCTCGCCACACGAGTTACATAGTGAGCATAAGCTCCACGACAGAACAAAAAAAACACTATGTAAGTCATGTGGCGAGGAAGACTAACGAGGAGGTAATGCCCCGGTTACTTACCGGTAATCTTCATTACTCCGAGTATAGTCTTCCTCGCCACATGAGTTCCCTCCCCCCCTCCCTGTCTGGCTATCGGCTTCATTGTTTGCTTGGTAGATCAGGCTGTTGGTTGGGCCGGTCCGCCTCTTATAGAGGTCAGGTGGGACTGGTCGGCCATGTTGGGAGGGGTGGGAGGCTTTTTTTGCTTTGGAGGGTTCTGTCGTGGAACTTATGCTCACTATGTAAGTCATGTGGCGAGGAAGACTAACGAGGAGGTAATACTGGTGTACCGTGATATGCAATGCTTATTTCAATATGGACGAAAATTTTCTCCCCCTCAATACTTATTAGAAATTTAGTAATGACGAGTCTGTTTGCATTATGGTTACGTTACAGGTAAACCCGTAATTAATTTTGAGTTTGCTTTTCTGTCAACTCACTTTTTTCCTAGAGCGGTCCCTCACGTTCTGAGCAGTTGCCAAGTGAGTTGAGGTGTCTTACCCACACAATACGGGTAAATTTAAAGATACACTTAATTTCTTCTATATAATAAATTATTGGTTGAATTATTGAGCATGTTTACTCATTTTCGGTTACTTTATCTATACAGGTATTTAATTGCATCTGTATTTGCATCTCTTTTTTTCATGCAAGTCTGACAACTACACAAGCCTAGAATACAGAGGTTTAGTGTGTATAGTTGTATCTGTTCCATTGAGCAGTTTTCACCTGCGCTATAGTTATTTTCAATGTTTTCATTGTTTTCACACTATAGGCAGTAGCTCACACTTTTAGGTCCTGAGGAATGCTGGACACTCTGTGGGTCATGATAGCAGAAACATGTAGAGCAACCCTCTAACTTGATAGTGGCAGTTATTTTTTTACACTGTGCTTGCACTGTTTTTAACCCAGAGACCACAAGATACATATTAAGCTCTTTTTTCTCCTGGCAGTTAGTTTCAGTACACCTTCACGTTTTCTTTCTCACTAAATCACTGCACCCATCACCTAGTAATGAACTGTAGCTCTTCATTTGATGGATTTTAGTACATCCTGTTGAACTCTGAAAACATCCCTGAGCTCCTCCCTCATAGTGAGGGGGTTGTAGCCCTCGGCTGTGCTAGGATCCCAGATGATGAAGCATGTCACCTCAGGTGAGTGATGGGATTCCGACCTTTAAATAAGGCTTCCCAGCAAGAGGTTCAATATATTTTTACTTGTGTATAGGACGTCCTAGGACGCCAAGTAGCTGGTTAGACCCACAGATATTTCAGTGTGTTTTACAGTTCTTATAGCGAATATATTTGTGTTGGCCTGTAAACTTTCCCACGGACCCTCCAATCCCTGGTTGAGTTTTTTGCTTGTAAATGATCCCCATTGAGTCCATCTAGGGTGAAGCTGAGCGGGACTGCTGAAAGAGCCTAGCGCCTGGGAATACCCACCTCTCGCCTTCGGACTCAATTTACATATGTGCCAACCATTGCAGACGGCCCGGTTAGTACCCCAAAATCGATCTAGTGTCACAAAGTCCTCTAGTTGCAGAATTACCTCTTTGCTCTGAGAGTCTGTGATCTACAGATTATGCCCAAGCCCTGGCTGTCTGTTATAGGAACCAACATAAATAGTATCAGTAGTAAATCTGAAAAATTGGTACAAGTGGTGTAACAGGGAAAGATGGTATAAAAATGTAGAAAATGTGTGGAAGACACACTCCTACTTAACGTAAACAATGGTACTGGAAAGTGTGTTTCAGGTTAACATTTGACAAGCATTAGCGAAGCAATATTACCCCAGGTGCACACTTCACGTGGGCTACTGTTGCCAAGCAGACATCAAGAGTGTCCACTGGAGGCAGGGCTTTAAGTGGGCTGGGTCTCATTGGTGCTGAGCACCAGCAGTTTTTTAAAGGAGGCCCGGAAACGGGTCTCTATTGGGCTTTGTTTTGTGCCCTGGCACAGGCGGTCCATTTTTTTCCAGACTGCAGTGACAGCAGGCACATTGATGTGCGTGAGATCACACTGCTCACTTCTCACTATTGGCGAAGTTACTGCATGACGTCATGCCAGGTGAGCTTTGTAGAGAAAGGTTAATCCTTTAAAGAGAATCGTTTTCTCTCTGAATTTCCCTTCGCTTTTTGAAACCCTGAAGCAACAACATTGTTGTGATGTCACCAGGGCTTTAGGTGGAAGCTTTTTCAATATTATATACATGATATAGTTGCTGCTTATTTATCTTATGCAACTAACAACCATTGACAAAGTCAATATGCCCTGACTTCTTGTAGGTATGATGTTACTTGTTGTATCATATATCTGGATGCAATGACAGAAACAGCAAAATACAAGTGCTAAGTACAGACTTTTAGCCTACGTGTTTTTAAGCCATGTGGTTGCGCTCGTGCTTTGCTCGCCGATCCCAAAATTACTCACAATTTCACCAGATGGGCATCTTCAGTCAGGATTGAAGCGGACCAAGAGGAAATTGACGAAGGCAACACGCCGCAGGTTCGTTTCCTGTCGAGGGTGCTCAGCTGCAAGTTGCTTACTGGTACAATATCTTGAAGGAATCAGGCATCAAGATGAGGTCTTCAAAGGTACTGGCCAGCATATAAACGTCGCCAAAATTGTAGTAAATAGCTGGAGACCACAGATGTACCACATAGGTTTATTGCAGGAAGACAGCATAGAGCAACCTCAACACAAGCTGGCCAGGCACAAACTGTCACCAACTAGAACACTAGGAGGAGGCAGAGCCATCTACATTCTGGAATGAATGACACAGGTAAGAACCATGATACAGCATGGAAATAGAGGAAAGATAGATATACAACACCATGCCCTCAATTACATTGGACACACCCTTTGAGAGACCCCCCCAGTTTTTTCATCCCACTTAAAGCCCTGACTAAAGGTTACTCCGGGGATAAGGGACTACTTGAACAAGTCCATAAAATCTAAATGCAGGGTAACTTTGTAGAACAGACTAAAGAAATGGTAGTGTGTGGCAGAAACGATAACCAGCACAGAGACGATAAACAGCGCGGAGTCCTGCACTTGCTCTTACCCAGTTTTTTAAGACAGCTAGGTTAGAGATTTCAAAGTGCGCATGTCAAGCTGGCCCTCACAAGACAGCCGGCCAAAGGGACATTTGCACTTTGAAAAGTGCCCCGGGAGCCTACCCTCCTTCATGCTGCTTTGACAACCATCTAGAGGCATTCTATCAGCAGTGAGCCACGTAGTTCCATCAATGGGTTCTAATAGCCTACACGGTTAGCATACAAGACACCTTCTCCAGACAGACTACAGCAGTCGAGAATTTTGAAGAGACCGCACATTCACACAAGAACAAAAAGAAAGATAGTTAAAGCCACCCCAAAAGCACCGGACTTGTTTAAATAACAAAAAAGAAAGGCACTCACAGCCACCCAACACTCAGGGCTTGGTGCTTGGAGCCCATTCCGACACCTCGTGGAACACATAGAACGAGGGTGTTGATGCGGTCTCCCGCGCACAGGACGCAGTACCGAATATACTTTGAATACACACTCTCATTGGCCTGGATATTCGCTTTATATTATGTATTCAAATTAATGGCTGCTTCACCCTCTAAGTATATTTTTATACTGCTGCTCAACCAGGGTGTCTGTGTGAGAGAATGTTGGTGAATGGAATGTTCATGTGAGTGAGAGTCAGTTGGTGATGGATTGAGCAGCAGTGAGGCTGCTCCCGGTGGGGCTCTCTTATGTAACATCTTACTTGAATAAATATACCTGAAGATACTACATGGACCAGTCTACTTTCATTTACAACAGATATTTGAAAAAATCTTTAGACAAGCTTGCGAAAGCATAAGCCATCGACAGTCACTGGCCATTGATAAGCATACAGACTAGGAGGACATGTTTTCAGTTTCTGATGTGTGAGTTCTGTATCTGTAAGTGTCTCGATCTTATGAGTACCCTCACACTTCTTTAGTGGGGCCAGCAGGTGGAGCAAGAAAAAAAACATAGTTGGTGGACAGATGAAGAAGGAAAAGATTTGAGGAGGCTCCTCCCACCTCACAATGCCAACAGCTATTGGCCGCTCCATCAGCCACGGCCTGTGTAGGGCGTGCCACCAGGCGATGACGTGGGCTGGGGGAGGGGCAGGGCGGGGGGTTGTAAAATGCGGGAAACGGACGATTTCAGGTAAGTACCGGAAAAAAAATTAAACACATTTTGTTGCGCGCGCGCGCAACGAAATTCATTTTTTTTCCCGGTACTTACCTGAAATTGTCAGTTTCCCACATATTACAATTCCACATCCTGCCCCTCCCCCGCCCCACGTCACCGCCCGGTGGCACACCCTACACGTGCCGTGGCTGCTCTCCATGCGTGCCGCAGTTCTCGATTTCATGAGACCAGCTCAGCATCATTGAGCGACGCAGATGGACCATGAAAGCTGCTGTCGGAGGCATTTAGGTTCCTCCGCTTCCTTTATTGACAGGTTGTGTACTCGGCTCCAGAATCATGGTTTAACCATTCTGCTACACTTAACGCCCATTAGCAGCCACCCAGAGGGATGCTGTCCAGTGGGACGAACCCTTGACTTTGAAAATGAGGTGGCTGAATTAGCTAGCATGGAAATGGAGCAATTCCCCACAGACTGTGGGATAGCTTGAGAATAGCTAAGCCTTATGTCTGGGAAGAGGCCGTCAGGTGTCAGGTCGGCTAGGTTACATATGTGGCATGCTTGAAATATGACAGACTCCCATATTTTTCACTCGTGCACCGTGATCTTCAAAGATTTTCCTACTGATCCCCTTCTTAACCCCACCCCCAGTCAAAATAACATTTCTCCCAGTTATTATATCACACGTTAAATACTGCGAAGCGAACAAGCAAACCAAAGTGGGGCTTGGGAACAATTCCTCCAAGAAATGTACACTGAGATTGTTATTCAGTGTTGCTTCTCAACCTCTCCCAATATTTTCAGTGTGTAGCATCTACGTTTAAATAATGGTGTATGTTATCGTTTACTTACTCAAATCAGTTTATTTAAAATTGAAAAGTCTAAAATGAAATCGAGGTTAGTCATTTTTTTACTTCTGATATGGCTCCAGTAGTCTCCCTTGCTTCAGCCTCTCAACCCCTATGCTACCCCAGCATACGTACCAAGTTTGAGGATTTCTTGGAAGTGGTATCCAATATTTACAGGCATGTACGAACTGGTGAGTGGAAATTGAGATGTGATTGCCCAAGGACTAATGATGGGACAATAAGTTCAACTAGGCCTGGATTGATTTTTAATTACATTGACACAAATCGTGAACTTCTTGAATTTTCTGTTACACGAAATTTGCAAAATTTGCAAATTTCGCATAAAGCAATTTCATGTAACATTTTTTTACCTGGATGTGCACCTCGCATAAAAATGTCCCAGGAGATACCATTGAGAGACTGGTTTACATAGAACTGTCATGCTGAGAGACATATTCGGATTGGTGTCAGTACAACGCGTTGTGTTACAACGCATTCCGTTACAACGCAGATTTTACAACGCGGGATCCATTACAACGGATGGCATTACAATGCATGGCATTACATCGCAGATGCTATTACAACGCATGGCATTACATCGTAAGTATAGGTAAGTATACCTTTTTTTAAAAATGTTATTTAGTTTATTGTAATTAATTTTTTTAAAATAATTTAATTAAAAGACATTTAAAAATTGTCATTAATTTAATTTATTAAAATAATATCTATTTAATAAATGTAATTTTATTAAACATTGTAATTCATTTAATTTAATTAAAAAAAGTAATTCGTTTAATGTACATATTTTTTATAATGAAATTAAATTAAATTAATAATATTAATTTATTTAATTTAATTAATTTAATTAAAAAATGTAATTAATGTAAAATAATTAATTTAATTTATTAAATATATTTTAATTAATTTTAAAATGGTAAATATAATTTAATTATCCCTAAACCCAAACCCTGCCCTAAAACCTAAAAACACCCCTGTACCCCAAAACCCAAACCCTGCCCAAAAACCTAAAAACACCCCTGTACCCCAAAACCCAAACCCTGCCCTAAAACCTAAAAACACCCCTGTACCCCAAAACCCAAACCCTGCCCTAAAACCTAAAAACACCCCTGTACCCCAAAACCCAAACCCTGCCCTAAAACCTAAAAACACCCCTGTACCCCAAAACCCAAACCCTGCCCTAAAACCTAAAAACACCTCTGTACCCCAAAACCCAAACCCTACCCTGAAACCTAAAAACACCCCTGTACCCCAAAACCCAAACCCTACCCTAAAACCTAAAAACACCCCTGTACCCCAAAACCCAAACCCTGCCCGAAAACCTAAAAACACCCCTGTACCCCAAAACCCAAACCCTACCCTAAAACCTAAAAACACCCCTGTACCCCAAAACCCAAACCCTGCCCTAAAACCTAAAAACACCCCTGTACCCCAAAACCCAAACCCTGCCCTAAAACCTAAAAACACCCCTGTACCCCAAAACCCAAACCCTGCCCTAAAACCTAAAAACACCCCTGTACCCCAAAACCCAAACCCTACCCTGAAAACTAAAAACACCCCTGTACCCCAAAACCCAAACCCTGCCCTAAAACCTAAAAACACCCCTGTACCCCAAAACCCAAACCCTACCCTAAAACCTAAAAACACCCCTGTACCCCAAAACCCAAACCCTACCCTCAAACCTAAAAACACCCCTGTACCCCAAAACCCAAACCCTGCCCTAAAACCTAAAAACACCCCTGTACCCCAAAACCCAAACCCTGCCCTAAAACCTAAAAACACCCCTGTACCCCAAAACCCAAACCCTGCCCTAAAACCTATAAATACCCAAACACCCCAAAACATATACCTCAGTACCCCAAAACATATACTCCTATACTCATACTTATTTAAAAAATCACTTAAATTAATATATTTAATTTATCATATTTAAAAACAAAAATATTTTTTTTTTTTATAATTAATAATAATTAAATCAATTAAATAATATTAAATAAAATAAAAATAAAAATTAAATACTTACCAATACTTCTGATGTAATAGTATGCGTTGTAATAGCATCTGCGATGTAATGCCATGCATTGTAATGACATCCGATGTAATGGATAAAATCTGCGTTGTAACGGAATGCGACGTAAAAGTTGCGTTGTAGGTGTTACATACCGACATATTCTGATCAAATCACTCACCTACTGGTATTTGGCTCGACTGCTTTACGTAAGGTGTGATCTTGCGTAAAAATGTGACATGAGATACCAGCAAACAACATTTCACTGCAAACGCATAATTTCATGAAATGTTCAATGAATTTCACCAAGATTATGCAATGTTGCACATCATTATAGTAGAATGTGGAAAACATGTTATCATCATTTTGGTTTTATGTTTATTTTCAAGGTATATCCCTTCCAATACATCGATAGGGATAATACTGTGCAAATTAATGTAGCATTTACAGTGATACACAGTTAAAACACCAATACTGTTGAACTTTGCCTAATCATTTACATAGAAGCACACACCATCTGTGCACTCATGTGCATAAAGCCCCTAAGCACGCAAACATGGAGACATGGAAATACGAAATACCAGTAGACATTCATGTACCCTTGTAGACAGACACAGGGGTATCCATGAAAAACAATAAGTACCAGCGGTGTGTTAAATTTGCTGTTGCATATTTATGTGAAATTTGTGGAAAATTGTACACATTTTCCCATATTACATGAAATGCAAATATGACATTTAGCACTATATTTTAGAGAGAAAAACATCCTGTGTCCATCTTGGACGAAAGGACACATTTCATCTTGAAAACTACAACAAACAAAACGTGCTGTGAATTACAACTGCTTGTATTCCAGTTACATGCATTATTCTTGTGTTCCGGAGATACCATTTTGTAATGAACAATTATGATGTGTAATGGCAGAATTTTGTTTAATAAACATAACACAAAATTCCTCAAATTATGAAAATTATGCAAGCACAATTGAACTTTTTCGTGGGCCTAATGAATACGAAGAGGTAGATACACACACACACTCACAAAAACACTGAATTTGCAAAGACTTAGCTAGAATGGCAAGTTTAGGGATGGAGAAAGAGCGAGTTTGATGGTTATATGTGGGCATCCCTCATGAACATATATGAATTGGTTTATAGTTGAACAGAAAGCCCGAAATCAACCAAGGTGGTGGAGGGCATTACCTTCACCACCATGACAAACTACTGCTTACCATATCTAGAGATCACAGCACGTGCAACGGGATGTCTGTTCCTTTAGAGACGATTCCTCTGAAGACTCTACAATTTTGTTGCCGGCCACCATCTTTTAGATGGCTATGCACCAATCTTTTTTGTTTTAAAAAAAAACACTTCCAAGGCCAGAGTTTGTCAATGAAAAATGTTAGAAATGCGATCTCTAGTTGGCAGGGGAATGCACCCTGTTCAAGCAGGGATCCACAGTCCTAGTCGGGGTGAGTTAAGTACACACGAGGTTAACTTGTGCTCATTCTGTGGTAGCTTGACTCAAAGCAATCATGCTAAGGAGAGAGGCAATGTGTAAAGTATTTCTTCACATACACACAAACACACACACACAAACACAGTAGCACAGTGAAAAAAACACAAAACTACTCCACACTAGTTTAGAAAAATAGCTAATATTTATGAGTAAAACAAGACCAAAACAACAAAAGTCTAATATACACAAGCCAAGATCCTCTTACATTAAAAGCAGTTATAAAACTTAGAAGCACAATAGCTCCAGCTGGGGCTATAACAACATGCCTGATGAAGTAGAATCCTAAAATACAGGACCAACCACGATGGAGCGCCGGCCGGCTACGGAGTCGTACAGACCTCGGTTCCAGTATCTTGGAAACAATGACAAAACAAAGATGTTGCGAGGCCGGTGCAGCATTGGTTCCTTACTGTCAGTGCAGGTCGTGGGGACATCGGTGCCCGGGACATTGCAAGGCACAGGGGAGGATGATGCAGCATTGTATGGCAAGGCATCGGTTTCGCTGGTGGTGCAGGATCGAGGAGGTGTCTAGGGTCAAGCTGCGAGGCGTCAATTTCACAGTGTAAATGTCACACCGTGGGGCCACAGGTGCTGCGCTGGAGTTGGATGTCACGGACTTCATTGATGCGCTGTTTGAGACTCATGCTGTGGCGGATCTTTGGAGGTGCTGCTGCGGCATTGGCTCCTGCGTTGTAAGCCACTTTTGTTGCATCCAGTATGGACAACAGCTCCAGTGCAGGCAGCTGCACTGTCAAAGAGCAATGCTGGCTCCGAAGTCACACTCAAAGTCAATAAACTGTTTTCTTCTCTTTTAGCACAGAAAACTCACTCCCAAGGTTCCAGACACTGGATTTGGAACCACCTGGCAGAGTTGGGCTCTCAGTAGAGGAGCCTAGGTGCGGCAGGTGAAGTCTTTGATGGCCCTGAGACTTCCAACAGGAGGCAAGCTCAACTCAAGCCCTTGGAGGAACTTTAGAAAGGAGGATGCAGAGAGCAAAGTCCATTCCTTTCACTTTCAAGACAAAAGCAGCAGCCAGCAGGCCAACCTAGCAAAAGAAAAAGCTAAGTGGCAGTCCCTCCTGGCACCAGATCTTCTTCTTAGCAGAATATCCTCAGTCCAGAAGTGTTCTGAGTATGTGGTGTAAGAGGTCCAGTACTTTTACCCATTTTAGCCTTTGCAGGAGGGAAACGTCAAGGAAAAGTCTTTTTAATGCACAAGGCCCTGTCCTTCCTGGCTGCAAACACACTATAGCGGTGTGAAGACTGCTTTGTGAGGGGAAAGGTACAGCCCTATTCAGGTGCAAGGGCCAACTCCTCCCACTACTCTAGTTCAGGAAGACCCATCAGCCTGATGATGGTCCATCAGGATATGGAGGGCACACCTCAGCTCCCTTTGTGTGTGACTGTCTAGAGTGAATTCACAATGTCCAACTGTCATCCTAACCAGGCATGTATTCTAGGGACAGGCAGAGGCAAAGAATGGTTTAGGTAAGAAAATGCCAACTTTCTAAAACTAGTATTTCAGACCTGCAATTTAAAAAGCAACTCCACTAACAAATGTGTTTTTAAATTGTGAGCCAGAGACACCAAACTCGAATTTTCAATATGTTCCCAACTGGAAGATATTCTCGTAAAGTGTTATAAAACAGCTCCAATCTCCAATGCTAACCGACACAAAGAGCTGCATACCCCCCTGAAGTGTGTCTGTAGTCAGGGCCTTTCTCTGAAGTCTCCCTACTTCAAAGGCTAAAATGGGTATAGGTACTGGACCCCTGACACCATATACTCAGAACACTTCTGGGCAGAGGACATTCTGCCAGGGAGAAGCACTGTTATGCTGACAGGAAAGACTACCACTTTGCTGTTTGCTTTGCTGACATGCTGCCTGATGCTTCTGTACTGGGAGTGAGAGGACTAGACATCACTCTCTGCATCCTGCTGTTGCCTAAGGTTTCTCCAAGGGCTTGAGCTGAGCCTGTCCCATGTTGGAAGTATCAGGGCCATCAATAAATTCACCTGCAGCACCTGGGCTCCTCTGCTGAGAGCCTTACTCTGCCAAGTGGTGCCAAATTCAGTTCCTGGAACCTTGAAAGTGAGTTTCTGTGCTAAAAAGAAGAAACCAACACATTGACTTAAAGTGTCACTTCGGGACCAGCGCCACACTGCACATGCGGCGCTGCCTGCACCGAAGCCCAAGTCCACACTCAGTGCAACTACCGTAACTTACAATGCAAGCTCCGACGCAGCATCCCAAAGAACCATCACCACATGAGTCTCGAGTACTGCGCCACCAAAGTCTGTGATGCCCAACTCAGCAGCAGCACCTGTGAACCTGTGGTGTGATATCAACACCGCAAAATCGAAGTCTTGTGGATTGACTATCAATGCTTCATCAACACCGCACCACCATCAAAATTGACTTCTCACTGCAAACATCACTTCACCTTCCCTGCAACTCGCATCGTCAGTGACTCAAATACTCTACACCAACTCCAGGAACCAACACCACACTTGCTTCAGTGATGCCTCACTTTCTTCATTCAATGCACTGTCTCTGAGTGCCGACGTGCCAACGACCTGCATAGCAGTAAGGAACCGACACCACAAATGCCTCCGTGACGCCTCACCTTCCCCCAGGGCCTCGCATTGTCTTTGATTCTCAACGTCTCCAAGGTACTGTGACTGGAGTCTGGGCAACTCCGTAGCTGGCTCACCCTCCATCGCGGTCGGCCTGAACTTATGGATCCTTCCCTGTCAAGCATGTCGAGATAGCCCTGTCCAGAGCTATTATGTTTTTAAGCACTATAATTTAATTTAATCTTGAAAAAATTATATCTCGACTTGTGTATGTTGGATTCTTATAATTTTGGTCTTGTTTTAAATATTGGCTATTTTTCTAAACTGGTGTTTTCACTGTTTTACTATGTGTGTGTGGGCAAATACTTTACACACTGCCTCTTTAGTTTAGTCTGAGTGTTCTGAGTAAAGCTTCCAGAGGGAGAGCAGAGGTAAGCTTAGTGTGCACTACACTTACCCTTACTAAAGAGTGGGTCATTACTTGGATAGGGCGCAAACCACTGCTAATTAGAGACTCCTTTCTAACCCTTTCCTTGACTGATGAGAAATGGAATAGTAGTAGAGAAACAGAGGGAGAAGGAGGATAAACAAAACTAGGTTGGCCTCCAGTTACATGTAGCAAAATATCAGGAACCCAGAGTGATGGATTCAGAGACCTAGTTTGTGTATTATGGTCACTGCATAAATTATGTCAGTGCTTACCAAAAGAAGAAAGAAAAATTTATTTCGAGAGTCCCCTCACTCACCGGGGTTTCCCCACGGTGACATGCTTCATCATTGGAGCCATCCCAGTTCTCTACGAAAAGGGGCGTGCTGTGACTAGCGAACTACGCAGCAGCACTTTATTTATGAAAAGACTATGTGTGGTGTAAAGTGATGAGGTGGTGGAGTGGGTGTGTGAATTAAAAATACTGTGCAAGTGGGCCTCAACAAATTTATTCTGCTCCTAGTTTGGTATATTAAAATGGGGGTGACACTGCTATTTAACCTTAAGTAGGGTCAAATCAGTGTTTTTCGGTCAACATGTTTCAAGCTCCCCAAGCTTTTCATCAGGACCATACAGGGTCCAGCCCTGTATATACCACTCCTATATTCTAATGAATAGGATTAGTGAGAATACTCTTTATACGCTGTTAACTTTAAAACATGCGTGTTATACATACGATTTGAACTTTATCAACTTGGTTAGTGGCCAAAGTCCCCTCCTTAAGAGGAAGGGGGTCACACATATGATTCACATTTTTTGTAGGGTAATGGTGTCCCTTGTGCACCTTATTGGTGCGTGCAGGCTTTCCAGTCCAGTGCATTTAAACACGAGCAATGTGAGATTTGTGGTTTTGTGAATTCACACATAGAAACAACACAGGACTTAATGTGACTATAGACAAGACACACAACACGTATATCATTTTTCATCATGGTAAAAGCATATTTACATGTATTGGTGCTTAATAGCACTTCATGGTCTCTGCCGGGGGGGGATCACCTCATGGAAGCATTGCTGTTGGGTTTCAAACGAAATTATTAAAATAGCGTTTCCGCGAGGAAATCGCGTGTTTGTGGAGAGTGTGGGACCCTCGCTTCGAATGAGAAGTGATCGTGCCAGCTTGCCCTTTGCGCAAAAGTACTTACTTCCTTATCGGCGAAACCGCTCGGCATTACCTACTCGTTCCCCTCCGGACCGCATATTGTCGGCGGTAGTTTGGACGGTGTATTTGAGGTTGCCGCGTTTCCAGGTTTTAGGAATTGTGAGAACTAGACTGTTCGATGCTTGGCGGCCATTTTGGGAGGACGTTTGCTTTGCGGAACAGTTAAGGCATTGAAAATATAAACGGAAAACGTTTATGGACCGTAATTCGTGTCGGTTTTTTGAAAAATTGAATTTGTAATGGTTCCATCGTATTTTGCTTTCAATATTTGATATTTAGAAACCCGCCATAAAAAAGAAAAAGAAAAATGTTATTCGCTTTCTGTATGTTGGGGTCTCTATTAATGCCGGTCTGCATTTTCATGGGGGCATGAGTACTTGGTACCTTATAGGCTCTGGGAAAAGTGATTTGTTACGCGATATTCTGCCATTTCCAGGGTTAGAAAACAGGCTTCTTTGTCAGGTGACTGAATTTATCACTCAACTTTATTTAAAGGTTTTGTGTTATGGACAGAGCAAATGTATCTTCCATTTGTACACAAATGTATGGACACTTGCTTTCGATGTACAAGAAGTGATACATATCTTGTGTCATTCAGAACAATTTTGTTTGGTAGTATAGACCACGTTTATTTACTTCCAAATTCAGTTTGTTAGTCTCTAAATGCACCCCAGGGAATGTCGTCGTTTAACCCATGGGTGTCTGTGTGCAATTTGAAAACCCATCTTTGTTCACGCTCATGCAGAATTTTCTCCTGGTTTTCTTTATTTTTTACACTCTCCAACACCACCCACGTCAAATCATTGGGTGTATGGTTGTGCTCAATGAAGTGGCTCGTCATCCTGGTTGTTGCTCGTTTACAGCGGATGTTACTCCTATGTTCCACTATGCGTGTGCTGACCTTCCTGGTGGTCATACCTACATAGTGTAGATTGCAGGTGCATGTTATTAGGTACACCAGGAGAAAATTCTGCATGAGCGTGAACAAAGATGGGTTTTCGAATTGCACACAGACACCCAAACAAAATTATTCTGAATGTCACAAGTACTCATGCCCCCATGAAAATGCAGACCGGCATTAATAGAGACCCCCAACATACAGAAAACGAATAACATTTTTCTTTTTTATGGCGGATTTCTAAATATCAAATATTGAAAGCAAAATACGATGGAACCATTACAAATTAAATTTTTCAAAAAACCGACACGAATTACGGTCCATAAACGTTTTCCGTTCATATTTTCAATGCCTTAACTGTTCCGCAAAGCAAACGTCCTCCCTAAATGGCCGCCAAGCATCGAACAGTCTAGTTCTCACAATTCCTAAAACCCGGAAACGCGGCAACATCAAATACACCGTCCACCCTACTGCCGACAATATGTGGTCCGGAGGGGAACGAGTAGGTAATGCCGAGCGGTTTCGCCGATAAGGAAGTAAGTACTTTTGCGCAAAGGGCAAGCTAGCACGATCACTTCTCATTCGAAGCGAGGGTCCCACACTCTCCACAAACACGCGATTTCCTCGCGGAAACGCTATTTTAATAATTTCGTTTGAAACCCAACAGCAATGCTTCCATGAGGTGATCCCGCCCCCGCCAGAGACCATGAAGTGCTATTAAGCACCAATACATGTAAATATGCTTTCACCATGATGAAAAATTATATACGTGTTGTGTGTCTTGTCTATAGTCACATTAAGTCCTGTGTTGTTTCTATGTCTGAATTCACAAAACCACAAATCTCACATCGCTCGTTTTTAAATGCACTGGACTGGAAAGCCTGCACACACAAATAAGGTGCACAAGGGACACCATTACCCTACAAAAAATGTGAATCATATGTGTGACCCCCTTCCTCTTAAGGAGGGGACTTTTGCCACTAACCAAGTGTCATTCTTTTTTACAGAAGCATCGATAAAGTTCAAATCGTATGTATAACACGCATGTTTTAAAGTTAACAGCGTATAAAGAGTATTCTCACTAATCCTATTCATTAGAATATAGGAGTGGTATATACAGGGCTGGACCCTGTATGGTCCTGATGAAAAGCTTGGGGAGCTTGAAACATGTTGACCAAAAAACACTGATTTGACCCTACTTAAGGTTAAATAGCAGTGTCACCCCCATTTTAATATACCAAACTAGGAGCAGAATAAATTTGTTGAGGCCCACTAGCACAGTATTTTTAATTCACACACCCACTCCACCACCTCATCACTTTACACCACACATAGTCTTTTCACAAATAAAGTGCTGCTGCGTAGTTCGCTAGTCGCAGCACGCCCCTTTTCGTAGAGAACTGGGATGGCCCTAATGATGAAGCATGTCACCGTGGGGAAACCCTGGTGAGTGAGGGGACTCTAGAAAGAAATTTTTCTTTCTTCTTTTGGTAAGCACTGACATAATTTATGCAGTGACCATAATACACAGACTAGGTCTCTGAATCCATCACTCTGGGTTCCTGATCTTTTGAGAAATGGAATAGCTCAGCCTCCATTGCCATACTCTACTGAAAGTGTAAAAAACTGATATATTATCTTAAAGAAGTAATCATTTGGGGTGTGCAGGGTTTGAGCTGAATCCCAGTTACCATTCCTGTCATGTGTCCGTAGTTACGTTTTTCTCATGAAGACCCATTAATGTTTAGCGGGATCACCAAGTATTAGGTGGCAAACCTGAGCGTAAGTTTAACTTATACTTGGCAATCTGAGCCGCAGCAAATGAGGATTGCTGAGTGTGGGAGCACACATCAGTACATGAGTTTGTGATGCATATTAGAGAGTGATTGCATAATAGACGGTTTTGTTTTCCTTCTTAGAATAAGGCTGTACGATGTTCACCAGTAGAGTAGAGGAATGCATTTAAATGGAATGGATAGTTAATAAATACTGCAGCAACTGCCCAAGTGGTAGAACAAAAGTTTAAATTGCATCATTACAAATACCTTTCTAAATCACCTCTGGAAGGACTGTACTGAAAAGTTAAGGATAAGCCTTAAACTTATGAAGTTGTGCATAGACAGGCCAGTTGTGGCTAGCGGTTGCGAAATTATTTCTAAAACTTCTGTTATAAATCAAATGGGTACAACATTATTAACAGAACAAAAGTAAACTCTACACCCAGTAGGAACTGTGGGGCATATTATCAAGAAAGGCGATAAAATTAGATGCAATAATTTTATCGCCTTTCTTGATAATATGCCCCTGTGTTCAATGAACTTCCTGGAAATTGGAAAACTATATGGGTATACCTGTCTTTTTCTGCTGTCACACACTATTCATGTGCGTAATTCCTCACTCCTGTAGACTGTTTTATTCTTACAGAAATCAACGTATGATTAGAAAATAAAGGTGGCAGCTCAACTAATAGTAACAGCTTGAGTTTCACTTAGTTTACCAGAATCCCTGATCCTTGTAAATCCTGAAGTATTTGGCAATATTTATGAAGTCAGACCAAAGCTATCTTGAGCAGAATGTAGTTTTAAAAGCCAGGGTAATGTCCATATTTATCATTATTTTATCTTGAGCTGCAGAACCATGTTTCTATTGAAACATTTGATGTGAGTGTTAGACATGCCATCCTTGGCGTGGGTTTCCTCTAACTCTTTGCCTTCAGACCTTCTGTTTTTTTTTTACTTCAGTTTTACTGGCCTTTGGATGCTGTACACTTTATGACTGATAACCAGTAATAAATACTTGTGCACTCTCCTTAAAACATGTTAAATAGGCTTATACCCATTTGGAATATTTAATTTACTTGTAAGTCCCCGGGAAAAGTGACACTACCTTTGCCCAGGCCTGTAATTTAAATACAAATGTTTGGACAGCAGCACTGACTGTGCCACACACTTAAGTAGCTCTTTAAACATGTCTCAGGCCTGTGATTGCAGTCTCTGTTTGTGCAGTTTTAAACAGCCATTTTGACCTGGCAAAAAAATCTTTTGCCAGGTCCAAACATTCCTTTTGAATGCATGTAAGTCTTTCCTAAGGTAGGCCCAGGACAGGCCAAGGCAGGGTGAAGTCTATTTAAAAAGTTGAACATGTACTCATAAGTTTTAAATGTCCTAGCCGTGTAATAACTCTTAAATTTGCTTTTCACAGCTACAAGTCCTAACTCTCCCACAGGATAACATTAAAATTACCTTATTACATTTTATAAGTGTATTTATAAATTGGAAATTGCAACCTCTTCATGTTAGGTGCCCCTGTAATCACAATTTAAAATCATAACTTATGGTAGGGTTGGATTTTAAATAACAATTCTGAAAATGCCACTTATAGAAAGTTGCCATTTTCTTGACGCAGTCATTGGGTACCTACAGCTTCTCTCTGAGCACATGACTGGATTTTAGTGACAGTTGGACTTTGTGTATTCCTCGTAGACAGACATACACAATGGGGAGCTTAGGTGTGACTGGATGGGCTGTCACTGGCACGAAGGTGGGAGGATCTGGGCCAGCACACTTTCACTTGAATAGGCTGTGTCCTGTCTCCACCAAAAGGGCTGTATATCCCCTGTAGTTACACATTGATTGAAGGAGAGTGAAACCCAACTAAACAATTCTAATTCGGAAGTGCTGCAAAAATGTTTTTGGGAGACTCTTATCAACTAGTGTGTGCAGTGGCATATATCATCACCACTGGCGTATCTTTCTCGCTTGTTTCATCATCAGGTCCCCTACCCGAACTCATGAGATGTCTGGGTAGGTCAAGCCTCCACCAGGAGGGAGCACTTCTGGAAACAGAATTTTGTGGGATGTGTGAAAATGATTAAAATCACCTTCAGCTCCTAAATCTATTCTTTAATACGTAATTGGAGATGGGGTATGGAATAAAAGCAAAGAGAGATGTATATAGGGATGCACAAATGATCCCTTACATCTCACACACACACAAAACTTGTGGTCTACATGGTTCAGCCATTCTTGCCCTGTTGAGTCATGTGGCTTTCGTCACGACCTTTCAAGAACAGATCCCTATTTAAGGTGTTTCAATGCCCTAGATTTTATACCTTTTGTGGTAAGAACATTCACTTAAGGTTCCTCAGGGATGTTTTCAGTTCTAAGTAGTGGCGGCTCCTCAAGGGAACGGTGAGGAAGGGGAGGGGCAGGGTGGGGTGTAGTAAACTCCAGAATGCGGCTAATGGAGTTGTGTATGTAAATAAATAAATAAAACGAATTACATTGCGCACGCTAAAACGCCAAATTGGCGATGCAGCGCGCAATGTATTTTGTTTAATTTATTTATTTATTTACTCAACTCCGTTCCGCCACATTCCAAAGTTTACTACCCGAACCTGGCCTTCCCCCACCCCGCCTCATCGCCCCGCAACACTCCCTCGAGGAGCCGCAACTGGTTCTAAGGGAGAAGAACAGTACAATTAAGGTAATGCAAATATCTCTTTTTTATAGGATACCATATGTCCTGACCTGATGTACAATCCACCTAGAGTGCATAATAGTTATCTTAAGTGGGATGATTGTCACCAATAGTGAAGCTACAATTCTACTGTGTGAATGCCCTCAAAACACTCTTGTTTAAAACATATAATGCATATAGACCATGATTGGCTGGTGTAGACGGGTTCGTCCAGGGTCTGATGCCCTGTAGTCATGAGCTGTGACTGTTAATTTATGCTTCAAGGGACTCATGTTGGAAAATACATTTACAATCTGTCCATACATAACATGGTTGGACACGAAGTGAAGTGTTTTGTTACTGCTACCCAGGCCATACCAAGACTGTGAGACATTGAGCAACATGATTTTTTGCAAAAAGTCTGAAGGGCTAATTAAGAGTCTGGCAGTCCACTCACAGTGGTGGTGGTCTGACCACCAGATTACGACTTTGTGCATTGTTCTGGTGAAGGACCAGTGGCTGTGTGAGCGAATTGCCATTCCCTGGGTGTGGCATGGCGGAGGGGCAATAAAATATGCTCAGCGGGACTGGCGCAGTCCCACCGAGCATATTTCGAGTTTCTCCACTGCGGCAGCGAGCCCACCACAAAAATGTGGCCCTATAGGGCCCAGTAGCCCCCAGGCATGGGGGTGTATTCATGGGAGCACAACATGTGCCCCTCTGTCTGCTTACACCCCCAGTTTCAGCATGGATTGAACTTCTCAGTCCATGCTGTGATGGAAAATTTTTGGTGTCCCCATTGCAGTGCCCTTTTTCAGGGCACTGCGGTGGGAATGGCAAAAGGACCGTCCGCCTGCACGATTTCAACTCGTAATCAGGCGGGTGGTCTTTGCGCGGCTACAACATTGTGCCTGCGCAAACCCGGCACACCACTACCAAAGTTTTAATCAGGCCCTTAGATGCTAGTGATTGTTAATAATAACAAATAAAAAAAATTCCTCTCTGATAAAAAATAAACAGTGCATGTTGACATTGTGGAACATTATACATCTTTAAATATGGGTGTAAATGTCATAAACATGACTGTGAGTATTGCCAAGAAGTGTGGCTATGAGTCAGTTCAGTGATAAATTACACCAGAAGAACACAATGTACCTTTAAGTGGGCTCACTCGTACCCCATTGGGAATGGAGGAAGTGGGCGGCCCTTTAGTCAGTTAGGTTTTAGAGAAAAAAAACATCAGCAGAAGAGTGTCTAGTGACAAGCATATCCATCCCATTTCCAGGGATCCACACCTACTCCGTTAAGGTTGCTGACTGGCATCAGCACCTAGCGTGAACTCTCCGTCTTGCATTTTGTCTCTACTGGGGAACGCGTGGGGTTTTAAACACTGTAATGATCTGTTAATTGGCCAGGGCATGCCTTTCCATGGAGCGTAAGGAGTGTCAGATGCGATGTGGGTGGGGGATTGCAAAGAATCATGGACAGAGACAGCAGACTGTGTGTCTCTGTTTTATAGCCCAGAGGTACTATTGTGGAGACTACTATTAAGAAACATGACGCAAGAAACGAATTATAAATAAAACTAATAGTATCATTAACATGGCCCAGGAAATAATACTGCTAAGAGGTGTTATTTTCATGATTGGTCAACTATTCTTCAAGGGGAACAATTTATTGCAAAGTGTGTGGTTGTGTTGGGCATCCACCAGAAATCGAAGGCTGTGGGTTCATTTAAATAGTGTGGCAAGAATAAGACTCTTATCAAGAGGTACATGTGATGGTCACACTCATGGTGAATATAGGACAAGTTCAAGGAATGTCCATCTCTGGACAGATACGTTTTGCGCTTTTGCCAGGTAAAACTTTCTACCGTCAGATGTAGTCACTTTTTTGGAGCTCGGATTTCTCCAGCAGGACAAGGCTGAATGCTGTACCAAACAGGACACCACAAAATCGAATAGCCTCTTTGTGACATCATGCTGAAATGAATTTGCTGCTGTGAAAACTTCAAGTGGGAGCAACCTGATTTTTTTAACCAGCGTCCACACATCTTTGTCTGATTGACTTGGCAGGTTAGTCTCGGTTGTCTGAGGGCCTTTGGAGCTCAAATTTTTCTAAGTCCCAGTTCTTTCAGACACTTAGGAGGAGTACACTTTCACAAAGGCAGGGGCCCCAGGATCTCAGGAACAACACTTGGGGATCAGGACTTGCCCCAGCAGTGGCAACTGGCAGGATCCAAGTCAGGTCTAGTTGGAAATGGCCAGCTGGACTCTTCAGGAGAGGCACTTCTGGCAGCTTTTTGTGTCCCTGTAGTTTCAAAGGAGAAACGCCAGCTAACCATTGAAGTCCACTACTTTGTCCTGGGTACAAGTGGGAACCGGTCCAGCATTTCACATCTCTTAAGGTATCAAAAACAGGTGTAGTCCTTCTTTCTTCCACAGGTCATGTAGTGTTCTGAAAAGGGTACCCAGGGGTGCCACATGTTTACCTGGAACTAGCCCGTGGGTGGGAATGACTACATGCTCTTCCCTAACCAATAGGGAAAAGATTCCTAGGGGTAACCCTAGCCACCTTTGCAACAGTTCATGTGTGCCCTATTGAAGACGATCCCACATTTCCCTTCTTCACTTGTGCAGACTCCTATGGCCACTCTAGTGGTGTGGTTAGGGAATTAAGCCACCCCTCCTCTGTCCTCTGTGGTCACTCAAACCTGATTCTGGGTGCAGCACCTCTAACAACAACAGTGGTGCCTGGTTGACTAAAGGGACAAAGAAGTCAGCAGACCTAGGTCTTAACTACATCTTCCTGTGACAGCGTAGGCCACTGTGAAGTTAATTAAGTACCTGTCCACTGCCCAGATGATCATTCTGTCTAAGGAACACAACACCTCCCACACTCAAGGCCTTTGTCTCAGCTCTGGGAGCAAGTTCAGACCTCATCAAAGAGGCTATTCAGCTCTTCGGTGACAGCTGGAAGATCATGCAAGTTGGCTTCTTGAAACTTTAGGCCAGCAAAAGATGACTTTAAAAGTATGTTTTGTAAAATATTTTGGACAAATCTGACTTTACTAATTAATTGGGCTTGTAATAAGTATATTACACAGTAAGCGGAGAGAACATTATTTTATTTTAATATTATATTCACATGTTTTCCTATGGAATAGCTACCCCTGCTACTTTTAGTGGGGGCAGGGTTTGTACACATGGTATGGGACTGCCCAAAACTGTGCATGTACTGGGAAACGGTACGGCATATGATAGAATCCTCAACAAAGATTATAATTACTGATACAGCAGTGGAATGTATTTTGGGGCTTCATACTCGGATCACCGCCCACAAGGTACAATATGGATTTGTGAACCTAGCGTGTCTATTGGCGATCCGTAATATAACTAGATGGTGGAAATCCCGACATCCCCTGAAATACATTTATGGCATACAGAACTGTTGAGGTGGGGTGGAGCAGAAGGTGCGTCAATACGTAGAGAAGAAATTAGAGGCCTACGTAAGACCCCAATATCTCTTGAATGGGAGGTTATGCTGGAGGGGAAGCGCATGCAAGACCTGGATATGATGATGTAGGACAGGGATATCATAAGTTAGTGAATTGACCGCTGGCATTGAAGTGGTATGTTGATGTGGCATAAGGTGTAGCTGGATGTAGAGCATAGGTATGTATAGGACACCGTCCACCCACTGGATTACCCGCAGACGTGGATGTGGGCTGAACATAGACCGTAACCTGGGTGAGGGGGGTAGTTGGGATTGAGTTTATGTTTACTATAATACATTTTTCACATTCTACTAAATAGAAGTTTATCCGTATTGATGTAAAAGTAATGTATACTATCGAAATGCCTTTATTATGATACGTGCTGTACTGCCAAAACGATGACATTGCATGTACCATGAATTTGTCTTGAAAGCAGTATGTAGAAGATGTGAACCAGACAAACTAATAAAATATGTTTAAAAAAAATAGCTACCCATGCTACATTAAAAATAGCTTCAGGGGCCTTGTCACTGTAGGATATATTTACATTAAACGTTTACATGTTTACTTTCAAATACCATACACCTTGCCTTATAGTGCATTAAGGCCTACATACGGGTGACTTACCAATATTGAAACGGAGGATGTAGGTCTTTCAAAAGTGGTTATTTTCACAGGTTGAAATGGCAGTTTTACAACTGCACCTTCAGGCTACGGTAGTAAGTCCTGCAGTCATGTTTTGCACTGCCACTCTTTTGAGGACACAATGTAATCTGCAGTCTACTAGTGACATGGGTACACTTGGTCACATATACTTTGGATGTACTGGAAAGTTAAATATATCAATTTGGATTATATCCAATTTCAACATGTTTTCCGCAACAGAGCACACACACTGGGGACTGGTTAGCAGAAATCCAGTGCACAGAGTCAAAAAAACAGCAGTATCAGCACAAACAAATTGGAGTGATCCTGCAAAAAGAGTTACTGGTAAAGGGACCATCCAGAGTTCTTTTATGTTGTGAACACAACATCATTACAGTATTTTGGTAGGTGATATACTTCAATTCCCATAACATCCACAGCCTCCATATGGTGAATAATCCTATTACAAACTGTAACTGATAAATGGTGAGCTGCTGTTCCAGAAAGAACATATTGATCAATCTATCTTCAGAAAAATGAATTAATAAATAGCTTTGGAAGGGCCACTCACAAACCTTATATTGCATCAAAATGGTCTGATTCACACATTGCATTATGCAGTACATGAAGAGGGATTAGAGCAGTACTACTCACTAATGTAAATACAATTCTACAGGAAGAGACTGACACCTCTCCTATCTTTTATATGCAGTGATCTCCGCCCATGTGGCAGGGCTCTCTCATATGCCTACAACTTAGATGTAAATGTGAGATTGACAATTGGGAATGGCTAGAAAATGTGGAATACCTACTACAACATTAATGAAAAAGTAAAGATGGATTTAGCGAGGGACAGTCAATTAGAAACACAGAATCACCAATGAGTAAGCCCTCTGCAATTCACAAACTTCACTTCTAAAGTTAGTACAACCCTAGAAGTGACGAAACAACAGTAAATGTACTCCAGCTCATCCTTGGAATAAATCAAGCCCAACAGAGGACACAGCAAACTCCTACAGAAAATATTGATCAGGGTGATTTAAAATTACAAAATACAGTAAATAATGCTTCTTACATATATGTATATATATATATATATATATATATATATATATATATATATATATATATTATATATATATATATATATATAATATGGTATGTTGAGTTCCCAAAGCCGGCAAGCGCAGCGCATATGGCCACACAAACAAACAGGAACCAGCGAGACCCAGGAAGGTGCAATTTTTCTTTTTATTTAATTTTTAGCCCAGCACCAGTCCGCCATGACGCGTTTCGGCTAAAGATAGCCTTGATCACATGACAACGTCATGAGGGCTGACCACCCATTTAAAGTGCAAGAGTGCCATCACATGTTATGGAAAGTGAAAAAATACTTTCGTTTCCACAGTGTTACAAACATTATATTGCGGCTTAAATGCAAGTATTGCACATAAAGTATACAAGTTGATAATATACAAAATTGCGGTAAAATACATTTGACACGCTCAACTTTTAAAACCTCAGTAATCAAGTGTAATTATACGAATTCATGGCAACGGCTAGAAAAACTTCTAAAATGGGTATAAAAGTTAAAAGCCTAATAAATAATTATAAATAATTCTATTGCCATTAAAATTACATCAAAACACTATTCCATGTGCAAGTTGAAGCAAATAGATGTAGGAAAGTGCAAGAAAATAACAGAAAATCCCTGTTGTCATGGATTCAAATGAGTCCAGAAAGAATGGTGCCCTTGTGGGCTATACACTAGCACTGAGGTAAAAGTACAAATTTATATGTGCAAATACGCAAAATTAGTGCAAAACATGTCAAATGGCTGTAAAGTGCTACCAAGAAAAAGTGTAAAAATTTTTAAATCATTGATATTTTGAAAGATCTTTTACTGACAGGTCAAGGAGGGTCCAGGATGCATGTTAAAATATCATATCTCAGGTTCAAATTCATATTTACAAGGTAATCACAGAACTGAGGGAAAAAGGTACAATGTGCAAATGGCAATGCTGACAGGATACTATAGATAGGTGTGGCAGTCCTCCCCAATATTAAGCCCTTGCGGTGCCTTGGTATCAAGTGATATGATGTATCGAGTCTCTAATTTATGAAGTAGGGACTCTCTATCACCCCCCCGCCTCTGGGGAGGAACACAATCTATCACATAGTATCTCAAAACAGAGGCATCTTTCCCATGTTTTTTCTCAAAATGCCTGGCTACTGGATAAGCCGTATCTGCATTGGTGATGGCACGCAGATGTTGTAGGATTCGCTTGTGGACTTGTGGCCTGGTACTACCCACATATCTAAGCCCACACGGGCATTCTAAAACATAAACTGCAAATTCAGATTTGCAGTTTAGTTTTTGCTTGATTTTAATTGGGAAAGGGGAAAGTGGTGTACTGACCTCTGACTTGCTAATACCATGCTTGCAGGCTTTGCAGGTAAAGCATTTTAAAAATCCCTTGCTATCATCTAACCATGATCCTGTGATCACCTCTGGGCTACTTGAAACCAAGCTGTCTTGCATAGACCTGGGCTTTTCGGTAGGTAATGCTAGGATATTTGGGCATTGTGTTGCCAATAACAGGGTCACTTCATATCAAGGACCAATTGTCCTTAATGATTTTATGGATACTTTTGTGCTGGTTGCTGTAACCAATAATTAATCTAGTCTCCTCACAAGATCTATCAGTGGGAGGCTGCTGGCATTCAACTCCTGAGCCCAGGAGTGCTGACCTCTCTATTTTATTGGTTCTCTGAGTAGCATTATCTATAGTCTCTGGTTTATAGCCCCTTTGAAGGAAACAAGCCCTACAGTGAGATTGTGCCAGCCGGCATTCCTCTTCACTGCTGCAAATTCTCCTGATACGGAGCATCTCCCCATAGGGGATACTCCGTATCAGGTGTGCTGGGTGATGACTGCCAGCGTGCAGCAGAGTATTCCCCGCTATGGGCTTACGATACAGTTTGGTTTGAAGGTTACCATCCTGGACAAAGATTTCCACATCCAGGAATACAATGGACTGAGTGCTAAGGCTGCTGGTGAACTGAATGTTAAGGTTATTGACATTCAGTTCTTGTATAAATTCCCGCACCTCACTTTCAGTACCTTCCCAAACAAAGAACAGATCATCAATATACCTTGACCAGAGTTTTACTTTGGTGTTCATGGTGGCAGTATGTTCCATCATAAGGACCTGCTCCTCCCAGTACCCCATGTGCAAACAGGCGTAACTGGGAGAGAAGCAGGCCCCCATTGCCAGACCCCTGGTCTGTAAAAATAGCTGTTTGGCAAATAGAAAGACATTGTTTTCTAAACATATGGCGATCATGTCTAGCAACATTTTCGAATGTTCTTGGAAGCAGGCTTCCCTCTTCCCAAGGAAATGTTGAATAGCTTTAAGTCCATCTTGATGGAATATGCTGGTGTATAATGAAGTAACGTCCATGGACACCAGAATATAATTACAATTCCATCTAAAATCGGTAAGTCTCCTGAGTAGATCACTCGTGTCGAGGTTAAAAGAAGGCAAGCTTTTTACAAAGTCTTGTAAGAAGAAGTCAATGTACTTGCTCATGTTTTCCAACAGGCTGTTACATGAAAAGATGATAGGCCTGCCTGGTGGCTGCTGATAGTTCTTGTGCACCTTGGGGATGAAGTATATTACAGGAGTCACTGGGTAGTCCTTCTTTAGAAATTTATACTCATCCATGGTCAGCAAACCTTTGCTCCTCCAGGCAGACAATTTAGAATAGATTTCATTCTTAGCTTTAAGTGCATCCTGCATGGTGATACGCCTGTAACAGTCCCTGTCGTTGAGCTGTTTAAGGGCTTCTTCCAAATACATCTTACGTGGCCATAAGACCACGTTACCACCTTTATCAGATTGTCTTACCACCAAGTGTTTATTTGCCTTGAGCTTCTTTATGAGTTTGTGGTACTCACGGTCCTTATAGTTGTATTGTTTGGTTGCATGGGAATTTTTGATCTGCAATTCCTTCAGTTGTGTGGTCACACGCTCATGGAATATGTCCACATTGTCCTTAATCATCAGCGGGTAAAATTTGGATTTTAGTTTGAAAGGTGTCTGACATTGTGCAGGAATAGGTTCACCTCCCAATGCTGTCTGACTCTCTGTGTGACTAGGGAACTCCTCCTCCTGGAGTTCCAAAAGTTCTTGCGTTAAAGCTGCTCCAGTTATGACTACTTCGCTAGGACCACTCGGCGCAATGTGGACAAGAGCGGCGTCATGAGTCCCAATCGTAGTGTTAACATCCACTGCAAGTTTTCGCACATACTTGAACATGTCTATCTTAGTTGTGGCATAATCAAAGTCTCCCCGTGGACTATATGTTAGTCCTAAAGCTAGGATGGAAGTCTCTTTTGGGGTTAGAGCAGTATCCGTTAAATTAATAACTGCATGAACATTGGTGTTGGAGTCAGACATGGGGTTTATTACTGTGGTTGCGCTGGCTGTGCTTTGTTCCACTGCCATCTGGAGCGCGGTTTCCTTTGCCTTCCTCCTGCATTTGTGGCGTTTGTTGCTTTGCCGCCTTTCTGCGCGTTTCCTGTTGGCACGCTGGCGGCGGCTGCCTGGGTTCCTGAGCGCAAGGTTAATGTTCGATCCTGCTGGACCATTTCCATTTCCTGCGCAGGGGTAAATTTGCGAAACCCCGACCGAAGTTGGCGCCTGGCTTCTGTGTCAGACTCACTTTCAGGCTGTGAGCTATCCCCTGACATCGAGGACACCTCAGTCTGCCCTGTAGTTACTGTGGTGCCGGTGTTGATATTGGCGGCAGTGATGTTATTGTTGCGACGCTGCTTGATGTTATCATACCTTTTCGCGAACGTGAAGATCTGTCCGTTTTCATAGTCCAGTCTGTCGCGTTGAAACTTGTACGCCTTCCTCTTTTTGATGACATCTTCCTCACGTTTAAGTCGTATATTCATTTCCTCTCTATATTTAATAAGATCAGGAGAGGGAGGAAGTTTATCAATTTCAGCATTGATTTGAGCAATTTCATCCAAAAGCTTGATTCTGTCACTTTCAGCATACTGGATGAGTATGCCCATTAGGCGTTTTGAATTATCAAGGTTACATTGTGCCCAATCAGCCAGCATTTGTGGGTCGGGTTTCTCATAGGAGGGTGCTAGTAAAATGCGCAGTCCACGCGGCACCTGCCCCACCTCTAAATAACCTGTTAAAGAGGTATGCTCCCACCACTTGGATTGTTCGCTTTTGCTGCATTTTTCGAGCCGCTTAAAAAATTCCTTTACACCAGTACTATGTTCAGGCACAGTATTTGAACTTGAGTTTGGAACGGACTCCCCGGCCGGGGGTCCGTAAACATGCCCCTGGACGCCTCCACACGCCCCCTCAACGTGCCCGCGGACATGGTACGTAGCAGTGGGCAATTAACTTTGTGCACAACACAGTCGTACTCCTACCCGGCAATGCTCCTCGGAGTTGAGTCTGTAACTTCACACAGGGGTTTCCGCAGTTAGTCCGTCGCGGCTCTGCTGGTACTCGCTCGGTGAGCTCAGGATTCCCGACCAACCGACGCTGACCTGGTGCCCCAGACTGCTTCCGGTCTTTCCTCAGCACGCCTGCAGACAATTCCGCTTTCCCTGGGGCGTGGCGGCGTCTCCTCACGGAGATTTTGAAAATGTTCCGAAGAAACGATGCTTCTTGCCGCAGCTTGCCCAAAATGTGAAGGGGTCTCACAAAGTCCGGGGAAGCAATCCGGGATGTAGATATGAGGTATGTTGAGTTCCCAAAGCCGGCAAGCGCAGCGCATATGGCCACACAAACAAACAGGAACCAGCGAGACCCAGGAAGGTGCAAGTTTTCTTTTTATTTAATTTTTAGCCCAGCACCAGTCCGCCATGACGCGTTTCGGCTAAAGATAGCCTTGATCACATGACAACGTCATGAGGGCTGACCACCCATTTAAAGTGCAAGAGTGCCATCACATGTTATGGAAAGCGGAAAAATACTTTAGTTTCTACAGTGTTACAAACATTATATTGCAGCTTAAATGCAAGTATTGCACATAAAGTATACAAGTTGATAATATACAAAATTGCGGTAAAATACATTAACACGCTCAACTTGTAAAACCTCAGTAATCAAGTTTAATTATACGAATTCATGGCAACGGCTAGAAAAACTTCTAAAATGGGTATACAAGTTAAAAGCCTAATAAATAATTATAAATAATTATATTGCCATTAAAATTACATCAAAACACTATTCCATGTGCAAGTTGAAGCAAATAGATGTAGGAAAGTGCAAGAAAATAACAGAAAATCCCTGTTGTCATGAATTCAAATGAGTCCAGAAAGAATGGACATATATATGTGTGTGTGTTTATGTGTGATTTTCTGAAAGAGGCATTTTGCATAACTGCCTTGATCACTTTTTAGATAAAAACAAATAAATTATTACTCATAAAAATCAACAATTTATGGTGATCAAGGAAGTTTCAGAACATGGGATGTGAAATTGATATGTTCTTGATGACCTTAAATGTCACATCGCTCTATACAGGTATCAAGCCTACGCATGTCCTAAGACAAGCCACACATTGTTTTTGAGAGCCAGACCTTTAAAGGTTTTTTAACACACTGATATAAACTTAATGATGATCAAGTGATGTTTGACAAAGAATGTGTTTTTATTCAAACATAAATTATTTCAACCACAGTGAGGAAAATCGATGGACACATGCTTCCCCCAGCTATGCTAATTTGCATATGGGCTGGGGGGATGAGCAGGTGGTCAATAGTTCAGGTATTGCAAAGTGGGCTAATCATTTTAAGTTATGGGTCCACTTTATAGATTACCTATTTCTGATCTAGAGTGGAACTGTGGAGGAAGCTGAACAACGTGTAACAAAAATAAATTGCAACAATATGAACCTGACTTTAGTTATCAAAATAAGCCAAGTTGAACTAGAGTTTATTGACGATTCGCTTCAGATTGAGAAGGCAGATTACAGACCACCTACTGTAGGAAACCTACGGCTGTCAATTGCACTCTCCATATCAGTAGTTTCTATCCAGTACCACACAGTCAGTATACCCTTTGGTGAGCTCCTCGGAGCTAAGAAAATCTGTTGCATTTAGCATATGAGGAGACAGATGCAGACATGCTCTCCAGGTGTATAGCAAGGGGATACAATAAAGACATTCTTAGCACATCACAATGTAGAGTGAAAAAGTGAGAAAAGAGGCCCTCTTTGTGAGCAGAAAATCGAAAAGGGATGGTCAATCTATGCTGCTTTATTATAACATATCAGAAGCAACATGCACCAATAAGAGCTGTGCTTAATAAGCATTGCCATTTACTGAGGAGTTATCAGACTATAAGGGCATTCATATAAGGATCTCAGATAACGCATAGGTTGCCACGTTCTATGTGAGATCAAGTGGTAAGCTGTGTGATAAAAGATGTAAAGGAGATTTGTTTCAAACCCAGAGAGGGATTTCCTAAATGTAGCAAGTGCAATACGTGCCAACATGCATAGAGCATCAAGAAGTTTGATTCTCCATTTAGGAGGAACATCAGGATGAAGGCAGATCTCAATTGTAGAAGTGATCATATAGTATATATGTTGAAACACCCGTCCCAAAACATACATGGAGAGCAAACACTCTCAGTCTTAAAGAGGACTTTACATCACCTCTGAGGTATATAAAATATCAATAGCAGTTCCCCAGTAGCCAGACATTTTCACAAGATTGATGACTGTGATGAAACGAGACTGAAATACAGTGTATTTAATTTCATCTAAAATAATGTTAGAGGTAGAGACAGGGAATGAGAGCTATGCAGTTGGGGTACATATTTTCATTAGGAACAATTTAACCAAGAGCATTGAATAGCGATGAAGAGATGCTTGCACATTTGTAAATAACTATAATGTTTTCCCTCAGATGAGATTTGATGTTTGTCTAGTGTTTTTTTAAATTGCTGTTTGTTCCCTCCCAGGAGGAACCAGTTAGAAATATTATAGTTTGATTGACCAATGGAACTTGATATGCTGCCACAAGGAACTAAAGAGGACTTTGTGAGTCACACACTAGTAAATCCCTCTTGGGCTAGGTTCTGAGCAATATGAATTTCGCTTTCTAGCTATTGCCCGTATTATACCATTGCATTACTAGATGAGCAAGATATATTGCTAGATGTAATTGAGTAGGACTATACTGCATATCTACTGTTAGCCCACTTGGGCCAGATTGACAAGTTAGTGAGTGGAGCATTAGCAAATGATGGGCAAATGATATTGATTATTTATTATGTCACCATAAGAATTAAGCACAGCCAATGAAATATCGGTGTAAAAGGCAAGCAGTTAGCCTAATATTCATAATTGGTATATGGAATAGTATGTGAATGAATTAATTGAATGTATTGTACTGATTATTTAACTGGCATGCAACTGCAGGAAAACATATTTTCCCTATGTTTAGCATGCACAATCACTTTTTCTATACATTTAAAGCACTTTCAAGATTTTGTAAACTATTGTAATAAGGGCTGGCATTAGCTGAAACACATTGATGGTCCATTACCTTTGTTGATTGAAATAAATTATTACACTGAATTACTGCTGAGTGCTTGTCTCTCATTACATGGGCAGTGAGAGTGTTTGGTGATATATATACATGTGACCAAGGCCTCTGCCAAGGCCGAAACGTTATGCTGGCGTGGTGTACTGGGAAATAAAAAAACTCACCTGCACTCTGGGTCTTCCGTTTTCTTTCTGGTCGATGGCTGTGGATTGAAGGCACGTCGCCTGAGAGGATACAAGTGCGGAAATATATATATATATATATATCAAATTGCATACATATATACATACACTGGGGGGCGCAAACAGGATTTTTCAAAGTTGAATGGAAAACACGAAATGCAAACGTTCTGGAAATGCTGAGCAGACACGTTTCAGCCAGTAAGCCGATGTTCAATAATACCCTGTACCAGCAAACACGAGGAGTTGCCATGGGTGCCAGCTTCTCCCCTACCTATGCATGTCTCCACATGGGCTGGTGGGAGGACCTGGTGCTGGGGAAGGTACACAAGGAGTCTGTTAGCAAGAATGTAAAACTTTGGCTCAGATTTATTGACAATTTATTTGTAGTATGGCAAGATTCCGAGGAAACTGCACTAGAATTCGTCAATGCAATCAACATTAATGCCATCAACTTGCACTTTACAGCCAACACAAGTCATGACTCAGTGAAATTTCTTGATACCCATGTATTTGTGCACAACAACAGATTAGAGATGAGACTGTACCGCAAAGAGACTGCTGGCAATTCGACTTTATATGCCAGCAGCTCCCACCCCGGGCACCTTGTAGAAAGTATACCCTATGGAGAGATGTTAAGGCTCATGAGGATTAACAGTAGGAAGGTGGACTTGGAGGAGGCACAACAGGCAAGTAAGCAAAGATTCCGTGAGCGGGGATATTCGATGAAAATGATCAATAAAGCTATTGAAAAATCAATGAAGGTAGACTGAGCTGAACTATTAAGAGATAAGTGTAAGGTTCAAGTAAACAGATCTCAATCAAATTAAAGATATCCTAACTCCAAAAGAAAAAAATGAATTTAGAATTATCATTACATACAGCAAACAGGAATAGAGTATAAGTGCCATCATTAAACAGAATTGGCTATTAGTACTCAATCATCCGGTGATAGGACATTTGCTAGCAAACAGGGTTTCATTTACTCATAGAAGGGGACCCTCTATGAGAGATAGTTTGGGTAAGACGAGCCCTGAGATGTTGGACAATACCAATTGGCTCAGTACCCACAAAGGGTTCTTCAAATGCAAAACGTGCAAAGCCTGTCAACATGGGGTAAATAAGAGCACGTATCGCACCCCATTTGGAGAAATGGATCACAAGATCAGTAAAGCAATGACCGATCATGTTATTTATGTCCTCCAATTTCCCTGCAATCTGCTATACATAGGGAGCACGAAGTTGCAGGCACATAAACGGGTCCTCCAACACCTACGAGCCATTCAGAACCATGACTACATGTACCCCGTAGCCAGACATTTTCAGGACAAACATGGATCTAAGATATAGGGACTGAAATACTTTCTGATTTACACTGTGCCACCAAGTATGAGGGGTGGGAACAGAGAGGCCAAATTAAGAAAGCTAGAAATCTGCTACATCTTGGAATTGGATTCCAGATGGCGAGCGGGTTTAAATACATCACAAGATCTGTACGCATGTCTATGATCAATTTTATCCAAGAAAATCTTGAAATATCAGAGAGGTACATAATCAAGTAAAGATTAACAAATCCACCTTACTGAGCAACACATAGATGTAACGCTGATCAAGTCATAATGTGTGAGGGTATTTATACCTTTAACACAAAAGCAGCCATTGAACATATATTACATTGATGAATATGTGAAGACAAGTCATGGAGAAGATGATTTTTTTTTAATGAATTTTAAACAATGATGCACATTGGTTTTAAGTACAAAATGGCATACATCACTTTCAGCACTTAGCACTTTAGGTTATGCAAGGCAAAACCTGTGGGCGCAATATACTATATAACAAATTCTATGTTATGCACCCAAAATCAGAAAATCACAGATAACCACATTATTTTAATATCATAAAATAGTAGAATTAGACATTAAAGGCTTGGGTTTTAGAGTTTGTAGGAAATTTTAAGCGAGATAATTATCGTATTCTACATGAGATTTTAATGTATTTATACTGATATTTTCGAATTTATGGTGATTTTAACATAAATGTTTGAATTTATATATGTTATATAATGATATTTATTGTTAATGATCTTATTGAATTTTTACATGATATATAAATGTATTGGATTCATATATGACCCAATTTTGCAAGAGGCACTTGATTTTTATAATGTGCAAAGCAGCAACTCAGTTGAATACAACAGTCTGGAAAATGTGTTTTCTGTTGATACAAAATATGTGATTAATATCTATATGGACAACAAGGAATATAACAATGGACTGATTATGTTACAAAATATTTTTGAGCAATACGGTAAAGCCATGCAAAAGAAAGACTGCAAGGAATATGTCCTTATGATATGTTGTCTATGTCTATGATTGCGTATGTTGCACGTTTTCACTATGCACCAGTCACTTTAAAAATACCATCAGTCAACGTAGCGTTTGTCATGTGAGCAAGGCTCGCGAGAGCGGAAACACGTAATGGTTGTCAGTAAAACAAAGTAATTTCAGTACGTATATCGTGGTCTGTACCAGACGGCAGCAGGAACGGAATCTGAAATATATATATATATATATATACACACACACAGGGCCGGACTGAGAACAGAAACCGGCCCTGGCAAACTGCTCAACTGGCCCCCCCCTGGGGTCAGGGGGGGTGCAGGTGAGCAGTTTGCGACGGCCGGTTTAGGCCGATTTTGTTACTGGGGGCCGACATTGCCGACCCCCGGTAACAAAAACGGCCCCAGAGGCCAAAAACCGGCCCCCACCCTAGCGGCCGACCGGGGAAACGCCCGGTGCCCGCTATGGCCAGTCCGGCCCTGCACACACACATTTGCACTCAGAAATGACAAATGGCAAAACTGTAACATTTAAACCTAAGTAAATTAGTAAAAATACAGATGTGTAATTCTACACTTGTAGGTTTACCTTTAAGATTCAGGCCCTACGTGTCTAAAATATTTGTTTGATTAAAAAAGACAAGCCTTATAGGATCTGACAATAAATCAATAAATATCAAATATGAGCGTCCAGCATGTTGTATGCTCTGTGTCATGTTTCATAGGTGATTTTATAGGGAGGTTGGCCTGGAAGGTAACATTTGTGTTTTCTCTCAGATGAAAAGGAAGAAGGTTCATCAGATTTCGTTACTGATAGGAACATGCACACTATCTAGACACATACTCACAGAACCCATTCTTTTTATGGAAAGATGTCAGTGCCACACAGTGAAGTAAAGTCTACCTGAATGAACAAGTCCGAAGGCAAGTTAAAGAAGTTCCCGTTGTGCAAAACCTTTTTAAAAAGAAAAAACTCACATTTGTGTACTCAAGGATTCCTACAAACTGGGGGTCACGAGGAAAGTGGTCCTTCTATAGTGGCTACTTGGCCATGTGTGGGGGGATGGCTAAACCTACTCAACGGGCTTCATGCAGCCATGTAGCATCCAAAAAGTATCCATTCCCAAACGCCAGCAGCAAGGAACAATTTGCATATGAACCCATTCTGGATTCACCCTTCCTTGCCAAGGGCTCTGCTGGTGGGCACTGGAGAGCGTGTTTGGCTGGCTTATTAGCTTAAGAACCACAAATCATAAGTGACCTGTCAGAAAAAAAACGCAGAAACGCAAGAAGAAACGACAGATGCAAGAAACTGGGGACGTTCATCCCTAAATCGCCCCTGTGCTCTCCTCCCGCCAAACTAATATTGAGCTTTCTGGGCAATTATTCCGGCAAAACTTTTCCTCTCATGTTTTGGAACAGCTCTTCACGGTTGAACTTTCATGTGCGATGGAGTCATTAATCTTCAGAGGCGGTGCTGCGCGACAGCGCTCCTGCTAGACGAAAGGGACGCGCACCTTCAATGAGAGGCGTGAAAGAACAGAGGGCAGCGCTCACAAACAAGACCGAGACGGGCACTTTCCATTAATCAGAAGGGCGAGATGAGAGAAGCACTTCCACAAAAGAAACAGGCACTTTCACCAGCGAGACGGACGAAAGAAAGGTGCCGCGCAGAAATGATGCTTGGATCTTGGGTTCTTCAGGCAAAAATAACACGTTGCTGCTTCATCAACTATGAAAGAAACAAAAATGTGTTTATTACATTTTTGGTATTGTTTGGCAACATGGTTGGTGGCATTGTAAGGCTTCCATCATCACATAGGAATATCGGATGAGGAGACTACCCTCCATGAGATGCACCATAAGAAAGTGGTGCCTTCACTATAAGACTTAGGATAGTGTCACATCATACTCCTGTCTCTCCATGTAAGGACCTTGGAGACACATGTAACATAACTCACGTGAGAAGAGAATACATCCAACCATTAGGAGATAGATTCTTAGAAAAATCACAGTGTGGCTGACTATTGTTAGGCACCTCGGTTTCAAAAATAGACTTATGAGTACTTGGTTGGTGCACAGCACATCAGGAGCTTGCCACACGTATGCTCCACTGTAGAGACAGATACAAACCTTTGAAAACAAGGATGGTGCACCAAGGAACAAAGTTCAATGAAAACTTCCAATTTTGCCAAAATAAAGTCCTTTATTCTTTTCAATCTTTAAAAAGCCTCAGCCAATGCGTTTCGTTCCATTGGAACTTCCTCAGGGCTGAAAAGAGTACAAATATAAAAGACACACTAAGTATGCAAACATACAACACAAATATGTAATACATACTGCATATATATATACAACAAAAATATGTGCAAAATACGTTATTTACACAACATGTAAAATGTAACAAAACAAAATACGACAAATCAACAGATTGTTTAAAAACCTCAGTCCTAGGAGACGGAGTGCGCTAGAGATATATAACTATATATATCATACCGTGGAGAAGTGGTATGTAGGCTGCTTGAATGACATGCTGCCCGCGCAAATGATATATGAAGAAAAAAAGGGAGGGGGGTATCATATAAAGCACATAAAGACACCATAAGACCTAACTAACAACATTATAACCATGTGCATAAAACAGAGAAAAAATGAAGTGAATATATATATATTTACAGTCAGATTTATACCATGTCACTTATTACATATGCGTATAGGGAGAAAAGTCTACACGGTTTTTATCTTTCATTAAAACATGATGAAGAAGACAGGCAAAGGAGAGAGAAGAAGAGAGAAAGACTTAGCAATATGTGACCTGATTATGCATGCGAAACCTGCAGAGCATCTACAGATAAGCATATCATGCTCGTCCTTTGTCAAAGTTGGAATGGCGAATGAGGGGTTTTAAGTTATGCGAAAGCTCAAGAGTAGTCGCTGATGAGAGCAGAAGATACAAAGGTAACTCTGTGTGTGTCTAACTAGAGATAGTAGCAAACCCTACAACTAAGAACCTAACAAGAGATGGACAGGTCAGCTGCCATAGATTTTCTGGGATCAGATGTAATGAGTGGTTTGTGCTCCATCAACAGTTTTTGCACAATGGCTGTCATGGAAGGAACATCGGAAACCACTGGTGAATATCTCAATATTGCCAGTTACATCCACTTTGGCCGCTCCCTTTCTGGTGTCCCAAGTACACCACAGAACTCTGCCTGATCTGGCACTTGCTTACCTTGACCGTGAGGCCTGCCCTCTGCAGAGCCTTCAACACTTCCCAGGGGTGGTGCTGATGTTCTTCCCAAGTGGCACTGAACACTGCAAGTCGTCCAGGTAGGCGGCACTGAAATCCAACAGCCCAACCAACACCTGGTTGACCAACCTCTGAAAGGTGGCTGGGGCATTCTTCATCCCAAAGGGCATCACCCAGAATTGGTAGTGCCCATCTGGTGTGGAGAATGCTGACCTCTCTCTTGCCCCATCAGTTAAGGTGATCTGCCAGTACTCAGACATTAAGTCAAAAGTACTGAGGTACTGGGCAGCCCCCAATCGATCGATGAGCTCATCATCTCTCGGGATGGGGTGCGCGTTAGTCCTGGTGACTGAATTGAGCCCCTGGTAGTCCACACAGAACCGGAGTTCTGGCGTGGCACCGGGTGCGGCAGCCTTCGGGACCAAGACCACTCGACTAGCGCAAAGGCTTTCTGAGGCCTCAATCACCCCTAGCGCTAGCATCTTTGAGACCTCCTCCTTGATGCAAGCTCTGACCATGTCAGTCACTCTGTAAATCTTATGTTTTACTGGAGGACTGTCCCCAGTGTCCACATCATGGAGGTACCACTGAGTGACACCGGGGTCAGAGAGAACAGATCTGAAAACTGGTCCAACAGTTGGAGGCAGTCCAGTGTTCCGGCGTCAGGGTGGGAGAGAGGTGCACACCATCCACTGACCCATCTTGCTCGTTTGCAGACAGGAGGTCAGCAAGAGGCTCAGTCTCCTCTTCCATTCCAGCATCTGTTGCTAGGAGCATGCCCACTTCGGACCTCTCCAAGTGGAGCTTCAGGCGGTTCACATGCAGGACCCACAAGGGTTCCTAGGAGACTGCAGGACCACCAAGCAGGTGATGATACTCTAGCATTCCACCACCTCAAATGGTTTGATCCACTTACCCTGGAGCGCACAAGGCTCCACTCGGGCCATGACCCACACTTTTTGTCCAGGTTGAAACTCGATCCGAGTGGCGTTCTGATCATACCACTGTTTCATCTCCTCCTGGCTTGCTTCCAGATACGCCTGAGTGAGTTGTCTGAAGCGCTTAGTCTGGTTTTTGAAGGCCAGACTGTAGGTTTACTGGGAGCTTTCTCCCATCCTTCTTTCACCAGTCTCAGAGGTCTTCTTACAGGATGGCCGTACAGCAACTCAAAGGGACTGAACCCTAAGGACTTCTGGGGCACCTCACTGTAAGCAAACAAAAGGCATGATAAGAGGACATCCCACTTATGCTCCATGGGTTCACCAAGACCCATAATCATGTCCTTCAGGGTCCGATTGAATCTCTCAACCAGCCCATTACCTTCGGGGTGGTAAGGAGTGGTGAACTTGTATATAACACTGCACTCCTGCCACGGGGACTTCATATAATTTGATATGAAGTTGGTATCACAGTCAGACACCAGCTCTCTGGGGAACCCTTTGCGGAAGAAAATCCCCATCAACGCACGACCCACCATTGGGGCTGTCACAGTCCAGAGAGGGATTGCTTCCGGGTACCGGGTGTCATGGTCCAACAAGACGAGGATGAGCCTGTTGCCCATGGCTGTCTTGTGATCCAGAGGTCCCTCAATGTCAATACCCACCCTCTCAAAAGGGGTGCTGACCACAGGGAAAGGTTGGAGAGGAGCCTTGCACTTCCTCCCACTCTTGTCAGTTGCCTGGCAAGTCCTACAGTGAGTGTCAAAACTCTTCCGCATTTGGGGCCAGTAAAAGTGGGTGACAAGCCTTTAAAAGGCCTTGTCTTGCCCCAAATGTCTTGCCAAAGGCATATCAAGAGCCAGACCCAGTAGGGAGGCTCTGAAGTGCTGGGGTACCACCAGCACACAGGCTGACCCACTCTCAGCAACTTTAGGCTCGTTATACAGGAGACCATTCTCCGAGTATATCCAATGGGATCCAGACTGATCACCTGCTGCCTGGTTTGCAGCCTGCTGCTGCAAACCAACAAGAGAAGGGCACTTTGGCAGCTCCTCGCAGAATTCTTCCCTGGAGGGGCCTCCTTCCTGCTGCCAATGGGTCAGCTCAGGCAGGTCCCCCAGTTCAGCCACTTGTTACCGTGTAGGCTCCAGGGCATCACCCTCAAGGTCTGCCTCCTACTGGACTGTAGGGAACTTTGGGGGACAGTTCTAACTATGGGCAAAAAATCCGTTCTGCTCGCGGAATTTGTGGATTTTCGGCAATTTTGTGATCCGCGAATCTCGCGAAATTGCTGAAAAATCCGCAAAGCTGCTCGCGGGTGGATTTCAGTTAAGGCAGGTGCTCCAGTTGAAGAAAGTTAACATTGTAACCATTTTAGAATGGCGTTGGCAAGCTGCCAGAGTTGCAACTTGCAAGTAAGCAACTCTGGCAGCTTGCCGGCGCCATTCTAAAATGGTTACAAAGTTAGCTTCAACTCGAGCACCTGCCTTAATTAACTCTGTAAGTGCTTCTTGTGGGCCAAAAATTAAACCTCAACAGGAAGCACTTACAGATATAAATAAAGCAGGTGCCCGAGTTGAAGCACAAATTCAGTAACGTTTTAATCAGAACAAAACAGGCTGGGCAAGTGTGCTTTAACCCCACATCTGCCGTCGAAAATTAGCTGTAATACTCGAGGGAGGTCCTTGCATCAATGAGTTTCTCAAGCGCAACCCCCGTGTAGTTCCTGTGACCAGGAGGCTGCTTTCTCCTCACTTGCTGCCCTGCTCACTCTCTGACCCTTTAGACACAAGAGGCATGTGAACTCACATAGAAGCCCCGCCCGTTTGACCCCGCACCACACACTAGCGGTATCAAACGTCTTCCCACCCTTTCCAAACTATGATGGACAGCTCACTCAAGGGACCTCGGTGCCTTATGGCGCGGTGGCAAAGTTACAGGCACACATGGTCAGCGGAGACAAATCTTCTGGCCCTTTAAGCAGCTGCAGTGTAGGAAAAGCACTATACATTTACCCAACGAGTTAGCACTTACTGATTAGCCAGTAAAAAGTACTCCAGTTGACTAAAGTGCAAATCGCAAAAAAATCCACGATTTTGTGGGAAAATCCGCAAATTTGCGGATTTTTTTGTAATTTTGCACGAATTCGTGGACCGCAGATCCGCAAAATTCACCCATACTTAGACAGATCCCACGCCCCCTGCCTCTTCTCTTTTCGGCAGGCACCTGGGCCACTATTTCAGGCTCCAGGTCCTCTTGAATGCCCTTACCACCTGCCATAGACCTAGTGGTCACACATGTCCACTCAGGTAGACCCAACATCTCTAAATGAGACTTCAGCTCTACCTTCGACCAAGGTGAGCTCTCCAAATCATTGCATAGCAGTCAGTCAACAGGCATAGCTGGCCTCACAGCTACTTGCAAGCTACCTGAGACCCCCCCACTCAAAGGGAACCTGTGCCACTTTGCACAGGCACTCTGAATTGTTAGCTGCAATTACTGGGTAGAATGTGTTGAGAACCACCTGCTCTTCAGACACCAGCCAACAACTGATAGCTGTCACACTGGCTCCTGTGTCTCTCGGAGCCTCCACACAATGGCCAGTTATGGTCACCCACTGCCTGTAATTGTTAGTGTTATCAGGCAGATGAACCCTTGGGACCATCTCACTGTCTCCTAATGAGACCAGGGACATCACTGTGGGACCCGACTCACCGTGGCCACCCATCTCCTCCCCCAAGGATACACTAACCATCTGCTGGGGCGTTGCACCAGTGGGTGCAGTGGTAACTGGTTTGGTACACTTTGGATCCCCCGGGAAGTGGTCCACCAACCTGACCACAACCAAAACAGGTCTTGCGACCCCCCTGAACAGGCTTACCAGTTGGGACCCATGGTTTCTTTTCAGTGGAAGGCGGGGAACCCTTACCTTGGTTCCCTTGGGGATTACTTTGCGGCCCTCTCTGGTACTCCTTTTGTTCATCCTTGTCCCCCCAACTCTGCTGCTGGGGACCCTGCACACCTTTGGCAGAGTCTACCATATGGCCCTTTAGGGCCCTGGTACTGACCCAGCAGTTTGCCATCACAGTAAGCTTCCTGGGGTCAGTCAGTTTACTGTCAATCAAGTGCTGGCGTAGCTCTGGAACGCAACTATCTGACAAGTGCTCCCATGCAGCCAAATCATAGATCCCCTGCAAATCCTTCACCTTGCTATCCTTCACCCAACAATCCAGTGCTCTGTAAAAGTAAGACACATACTTCACACATGTACTGGACTCCAGCTTCCAACAGCTCCTGAATTTCTATCTGTACATCTCTGGAGTCAACCCATACCTGGCTACTAAGGCTTCCTTCATGGGGGCATAGGACATCTGATCTTCAGTGGGCAATGCTAGCAATGTCTCACTTCCTTCACTAAGAAAGGGTCCCCACAACCCTGCTCTCCAATGTCTCTCAGGGACCAGGTGGGACTTCATCGCTACTTCATAGGCTTTGAACAGCTGACCAATGTCCTCATGCTTCATAAAGTCCTTAATAACATCCTTGGGAATGTATATCTTCCCCAGGCACTGATGGTGTGCTGCCACCAAAGGGATTGCTCTCTAAAACTTTTAGGCTTTCAGATCCAACTCCCTCAACACTCTCTCATGCTCTAAAAGCATATTGTTCTCCTCCATGGCCAATCTCTTACTCTACAACTCAAATTTCTTATTTTCTAACTCTCCCTGACTCCCCAGCTTCTTTCCGTGTCCTCCAACGCCTCAGGAGACTGACCTTTTGAAGAAACACTGCTGTCCACCCTAGAAGGCTGTTTTCCCCCAATCAGGCCCTATTTCACCTCCTGCTGTCCATCTAAATTTTCCACCTCCACCATAGGCTCTTCTGGATGATCACTGGCATTCGTAGATTCCAACCAGGCCCTCAGCGCCTTTTGGTATTCCTCCTTTCTGGTGAGGCCTCTCACAGAGAGTTTACATTTTTTTGCAGACAGCTTTGAGATGTGGTACAGTGTAGGTATCAACCCTCTCCACTTCAAATTCAATATCCACGGGTGCAATTGATGCTGTTTTGCTCATGGTGAAAATTGGCGGTCCTCAAGATGCAAAAGGATTCCAAGGAAGAAAACAAATTCTACCAAAATGTATGTGGTTGCGTGATGGTCTGCTCTCGCTAGCAGTGTACATCAATCACTGTACGTAAATCACAAATGCAAGTCCAGATCCCACCAATGCCACCAATGATAGAAATGAGGGTCTCTAGTTGGCAATGGGTTGCACCTTTTTCGAAATAGGGACCCTTTCTTCTAGTCAGGGTAAGGGGGATGCATTTCTAAAATAACCCCTGCTCACCTCCCTGTTAGCTTGACACGAGCAGACAGGCTTATCTCAGAGGCAGTGTGTAAAGCATTTAGGAACACATACAGTAATACAGTGAAAACACTACAAATGGACACCACACAGGTTTAGAAAAATAAGTCATCTCTATCTAAACCAAAACAAGACCGAAGGACAAAAATCCACAATATAGTATCAAAAATATCCTTAAAAATAGGTCATTCACTCAAATAATGCTTGTACCAACAAATAACTCCACCTGGAGTTATAACAACGTTGTGACATGAAAATCCCAAAATACGGCGCCTGATCGCAAGCTGCATGGCATCGGGCCCGGTGTGAAGCAGACCCAACAAAGAACAGTACCTTAGAATTGATTAAAGCAAAGACGGAGCACCGAGTCGGGGAAGTGATGCTTCATTGGCGCCTGCGGCGTTGGTTCCTTATGACCCCAGGGGAGGTGATGCCTCTGTTTCTTACTGCAGCGCAGGGGAAGAGAGACTTTGGTCCCTTACTGTGTCGGAAGGAAATGTCACAAATGGCGTCGAGGTGTCGGTTCCTTACAACGGTACGATGTCAATCCATTCAGGAGTCACCTACTTCGAGAATCGGCTTCGCATTGATGAAACACCAGCATCGCTGAAGTTGGGACTGCGGTAGGAGTCGGGACGGTGCATCGTGGATGTCATGAGCAGTGTCCTTGGCTCTGATGCAGGCTGCGGCCTTGATGGCGGCTTTGGAGTCGATGTGGCATGGCGTCAGCAGGAGTCGGGCCTACGGTGCAAGTCGGAGCAGTGCGTCATGCTCTTCATGAAGGTGCCCATGACTTCGATGCAGCTTACGGTGTCACTCGCTGGCGTCGGTTTTGCAATTTCCTTCTATAGCAGCTGAAACAGCAGTTCCAGATGCAGAGAGACAGAAGGAATGACGTCTTTGTGTCCCTGAGACTTCAGAACAGGAGGCAAGCTCAGTTTCAAGCCCATGGAGATCTTCCTCAAGATGAGAAAGCAAACAGCAAAGTCCTTTTCTCTTTTCCTTGGGAGCAAGCTATCACCTCAGGTCGACCCCAGACAGCACATGGGCAGTATTCCTCCTCAGCTTCTCCGGCTCTTCTCCTTGGCAAAGGTTTCTCTTGATTCCCAGAAGTAATCTAAAATTCTGGGGTCTGGGCCCTTCTTTTTATACACACAAATCCTTTGTTCACTGAAGGCAGAGAGGTTCTGTAACTGGCCAAAACCAGTTATGTCCTCACTGGTGCAGCTTCCTGGCAGGAGGTGGGAACAGCATTGTTGAAGTGAGACCAGGCCCATTCAGGTGAAAAGAAAATCTCACCCCCCTACTCTAAATGCAGCCCAGGTCTATTCAGCCCAGCCCTGACTCATCAGACTGCTGGATCCGCAGCCCGTCTCCAGCCCCTGTCATTCAAAAACCAGACATGCAATACACAAACCTAGCAGAGGCACACTGGATGGTTAGGCAAGAAAATACCTACCTTCTAAAAGTGGTATTTATAAAACGCAGACTGTAAAAATCACCCTCACTAAAGATGCATTTTAACATTCTGAGTTCAGGCATACTATTTTTTTTCTACCCTGTTCCCAGGGCCCATTATGTTTATGGGATGTTATAAATAAACTCCAAATTCTGTCCTATGGGAACAGGTAGCCTTGCAATAGTGAACAATGAAATTGGCAGTATTTCACTATCAGGACTTGCCACACATATCAAGGCATGTCCTACCTTTCACATACAATGCTCTGGGCCCACAGGGGTACCTTGGGCCTACCTTAGGGGTGACTAATAAATAGAAAAGGGAAGATTAATGTACTGGCAAGTGTGTGCCCTTGCCAAGTCGACATGGCAGTCCCAGACTGCACACAGGCTCTGCAATGGTAGGCCAGAGTTACATTTTACAAGCTGCTTCTGTGTGGCATAATCAGAGATGCAGCCTACTAGCAGCATTTAATTTACAGGCCCTGGGCACACACGGTGCACTGTACTAGGAAATGACTAGTAAATCAAATAGCCAATCATGGAAACACCAACCCATAACAGTAATTTACAAAGGGAGTACTTGCACTTTTGCACTGAACAGCAGTGGCAAAGTGCCCAAAGCAGCTAGACCAGCAAAACGGTGTCCAACATACAGAAAAAACACAGGAGGCAAAGGCACACAATGCATAGGAGACCCACACCAATTGTGCAAGGTCTAACACTTTCACTAGCAGCCTTTTTCTGCCCCCTTCCTCTCACAAGTGTTATACAGCTAATCCTCTTTGTACTTACTAACCCCTCACAGACCAACATTCTCATCACCTTTGTTTCACTTTGCATCAAGGCATCAAACACCCTACTATCTCCTTCTGGTCATTATTCCTTCAAAATTGTTTACCCACCTAACTTAACCAGAACGGCTTCAGAAAATTCCGAACACAAAACTCTCAGAACAAACATAGAAACTCTCTTCCTAGACTTCTACTTCTGCATTAACAGGGGCTCACTTATCAACAGCCTAATATTTTTCAGCAACTGCCGCGGTAAATTGAGGAAGGCCCTATCTTCTGTGCTCATGGTCACTTCCACCAGAAAGATACCGCACAGCCTCAAACTTACTATCACACCCTCTTGAAGGTACAAGGTGGAAACCACCATTACCATCAACAATAACGCTACTATGCATACACAATCATCCAACCACAGCCTCTAGCTCTTTAAGGATCTCTTCCTATTGACCTTGATCGTGATTGGAACCCAGCAATGCAGTCTGAGAGTGAGTCACGCCATGAGCCGACAAAGGTAGCTAAGCCTAAAAGGAAGGCTCCCGCAAGGCTTCGACTTATGGGTGATGACGACGAACAAGAAGTGGTGTCTTCTGCTGCTGATGAACAGTCTGACGACGACCCAGTCATCACAGTTGTCACTCCAGCCCCAGTGGGCATGCAGCAGACAAACAGGCCAGAGAGGTCATCTTAAAAAACACCACCCTATCCAGTGGTATACGCACCTAAGTAATCGAGGAAGCTCAACAAAGTAGAACTGATCCAAATGTATCCATTCACATTGCATCCGATGCTGACGAGGGGCTGATTGTGCATGGGGGAAGTCAAGAATCGAGCAGTATTTTTTCTGGTTCACCCAGTAACCCTGGCAACAGCACTAAAGTGGTAGCGCCAACACCCTCCACCTCTGCAACATGTATGAGGCACACTAAGAGTCTGGGACAGACACCAATGCAAAAAAGTCCACAATGAGCCTAACTGGTTTGGAGTCTGCATCATCATCATCATCATCACGTAAAACGGTCCAGCCCACCATTAGAAGCATTTTTTGGTCTGAGGCGCCATTTGAACGCAACCACCCAACAATACGTCTGTATAACGCAAAGCTGGCTAAAATGCTGGTGCTGGACCGTCTCCCTTTTTCTTTTGTAGAAGGGGTGGGGTTTCTCGAATTAGTGGCAACAGTCTGCCCTAAATGGAAGGTTCCTAGCCGGTCCTATTTTGCCAGAGTTGCGGTTCCAGCACTACATCAAGATGTGCTGGAGGTGATTGGGGCAGCTTTGCAGAAGAGTGCTGTTCGCACTATCCACTTGACAACAGACATGTGGACCAGTTGCCAAGCCCTTGATTACGTGTGCATCACTGCACACTGGGTCTCTTTTGCAGGGGTTAGAGACAAGTCAAGTGCAGTTGGTGACCTGGACACACTTTTTCAAGCTACTCTGAAACATGCAACATTAGACATGTTTGCCATGGAGAAATCTCATACTGCAAAAGACATGTTGGAGGAGTTTAACAGTGAGCTCTCTGAATGGCTGCACCCAAGAAATTGCATAGTTGGTTTCCACGGATAATGGCAGTAATATAGTTAAGGCCATGCAGCAAGGTGACTATTTCAGAGTGCCGTGTTTAGCGCACAATAATAGCATCGTGGTGCAAGATTTCTTGAAAAATGAAAACACAGTCAGGAAGTTACTGACCACCTGCCGAAGAATCTGCACACATTTCAGCCTTTCTTTTAAGGGCCGGAAGGAGCTGAAGAGCATTCAACATGAACGTAAAGTGCCAGTCAAAGGACTCATCCAGGAGGTGGCAACACGTTGGAACTTAACTTTTTACATGCTACAGAGTCTGTCTGAGCAGTGCATGGTAATCAATGAGTATGTCTTTCGACTAGGTTCTACTATGAAAGACATGAGGCTAGAGTTGGAGGAATGGATGCTAGTTAAAAGCCTGACAGACATGCTTCGTCCTTTTGTGGTCTTCACGCGTGAAGTCAGCAGGGAGGACTGTTCTTTGGGCAAAGCTATCCCATTGTTGGTCATGCTAGAGCACCAACTGAAGGTGGTGTCTTCAACGTTCAGAGATGCTGGTGAAAAAAAGCAAGACGCATATCAGTTGGCAGAGAGCTTATTAAGCCGCCTAGTTGCCAATGAAAGGCTTAAAAACATACATACAGAACAGTATTACATTTGTGCCACTATTCTGGATCCACGGTACAAAAAGGCAGTGGCCAGCAAAGCATTCATTCCTTTTGATGAAGCAGATGTTTCAAAGTACAAACATTGGCTAGCTGTGTCAGCCACTCGGTTCGAAAAAGATCGGCAGAAAATTCAAGGAGCCGACAGACGTCCAACTGAATCAGCAGGCCATCCGGCGTCAAGTTCCACTTCTGAATCTGTGAGCGAAGGGAGTCACTTTCCCTCACAGCCGTTAACGACACCAGCAGCAACCATATCATCATCCTCACCTGCACCAGGCCCAGCCGTAATATTGTCGGAAGCGGATTGGCTAACTCATCAAAGGTTTGCTCATTCCAGTACTGCAAAGGCCACAGATGGTAAGCAAAGTGGAGCAACCATGGAGAACCTTGAGTCGATTGTGCAGGCCTATCTCGATGACCCAACAGAGGTCTTTGTTAATAAGAACCCATTACCGTATTGGTACAGGAAAATGGCTCTATGGCCACTGATCACCAACCTGGCTGTAAATTATTTGTCTTGCCCACTCGCAAGCGTGTCTTCTGAACGTGTTTTCAGTGCTGCTGGTGCCATTGTAACTTCAAAAAGGACCCGCCTCTCGGTCTAAAATGTGGAGAGGTTAACACTGATCAAGATGAATCAGCACTTCATACCACCAGATTACAATAGTACGTGAATGCGCGCAGGAAGAAGAGGACACCAACTTAGGTGACGGAAGTTCTTCTCTGTTACCTGACCTACTCCTGTCTCAATTCATGGAGTTTCAGGACGAGCTCTACTTCCCTGACACCGAGCCCTGAAAAGGACTTCCTTTTTTTCGTCCTTATTCATTTTATTCCTGTGTGTCTTTCTATGTTTTGCAACTTTTACCACAACAAAACTCTAATCACCTAATCACAACAAGTCCATCAGCAGCACTGTCTTCATCTTATATTCCTTATTGATTTGAAGGTGCCGCAGTCTGCATTCCTGAGGTTCACAAGTTCACAACTCAATCATGCTCCTCTATACTCCTCCTCCAGACTTCCCCTATCCATTTCACTCAAGGCAGATGGATGGATTACGTCGGGTCCCCTCAAGTGGGACTGAAATTACTGACTGACTACATGCTTGCTGATTGCTGACAGACTTACTTCTGATATTGACAGGAGAGGCTGCCCTGTGGGCCCTCACTTTCCGAAGAAGATGCGGACAAAAAGTAGAACAGGTAATGAATAATTGAGAAGATGGCATGCAGTGAACAGCAATGGCTGTCTGGCTCTGATTAAACCAATTGCTGTTTGTTTTTTGTGCATGAAATGATGAATCATATGTCTTGTCTTAGTTATTATATAATCTTTTACACAGTAATTGTAACTCATGTCAACTACTCAGTTTTTATTACCTTGTTTAATTCAAATTGTACTTCAAATTCAGGGGCCACTATGTTGTATTTCACAATATGCAAAATGTCCTTGGAGCGGACTCACTTTCCAATATACCATGATGATTGATTAAATAATATATCTTTTTTCTTTACAGTCACTCACTGGAATGGATGGATCATCAGCGTCGGTTGGGTTTACGGAACAACTATGGCCAATTCGTGAGAGGCAAACAGGTAAACCAGTCTACAAAAACTACTACAGCAGAACTACATGCCTGTCTATTCGTGGTATGTAGTGGTCGAGGACGAGGCAGTGTACTGTTGTTGTTATGCCAGGCAGAGTCCACTCCAGACAGCAGTTCATGTAAAATTGGGGCTATGTGGCTAGCTGCATACAATTAGATATGCTTTGTCTGTCTGATAAAGAGCCTAGGTATGCTACATCAGGTTGCATCACTCAGTGGTGCCTGCCTTGACCGTCTGCATGGAACTGCCTCAAGCTGGGGCCAAACATCCATTATGTTTTCAAAATTTGCTGTTTTTCGGTATTTGGCAAATCTCGCGAAATTACTGAAAAATCCCAAATTCTTGAGCGGAACGGATTTTTGGCCTATGCTTGCGGCAAGGCCATGCAGCCGGTCAAGGCAGGCACCACTGAGTGAAGCATCCTCCTGATGTAGCATAACTAGGCTCTTTGACACAGACAGACAAAGCATATCTAGGGTTTAGTGTTCAGTGCGATTTGCTAGGGTTTTTGGGTTTAAGTTGGTATGGTTCACGCTGAGTCTAGGGTTCGGGCCCGATGCAGGCTCGTTCATAATGATGTTGGCAAGGTTTTAGGGCGGTTTGGTGTTCTTTGGTCCAGAATTGGCGGAATTTTGGCCTTTTTGGGTGTTTTGCAGGCGCGTGTGTTTGGATGAAAACTAAGTGAAAACTAGTCTTAGACATTCTTCTTCTTCTTCTTCTTCTTCTTCTTCAAAGAGCACAGCGGTTCGATTTTGTTCTGCCTTGCTGAGATTCTTGTGAATCGCTGGAACAAGTGACTGTCCAGGTAAGTTTCAAGAGGATCGAAGTAGTGAAAGTGCTGAACACAGCAATGTTTTGTGAACAGCGCAATTTGCCATGTTTTGAATATACCAGTATTGCATGTTTTTGGGGGGCTGTTTGGGGGTGTTCTAGATTTGTGGGGGTGGGTCGGGGGGGCTGTGAGCACTGCTGTGAAAGTCTAATTTTGATTGCGATTGGTTTGAAGAAAATCCATGGTAGAAAAGGGGGTTTGGGCCTAGTTGCAGACAGTGTTTTGGCACAATTTAAACTGAGGCCTAGCAGTATTACGTGTTTTTGGGGGGCTGTTTGGGGGTGTTCTAGATTTGTGGGGGAGGGTCTGGGGTCTGGGAGCACTGCTGGGATAGCATAATTTTGATTGCAAGTGATTTGAAGAAAATCCATGGTGGGAAAGAGGAGTTAGGGCTTAGCTGCAGAGCTCGTTTGGACCGATGTTGACTGGTTGGCGGTTGCATTTTTGCTTTTTGCCTGTTTGGAGGTGTTCTGCTTTTTTGAGGGTGGCTGTAGGGGGCTGAGGGCATAGCTGGGAAAGTCTAATATTGGAATCAAGTGTTTTGGACCAAATCCATGGTGTAAAAGTGTTTTAGTTTTTGCTCACTTGCCTGTTTTTGGGGTGCTGTTTGGGGGACTTCTAGGTTATTTGGGGTGGATTTGGGGTCTGGGAGCACTGCTGGCACAGTCTAATTTTGATTGCATTTGTTTTTCAGAAAATCCATGGTGGAAAAGGGGAGTTAGGCCCTAGCTGCAGAGCGCATTTGGACTGAATTGAAGGTAGGCCCATTTTTGCTTTTTGCCTGTTTGGGGTGTTCTGCTTTTTTGTGGGTGGCTGCAGGGGTCTGGGGATATAGCTGGGAAGGTCTAATATCGGAATCAAGTGTTTTGGAGAAAATCCATGGTGAAAAAGTTTTTCACTTTTCAGAGTTTTCGCTCACTTTCGTGTTTTCGGGGGCCTGCTTGGGGGGTTCCTGGTGTTTGGGAGGGGGGGTTGGGGGGGGGGGTCTTGGAGCAACGCTGGGTATGGATAGTTCTGATTGCAAGTAGTTTGAAGAAAATCCATGGTGGCAAAGGGGAGTTAGGGCCTAGCTGCAGAGCGCGCATGGAGTGATTTGGGAATGAGGCCTAAATTATTCTGTCTCACTTTTTCCGGTTTTGCTTTATGGCTGTTTGGGGGTGTTAAACTTGTTTTCGCCGGGGTTGACGGGTCAGGGGGCATTGCTGGGAAGGTCTAATACCGGATAAAAGTGTTTTGGAGAAAATCCATGTTGAAAGTTTTTCACTTTGCAGAGTTTTTGCTCACTTTGTGTTTTCGGGGGTCTACTTGTGGGGTTCCTGGTGTTTGGGGGGGTTGGGGGGTCTTGGAGCAACGCTGGGTATGAATAGTTTTGATTGCAAGTGGTTTGAAGAAAATCCATGGTGGCAAAGGGGAGTTAGGGCCTAGCTGCAGAGCGCGCACGGAGTGATTTGGGAATGAGGCCTAATTATTCTGTCTCACTTTTTCCGGTTTTGCCTTGAAGCTGTTTGGGGGTGTTAAACTTGTTTTCGCCTAGGTTGACGGGTCTGGGGGCATTGCTGGGAAGGTCTAATACCGAATCAAAGTGTTTTGGGGAAAATCCATGGTGAAAAAGTTTTTCACTTTGCAGAGTTTTCGCTCACTTTCGTGTTTTTGGGAGCCTGCTTGGGGAGTTTCTGGTGTTTGGGGGGGGGTTGGGGGGGTCTTGGAGCAACGCTGGGTATTGATAGTTTTGATTGCAAGTGGTTTGAAGAAAATCCATGGTGGCAAAGAGGAGTTAGGGCCTAGCTGCAGAGCGCACACGGAGTGATTTGGGAATGAGGCCTAAATTATTCTGTCTCACTTTTTCCGGTTTTGCTTTTTGGCTGTTTGGGGGTGTTAAACTTGTTTTCACTGGGGTTGACGGGTCAGGGGGCATTGCTGGGAAGGTCTAATACCGGATAAAAGTGTTTTGGAGAAAATCCATTGTGAAAGTTTTTCACTTTGCAGAGTTTTCGCTCACTTTCGTGTTTTCGGGGGCCTGCTTTGGGGGGTTCCTGGTGTTTGAGGGTGGTTGGGGGGTCTTGGAGCAACGCTGGGTACGAATAGTTTTGTTTGCAAGTGGTTTGAAGAAAATCCATGGTGGCAAAGGGGAGTTAGGGCCTAGCTGCAGAGCGCGCACAGAGTGATTTGGGAATGAGGCCTAAATTATTCAAAGTCTCACTTTTTCCGGTATTGCTTTTGGCTGTTTGGGGGTGTTAAACTTGTTTTCGCCTGGGTTGACAGGTCTAGGGGCATTGCTGGGAAGGTCTAATACCGGATAAAAGTGTTTTGGAGAAAACCCATGGTGAAAAAGTTTTTCACTTTGCAGAGTTTTCGCTCACTTTCGTGTTTTCGGGGGTCTACTTGGGGGGTTCATGTGTTTGGGGGGTTGGGGGGTCTTGGAGCAACGCTGGGTAAGGATAGTTTTGATTGCAAATGGTTTGAAGAAAATCCACGGTGGCAAAGGGGAGTTAGGGCCTAGCTGCAGAGCGCACACAGAGTGATTTGGGAATGAGGCCTAAATTATTCTGTCTCACTTTTTCCGGTTTTGCTTTTTGGTTGTTTGGGGGTGTTAAACTTGTTTTCGCCTGGGTTGACCGGTCTGGGGGCATTGCTGGGAAGGTCTAATACCGGATAAAAGGGTTTTGGAGAAAATCCATGCTGAAAAAGTTTTTCACTTTGCAGAGTTTTCGCTCACTTTTGTGTTTTCAGGGGCCTGCTTTGGGGGGTTCCTGGTGTTTGGGGGGGGTTGGGGGTCTTGGAGCAACGCTGGGTATGGATACTTTTGGCTGCAAGTGGTTTGAAGAAAATCCATGGTGGGAAAGGGGCGATTTGGCCTAGTTGAAGAAAGCGTTTGACACTATTTTTAACTTAGGGCTCGTTAGGGTTAGCAGTATTGCATGTGTTTGGGGGCGTTCGAGATTTTGGCAACTGGATTCTGGGCTCTACTCTTGGAGCACTTGTCGAGAAATGTCTAATTTTGGTTGCAAGTGGTTTGAAGAAAATCAAAGGGGGGATTTGGGCCTACTTTACTTTCAAAGTACGTTTTGTCACCATTTTCCACTAGGCCTCAGACAGGTGGCAGTATCTCACTTTTTTGGGGGTCTGATTGGGGTCTACTACATTTTAGTGACTGTGTTTAAGGGTCTGGGAGCACTGATGGGAAGGTCTAATTTTGTTCTAAAATCGCAGTTTACAGTACACCTAGCTTGAGGGGAAAGATCCGCAAAATTCGCCCATACTTATTTATCCTTCAAAAGGAGACTCAGAGTACGCCCTTTCGAAACTATTGTACTGTCGATTCTGAAACTGAAAGTGTGACTTTTTGCACTACACAGCGTACGTACCTTATATTTTTTTCTCAGTGGTGTTTCAATATCACTTCCTGTTTTTCCATCAACATTTACAGGGCGGCTTTTACCCTGTGCAATGGGAAAAAGGATGAAGTCAGGCTTCACATTAGCGAGCCGCAATTCAGCATCCGCCAGGCAGGTAGTGGACAGGGTGTCTTCTGGTCACCAACATTGATCGACGGAGCGCCAGATGGAATGGAGGAGTACCACAAATAAGAGGAATGGCTGGATGCATGCAACTTCCCAAATTCAACAGGACAAGTACAACAACATACAGTAACAGTATCCATTCATTTCTACTTATCTTTTAAGTAATGTTATTGTTGTGAACTTCTATGAGTGTGACTCTGCATTTCTTTGCTCTCTGCTTTTAAATTCATCCCTCCAGCAGCTATTGTATAGTTTTACTTTGCTATTTTTCAAACTAATTTAATGAACAAAGTGTTTCTCTGAGTGCAGAGATAGGCAAGTGAAAACGCGTAATTACTGCAGCCCTGTACTGTTGCATTCTTTCATTCATTAGAAAGTACTACTTAGTTTAAGTAACCTAACCATCCATTTAGCAATCAACTTCCTGCCTGCAGTAGTGCATGCACTTCCTTTATGTCCCTTAAAAGATTTATGGATATCTTCGTATCCAAAGATTTGTTTATCTTCATTTGTTGTTTGTCCATGCTGTGTTTTTTTTTCCTCTTTCAAGAAAACTTTCACAAAAAACCCCATTCCCATCCAATTTCCAAACCCTAACCCTCTTCCCCCGGGCTGTGTGGTTTTCATTGATGTGTGAGTAAATGACAGCAGTAATTCCACACACTTGCTGGGGAGGATAAGGTCATAGCAACTGAAAATGAATTACATTTCAAGGCTGGTGAAGAAATCTGAGGATATATTCTTACTCAGCTTGACACAGACCCATGACTATTGGCAAATCAAACCAGATTTTCATGGGCGCCATCAACTGGATTGATCATGAAGAGCATCCTCCTCCTACAGGTGGCAAATGATAACGCTGCTGTGTCCTTCACCTTCAGTACTATTTCTTGTAGTAGTAGCCAATGTCAAATTCCACGCAAGTAGTAGTTATACTTTCAATACTTTAGCATTTGTAAGGCTACATTATGGCACTGTTCTAGTGTACAGTCACGTGCTATAGTATCTATCGTACCGTTGTAATGCTCCGCTCAGGCCAATCAAAGTTTCATTTTCTTTTTTTTCATATGCTGCGACTGCCACTGTGTACCACCACTAGCACCACCGCAATGAGGCCATTTCATCCGCCCAGGATTGCCAACCTTAATCGCCATTTGACATGCAGCCAGCCCTATGCCTAGCCCTATTTTCAAACACGAATTACAGGTAAGATAAGCGTTTGGGGGGAGGAAGAATAATGGAGTAGTAGGAGAGACGAGAGATTGACGGTAGTACTAGTAAAGTCCTAGGACAATTGAATTCACTAACTCTGTGAACTCAGCCTCAACTGCAGTAAAATCACGTATGCTATGTTTAAGTTGAAAGTAATAATTATTTATATCCCTAACACAAATAAACTATCCCTCAAGACCCGACCCACCCCCCTACCTAACCCCAAAAAATGTCTGTGAAATAAAAAGTCCCCAAAGTCCAAAAAACCCAACTCCCAATTCCCACCCCCAAAAGTCTTTAAAAAAGGGGCAAGGGACAGTCTCTCCTCCTCTAATGCCGCCGGTGGTGTACTTTTTTGGCCAGGTGGTCATGCTCCTTGCGGATGTTGATGAGCAGGATTTTCATTTTCTTCTTCTCCTGCTCAAGGTAGGACACCCTGAGGGTTAGGCGGTGAACGCGTGCCTTGCACCTGCTGTGGGGGGCAGCTGATTTTTTGGCTGCTTGGCAGTGGCGGGTGGCTGCAGTACCACGGCTCCATACCGCTGGAGGCCTGCGCTGACTGGCTGACCAAGGGAGCGCAGAGGAGGATGCAGCTGTCGCTGTGGATGTTGTGGAGGTCGACTGAGTGTTCTCCTCCTCCTGGGCCACCAGCCGCCGATACTCGGCGACAGTCGCCTCCAGTTTCCGTTGCCGGGCCTGTCTATCCAGCTCCTTCCGTGACAGTTTTGAAGGAGCATCTATATGAAGAAAAACATAGTCTGTAACCAATGCTTTTTAAGATTAACACAAAATAATTCAGCAGAAAGTTGTGTCACAGTAGAACTAGCAACTTGCAAGCACAGTACATAACATTTGTGGCCTGTATCTATCTAACCTCCCACTTCTTCAGCCTTGCTCTAACATTAGTGGGAGTTTCAGGAATCAATTGTACGAGTACTACGGACTCACTACATTAGAGTCGACTATGACAGTACACCAGTCTTATTCTTCTTCTTCTCTCTTGTTTAGCGAAATTGGTACGTAAACTTCTGGAAGCCGGCATAATGCCAGCGCAGTCAACTTGATGACACAGGCTTGCGTTACTGTACCAGTCCAGTACATGCAGGAAGTGAAGCTCTTACTTTTCTATTACGGGTGCCACTGAGAATACTCGGTAACAAGGGCTAGTGCTTAATTAATTTAACTTTCACCCTACAGTGCCAATGACTACTAGAAAAGGAAAATGAAGAAGATAAATAATATGATTATCTATCCTTTCACAGGATATGTATTTGATTACATATGGGATGACTTTAGGTGCTTTGTTTTATATTGAGTGAACACTGATAGGCCACACATGAACGACAGAGTTGTACTAAAATTATTAACAGAGGTAGTGAGTGGCCCCCGTAATCGCAGGATATATGCTGTGCTTGCAATACAAACTACTGCTACTATTCATGGTAGTATTCGGAAAAATGACAACTTCTTTTCCTTGCCTTTCCTACACTGGAACGGACGTGCGGGCGCGGTATTACATGCTCTTCAAAGTAACACTTAGTTCATCCAGTGACAGTCTACTCTCTCTACATACACATATGCTATCTATAAGTCAGATAGTACCATGATCCAGGCATCCATCCATTCAAAGTAAATGTCAATCATTCTTCTTAATGTCTCAACTGGACAAACCTTACTTTTTCTCACGGGAAAACAAAATTTTCATTTTATTTTGGAAACTGCAAGCTATGCATCCGTGCTTGACTTGCATTTGAATTTCAACCAAAGGATATATTGCGCACACATACAGTTTGTGTTTCACCCACCCAGGCAGTCCTCTTCCCTTTCTCCTTTCACCCATCCTTGCTTCATCCTTCAACCGGTCATGCATCATATTCCCAGCTAAGGGTGGGCGTAAAATCCGTTTCGCGGGCGAATTTGCGGAGTTTCCGCGATTTCGCGATCCGCGAATCTCGCGAAATCGCGGTAAAATCCGCGAATCAGCGGGGACGAATTTTCAGCCAAGCAAGGGTTACAGCAGCAGGTGCAAAAGTTGAACCTAATTTCTTTGTAACCTTTTATAAAAGGGTTACAAACAAATTAACTTCAACTTGGACACCTGCTGCTAATTGCTTCCTGGCGCCTCGTTGCCTACTTGCAACTATTCTCTGACCCTGCTCTGACCCTTGAAGGAGGGTCAGAGAATAGTTACAAGTAGGCAACGAGGCACCTGTCCAAGGAATTAAACCTCATCAGGAAGCACTTACAGATATAAAAAACAGGAAGAAGGGAGAGGATGGCAAATACACCCATTTTGAGTTGTCAGGAGGGGTTAAACTAAAAGAGACCTTTACAGCACAATTTTCATATGCATTTTGCTAAATGCAAATCCTTAATACGCGCTCCATGGTGAAACATCAACTCGAGATTTTCCACCTATTAGATGACACTAAGGCAGACATTCTCTTCCTGTCAGAGACCTGGCTGACGGAATACTCTGTACCCGACATTCTCGCCGCTCTCCCTAACGGCTACTATATCCTGCATGTCAATCGGCCCGGAGGGCAAGTTGGCGGCGGGGTCGCTGCTATCATCCGCAAAGAACACGCCTTTTCCATGCTAGATTGCACCCCTATCCTTCACTCCCAAACCCTTGTCATTCTGCTTCGCTCACCTTCCACCTCCCTTGTCTGTGTTCTCATGTACAGACCCCCCACTTATATGCCCTCCTTTGCTCTTTCAGTTGGGGAACTTCTTTCTCAGCTCCTTATAAACCACTCCAGAATTCTTTTTTTGGGTGATTTTAATTATTGGCCTTCTGATCCCCAAGAGAGCCGACTGTCAGAATTGTTTACAGAAACTCTTACTAGCCTGAATTATCAGCAGTTGATCTTCACTCCCACTCACTGTAAGGGCCATATACTTGACCAGGTCTGGCTGGCTAATCTTGACTCTTCGCCCCCCCTGGTCACTCCCTGCACCTGGTCCGACCATTATCTTGTTTCCTTTTCTGTCAACCTGCCCAGTTTTCATCGTCCTCTGCGCCCTGCTGGCACCATGGCCCGTAATTGGAAGAATGCCAACATGACTACTCTCCATTCGCTCCTGGCAGCTTCAATCCCTTCTGCTCTTGAATCTGTTTCCCTCCAAGCTCCTACTCTTGAGCGTTGGCTGAAGGCAGCTGCCGATGTTGTAGCCCCTTTAAAGTCCATCAAAATCTCTCGCCCCATGACGCTCAGCATTGGTTCTCGGACCAGCTCAAACTTGATAAGCTGGCCCTTCGCCAGGCTGAACGTCGCTGGCGCCAGAAGTACGACCCCGTACTCAAGACTGAATTCATTACTCTCTTAAATAAATACAAATCTTCTATCCTTGAGGCCAAGACCTCCTACTTTTCATGCAGGATCCTGGAGTCGGCTTCAAAAGCTAAGGACATCTTCTCTATCGTCAATGAGCTCTCCCTCCCTGATCGTATCACCCTCCCGCCTGCTCCCACCCAGGCTTTGTGTGATGAGCTCAACTCTTTTTTCCTAGACAAGATTTCCACAATCAAAAATAACATTCTCCCGCCTACTTCCTCCAATTCTTTCCCTCTCCCTTCTGAAAATGCTAAGACCTTCCATACCTTCCCTCCTATTTCTATCACAGAATTTCATAGTCTTCTCCACAAAGTTAGCTCTGGCTCCCCCAGGGACTGCTGCCCTCCTCACATCTTTAAAGAAATCTTTGGACTCTGCCCTGATCCTGCCCTGGCCCTTCTCAACTCTTCGCTGACATCAGGGGTTGTTCCTGAGGCTTTTAAGCAGGCCATTGTGTTACCTATCCTGAAGAAGCCTAGCGCAGACCCTCTTGTGATGAGTAACTACCGACCTATCTCTCTCCTCCCCTTTCTGGGTAAGATCTTGGAGACATACGTAACCAAGTGCCTCAGCTCCTTTATGGAAACTTCCTCCTTCTTGGACCCTCATCAGGCTGGCTTTCGCCCTCTACATTCTACAGAGATGGTGATTGCTGCAGTGATGGACACTCTCAGAACCAGCGCCGACAATAACATCCCCCAGGCTCTTGTCTTGCTAGATCTGTCGGCGGCTTTTGACACGGTCGATCATACCATCTTGATCGACCGTGTCAACAACGCCGGCATCCGTGGGACCGCCCTTGAGTGGGTTCGCTCGTTCTTACACGGCCGCTCCCAGGCTGTCCACCTCTCCACTTTCTCCGCCCCTTTCTCTTCCCTCACCTGTGGTGTTCCCCAAGGTTCAGCCCTCTCCCCGCTCCTCTTCAACTTATAGATGCAACCACTTCTGGTGTCCCTTCGTCATTCCCCCGCCACCATTTACAATTACGCAGATGATCTGCAATTGATCTTTCCCCTGGACACTTCCCCCACCTCCGGTCTTAACATCCAAACTACAATGTTACATATTTCTGACTGGATGGCTCATAGCCAACTCAAGTTGAATCCGTCCAAAACGGAACTCGTTCTGGTAGGCGGCTCCACTAACCCCTGGAATGACAACTTTTGGCCATCTTCCCTTGGCGTCCCCCCTCGTCCAGTCAGCACCGTGAAAAGTCTAGGAGTGATCATCTCGGAGGATCTATCTATGAAATCTCAGATCTCTGCAGTTACATCATCCTGCTTCTTCCAGCTGCGCAGGATTCGCAAGATCTGCAAATTCTTAACCAGAGAGGCACTCATTCTTACCATCTTGGCCTTGGTCATTTCCAGGGTTGACTTTTCTAACATCTTGTATGCGGGGATTCCCGCCTACCAGCTCCAAAAACTCCAGCTAATCCAGAATCAGGCGGCCCGCCTGGTGTTTCGTCAACCTAAACACCAGCATGTCTCCCCTCTCCTGAAGAGCCTTCACTGGCTCCCTGTGGCCAAACGGTGCTCCTTTAAACTCGGTTGCACCGTATTCAAGTCCCTTCACAATCACGCCCCGAGTTCATTTCCTCCAAATTCAGGCGATACCTTCCATCCCGCAACCTTCGATCCTCTGCTGACAATCTTCTTTGCATTCCATCGATTCGCCGAAAAAAACACGGTGGCCTCCGGTTCTCTTTTCTTGGCCCCACTTTTTGGAATTCCCTTCCTGGGCCCTTTCGTCACTGCCCTACTTATGATTTGTTCCGTAAAACCCTGAAAACTCACCTTTTTAAACTGGCCTTTGAGTAATGCTCCCTGCCTCAGTGTGTTATGTCTGTTTTGAGCGCCAAGAAACCGTCTCGGTGTACGTGCGCGGTACAAATTGTTTTACATAACATAACATAACAAAAATAAAAGCTGTATGTTCTGTAGGGGCAACTCAGGAATCTGGCCCTTCAGAGATCCGGCCTCTCTTTCTTTCTCTCGTTCTCTCTCTCCCTCTCTCTTTCCCTCTCTTTCTCTATCTATCTATCTATCTATCTCTCTCTCCCTCTCCCATAAACGACTGCATGGGTAACTTCGCTATGCAAGCGGCTCCCGAAGACACAAAAATTCCCGTGAACACGCAAAAAACCCCGCGAACACGCAAAAAAACAAAAATCCGCAAATTTGTACAAATTCACGAATTTTGCGGAACGCGAATTTGCAAATCCGCAAATTCGCGGATTGCGAATTCGCAAAATTCGCCCATGCTTATTCTCAGCCACCTCGGGCACCATTCAAAAACACATATCATTCTTTGCCAGTCATCATTACTTTCAACTCGCTCGTCCTTCCACACTTACTTACACCCTTCTTTCCCTTTTCGTTCATCCCATCCATCAAGTTCATCTCTGATCTGACTTGGATTCTCGAAAAAACCTTCACAGCTGAGTTGAAGTCAATTTAGAGGAGGGTACTACCTGGTTGATAAAAACTTAGTTCTAAATTTGTAAGTCTTCTTAACAGTATAGTATACTTGTACTGTACAACATATACACCCGTGCAGAGAGCACACTCTGCAGTCTGCAATCTCAATAAGTAAGGAATATAATAGCTTACCACTGTCCGCCACTACCGTGGCATCCCCCACAGCAGTTTCCGCTGGCTGTTGCACCGCCTCTGCCCCAGGAGTGCCCACCTCCGCACCGGCACTGGAGGATGGTTGTGCTGATGTTCCGCCTAGAAAAAACATTTCAGATTCTTAGATGCCATATACACCATTCCCTAGTATTTTGTCTAGGAATGAAAAAATTTCACTACGACTACACAAACAAATTTAATAATTTGTGACTGTCTAGTCAAAACAAAAAAATGTCCTTTTTTCAGGGAAGGGTGTTGTCTTGCTACACTTTTTGGCACAACTGATGAATGCTTGCTTTTTAACACGCACCATTTTTCTCATAACAGACAGAAGCTTCCCTTCTAAGAACAAGAGCAAGATCAGATCATCATCACTAGGACAGAGTCAGCAACAATTCAGCACCACAAAGAAGATTTGAAGTTCCAACCAGATGAGTGCTCCCCCACAATTAATGTGTGAAATCACTAAGCACTTTTCCCTTTTCAATACACCATTTATGTTGTATGATGAACTTGATTTTAATAAATGTTTTTACTTTTAATAAAGCTTTAAAACTTACATAGACTCTGTGGTTTTTGGTCATGAATGAGTGAGCGAAAGGGTTTGCAATTTGCTAGCATGAGTCCGTGGCTCTGACAGTTCTGGACTCTGACTCCGTAGTCTTATGTCCTGGGTTGGATAATCATCATTGGGGATCAATCATCGATGAATTAGGGAGCTAAATGACTCTACAACACTAGTTGGTCGGTAAGGAGATTGGGGGTTCAAATTCTGTTATGACTGAGGTATGTGGAAAGTCTAACTGCGCCGATTATAATTGATAAACAATGCACTATTTAGTTTCCATAGTTCTGTTTGTGCAGAATTGTCCCTGCAACAATAGTAGTATGGATTGTTCTCCTATCCAATCAAAAAGTAAACTAGTATCTTATTCTTTCTTGGTGGTCATTGACATTTTATTGTTGGGAATTGTCAAAGCATAAACATTTAGAAGACTTCAAAAGACATTATGGACAACCCAGAAGACTGCAATCAGTGCATAGAGCTATTGTTGAATAGAATGGGAGTTTCGTTTAACACCGTTTGCCAACTGTGCAAGCTTAGTTAGCTACACAGACAGACTAATAATAATAATCTAGTAGTACCACAGGGAGTCATAGTAGAGGCAGGATAAGAATTTAGAAACAGTCTACAAGATCAAAGACGATTTAGAAAAAATCGAATGAGGAACGTTAGTAAAAAATAGGTACTCTAAAAGATAGGGAAGTATAATTATTAATATTAACAGGAAAGCTTACTGGGGCCAGCAGAGGAGCCCTCGCCGGACCGATCCTGGCCTTCCTGTTTCTGCCCTGCCGGCGCAGCTACCTCCTCCTCGGTCCTCTTGCCCCTGGGGGGAGCTGATGTACAACATGAAAGAAAGACCCAAACATGGATGATTGTTGTCAACCAAATCAAACATTTCAAAAGAACAATAACAAATTATTTCGAGGAAATAGTAAATAGACAACAATTGCACTACATTTATTGACCTATCTGATGTGGTCTACTAGGATATTAGTATTGCTGGATTCCCGGACTGTCGACTTGGAAAGTTATGTACCTCACTAAACCAACTACAAAAAGGTTCGACTAGGACTGGCAGGCAGCACTCCTCAGCACGCAAAGTGACAGACAAAGTCCATCGTGATTGCAGACCAGTGAGAACACTAAAAAGTAAGTTTCCTACTACATAACCAGTCATTAAAATACTCAAACTATCAATCCACCACCACTATCTCTTCATAGTGGCAGATGTACAAAGGAAGGACTGGACTTGAGTCTCTTGGGGCAGATTTACAAGTCCCTTGCGGCTCTTTTGCTCCGTCGTTGCATGACTTTTGTGATGCAGCGGCAGCGCAAAAGAGGCGCAATGGTGCGGGGTATATTAACAACGTGACGCATCTGGGAGATACATCACGTTGTAAAGCCCTGCGCCATCAGGGGGCTGTCTGGCGCAAGGGAGGGCGTTCCTGCACAGGAACGCATCCTAAAAGTGGCTGAGTGAAATCTAAAAGATTTCACTCAGTCACTTTTAGGCCAATGCTGCGTCACTCAAAACCCTGCGCCTGCTTGAAGCAGATGTACGGCTTGACGCAGCATTGGGGAGATACGGCACCCCAGAGCATTTCTGGAGCTGCGTCGTGGTTGCGATGCAACTCCAGCAATGAGCTGCCTTTAGGGCACAGATGCGTGACGCTTCTGTGTCGTTTTTGCACCATGGTGTGCCGCATTGTAAATGCAGCGCACCATGGGTGGTGGAGGCGTGGCGCACAATTACTGGCGCATCCCCGCTAATTTGCAGGGATGCGCCAGTCATTGTAAATCTGCCCCTTAGTGTCTAGCATTACGCAGTTCTGTAAAGTACACACATACATAATTACTCAGGCCAATGAAATGAGCACAAAATCGAAAACAAATAAGCATAGTAGCACCGCCACTGAGCAGGAGAGCAGTGCACCTGAAATGCAATCACAGAAGATTTTGAAACATAATTTACCTACAATGTAATCGGCAGCATTATTGCTCTTGAGAAAAAACAAAAAATTGCAATATGATAACACACAGAGCAGGAGAAAATAGAGTACTGATTAAATAGCTACTACTACAAACCAAGCCCGGGGATCTCGACACCTAGCAGGTCGAGCAGGTCATGTTCACGGTCCAGGAGGTTGGACCACCGGTGCGTGGCCTGGCTGTAGGTGCACCGGTCCCGAGAGTGTTTATACATGGCCCGGCACACCTTCTCCCACAGCTTCCGACGCCCGTACCCGCTAGCGATCCTGCCGCCTGCCGCAATGGTCTTGAGGAGGCGGTGCTGCACATAATAAACCAGTGCGCCACCTCCTCCGCGCTGAAGATCTCCCAGGCTGTGACTTGCTCCCCCCTCAATCGCCCACATGGGAGCAGGGAACGGGGTGCAGGACCCTTCCCCTTGTCAGGCTGCTTCCCGGCTCCCTTTGCCATGGTCTGGACAGGAAGGTAAATAATAAATAGGAAAGAGACTAGGAAAAAAATAAAGAAAAGAAAAGAGTTTGAAAAAGTAGTTTTAAATTAACCAAAAGTAGAAAAAAACACAAAATATAGATCTAGAAAAATAAAGGGATAGATAATAAGTAAAAAAAAAAAAAACTTCAAACAAAGGATGGCAAAGATTGAAGCTGGATAAAAAAAGGCATGCCCAGAACCATAGCAATGAATGAAAAACAACACGCCCATTGAGGACCGCGTGGGTAAGTTTGCGCGATATTTCCCCCGCGAGTACGCAAAAACACGCGCAAACTCGTAATAGCGGGCCGCACACAACGCGAGATTGCCAATAGCGCCCGGAAACGGAAATACACAACGCGCACAAGATGGCCGTGCCTATGGGTAACTTCGCGGTCGGTGCGCTGCAAGCGGCCCGCGAATACGCAAAAACCGCCCGAACAGGCAAAAAAAATCTGCAAATTCGCATGAATTCGCGAATTTTGCGGATCGCGATTTTGCTTTTGTGCGAATTCGCGGACCGCTAATTTCGCCCATACTTACTCTACTCACATTAAGTAAGTACTGGAGCGTTCAGCTTTTATCGCAACCTTCCTTGACATGAGGGAAACCTTTCCTTACACGTTTTTGGTGTCCTTTTATGTTGTTTCAGAAAGTCTTATAAGCCAGCAATTGATTTGAGTCTAAGTGCGAAATCAGCTGATTTCGCCAACTAGGTAAGCTAGGCGCACAGGAACTTTCTTTGCTCAGGGGATGTCAAAAGTGTAGTGTATTTATTAGCTTACACACTGAAGAACATGTCTCTAAAGCATCTTTATTCATTATTGTCTTTTTAGTGATTTGTCCTGTAGAGAACCCCATGCCAACAACTTACGGGGTTCGAAACTTATCAACCTTTTTGTTGTTTTTTGTTAAACAAGTGTGACTTTTTCTGCCTGGTTAAATGATTTGTGAAATAATGTCCAAAAACTGGCACAGTGCAGAAATTATTTTGCTGGGGTGGCTTGTGACAATTGAAAGTGGGGGTATAAGAGCTGTTAAGTTTTGCATCGCGTGCAAGCGCCCGAGCACGAGTGTCATAAGGAGGGCTCGGGGTAGGGGTTCTCCGCTTCCCACTCAGATCTAGGCAAAGCCCTTAACAACTACAGCATCTGAAATAATCCATTTATGATTCAAATTAGAACATGCACGCACTATATTTATTTATTTATTGAGTTTCATATAGCGCTACCAGGAGGTATTGGAGCGCTTTACATGAGGAAGAAACATTGTTTCAGAATAATTACAAAATATACATGGTGTGTGATGTGCTTTGGCAAGTATATCAACCCTATGTCTTATTTATCCAATTTACTGTCAAACCGGACAAGACCAAACATCTTTCCAGGAAGTGAATTAACCCCCAGTTATCTTACTGTAATTATTATATCCAAAAAAACAGCAGGCACCCAAAGATTTCTGCAGTCAGGGTCTTAACTCCGCAATATATTTTTAATGCAAACCTCTTTGTGAACAATTAAGCCAGAACAGATTTACTATCACATTTTTCATTGTCAATCTAGTTGCAATGGTTTAAAAAAAAAAAACTAGAAGTTGACTATCAGACGCCTCCCCTCGTTAGTCCCCACCCTTTCGCCTGCCACACTTTGACCACCCAATTTATGGGTTCCCGGGGAACATGTTTTTAAATTACAGCACTTAGTTACAGATGTACACAGAGAATAGCTGCCAAGTTTCCGAGGTCCGTGTGTGACGTGCTCTGCCAGCCCAGGCATTTCTTTTGAAGTTTCTATGGTGATGGTCTCCACTGCATCACTCCACGCAGAGCGCCTATTTCTAGGTGCTGGCAGTGCCTGATGTGCTCAGTCAGGGCTTTATTATACGGACCGGCCCGGAAACATAAAGAGGCGAACATTGCTTACTGTTTCCGAGATGTACATCAGGGACATCTTAAGGATTTTGGGGGTCTGAGGCAAAAAGTATTTTGGGGGCCCCTGTTCGTACACCTTTGAATTTCTGATATAATTTCAGCTTTCTTTGGCCTGGTGTGTTCCCAGTATTGTAATGCAGCAGCAGCGCACTAATATGAACATCATCTTTGTGACCACCTAACATTTTTCATGTGTGACATCCTGTTCCGATTCAAAATAGTTTTTCAAGGATATTGCATCTGGGACTTGTAGTCTTGTTTTACAATGCAATTAATTAACAAGACCAAAAGTCCCAGATTTCGAAGAGCAGCACATCACGCATTAACTAGACAGAGCCCTGCTCCTTAACCAGCAAACAATGGCTGCCAAACAAGGGTCAAAAAGCCTATTCTATTATTCAGCACTCACGTTGTTCTGTCCCGACTACCAGTAGGACCAGTTGTCTGCTCGCAATGCCCCACAGACCCGAGCCTTCCGCTGTGACTGCACTGCAGTACTTTACGCGCCAGTGCTTTCGCTCCAACACGAACACCTGCTGCATGCTCAGTCCTATAGAAATGCAATCGGAGCTGCTGCTGTGTACACAAACACTTCCACAGCTCACTCCCCCAGCTTCCATTGCCCAATCAGGAGGCTTAAACATAAACAGTGACGCAAACATGAAGGGAGTGCCTCGGTTGTTGTTGCCACCCCCTCCCCGTTGTCGATGTAGGCCAGCCCTGCCCCTTTGCATGTAGTTCAACGGCGCTGTGCTGAAAACGCCTGGGCTACAACATAAGCGCCCAATTTAAAAGCTATCCATGGTTCCTTCCTCCGGCCACTCCCATCATGGTGATATCACTCTTCTCCTTGTGTGTGCATCAAGGGCGAGCAATAGTCCTTGCCCCCAGCCAACACATGTGCAGGAGGACTCGTCTCACTCTGACTTCGTCACCACCCCCTCCTTTACAACAAAAAAAAACCTAGAAATTGCACGAAGCAGTGAGCGCTGAGCGGAGCGCTTAAAAGCTGCTGCTCCACAAGGCGTGCATTTCTCTCTTTTCTTCTCCTGGCCACTAGTAGGGCAACGCCCCTTTCGTCCATTAAGACTAGCTTCCACTGTTCTTTTCTCTAAAGATTTCACACTGTTTTTTTGTTTTTTTCTTGACTGATGAACCTCAGTTAAATTGCCCAGAACAGAAAAGATCATTTGGTTATATGTTGTGTGTTTTTCGTTTTGTATGTGAGTGAGTCGTCTTTAATGTTGTCTATCATTGGTGTATTACCCCAAAGCCATTCAGTGTTTTTGTCTGGTCAATTGTCAGTTCTTTGGTTTTGTGGTATAATGTTTAAAATTGTCGAATTATATGATACATGTGAAAACAAAATGAATTTTGAAAAATGGAAGAGGTTGACAGTAATTTGTTTGCTGTTCCCTTGATGATTTTCCCTTAAAATAAGGATCAGTACAGGCAAGTTTTTTGTTGTTTTTCCTTTGAAAAAGTTGGCATATTCTTGTCCGAACCATTTGGTGCCTGCAGCCTGACCCTGGTTTACAGAACTAGGTGTATCAGGCAGTTTGTCTTTGTGTCTTGCTCCCAGACAGTGAGACAAAGGGAAGGTAGGTGTTGGCAGGATACGCCACTCTGAGTTAAGGAGGGAGAGGAGATGTCACCTACCACCCTTGCACATTACAAAGGCTCTGCTTGGGCACTCTCACAAGGGGTTTGACGCTGGTCTTTTGTGACCCCAGACAAACTGGGGCCTGGAGTAAGGAAGAGGATCCTGGACACCTCAGCAAGATGGAAACCTCTAGAAGCTTACTCTACTTCAAAGTGGGCATTAGATATACAGATTGAACCATTTGACCCAGCTCTTCAGTATAATACTAGGCATGTGGACTCTGCCAGGAAGAAGGACTGTTGTGCTGCTGAAAGGAATGCCACTCTGCTTGACAGCTGCGCTGCTGGCCCCGTGCCTGGGTGAGAAAAACTGGACCTGCATCCCTAAATCAAGGGCCAGAGAGTGATTCTAAAGGCTTGTTGGCTGGATTCTTGATCAAAAGCCTTGGGGACAGTAAAGGCTTCCAACTACCTTGAACCCAGCACTGGGAATATGCCATCTGTGAGTCCTGCCCTCCTAAGTTGTGCCACCACTGTCCTGGACCTCTGGAAGTGGGCCTGAAGGTGCTCTGCTGGCTCATCTGTGGATTCAGCAGAACCGAGGCATCTCCTCCATGTCGTGGCATATCTCTCGCAGAGCCAGCACATTACCTCAGATGCTCAACTCATTGCCCTTAAAACCGAGGCATTGCCTCTGCCGCGCAGACTTTCCTGAAGGAAGGTGTTGGTAAGTGGATTATAAATAGTGGCAGATGTACATTTACCACTGGCAATAATACCACTAACACAATATAGGGCTCAAATAGGTCTTAGAAAATATTCCCATTCTCAACCCTGGGTAGCTTGGCTGAGATCAGGCAGGCTTAACTTCAGAGACAGATATGTAAAGCATTTAAAAACACAAATTAAGCAAATAACTAATACACAGTACACAATAGAAATCCAACACCAAAGTATAAAATAGGAAATATTTTAACTTTAAAATGACACCAAAATGAAACAAAATCCACTGTAGGGAACCACCAGAGGTATGAATTTTTAAAGATTAAACACTTTCTAGTGCTTAGAAACCAACAGTGCCTCTTTTGGACATTTGGTTCCCTCTGACAGGGGCAAATTCTCACTTAGCATCTTTTCTGAAGGACTTCTCACCAGACGTAGTGCAGACTCCTCCAGCATGCCGGATTCAGCAAAGAACTCCTTCCTGAAGTTCTTCTTGCAGATCAGAAGTGTCCACAACACAATCCAAGGGTCTAAAATCTCCAAGATGGTCCTTGAAAGTTTGGGACTTCATTTCCCACAATCCACTTGGACAAAACCATTACAAATCCACTGGTAGTACTCCAGGCTGAGGATTCTTTGTGGTGATGGTGCAGGTGAGCTCCGTTAACCTGTAGCATGCAGGGAGTCCACTCTTTAGTCCTTTTGAAGCAGGTTTGATCCACAGGGCTCTAGTTTCAGATTGTGCAGTAGATGCAGTCAGGCAAAGTGCAGGTGTAAATGGTGTAAAAATTCAACTGCTATAAAGGACCCTTCTTCTTTCTTATGGTTCAAGAAGCAGATCTGAGAGGTACTGCTCCTCACAGATACTTATTCAGTGTTCTCTGGGGTGAAGCAGGAGGGCACTCCTGTCCAAAGTGTGGCACAATGATCTCCCAGAAAGCACTATTTCTACAAAGTTCAATATATCAGAATGTTCAGCAGCGGGAGAAGAGCTAGCTAAATACACCTCCAGGTTGGCCAATATTCTTAGTCTCTCCCCCTTGCATCTGCTCATTCCTTCCTTAAGCCTATCATCTGGCTTGGTTCAAAGAGGAGAGTTGTAAATGAAACTGGTGTCATCTGCCTGTCTCCTCCTTTCATTGAAGGATATTGTTTACAACCGATCCCCCTGCTCTGGTATTCCTGTGTAGCAGAACCCTGCCCTCCCAGAAGAGCTGACTAACCTCAGGGGCTCTTTATAACCTCATCAAAGAGCCTGGTTAATCCACTCACCTCTGACCAATCAGGACAGACCACTGGAAGGCTGAATTAGTCAAGAAAGTCTTATACCTTCTTGTCTGTACATTTAAGGAGAAAATTAACAATGCCATATTCTTGGATGTATCAGTACCATTTTAGGAAGTCCTTAAATTAACCCTTGGCGGAGTTGGCGGAGTTGAACTACGCGGAAGTCCGCAAAGTGCAAAAAAATCTCTGTAGCACTACCTGGAGCTCCGCAAGCGGCAGAGTACAATAGAAAAATGCTGTTTGTGGTGATTGCACAGTGCGGGATGCTTGTCCGCACTGTGCAATCATTGGGAATGGCACCATGCACAGCGCAAGCGGTCCCTGCTTTCCTTTTTCACCACTTGAGTCGATTTTTACTCGAGCGGCAGCTTTGTCAATATGAACGGGCGGTTTCTCAATACGAGCGGTCGCTAGCATTCGGGACCACTTGCAATGAGAAACCTGCCCTCCCTCATTGAGAAATCTCACCGGGAGGTTGACTTTCCACACTTACGCTCACCAACTTGATATTGACGAATGCGAGCGAGGAAAAAAACTCCGCTCCGCAACACAAAGTGGAGTTTTTCGGAACTCCGTGAGCTCCTTGTAACAGAGCGGGCAGAACACTCCGCAAACTCTGCGAGCGGAGTGGAGTTCACCACCCAGGGTTATTTAAATGCCATTTTCATGATTCTACTAGTGGGAATTGTAAACTAATAACTTTTTGCCTATATCTACAGGACCTTTCACCACTGGAACACCTAGTGGAGACTTTAGGGATTCTGAAATGTAAAAATATTGCAGATCCTCCCTCCACAGTGCTCCTAGCAAAAAAGTCAATTTTGTGAAGCACTTTATCACAATATGGGGAGTGAATTGTTCAATATCACTTAACCCAGGGCATATAAAACTAATTTTATAAAGGTCCTCCTTATAAATACCTGACCTCCCCCCTGCCCCTGGGACACCTAGAGGAGACTGTGGGAATACCTATTCATGCCCAAACATTGTAGTCTATCCACTACAGACACCAAAGTCAAGTTTAAGTACAATTTACATTTTAAAAGCAGTCCTGCAACAAAGGGCTGCTTTTAAACTCACCACAGGCTTTGCTAGTGCACACATGCAAGTGCAGAAAGGGATGCTGGCCTCTAACTGCCATGCCCTATTATATACTAGGGGCCTCATTTATGAGGCTATTTTAACAAAATGGGGTAACCCTGTGTCCCTCAGAACCTGGGTATATGTGATTGACAAAAAATGTGGTTCTGTCGGGTATTATGCAATCTCTTTGGGTTAGGCTGCAGACAGCTCTAAAACACAAACAAGCAAAACTCTCTGGACAGAGAGTTTTGCTTGTTTGTGTTTTAGAGCTGTCTGCAGCCTAACCCAAAGAGATTGCATAATACCCGACAGAACCACATTTTTTGTCAATCATTTATGAGGCTAGGCGTCCCTTTTACGCCGCCGATGCGTCACTTTTTGTGACGCACCAGTGGCGTAAAAAATGTGCCTTGTTGCGCCATATTTACTAAGGGACGCATCTAGGTAGATGCGTCACTTTGTAAACCCCTGCGCCACATTATACCTGCGCCGGGTATAATGTGTGCAAGGGGGGGCGTATTGACGCAAGGAAGGGTCGTAGAAGTGACGCAGTGAAATCTATGAGATTTCACTGCGTCAATTTTAGGACGCCGTTGCATCAAAATCTTGCACCTGCCTTACAGCAGGCGTAAGACTGATGCAGGCCCTTTCACATGGGGCTTGCCCCATGTGAAAGGACGCATTGCTGGAGTTGCATCACTTTTGTGACACACCCCAGCAATGCGTCACTTTTGCACTTACAGATACGTCAGAAATACTGACGTATCTGTAACTCCTTGCGACATGATGTGTCATATATTAAATATGACGCATCAGGAATGTCGCAAGGATTGCGCACTGAGAAGTGGCGCATCGTTGCTTTCACGCAGCGATGCGTCATTCTCATAAATGAGGCCCTAGGGACTTAAAGGTAGTTTCAATCCCCCTGCCCTATTCTGTACTAGGGTCTTACAGGGAAGGTCATGCCAATCACAGGGTAACCATAGTGTATGTAGGTGTTTTCACTGTATTCTAATTTTCTCTTTCAGCATAGCACTGGCCCTGGGCCTGGTTAGGCAGAGCCTAGCGTCAGTCAGAGTCAGTTATCCACAGTACCAGTCAGCAAATAGTTGGGGGGTGCCCAGGTCACAGGATGACTTTGCAAACCAAGGACTTCACTTCACCCATCACAGCCCGTCAGAAACACTGCTGCATGATGCACTTGAATAAGGTCATAGCCTTTCCCAAGGCAGCCCATCCACATATCTCCACACAAGGACATCACATCGCACTTTGCAGCTCGCTGGAACCAATGCTTCATGATGCATCTCCCTTTCCTGTATCTTGCATCACCTCTACTGCGCGATGCATACTCAACACGGGATACTGCAACTCTTCTCAATGAGGATGAAGGTACTGTGTTCTTTTAAATCTTCTAAGATTGCATATCTCTGATTCTACTGATTGGATTTGTGTTGTTTCAGTCTACATTTATTAATTAAATGTACTATATTTTTCTAAATTGGTGTGGATTTTTTCTTATGTTATGTTTTCACTTTATTACTGGTTGAAGCGCTGCGTAAATACTTTACACATTGGCTCTAAGTTAAGCCTGACTTCTCTGTGCCAAGCTACCAGAGGGTTGATCACAGGTTAATTTGGGGTTTGCTTGTAACCACACCCTTACATGGATTATGGTTGCTGCTTGAGTAGGGTTTCACCCCCCTCAATTAGTAACCCAATTTAGCTACGCTGGTTCTCTATAATTCAATCGAACAATTCATATCCAGGTGTTAATCCCGGTGGTACTATTAAACTATGACTCCGGCAAATTATTTGTTGTCAAGGTGATGATCTCAGATTGTTAAGAGATAGAAACTCTGTCTACCCATACTCTGACCCGCTAGACTCTGTAGTACCTTTTCATTTGGGTGCAGAAGAGTTTTGCTTCTGAAATAAGTGATTTTGCCTTAATTACTGGTCACACCTACTGTCGTTGCTTGTATGTTGATTGTTTTGCATTTTTTAAGCACTAGTTCTGGAACTACCATGGTGGGTGTACATTCTACACTTTTGTTGTGTTTTTTTTTATTCAGTACTAAGAAAAACTCCTTGTTTATTGTCAATGGAACAACCGTTGGGAACAATTATGTTTCTCTGAATATTGTATGTACATTTAATGCGTAGGGACCACGGTTTCTTTTACTACATAATATCCTTGGTCCAGAGTGATTCTTTGGTTAGTTACCCTTGTGGTTTTGAAAACAACCCAATTGAAAGTTAGCACTTGTGAAATATTAGAAGGAAACCCAATGGTATCCTATGGAAGAAGAAGGCCTTGCAGTAGTGAAAAGCAAAAGAAGGCGTTTCTCCACTACAAGGACATCGAAATCTCAAACGTAAATGTCTAACTTTTTAAATATAT